>NC_073230.2:66595000-67220000 GCF_029281585.2 Gorilla gorilla gorilla | reverse complement strand
TCTAGTTTTTCTACGAAGATATTTCCTTTTCCACCGTTGGCTGCAAAGCTCTTGAAATCTCCACTTGCAAATTCCACAAAAAGAGGGTTTCAAATCTGCTCTGTTTAAAGGAAGGTTCAACTCTGTGAGTTGAACACACACAGCCCAAAGAAGTTACTCAGAATTCTTCTGTCTAGCGTTATATGCAGAAATCCCGTTTCGAACGAAATCCTCAAAGAGTTCCAAATATCCACTTGCAGACATTACAAACAGAGTGTTTCCAAACTGCTCTATGAAAAGAAAGGTGAAACTGTGTGAGTGGAACGCACACATCACCAAGTGGTTGCTGAGAATGATTCTCTTTAGTTTTTATACGAAGATGTTTCCTTTTCTACCGTTGGCTGCAAAGCGCTTGAAATCTCCCCTTGCAAATTCCACAAAAAGAGGGTTTCAAATCTGCTCTGTCTAAAGGAAGGTTCAACTCTGTGAGTTGAACACACGCAGCCCAAAGAAGTAACTGAGAATTCTTCTGTCTCGTGTAATATGCAGAAATCCCGTTTCCAACGAAATCCTCAAAGAGGTCCAAATATCCACTTGCAGACATTAGAAACAGAGTGTTTCCAAACTGCACTATGAAAAGAAAGGTTAAACTCTGTGAGTGGAACGCACACATTACCAAGTGTTTGCTGAGAATGATTCTCTCCAGTTTTTATACAAAGATCTTTCCTTTTCTACCGCAGGCCTCAAAGCGCTTGAAATCTCCACTTGCAAATTCCACAAAAAGAAGGTTTCAAATCTGCTGTGTCTAAAGGAAGGTTCAACTCTGTGAGCTGAGCACACGCAGGACAAAGAAGTTACTGAGAATTCTTCTGTCTAGCGTTGTATGCTGAAATCCCGTTTGCAACGAAATCCGAAAAGAGGTCCAAATATCCACTTGCAGACTTTACAAAAAGGGTGTTTCCAAACTGCTCAATGAAAAGAAAGTTTAAACTCTGTGAGTGGGATGCACACATCACCAAGTGGTTGCTGAGAATGACTCTCTCTAGTTTTTAAGCGAAGATATTTCCTTTTATACCGTTGGCCGAAAAGCCCTTGAAATCTCCACTTGCAAATTCCACAAAAAGAGGGTTTCAAATCTGCTCTTTCTAAAGGAAGGTTCAACTCTGTGAGTTGAACACACGCAGCCCAAAGAAGTTACTGAGAATTCTTCTGTCTAGTGTTATTCGCAGAAATCCCGTTTCCAACGAAATCCTTAAAGAGGTCCAAATATCCACTTGCAGACTTTACAAACAGAGTGTTTCCAAACTGCCCTATGAAAAGAAAGGTTAAACTCTGTGAGTGGGATGCACACATCACCAAGTGGTTGCTGAGAATGATTCTCTCGTTTTTATTCGAAGATATTTCCTTTTCTACTGTTGGCCGCAAAGAGCTTGAAATCTCCACTTCCAAATTCAATAAAAAGAGGGTTTCAAATCTGCTCTATCTAAAGGAAGTTTGAACTCTGTGAGTTGAACACACGCAGCCCAAAGAAGTTACTGAGAATTCTTCTGTCTAGTGTTATATGCAGAAATCCCGTTTCCAAAGAAATCCTCAAAGAGGTCCAAATATCCACTTGCAGACTTTACAAACAGAGTGTTTCCAAACTACTGTATGAAAAGAAAGGTTGAACTCTGTGAGTGGAACGCACACATTACCAAGGGGTTGCTGAGAATGATTCTCTCCAGTTTTTGTACGAAGATGTTTCCTTTTATACCGTTGGCCACCAAGCGCTTAAAATCTCCACTTGCAAATTCCCCAAAAAGAGGGTTTCAAATCTGCTCTGTCTAATGGAAGGTTCAACTCTATGAGTTGAACACACGCAGCCCAAAGAAGTTACTGAGAATTTTTCTGTCTAGCGTTATATGCTGGAATCCCGTTTCCAACGAAATCCTCAAAGAGGTCCAAATATCCACTTGCAGACATTACAAACAGAGTGTTTCCAAACTGCTCTATGAAAAGAAAGGTTAAACTCTGTGAGTGGAATGCACACATTACCAAGTGGTTGCTGAGAATGATTCTCTCCAGTTTTTATACGAAGATGTTTCCTTTTCTACCGTTGGCCGCAAAGCTCTTGAAATCTCCACTTGCAAATTCCACAAAAAGAGGGTTTCAAATCTGCTCCGTGTAAAGGAAGGTTCAACTCCGAGAGGTGAACACACGAAGCCCAAAGAAGTTACTGAGAATTCTTCTGTCTAGCGGTAAATGCAGAAATCCCATTTCCAACGAAATCCCCAGTGAGGTCCAAATATCCACTTGCAGACTTACAAACAGAGTGTTTCCAAACTGCTCTATGAAAAGAAAGGTTAAACTCTGTGAGTGGAACGCACACATCACCAAGTGGTTGCTGAGAATGATTCTCTCTAGTTTTTATTCGAAGATGTTTCCTTTTCTACCGTTGGCTGCGAAACGCTTGTAATCTCCACTTGCAAATTCCACAAAAAGAGGGTTTCAAATCTGCTCTGTCTAAAGGAAGGTTCAACTCTGTGAGTTGAACACACGCAGCTCAAAGAAGTTACTGAGAATTCTTCTGTCTAGCGTTATATGCAGAAATCCCGTTTCCAACGAAATCCGAAGAGAGGTCCAAATATCCACATTCAGACTTTAGAAACAGGTTGTTTCCAAACTGCTCTATGAAAAGAAAGGTTAAACTCTGTGAGTGTGATGCACACATCACCAAGTGGTTGCTGAGAATGATTCTCTCCAGTTTTTATACGAAGATGTTCCCTTTTCTGCCGTTGGCCGCAAAGCGCTTGAAATCTCCACTTGCAAATTCCACAAAAAGAGGGTTTCAAATCTGCTCTGTCTAAAGGAAGGTTCAACTCTATGAGTTGAACACACGCAGCCCAAAGAAATTACTGAGAACTCTTCTGTCTAGCATTATATGCAGGAATCCCGTTTCCAATGAAATCCTCAAAGAGGTCCAAATATCGAATTGCAGACATTACAAACAGAGTGTTTCCAAACTGCTCTATGAAAAGAAAGGTTAAACTGTGTGAGTGGAACGCACACATTACCAAGTGGTTGCTGAGAATGATTCTCCCCAGTTTTTATACGAAGATGTTTCCTTTTCTACTGTTGGCTGCAAAGCGCTTGAAATCTCCACTTGAAATTCCACAAAAAGAGGGTTTCAAATCTGTTGTGTCTAAAGGAAGGTTCAACTCCGTGAGTAGAACACACGCAGCCCAAAGAAGTTACTGAGAATTCTTCTGTCGAGCGTTATATGCAGAAATCCTTTTCCAACGAAATCCTCAAAGAGGTCCAAATATCCACTTGCAGACTTTACAAACAGAGTGTTTCCAAACTGCTCTATGAAAAGAAAGGTGAAACTCTGTGAGTCGAACGCCCACATCAACAAGTGGCTGCTGAGAATGATTCCCTCTAGTTTTTATCCGAAGATGTTTCCCTTTCTACCGTTGGCCCCAAAGTGCTTGAAATCTCCACTTTCAAATTCCACAAAAAGAGGGTTTCAAATCTGCTCTGTCTAAAGGAAGGTTCAACTCTGTGAGTTTAACACACGCAGCACAAAGAAGTTACTGAGAATTCTTCTGTCTAGCGGTATATTGAGAAATCCCGTTTCCAACGAAATCTGCCGAGAGGTCCAAATATCCACTCGCAGACTTTAAAAACAGTGTGTTTCCAAACTGCTCTATGAAAAGAAAGGTTAAACTCTGTGAGTTGTTCGCACACATCACCAAGTGGTTGCTGAGAATGATTCCCTCTAGTTTTTATTCGAAGATATTTCCTTTTCTACCATTGGCCCCTAAGCGCTTGAAATCTCCACCTGCAAATTCCACAAAAAGAGGGTTTCAAATCTGCTGTGTCTAAAGGAAGGTTCAACTCTGTGAGTTTAACACACGCAGCCCAAAGAAGTTACTGAGAATTCTTCTGTCTAGCGTTATATGCAGGACTACCGTTTCCAACGAAATCCTCATAGAGGTCCAAATATCCACTGGCAGACTTTACAAACAGATTGTTTCCAAACTGCTCTATGAATAGAAAGGTAAAACTCTGTGAGTGGAACGCACACATCACCAAGTGGTTGCTGAGAATGATTCCCTGTAGTTTTTATACGAAGATATTTCCTTTTCAACCGCTGGCCCCTAAGCTCTTGAAATCTCCACTTGCAAATTCCACAAAAAGAGGGTTTCAAATCTACTGTGTCTAAAGGAAGGTTCAACTCTGTGAGTTGAACACACGCAGCCCAAAGAAGTTACTGAGAATTCTTCTGTCTAGCGTTATATGCAGAAATCCCATTTCCAACGAAATCCGAAGAGAGGTCCAAATATCCACTTGGAGACTTTACAAACAGGGTGTTTCCAAACTGCTCTATGAAAAGAAAGGTGAATCTCTGTGAGTGGAACGCACACATCGCCAGGTGGTTGCTCAGAATGATTCCCACTAGTTTTTATACGAAGATATTTCCTTTTCTATCATTGGACCCAAAGCGCTTGAAATCTCCACTTGCAAATTCCACAAAAATAGGGTTTCAAATCTGCTCTGTCTAAAGGAAGGTTCAATTCTGTGATATGAACACACCCAGCAGAAAGAAGTTTCTGAGAATTCTTCTGTCTTGCGTTATATGCAGAAATGCCGTTTCCAACGAAATCCTCAAAGTGGTCCAAATATCCAGTTGCAGACTTTACATACAGAGTGTTTCCAAACTGAACTATGAAAAGAAAGGTGAAACTCTGTGAGTCGAACGCACACATCAACAAGTGGCTGCTGAGAATGATTCCCTCTAGTTTTTATACGAAGATGTTTCCTTTTCTACCATTGCCCCAAAGTGCATGAAATCTCCACTTTCAAATTTCAAAAAAAGAGGGTTTCAAATCTGCTCTGTGTAAAGGAAGGTTCAAGTCAGTGAGTTGAACTCACGCAGCACAAAGAAGTTACTGAGAATTCTTCTGTCCAGAGTTATTCGCAGAAATCTCGTTTCCTACGAAATCCTCAAAGAGGTCCAAATATCCAATTGCAGACTTTACAAACAGAGTGTTTCCAAACTGCTCTATGAAAAGAAAGGTTAAACTCTGTGAGTGGAACGCACACATCACCAAGTGGTTGATGAGAATGATTCCCTCTAGTTTTTATACGAAGATATTTCCTTTTCTACCATTGGCCCCTAAGCGCTTGAAATCTCCACTTGCAAATTCCACAAAAAGAGGGTTTCAAATCTGCACTGTCTACAGGAAGGTTCAACTCTGTGAGTTGAACACTCGCAGCTCAAAGGACTTACTGAGAATTCTTCTGTCTAGCGTTATATGCAGGACTCCCGTTTCCAACGAAATCCTCAAAGAGGTCCAAATATCCACTGGCAGACTTTACAAACAGATTGTTTCCAAACTGCTCTATGAAAAGAAAGGTTAAATTCTGTGAGTGGAACGCACACATCACCAAGTGGTTGCTGAGAATGATTCCCTCTAATTTTTATACGAAGATATTTTCTTTTCTACCGTTGGCCCCTAAGCTCTTGAAATCTCCACTTGCAAATTCCACAAAAAGAGGGTTTCAAATCTGTTCTGTCTAAAGGAACGTTCATCTCTATGAGTTGAACACACGCAGCCCAAAGAAGTTACTGAGAATTCTTCTGTCTAGCGTTATATGCAGGAATCCCGTTTCCAACGAAATCCTCAAAGAGGTCCAAATATCCAATTGCAGACTTTACAAACAGAGTGTTTCCAAACTGCTCTATTAAAAGAAAGGTTAAACTCTGTGAGTGGAACGCACACATCACCAAGTGGTTTCTGAGAATGATTCTCTCTAGTTTTTATACGAAGATGTTTCCTTTTCTACCGTTGGCCCCAAACCGCTTGAAATCTCCACTTGCAAATTCCACAAAAAGAGGGTCTCAAATCTGCTGTGTCTAAAGGAAGGTTCAACTCTGTGAGTTGAACACACGCAGCCCAAAGAAGTTACTGAGAATTCTTCTGTCTAGCGTTATATGCAGGAATCCCTTTTCCAACGAAATCCTCAAAGAGGTCCAAATATCCACTTGCAGACTTTACAAACAGAGTGTTTCCAAACTGCTCTATGAAAAGAAAGGTTAAACTGTGTGCGTGGAACACACACATCACCAAGTGACTGCGGAGAATGATTCCCTCTAGTTTTTATACGAAGATATTTCCTTTTCTACCGTTGGCCACAAAGTGCTTGAAACCTCCACTTGCAAATTCCACAAAAAGAGGGTTTCAAATCTGCTCTGTATAAAGGAAGGTTCAACTCTGTGAGTTGAAAACACGCAGCCCAAAGAAGTTACTGAGAATTATTCTGCCTACAGTTATTCGCAGAAATCCCGTTCCCAACGAAATACTCAAAGAGGTCCAAATATCCACTTGCAGACTTTACAAACAGAGTATTTCCAAACTGCTCTAAGAAAAGACAGGTTAAAAACTGTGAGTGGAAGGCACACATCACCAAGTGGTTGCTGAGAATGATTCTCTCTAGTTTTTATGCGAAGATATTTCCTTTTCTACCGTTGGCCCATAAGCGCTTGAAATCTGCACTTGCAAGTTCCACAAAAAGAGGGTTTCAAATCTGCTCTGTCTTAAGGAAGGTTCAACTCTGTGAGTTGAACACACGCAGAAAAATGTAGTTACTGAGAATTCTTCTTTCTTGCGTTATATGCAGAAATCCCGTTTCCAACGAATTCCTCAAAGAGGTCCAAATATCCAATTGCAGACTTTACAAACATAGTGTTTCCAAACTGCTCTATGAAAAGAAAGGTTAAACTCTGTGAGTGGAACGCACATATCACCAAGTGGTTGCTGAGAATGATTCTCTCTAGTTTTTATACGAAGACGTTTCCTTTTCTACCGTTGGCCGAAAATTGCTTGAAATCTCCAGTTGCAAATTCCACAAAAAGAGGGTTTCAAATCTTCTCTGTCTAAAGGAAGGTTCAACTCTGTGAGTTGAACACACACAGCCCAAAGAAGTTATTGAGAATTCTTCTGTCCAGCGTGATATGCAGGAGTCCCGTTTCCAATGAAATCCTCAAAGAGGTCCAAATATCCACTTGCAGACTTTACAAACAGAGTGTTTCCAAACTGCTCTATTAGAAGAAAGGTTAAACTCTGTGAGTGGAACGCACACATCACCAAGTGGTTGCTGTGAATGTTTCCCACTAGTTTTTATACGAAGATGTTTCCTTTTCTACCGTTGGCTGCAAATCGCTTGAAATCTCTACTTGCAAATTCCACAAAAACAGGGTTTCATATCTGCTCTGTGTAAAGGAAGGTTCAGCTCTGTGAGTTGAACACACGCAGCACAAAGAAGTTACTGAGAATTCTTCTGTCTAGTGGTATATGCAGAAATCCCGTTTCCAACGAAATCCCCAGAGAGGTCCAAATATCCACTTGCAGAATTTACAAACAGAGTGTTTCCAAACTGCTCTATGAAAAGAAAGGTTAAACTCTCTGAGTGGAACGCACACATCACCAAGTGGTTGCTGAGAATGATTCCCTCTAGTTTTTATACGAAGATGTTTCCTTTTCTACAGTTGGCCCCAATGCTCCTGAAATCTCCACTTGCAAATTAAACAAAAAGAGGGTTTCAAATCTTCTCTGTCTAAAGGAAGGTTCAACTCTGTGAGTTGAACACACGCAGCCCAAAGTAGTCACTGAGAATTCTTCTGTCTAGCCTTATATGCAGAAATCCCGTTTCCAAGAAAATCCGAAGAGAGGTCCAAATATTCACTTGCAGACTTTACAAACAGCGTGTTTCCAAACTGCTCTATGAAAAGAAAGGTTAAACTCTGAGAGTGGGATGCACACATCACCAAGTGGCTGCTGAGAAAGATTCCCTCTAGTTTTTATGCGAAGATATTTCCTTTTCTGCCGTTGGCCCCTAAGCGCTTAATATCTCCACTTGCAAGTTCAACAAAAAGAGGGTTTCAAGTCTGCTCTGTCTAAAGGAAGGTTCAACTCTGTGAGTTGAACACACGCTGCCCGAAGAAGTTACTGAGAATTCTAATATTTAGAGTTATTCGCAGAAATCCCGTTTCCAAAGAAATCCACAAAGAGGTCAAAATATCCACTTGCAGACTTTACAAACAGAGTGTTTCCAAACTGCTCTATGAACAGAAAGGTTAAACTCTGTGAGTGGAACGCACACATCACCAAGTGGTTGCTGAGAATGATTCTCTCTAGTTTTTATACGAAGGTATTTCCTTTTCAACCATTGGCCCCAAAACGCTTGAAATCTCCACTTGCAAATTCCACAAAAAGAGGGTTTCAAATCTGCTCTGTCTAAAAGAAGGTTCAACACTGTGAGTTGAACACACGCAGCCCAAAGAAGTTACTGAGAATTCTTCTGTCTAGCGTTATATGCAGAAATCCCGTTTCCAACGATATCCGAAGAGAGGTCCAATTATCCACTTGCAGACTTTACAAACAGGGTGTTTCCAAACTTCTCTATGAAAAGAAAGGTTAACCTCTGTGACTGGGATGCTCACATCACCAAGTGGTTGCTGAGAATGATTCTCTCTAGTTTTTATTCGAAGATGTTTCCTTTTCTACTGTTGGCCGCAAAGCGCTTGAAATCTCCACTTGCAAATTCCACAAAAAGAGAGTTTCAAATCTGCTGTGTCTAAAGGAAGGTTCAACTCTGTGAGTTGAACACACGCAGCCCAAAGAAGTTACTGAGAATTCTTCTGTCTAGAGTTATTCGCAGAAATCCCGTTTCCAACGAAATCCCCAAAGAGGTCCAAATATCCACTTGCAGACTTTACAAACAGAGTGTTTCCAAACTGCTCTATGAAAAGAAAGGTTAAACTCTGTGAGTGGAACGCACACATCACCAAGTGGTTGCTGAGAATGATTCTCTCTACTTTTTATACGAAGATGTTTCCTTTTCTACCGTTAGCTGCAAAGCGCTTGAAATCTCCAATTGCAAATTCCACAAAAAGAGGGTTTCAAATCTGCTCTGTCTAAAGGAAGGTTCAACTGTGTGAGTTGAACACACGCAGCCCAAAGAAGTTACTGAGAATTCTTCTGTCTAGCGTTCTATGCAGAAATCCCGTTTCCTACGAAATCCGAAGAGAGGTCCAAATATCAACTTGCAGACTTTACAAACAGGGTGTTTCCAAGCTGCTCAATGAAAAGAAAGGTTTAACTCTGTGAGTGGGATGCACACATCACCAAGTGGTTGCTGAGAATAATTCTTTCTAGTTTTTATTCGAAGATATTTCCTTTTCTACCGTTGGCCCCAAAGTGCTTGAAATCTCCACTTGCAAATTCCAGAAAAAGAGGGTTTCAAATCTGCTCTGTCTAAAGGAAGGTTCAACTCTGTGAGTTGAACACACGCAGCCCGAAAAAGTTACTGAGAATTCATCTGTTTAGAGTTATTCGCAGAAATCCCGTTTCCAACGAAATCCTCAAAGAGGTCAAAATATCCACCTGCAGACTTTGCAAACAGAGTGTTTGCAAACTGCTCTATGAAAAGAAAGGTTAAAATCTGTGAGTGGGATGCACACATCACCAAGTGGTTTCTGAGAATGATTCCCTCTAGTTTTTATTCGAAGATATTTCCTTTTCCACCGTTGGCCAAAAAGCGCTTGAAATCTCCACTTGCAAATTCCACAAAAAGACGGTTTCAAATCTGCTCTGTCTAAAGGAAGGTTCAACTCTGTGAGTTGAACACACGCAGCCCAAAGAAGTTACTGAGAATACTTCTGTCTAGAGTTATTCGCAGAAATCCCGTTTTGAACGAAATCCTCAAAGAGATCCAAATATCCACTTGTAGACTTTACAAACAGAGTGTTTCCAAACTGCTCTATGAAAAGAAAGGTTAAATTCTGTGAGTGGAACGCACACATCACCAAGTGGTTGCTGAGAATGATTCCCACTTTTTTTATACGAAGATTTTTCCTTTTGTACCTTTGGCTGCAAAGCGCTTGAAATCTCTAGTTGCAAATTCCACAAAAAGAGGGTTTCAGATCTGCTCTGTGTAAAGGAAGGTTCAACTCTGCGAGTTGAACACTCGCAGCACAAAGAAGTTAGTGAGAATTCTTCTGTCTAGCTTTATATGCAGAAATCCCGTTTCCAACGAAATCCCCAGAGAGGTCCAAATATCCACTTGCAGACTTTACAAATAGAGTGTTTCCAAACTGCTCCATGAAAAGAAAGGTTAAACTCTATGAGTGGAACGCACCCATCACCAAGTGGTTGATGAGAATGATTCCCTCTAGTTTTTACACGAAGATGTTTCCTTTTCTACCGTTTGCCCCAAAGCTCTTGAAATCTCCACTTGCAAATTGCACAAAAAGAGGGTTTCAAATCTCCTCTTTCTAAAGGAAGGTTCAACTCTGTGAGATGAACACATGCAGCCAAAAGAAGTTACTGAGAACTCTTCTGTCTAGCGTTATATGCAGAAATCCCGTTTCCAACGAAATCCTCAAAGAGGTTCAAATATCCAATTGCAGACTTTACAAACAGAGTGTTTTCAAACTGCTCTATGAAAAGAAAGGTTAAACTCTGTGAGTTGAAGGCACACATCACCAAGTGGTTGCTGAGAATGATTCTCTCTAGTTTTTATACGAAGATATTTCCTTTTCTACAGTAGGCCCCAAATCGCTTGAAATCTCCACTTGCAAATTCCACAAAAAGAGGGTTTCAAAGCTGCTCTGTCTAAAGGAAGGTTCAACTCTGTGACTTGAACACACGCAGCACAAAGAAGTTACTGAGAATTCTTCTGTCTAGCGTTATATGCAGAAAACCCGTTTCCAACAAAATCCGAAGAGAGGTCCAAATAACCACTTGCAGACTTTACAAACAGGGTGTTTCCAAACTGCTCTATGAAAAGAAAGGTGAAACTCCGTGACTGGAACAAACACATCACCAATTGGTTGCTGAGAATGATTTTCTCTAGCTTTTATACGAAGATGTTTCCTTTTCTACCGTTGGCCGAAAAACGCTTGAAATCTCCACTTGCAAATTCCACAAAAAGAGGGTTTCAAAGCTGCTCTGTCTAAAGGAAGGTTCAACTCCGTGAGTTGAACACACGCAGCCCAAAGAAGTTACAGAGAATTCTTCTGTCTAGAGTTATTCGCAGAAATTCCGTTTCCAACGAAATCCTCAAAGAAGTCCAAAAATCCACTTGCAGACTTTAAAAACAGAGTGTTTCCAAACTGCTCTATGAAAAGAAAGGTTAAACTCTGTGAGTGGGATGCACACATCACCAAGTGGTTGCTCAGAATGATTCCTACTAGTTTTTATACGAAGATATTTCCTTTTCTACCATTTGCCGCAAAGCGCTTGAAATCTCCACTTGCAAATTCCACAAAAAGAGGGTTTCAAATCTACTCTGTCTAAAGGAAGGTTCAACTCTATGAGTTGAACACACGCAGCCCAAAGAAGTTACTGAGAATTCTTCTGTCTAGCGTTATATGCAGGAATCCCGTTTCCAACGAAATCCTCAAAGAGGTTCAAATATCCAATTGCAGACTTTACAAACAGAGTGTTTTCAAACTGCTCTATGAAAAGAAAGGTTAAACTCTGTGAGTTGAAGGCACACATCACCAAGTGGTTGCTGAGAATGATTCTCTCTAGTTTTTATACGAAGATATTTCCTTTTCTACAGTAGGCAACAAATCGCTTGAAATCTTCACTTGCAAATTCCACAAAAACAGGGTTTCAAAGCTGCTCTGTCTAAAGGAAGGTTCAACTCTGTGACTTGAACACACGCAGCACAAAGAAGTTACTGAGAATTCTTCTGTCTAGCGTTATATGCAGAAAACCCGTTTCCAACAAAATCCGAAGAGAGGTCCAAATATCCACTTGCAGACTTTACAAACAGGGTGTTTCCAAACTGCTCTATGAAAAGAAAGGTGAAACTCCGTGACTGGAACAAACACATCACCAATTGGTTGCTGAGAATGATTCTTTCTAGCTTTTATACGAAGATGTTTCCTTTTCTACCGTTGGCCGAAAAACGCTTGAAATCTCCACTTGCAAATTCCACAAAAAGAGGGTTTCAAATCTGCTCTGTCTAAAGGAAGGTTCAACTCCGTGAGTTGAACACACGCAGCCCAAAGAAGTTACAGAGAATTCTTCTGTCTAGAGTTATTCGCAGAAATCCCGTTTCCAACGAAATCCTCAAAGAGGTCCAAAAATCCACTTGCAGACTTTACAAACAGAGTGTTTCCAAACTGCTCTATGAAAAGAAAGGTTAAACTCTGTTAGTGGGATGCACACATCACCAACTGGTTGCTCAGAATGATTCCTACTAGTTTTTATACGAAGATATTTCCTTTTCTACCATTTGCCGCAAAGCGCTTGAAATCTCCACTTGCAAATTCCACAAAAAGAGGGTTTCAAATCTGCTCTGTCTAAAGGAAGGTTCAACTCTATGAGTTGAACACACGCAGCCCAAAGAAGTTACTGAGAATTCTTCTGTCTAGCGTTATATGCAGGAATCCCTTTTCCAACGAAATCCTCAAAGAGGTTCAAATATCCAATTGCAGACTTTACAAACAGAGTGTTTTCAAACTGCTCTATGAAAAGAAAGGTTAAACTCTGTGAGTTGAAGGCACACATCACCAAGTGGTTGCTGAGAATGATTCTCTCTAGTTTTTATACGAAGATATTTCCTTTTCTACAGTAGGCAAAAAATCGCTTGAAATCTTCACTTGCAAATTCCACAAAAACAGGGTTTCAAAGCTGCTCTGTCTAAAGGAAGGTTCAACTCTGTGACTTGAACACACGCAGCACAAAGAAGTTACTGAGAATTCTTCTGTCTAGCGTTATATGCAGAAAAACCGTTTCCAACAAAATCCGAAGAGAGGTCCAAATATCCACTTGCAGACTTTACAAACAGGGTGTTTCCAAACAGCTCTATGAAAAGAAAGGTGAAACTCCGTGACTGGAACAAACACATCACCAATTGGTTGCTGAGAATGATTCTCTCTAGCTTTTATACGAAGATGATTCCTTTTCTACCGTTGGCCGAAAAACGCTTGAAATCTCCACTTGCAAATTCCACAAAAAGAGGGTTTCAAATCTGCTCTGTCTAAAGGAAGGTTCAACTCCGTGAGTTGAACACACGCAGCCCAAAGAAGTTACAGAGAATTCTTCTGTCTAGAGTTATTCGCAGAAATCCCGTTTCCAACGAAATCCTCAAAGAGGTCCAAAAATCCACTTGCAGACTTTACAAACAGAGTGTTTCCAAACTGCTCTATGAAAAGAAAGGTTAAACTCTGTGAGTGGGATGCACACATCACCAAGTGGTTGCTCAGAATGATTCCTACTAGTTTTTATACGAAGATATTTCCTTTTCTACCCTTGGCCGAAAAGCGCTTGAAATCTCCACTTGCAAATTCCACAAAAAGAGGGTTTCAAATCTGCTCTGTCTAAAGGAAGGTTCAACTCTGTGAGTTGAACACACGCAGCCCAAAGAAGTTACTGAGAATTCTTCGGTCTAGAGTTATTTGCAGAAATCCCGTTTCCAACGATATCCTCAAAGAGGTCCAAATATCCACTTGCAGACTTTACAAACAAAGTGTTTCCAAACTGCTCTCCGAAAAGAAAGGTGAAACTCTGTGAGTGGAACGCACACATCACCAAGTGGTTGCTGAGAATGATTCTCTCCAGTTTTTATAGGAAGATGTTGCCTTTTCTACCGTTGGCCGCAAAGCGCTTGAAATCTCCACTTGCAAGTTCCACAAAAAGAGGGTTTCAAATGTGCTCTGTCTAAAGGAAGGTTCAAATCTGTGAGTTGAACACACGCAGCCCAAAGAAGTTACTGAGAATTCTTCTGTCTAGCGTCATATGCAGAAATCCCGTTTCCAAGGAAATCCTCAAAGAGGTCCAAATATCCACTTGCAGACTTTACAAACAGAGTGTTTCCAAACTGCTCTATGAAAAGAAAGTTTAAACTCCGTGCATGGAACGCACACATCACCAAGTGGCTGCTGAGAATGATTCCCTCTAGTTTTTATACGAAGATATTTCCTTTTCTACCGTTGGCCCTAAAGTGCTTGAAACCTCCACTTGCAAATTCCACAAAAAGAGGGTTTCAAATCTGCTCTGTATAAAGGAAGGTTCAACTCTGTGTGTTGAAAACACGCAGCCCAAAGAAGTTACTGAGAATTCTTCTGTCTAGAGTTATTCGCAGATATCCCGTTTCCAACGAAATCCTCAAAGAGGTCCAAATTTCCACTTGCCGACTTTACAAACAGAGTGTATCCAAACTGATCTATGAAAAGACAGGTTAAACGATGTGAGTGGAACGCACACATCACCAAGTGGTTTCTGAGAATGATTCTCTCTAGTTTTTATATGAAGATATATCCTTTTCTACCGTTGGACCATAAGAGCATGAAATCAGCACTTGCAAGTTCCACAAAAAGAGGGTTTCAAATCTGCTCTGTCTAAAGGAAGGTTCAACTCTGTGAGTTGAACACACGCAGTCCAAAGAAGTTACTGAGAATCCTTCTGTCTAGAGTTATTCGCAGAAATCCCGTTTCCAACGAAATCCTCAAAGAGGTCCAAATATCCACTTGCAGACTTTACAAACAGAGTGTTTCCAAACTGCTCTATGAAAAGAAAGGTGAAACTCCGTGAGTGGAATGCACACATCACCAAGTGGTTGCTGAGAATGATTCTCTTTAGTTTTTATAGGAAGATGTTCCCTTTTCTACCGTTGGCCACAAAGCGCTTGAAATCTCCACTTGCAAATTCCACAAAAAGAGGGTTTCAAATCTGCTCTGTCTAAAGGAGGGTTCTACTCTGTGAGTTGAACGCACGCAGCCCAAAGAAGTTACTGAAAATTCTTCTGTCTAGCGTTATATGCAGAATTCCCGTTTCCAACGAAATCCTCAAAGTGGTCCAAATACCCACTTGCAGACTTTACAAACAGAGTGTTTCCAAACTGCTCTATGAAAAGAAAGGTGAAACTCTGTGAGTGGAACAGACACATCACCAAGTGGTTGCTGAGAATGATTCCCTCTAGTTTTTATACGAAGATATTTCCTTTTCTACCGTTGGCCCCAAAGCGCTTGAAATCTCCACTTGCAAATTCCAGAAAAAGACGGTTTCAAATCTGATCTGTCTAAAGGAGGGTTCAACTCTGTGAGTTGAACAAACGCAGCCCAAAGAAGTTACTGAGAATTCTTCTGTCTAGCGTTATATGCAGAATTCCCGTTTCCAACGAAATCCTCAAAGGGGTCCAAGTATCCACATGCAGACTTTACAAACAGAGTGTTTCCAAACTGCTCTATGAAAAGAAAGGTTAAATTCTGAGAGTGGAACGCACACATCACCAAGTGGTTGCTCAGAATGATTCCCACTAGTTTTTATACGAAGATATTTCCTTTTCTACCGTTGGCCCCAAAGCGCTTGAAATCTCCATTTGCAAACTCCACAAAAAGAGGGTTTCAAATCTGTTCTGTCTACAGGAAGGTTCAACTCTGTGAGTTGAAAACACGCAGCCCAAAGAAGTTACTGAGAATTCTTCTGTCTAGTGTTATTCGCAGAAATCCCGTTTCCAAAGAAATCCTCAAAGAGGTCCAAATATCCAGTTGCAGACTTTACAAACAGAGTGTTTCCAAACTGCTCTATGAAAAGAAAGGTGAAACTCCGTGATTGGAATGCACACATCACCAAGTGGTTGCTCAGAATGATTCTCTCTAGTTTTTATAGGAAGATGTTTCCTTTTCTACCGTTGGCCACAAAGCGCTTGAAATCTCCACTTGCAAATTCCACAAAAAGAGGGTTTCAATTCTGCACTGTCTAAAGGAAGGTTCAAATCTGTGAGTTGAACACACGCAGCTCGAAGAAGTTACTGAGAAATCTTCTGTCTATCGTTATATGCAGAAATCCCGTTTCCAAGGAAATCCTTAAAGAGGTCCAAATATCCACTTGCAGACTTTACAAACAGAGTGTTTCCAAACTGCTCTATGAAAAGAAAGGTTAAACTCTGTGAGTGGAACGCAGACATCACCAAGTGGTTGTTGAGAATGATTCCGTCTGGGTTTTATACGAAGATATTTCCTTTTCTACCGTTGGCCCCAAATCGCTTGAAATCTCCACTTGCAAATTCCACAAAAAGAGGGTTTCAAATCTGCTCTGTCTAAAGGAGGGTTCAACTCTGTGAGTTGAATGCCCGCAGCCCAAAGAAGTTACTGAAAATTCTTCTGTCTAGCGTTATATGCAGAAATCCTGTTTCCAACGAAATCCTCAAAGTGGTCCAAATATCCACTTGCAGACTTTACAAACAGAGTGTTTCCAAACTGCTCTATGAAAAGAAAGGTTAAACTCCGTGAGTGGAACAAACACATCACCAAGTGGTTGCTCAGAATGATTCCCACTAGTTTTTATACGAAGATATTTCCTTTTCTACCGTTGGCCAAAAGCGCTTGAAATCTCCATTTGCAAATTCCACAAAAAGAGGGTTTCAAATCTGCTGTGTCTACAGGAAGGTTCAACTCTGTGAGTTGAACACACGCAGCCCAAAGAAGTTACTGAGAATTCTTCTGTCTAGAGTTATTCGCAGAAATCCCGTTTCCAACGAATTCCTCAAAGAGGTCCAAATATCCACTTGCAGACTTTACAAACAGAGTGTTTCCAAACTGCTCTATGAAAAGAAAGGTGAAACTCCGTGAGTGGAATGCACACATCACCAAGTGGTTGCTGAGAATGATTCTCTCTAGTTTTTATAGGAAGATGTTCCCTTTTCTACCCTTGGCCAAAAAGCGCTTGAAATCTCCACTTGCAAATTCCACAAAAAGAGGGTTTCAAATCTGCTCTGTCTAAAGGAAGGTTCAAATCTGTGAGTTGAACACACGCAGCCCAAAGAAGTTACAGAGAATTCTTCTGTCTAGCATGATATGCAGAAATCCCGTTTCCAAGGAAATCCTTAAAGAGGTCGAATTATCCACTTGCAGACTTTACAAACAGAGTGTTTACAAACTGCTGTCTGAAAAGAAAGGTTAAACTCTGTGAGTTGAACGCACACATCACCAAGTGGTTGCTGAGAATGATTCCCTCTAGTTTTTATACGAAGATATTTCCTTTTCTACCGTTGGCCCCAAAGCGCTTGAAATCTCCATTTGCAAACTCCACAAAAAGAGGGTTTCAAATCTGTTCTGTCTAAAGGAAGGTTCAACTCTGTGAGTTGAAAACACGCAGCCCAAAGAAGTTACTGAGAATTCTTCTGTCTACAGTTATTCGCAGAAATCCCATTTCCAATGAAATCCTCAAAGAGGTCCAAATATCCAGTTGCAGACTTTACAAACAGAGTGTTTCCAAACTGCTCTATGAAAAGAAAGGTTAAACTCTGTGAGTGGAACAAACACATCACCAAGTGGTTGCTCAGAATGATTCCCACTAGTTTTTATACGAAGATATTTCCTTTTCTACCGTTGGCCAAAAGCGCTTGAAATCTCCATTTGCAAATTCCACAAAAAGAGGGTTTCAAATCTGCTGTGTCTACAGGAAAGTTCAACTCTGTGAGTTGAACACACGCAGCCAAAAGAAGTTATTGAGAATTCTTCTGTCTAGAGTTATTCTCAGAAATCCAGTTTCCAACGAAATCCGCAGAGAGGTCCAAATATTCACTTGCAGAGTTTACAAACAGAGTGTTTCCAAACTGCTCTATGAAAAGAAAGGTGAAACTCCGTGAGTGGAATGCACACATCACCAAGTGGTTGCTCAGAATGATTCTCTCTAGTTTTTATAGGAAGATGTTTCCTTTTCTGCCGTTGGCCACAAAGCGCTAGAAATCTCCACTTGCAAATTCCACAAAAAGAGGGTTTCAATTGTGCACTGTCTAAAGGAAGGTTCAAATCTGTGAGTTGAACACACGCAGCCCAAAGAAGTTACTGAGAATTCTTCTGTCTATCGTTAGATGCAGAAATCCCGTTTCCAAGGAAATCCTTAAAGAGGTCCAAATATCCACTTGCAGACTTTACAAACAGAGTGTTTCCAAACTGCTCTATGAAAAGAAAGGTTAAACTCTGTGAGTGGAACGCACACATCACCAAGTGGTTGCTGAGAATGATTCCCTCTAGTTTTTATACGAAGATATTTCCTTTTCTACCGTTGGCCCCAAAGCGCTTGAAATCTCCACTTGCAAATTCCACAAAAAGAGGGTTTCAAATCTGCTCTGTCTAAAGGAGGGTTCAACTCTGTGAGTTGGACACACGCAGACCAAAGAAGTTACTGAAAATTCTTCTGTCTAGCGTTATATGCAGAATTCCGGTTTCCAACGAAATCCTCAAAGTGGTCCAAATATCCACTTGCAGACTTTACAAACAGAGTGTTTCCAAACTGCTCAATGAAAAGAAAGGTTAAACTCTGTGAGTGGAACAAACACATCACCAAGTGGTTGCTCAGAATGATTCCCACTAGTTTTTATACGAAGATATTTCCTTTTCTACTGTTGGCCAAAAGCGCTTGAAATCTCCATTTGCAAATTCCACAAAAAGAGGGTTTCAAATCTGCTCTGTGTAATGGAAGGTTCAACTCTGTGAGTTGAACACACGCAGCCCAAAGAAGTTACTGAGATTTCTTCTGTCTAGAGTTATTCGCAGAAATCCCGTTTCCAACGAAATCCTCAAAGAGGTCCAAATTTCCACTTGTAGACTTTACAAACAGAGTGTTTCCAAACTGCTCTATGAAAAGAAAGGTGAAACTCCGTGAGTGGAATGCACACATCACCAAGTGGTTGCTGAGAATGATTCTCTCTAGTTTTTATAGGAAGATGTTCCCTTTTCTACCGTTGGCCCCAAAGCGCTTGAAATCTCCACTTGCAAATTCCACAAAAAGAGGGTTTCAAATCTGCTCTGTCTAAAGGAACGTTCAACTCTGTGAGTTGAAAACACGCAGCCCAAAGAAGTTACTGAGAATTCTTCTGTCTAGCGTTATATGCAGAAATCCCGTTTCCAACGAAATCCGCAGATAGGTCCAAATATCCAATTGCAGACTTTACAAACAGAGTGTTTCCAAACTGCTCTATGAAAAGAAAGGTGAAACTCTGTGAGTGAAAAAACACATCACCAAGTGGTTGTTCAGAATGATTCCCACTAGTTTTTATACGAAGATATTTCCTTTTCTACCATTGGAACCAAAGCGCTTGAAATCACCACTTGCAAATTCCACAAAAAGAGGGTTTCAAATCTGCTGTGTCTAAAGGAAAGTTCAACTCTGTGAGTTGAACACCCGCAGCCGAAAGAAGTTTCTGAGAATTCTTCTGTCTAGCATCATATGCAGAAATCCCGTTTCAAACGAAATCCTCAGAGAGGTCCAAATATCCACTTGCAGACTTTACAAACAGAGTGTTTCCAAACTGCTCTATGAAGAGAAAGGTGAAACTCTGTGAGTGGAACGCACACATCACCAAGTGGTTGTTGAGAATGATTCTCTCTAGCTTTTATAGGAAGATGTTTCCTTTTCTACCGTTGGCCCCTAAGCGCTTCAAATCTCCACTTGCAAATTCCACAAAAAGAGGGTTTCAAATCTGCTCTGTCTAAAGGAAGGTTCAGATCTGTGAGTTGAAAACATGCAGCCCAAAGAAGTTACTGAGAATTCTTCTGTCTAGAGTTATTAGCAGAAAACGCGTTTCCAAGGACATCCTCAAAGAGATCCAAATATCCACTTGCAGACTTTACAACCAGATTGTTTCCAAACTGCTCCATGAAAAGAAAGCTAAAACTCTGTGAGTGGAACAAACACATCACCAAGTGGCGGCTGAGAATGATTCCCTCTAGTTTTTATGCGAAGATATTTCCTTTTCTACCGTTGGCCCCTAAGCGCTTGAAATCTCTACTTGCAAGTTCAACAAAAAGAGGGTTTCAAGTCTGTTCTGTCTAAAGGAAGGTTCATCTCTGTGAGTTGAACACCCTCAGCCCAAAGAAGTTACTGAGAATTCGTCTGTCTAGCTTTATATGCAGAAATCCCGTTTCCAATGAAATCCTCAATTAGGTCCAAATATCCACATGCAGACTTTACAAACAGAGTGTTTCCAATCTGCTCTATGAAAAGAAAGGTTAAACTCTGTGAGTGGGATGCACACATCACCAAATGCTTGCTGAGAATGATTCTCTCTAGCTTTTATAGGAAGATGTTTCGTTTTAGACAGTTGGCTGCAAAGCGCTTGAAATCTCCACTTGCAAATTCCTCAAAAAAAGGGTTTGAAATCCGCTCTGTCTAAAGGAAGGTTCAAATCTGTGAGTTGAACACACGCAGCCCAAAGAAGTTACTGAGAATTCTTCTGTCTAGCATGATATGCAGAAATCCCGTTTCCAACGAAATCCTAAAAGAGGTCCAAATATCCACTTGCAGACTTTACAAACAGAGTGTTTCCAAACTGCTCTATGAAAAGAAAGGTTAAACTCTGTGAGTGGAACGCACACATCACCAAGTGGTTGGTGAGAATGATTCTCTCTAGTTTTTATACGAACATATTGCCTTTTCAACCCTTGGCCGAAAAGCGCTTGAAATCTCCACTTGCAAATTCCACAAAAAGAGGGTTTCAAATCTGCTCTGTCTAAAGGAAGGTTCAATTCCGTGAGTTGAATACACGCAGCCCAAAGAAGTTACTGAGAATTCTTCTGTCTAGCATTATATGCAGAAATCCCGTTTCCAATGAAATCCTCAAAGAGGTCCAAATATCCAAATGCAGACTTTACAAACAGAGTGTTTCCAAACTGCTCTATGAAAAGAAAGGTTAAACTCTGCGAGTGGAACGCACACATCACCAAGTGGTTGGTGAGAATGATTCTCTCTATTTTTTATACAGAGATATTTCCTTTTCTACCCTTGGCCGAAAAGCGCTTGAAATCTCCACTTGCAAATTCCACAAAAATAGGGTTTCAAATCTGCTCTGTCTAAAGGAAGGTTCAACTCTGTGTGTTGAACACACGCAGCCCAAAGAAGTTACAGAGAATTCTTCTGTCTAGCGTTATATGCAGAAATCCCGTTTCCAACAAAATCCTCAATGAGGTCCAAGTATCCACTTTCAGACTTTACAAACAGAGTGTTTCCAAACTGCTCTATAAAAAGAAAGGTTAAACTCTGTGAGTGGAACGCACAGATCACCAAGTTGTTGCTCAGAATGGTTTCCAACTTGTTTTTATACGAAGATATTTCCTTTTCTGCCGTTGGCCCCGAAGCGCTTGAAATCTCCATTTGCAAATTCCACAAAAAGAGGGTTTCAAATCTGCTGTGTCAAAAGTAAGGTTCAACTCTGTGGGTTGAACACACGCAGCACAAATAAGTTACTGAGAATTCTTCTGTCTAGCGTTATATGCAGAAATACAGTTTCCAACGAAATCCTAAAAGAGGTTCAAATATCCACTTGCAGACTTTACAAGCAGAGTGTTTCCAAACTGCTCTATGAAGAGAAAGGTTAAACTCTGTGAGTGGAACGCTCACATCACCAAGTGGTTGCTGAGAATGATTCCCACTAGTTTTTTTACGAAGATGTTTCCTTTTCTACCGTTGGCTGCGAAGCGCTTGAAATCTCTACTTGCAAATTCCACAAATAGAGGGTATCAAATCTGCTCTGTGTATAGGAAGGTTCAACTCTGTGAGTTGAACACACGCAGCACAAAGAAGTTACTGAGAATTCTTCTGTGTAGCGTTATATGCAGTAATCCCGTTTCCAATGAAATCCTCAAAGAGGATTAAATATCCACTTGCAGACTTACAAACAGAGTGTTTCCAAACTGCTCTATGAAAAGAAAGGTTAAACTCTGTGAGTGGAACGCACACATCACCAAGTGGTTGCTCAGAATGATTCCCACTAATTTTTATACGAAGATATTTCCTTTTCTACCATTGGCCCCAAAGCGCTTGAAATCTCCACTTGCAAATTCCACAAAAAGAGGGTTTCAAATCTGCTCTTTCTAAAGGAAGGTTCAACTCTGTGAGTTGAACACACGCAGCCAAATAAGTTACTGAGAATTCTTCTGTCTAGCGTTATATGCAGAAATCCCTTTTCCAAGGAAATCCTTAAAGAGGTCCAAATATCCACTTGCAGACTTTACAAACAGAGTGTTTCCAAACTGCTCTATGAAAAGAAAGGTTAAACTCTGTGAGTGGAACGCACACATCACCAAGTGGTTGCTCAGAATGATTCCCACTAATTTTTATACGAAGATATTTCCTTTTCTACCATTGGCCCCAAAGCGCTTGAAATCTCCACTTGCAAATTACACAAAAGGAGGGTTTCAAATCTGCTCCGTCTAAAGGAAGGTTCAACTCTGTGCGTTGAACACACGCAGCACAAAGAAGTTACTGAGAATTCTTCTGTCTAGCGTGATATGCAGAAATCCCGTTTCCAACGAAATCCGAAGAGAGGTCCAAATATCCACTTGCAGACTTTGCAAACAGGGTGTTTCCAAAGTGCTCTATGAAAAGAAAGGTGAAACTCTGTGAGTGGGATGCACACATCCCCAAATAGTTGCTGAGAATGATTCTCTCTAGTTTTTATTCGAAGATATTTCCTTTTCAACCGTTGGCCGTAAAGCGCTTGAAATCTCCACTTGCAAATTCCACAAAAAGAGGGTTTCAAATCTGCTCTGTGTAAAGGAAGGTTCAACTCTGTGAGTTGAGCACACGCAGTACAATGAAGTTACTGAGAATTCTTCTGTCTAGCGTTATATGCAGAAATCCCGTCTGAACGAAATCCTCAAAGAGGTCCAAATATCCACTTGCAGACTTTACAAACAGAGTGTTTCCAAACTGCTCAATGAAAAGAAAGGTGAAACTCTGTGAGTGGAACAAACACATCACCAAGTGGTTGCTGAGAATGATTCCCTCTAGCTTTTATACGAAGATGTTTCCTTTTCTACCGTTGGCTGCAAAGCGATTGAAATCTCCACTTGCAAATTCCACAAAAGGAGGGTTTCAAATCTGCTCTGTCTAAAGGAAGGTTCAACTCTGTGAGTTGAAAACACGCAGCCCTAAGAAGTTACTGAGAATTCTTCTAACTAGAGTTATTCGCAGAAATCCCGTTTCCAACGAAATCCTCAAAGAGGTCCAAATATCCACTTGCGGACTTTACAAACAGAGTGTTTCCAAACTGCTCTATGAAAAGAAAGGTTAAGCTCTGTGAGTGGAACGCACACAACACCAAGTGGTTGTTCAGAATGATTCCCTCTAGTTTTTATACGAAGATACTTCCTTTTCTACCGTTGGCCCCAAAGCGCTTGAAATCTCCACTTTCACATTCCACAAAAAGAGGTTTTCTAATCTGCTCTGTGTAAAGGAAGGTTCAACTCTGTGAGTTTAACACACGCAGCACAAAGAAGTTACTGGGAATTCTTCCGGCTAGGGTTATATGCAGAAATCCCGTTTACAACGAAATCCCCAGAGTGGTCCAAATATCCACTTGCAGACTTTACAAACAGAGTGTTTCCAAACAGCTCTATGAAAAGAAAGGTTAAACTCTGTGAGTGAAACGCACACATCACCAAGTGGTTGCTGAGAATGATTCTCTCTAGTTTTTATACGGAGATATTTCCTTTTCTACCCTTGGCCGAAAAGCGCTTGAAATCTCCTCTTTCAAATTCCACAAAAAGAGGGTTTCAAATCTGCTCTGTCTAAAGGAAGGTTCAACTCTGTGTGTTGAACACACGCAGCCCAAAGAAGTTACAGAGAATTCTTCAGTCTGGCGTTATATGCAGAAATCCCGTTTCCAACGAAATCCTCAATGAGGTCCAAATATCCACTTGCAAATTTTACAAACAGAGTGTTTCCAAACTGCTCTATGAAAAGAAAGGTTAAACTCTGTGAGTGGAACACACACATCACCACGTTGTTGCTCAGAATGATTCCCACTAGTTTTTATACGAAGATATTTCCTTTTCTGCCGTTGGCCCCAAAGCGCTTGAAGTCTCCATTTGCAAATTCCACAAATAGAGGGTTTCAAATCTGCTCTGTCTAAAGGAAGGTTCAACTCTGTGAGTTGAACCCACGCAGCCCAAAGAAGTTACTGAGAATTCTTCTGTCTAGAGTTATTAGCAGAAATCCCGTTTCCAAGGAAATCCTCAAAGAGATCCAAATATCCACTTGCAGACTTTACAAACAGACTGTTTCCAAACTACTCAATGAAAAGAAAGGTTAAACTCTGTGAGTGGAACTCACACATCCCCAAGTGGCGGCTGAGAATGATTCCCTCTAGTTTTTATGCGAAGATATTTCCTTTTCTACCGTTGGCCCCTAAGCGCTTGAAATCTCTACTTGCAAGTTCAACAAAAAGAGGGTTTCAAGTCTGTTCTGTCTAAAGGAAGGTTCATCTCTGTGAGTTGAACACACCCAGCCCAAAGAAGTTACTGAGAATTCGTCTGTCTAGCTTTATATGCAGAAATCCCTTTTCCAATGAAATCCTCAATTAGGTCCAAATATCCACATGCAGAGTTTACAAACAGAGTGTTTCCAATCTGCTCTATGAAAAGAAAGGTTAAACTCTGTGAGTGGGATGCACACATCACCAAATGGTTGCTGAGAATGATTCTCTCTAGCTTTTATAGGAAGATGTTTCGTTTTCTACCGTTGGCCGCAAAGCGCTTGAAATCTCCACTTGCAAATTCCACAAAAAGAGGGTTTCAAATCTGCTCTGTCTAAAGGAAGGTTCAACTCTGTTTGTTGAACACACGCAGCCCAAAGAAGTTACAGAGAATTCTTCTGTCTAGCGTTATATGCAGAAATCCCGTTTCCAACGAAATCCTCAATGAGGTCCAAGTATCCACTTGCAGACTTTACAAACAGAATGTTTCCAAACTGCTCTATAAAAAGAAAGGTTAAACTCTGTGAGTGGAACGCACAGATCACCAAGTTGTTGTTCAGAATGATTTCCAACTTGTTTTTATACGAAGATATTTCCTTTTCTGCCGTTGGCCCCGAAGCGCTTGAAATCTCCATTTGCAAATTCCACAAAAAGAGGGTTTCAAATCTGCTGTGTCAAAAGGAAGGTTCAACTCTGTGAGTTGAACACACGCAGCACAAAGAAGTTACTGAGAATTCTTCGGTCTAGCGTTATATGCAGAAATACCGTTTCCAACGAAATCCTCAAAGAGGTCCAAATATCCACTTGCAGACTTTACAAGCAGAGTGTTTCCAAACTGCTCTATGAAGAGAAAGGTTAAACTCTGTGAGTGGAACGCTCACATCACCAAGTGGTTGCTGAGAATGATTCCCACTAGTTTTTTTACGAAGATGTTTCCTTTTCTACCGTTGGCTGCGAAGCAATTGAAATCTCTACTTGCAAATTCCACAAATAGAGGGTTTCAAATCTGCTCTGTGTAAAGGAAGGTTCAACACTGTGAGTTGAAAACACGCAGCACAAAGAAGTTACTGAGAATTCTTCTGTGTAGCGTTATATGCAGTAATCCCGTTTCCAATGAAATCCTCAAAGAGGATTAAATATCCACTTGCAGACTGACAAACAGAGTGTTTCCAAACTGCTCTATGAAAAGAAAGGTTAAACTCTGTGAGTGGAACGCACACATCACCAAGTGGTTGCTCAGAATGATTCCCACTAATTTTTATACGAAGATGTTTCCTTTTCTACCTTTGGCCGCAAAGCGCTTGAAATCTCCACTTGCAAATTCCACAAAAAGAGGGTTTCAAATCTGCTCTGTCTAAAGGAATGTTCAACTCTCTGAGTTGAACACACGCAGCCCAAAGAAGTTACTGAGAATTCTTCTGTCTAGCGTTATATGCAGGAATCCCGTTTCCAACAAAATCCTCAGAGAGGTCCAAATATCCAAATGCAGACTTTACAAACAGAGTGTTTCCAAACTGCTCTATGAAAAGAAAGGTCAAACTCTGTGAGTGGAACGCACACATCACCAAGTGGTTGCTGAGAATGATTCTCTATAGTTTTTATACAAAGATATTTCCCTTTCTTCCGTAGGCCCCAATGCGCTTGAAATCTCCACTTGCAAATTACACAAAAAGAGGGTTTCAAATCTGCTCCGTCTAAAGGAAGGTTCAACTCTGTGAGTTGAACACACGCAGCACAAAGAAGTTACTGAGAATTCTTCTGTCTAGCGTGATATGCAGAAATCCCGTTTCCAACGAAATCCGAAGAGAGGTCCAAATATCCACTTGCAGACTTTGCAAACAGGGTGTTTCCAAAGTGCTCTTTGAAAAGAAAGGTGAAACTCTGTGAGTGGGATGCACACATCACCAAATAGTTGCTGAGAATGATTCTCTCTAGTTTTTATTCGAAGATATTTCCTTTTCAACCGTTGGCCGTAAAGCGCTTGAAATCTCCACTTGCAAATTCCACAAAAAGAGGGTTTCAAATCTGCTCTGTGTAAAGGAAGGTTCAACTCTGTGAGTTGAACACACGCAGTACAAAGAAGTTACTGAGAATTCTTCTGTCTAGCGTTATATGCAGAAATCCCGTCTGAACGAAATCCTCAAAGAGGTCCAAATATCCACTTGCAGACGTTAGAAACAGAGTGTTTCCAAACTGCTCTATGAAAAGAAAGGTGAAACTCTGTGAGTGGAACAAACACCTCACCAAGTGGTTGCTGAGAATGATTCCCCCTAGCTTTTACACGAAGATGTTTCCTTTTCTACCGTTGGCCGCAAAGCGATTGAAATCTCCACTTGCAAATTCCACAAAAGGAGGGTTTCAAATCTGCTCTGTCTAAAGGAAGGTTCAACTCTGTGAGTTGAAAACACGCAGCCCTAAGAAGTTACTGAGAATTCTTCTAACTAGAGTTATTCGCAGAAATCCCGTTTCCAACGAAATCCTCAAAGAGGTCCAAATATCCACTTGCGGACATTACAAACAGAGTGTTTCCAAACTGCTCTATGAAAAGAAAGGTTAAACTCTGTGAGTGGAACGCACACAACACCAAGTGGTTGCTCAGAATGATTCCCTCTAGTTTTTATACGAAGATACTTCCTTTTCTACCGTTGGCCCCAAAGCGCTTGAAATCTCCACTTTCAAATTCCACAAAAAGAGGTTTTCTAATCTGCTCTGTGTAAAGGAAGGTTCAACTCTGTGAGTTTAACACACGCAGCACAAAGAAGTTACTGGGAATTCTTCCGGCTAGGGTTATATGCAGAAATACCGTTTACAACGAAACCCCAGAGTGGTCCAAATATCCACTTGCAGACTTTACAAACAGAGTGTTTCCAAATTGCTCTATGAAAAGAAAGGTGAAACTCTGTGAGTGGAACGCACACATCACCAGGAGGTTGCTCAGAATGATTCCCACAAGTTTTTATATGAAGATGTTTCCGTTTCTACCGTTGGTTGCAATGGGCTTGAAATCTCTACTCTCAAATTCCACAAAAAGAGGGTTTCAAATCTGCTCTGTGTAAAGGAAGGTCCAACTCTGTGAGTTGAACACACGCAGCCCAAAGAAGTTACTGAGAATTCTTCTGTCTAGCGGTATATGCAGAAATCCCGTTTCCAACGAAATCCCCAGAGAGGTCCAAATATCCACTTGCAGATTTTACAAACAGAGTGTTTACAAACTGCTCTATGAAAAGAAAGGTTAAACTCTGTGAGTGGAATGCACACATCACCAAGTGGTTGCTGAGAATGATTCCCTCTGGTTTTTATACGAAGATGTTTCCTTTTCTACCATTGGCCCCAAAGCGCTTGAAATCTCCATTTGCAAATTCCACAAAAAGGGGGTTTCAAATCTGCTCTTTCTAAAGGAAGGTTCAACTCTGTGAGTTGAACACACGCAGCCCAAAGAAGTTACTGAGAATTCTTCTGTCTAGCGTTATATGCAGAAATCCCGTTTCCAACGAAATCCTCAAAGAGGTCCAAATATCCACTTGCAGACTTTATAAACAGAGTGTTTCCAAACTGTTCTATGAAAAGAAAGGTTAAACTCTGTGAGTGGAACGCACACATTACCAAGTGGTTGCTGAGAATGATTCTCTCCAGTTTTTATACGAAGATGTTTCCGTTTCTACCGTTGGCCGCAAAGCGCATAATCTCCACTTGCAAATTCCATAAAAAGAGGGTTTCAAATCTGCTCTGTCAAAGGAAGGTTCAACTCTATGAGTTGAACACACGCAGCCCAAAGAAGTTACTGAGAATTCTTCTGTCTAGCGTTATGTGCAGGAATTCCGTTTCCAGCGAAATCCTCAAAGAGGTCCAAATATCGAATTGCAGACTTTACAAACAGAGTGTTTCCAAACTGCTCTATGAAAAGAAAGGTTAAACTCTGTGAGTGGAACGCACACATCACGAAGTGGTTGCTGAGAATGATTCTCTCTAGGTTTTATACGAAGATATTTCCTTTTCTACCATAGGCCCCAAAGCGCTTGAAATCTCCCCTTGCAAATTCCACAAAAAGAGGGTTTCAAGTCTGCTCGGTCTCAAGGAAGGTTCAACTCTGTGAGTTGAACACACGCAGCATAAATAAGT
The DNA here is from genome assembly GCF_029281585.2 of Gorilla gorilla gorilla. Classification (NCBI taxonomy): domain Eukaryota; kingdom Metazoa; phylum Chordata; class Mammalia; order Primates; family Hominidae; genus Gorilla; species Gorilla gorilla. The sequence goes on along the minus strand of NC_073230.2, from coordinate 67,191,644 downwards.
TACTGATAATTCTTCTCTCTAGCGTTATATGCAGAAATCCCGTTTCTAAAGAAATCCACAGAGAGTTCCAAATATCCACTTGCAGACTTTACAAACAGAGTGTTTCCAAACTGCTCTATGAAAAGAAAGGTTAAACTCTGTGAGTGGAACACACACATCACCAAGTTGTTGCTCAGAATGATTCCCACTGGTTTTTATACGAAGATATTTCCTTTTCTGCCGTTGGCCCCAAAGCGCTTGAAATCTCCATTTGCAAATTCCACAAAAAGAGGGTTTCAAATCTGCTCTGTCTAAAGGAATGTTCAAATCTGTGAGATGAACACACGCAGCCCAAAGAAGTTACTGAGAATTCTTCTGTCTAGCGTTATATGCAGAAATCCCGTTTCCAAGGAAATCCTCAAAGAGGTCCAAATATACACTTGGAGACTTTACAGAGTGTTTCCAAACTCCTCTATGAAAAGAAAGGTTAAACTCTGTGCGTGGAATGCACACATCACCAAGTGGCTGCTGAGGATGATTCCCTCTAGTTTTCATATGAAGATATTTCCTTTTCTACCGTTGGCCCCAAAGCGCATGAAATCTCCACTTGCAAATTCCACAAAAAGAGGATTTCAAATCTGCTCTGTCTAAAGGAAGGTTCAACTCTGTGAGTTGAACCCACGCAGCCCAAAGAAGTTACTGAGAATTCTTCTGTCTAGTGTTATTCGCAGAAATCCCGTTTCCAACGAAATCCTCAAAGAGGTCCAAATATCCACTTGCAGACTTTACAAACAGAGTGTTTCCAAATTGCTCTATGAAAAGAAAGGTGAAACTCTGTGAGTGGAACGCACACATCACCAGGTGGTTGCTCAGAATGATTCCCACAAGTTTTTATACGAAGATGTTTCCGTTTCTACCATTGGCCCCAAAGCGCTTGAAATCTCCACTTGCAAATTCCACAAAAAGAGGGTTTCAAATCTGCTCTTTCTAAAGGAAGGTTCAACTCTGTGAGTTGAACACACGCAGCCCAAAGAAGTTACTGAGAATTCTTCTGTCTAGCGTTATATGCAGAAATCCCTTTTCCAAGGAAATCCTTAAAGAGGTCCAAATATCCACTTGCAGACTTTACAAACAGAGTGTTTCCAAACTGCTCTATGAAAAGAAAGGTTAAACTCTGTGAGTGGAACGCACACATTACCAAGTGGTTGCTGAGAATGATTCTCTCTAGTTGTTATACGCAGATATTTCCTTTTCTACTGTTGGACCCAAAGCGCTTGAAATCTCCACTTGGAAATTCCACATAAAGAGGGTTTCAAATCTGCTCTGTCTAAAGGAAGGTTGAACTCTGTGAGTCGAAAACACGCAACCCAAAGAAGTTACTGAGAATTCTTCTGTCTAGCATTAGGTGAAGAACTCCCGTTTTCAATGAAATCCTCAAAGAGGTCCAAATATCCACTTGCAGACTTTACAAACTGAGTGTCTCCAAGCTGCTCTATGAAAAGAAAGGTTAAATTCTGTGAGTGGAAGGCACACATCACAAGGTGGTTTCTGAGAATGATTCTCTGTAGTTTTTATATGAAGATATTTTCTTTTCTTCCGTTGGCCCCAATGCGCATGAAATCTCCACTTGCAAATTCCACAAAAAGAGGGTTTCGAATCTGCTCTGTGTAAAGGAAGGTTCAACTCTGTGAGTCAAACACACGCAACCCAAAGAAGTTACTGAGAATTCTTCTGTGTAGCATTAGATGAAGAAATCCCGTTTCCAACGAAATCCTCAAAGAGGTCCAAATATCCACTTGCAGACTTTACAAACTGGGCGTTTCTGAACTGCTCTATGAAAAGAAAGGTTAAACTCTGTGAGTGGAACACACACTTCACAAAGTGGTTTCTCAGAATAATTCTCTCTAGTTTTGATGCGCAGATATTTCCTTTTCTACCTTTGGCCCCAAAGCGCATGAAATCTCCACTTGCAAATTCCGAAAAAAGAGGGTTTCGAATGTGCTTTGCGTAAAGGAAGGTTCAACTCTGTGAGTTGAAAACACGCAACCCATTGAAGTTACTGAGAATTCTTCTGCCTAGCATTAGATTAAGAAATGCCGTTTGCATTGAAATCCTCAAAGAGGTCCAAATATCCACTTGCAGACTTTACAAACTGAGTGTTTCCAAACTGCTCTATGAAAAGAAAGGTTAAAATCTGTGAGTAGAACGCACATATCACAAAGTGATTTCTGAGAATGATTCTCTGTAGTTTTGATACACAGATATTTCCTTTTCTACCGTTGGCCCCAAAGCGCCTGAAATCTCCCCTTGCAAATTCCACAAAAAGAGGGTTTCAAATCTGCTCTGTCTAAAGGAAGGTTCAACTTTGTGAGTAGAACACACGCAGCCCAAAGAAGTTACTGAGAATTCTTCTGTCTAGCATTAGATGACGAAAACCCGTTTCCAACGAAATTCTCAAAGAGGTCCAAATATCCACTTGCAGAGTTTACAAACAGTGTGTTTCCAAACTGCTCTATGAAAAGAAAGGTTAAACTCCATGAGTGGAACGCACGCATCACAAAGTGGTTACTGAGAATGATTCTCTCTAGTTGTTATACGCAGATATTTCCTTTTCTACTGTTGGACCCAAAGTGCTTGAAATCTCCACTTGGAAATTCCACATAAAGAGGGTTTTGAATCTGCTCTGTCTAAATTAAGGTTCAACTCTGTGAGTTGAACACATGCAACCCAAAGAAGTTACTGAGAATTCTTCTGTCCAGCATTAGATGAAGAAATCCAGTTTCCAACGAAATCCTCAAAGAGGTCCAAATATCCACTTGCAGACTTTACAAACTGAGTGCTTCCAAACTGCTCTATGAAAAGAAAGGTTAAACTCTGTTAGTGGAAGGCACACATCACAAAGTGGTTTCTGATAATTATTCTCTGTAGTTTTTATATGAAAATATTTCCTTTTCTTCCGTTGGCCCCAAAGGGCATGAAATCTCCTCTTTCAAAATCCACAAAAAGAGGTTTTTGAATCTGCTATGTGTAAAAGAAGGTTCAACCCTGTGAGTCGAACACACGCAACCCAAAGAAGTTACTGAGAATTCTTCTGTCTAGCATTAGATGAAGAAATCCAGTTTCCAACGAAATCTGCAAAGAGGTCCAAATATCAACTTGCAGACTTTACAAACTGAGTGTTTCCAAACTGCTCTATGAAAAGAAATGTTAAACTCTGTGAGTGGAATGCACACATCACAAAGTTGTTTCTGAGAATTATTCTCTCTAGTTTTTATACGCAGATATTTCCTTTTCTACCGTTGGACTCAAAGGGCTAGAAATCTCCACTTGCAAATTCCAGAAAAAGAGGGTTTCAAATCTGCTCTGTCTAAAGGATGGTTCAACTGTGTGAGTTGAACACATGCAACTGCAAGAAGTTACTGAGAATTCTTCTGTCTAGCATTAGATGAAGAAATCCCGTTTCCAATGAAAGCCTCAAAGAGGTCCAAATATCCACTTTCAGACATTAGAAACTGAGTGTTTCGAAACTGCTCTATGAAGAGAAAGGTTAAACTCTGTGAGTGGAACGCACACGTCACAAAGTAGTATCTGAGAATGATTCTCTCCAGTTTTTATACGCAGATATTTCCTTTTCTACCGTTGGCACCAAGGTGCTTGAAATCTCCACTTGCAAATTCCACAAAAAGAGGGTTTCGAATCTGCTCTGTGTAAAGGAAGGTTCAACTCTGTGAGCTGAACACACACTACCCAAAGAAGTTACTGAGAATTCTTCTGTCCAGCATTAGATGAAGAAATCCCGCTTCCAATGAAATCCTCAAAGAGGTACAAATATCCGCTTGCAGACATTACAAACGGAGTGTTTGCAAACTGCTCTATGAAAAGAAAGGTTCAACTCTGTGAGTGGAACGCACACATCACAAAGTGGTTTCTGAGAATGATTCTCGCTACTTTTGATACGCAGATATTTCCTTTTCTACTGTTGGCCACAAAGCGCATGGAATCTCCACTAGTAAATTCCATAAAAAGAAGGTTTCGAATCTCCTCCGTGTAAAGGAAGTTTCAACTCTGTGAGTTGAACACACGCAACCCAAAGAAGTTACACAGTATTCTTCTGTCTAGCATTAGATGTAGAAATCCTGTTTCAAACGAAATCCTCAAAGAGGTCCAAATATCCACTTGCAGACTTTACAAACAGACTGTTTCCAAACTACTCTATGAAAAGAAAGGTTAAACTCTGTGAGTGGAACGCACACATCACAAAGTGGTTTCTGAGAATGATTCTCCGTAGTTTTTATATGAAGATATTTCCTTTTCTTCCGTTGGCCCCAAAGCGCGTGAAATCTCCACTTGCAAATTCCACAAAAAGAGGGTTTCAAATCTGCTCTGTTTAAAGGAAGGTTCAACTCTGTGAGTTGAACACACTCAACCTAATGAAGTGACTGAGAATTCTTCTGTCTTGCATTAGATGAAGAAATCCCGTTTCCAACGAAATCCTCAAAGAAGTCCAAATATCCGCATGCAGACTTTACCAACTGGGTGTTTCCGAACTGCTCTATGAAAAGAAAGGTCAAACTCTCTCAGTGGAATGCACACATCACAAAGTGGTTTCTCAGAATGATTCTCTGTAGTTTTGATACGCAGATATTTCCTTTTCTACCTTTGGCCCCAAAGCGCATGGAATCTCCACTAGTAAATTCCATAAAAAGAAGGTTTCGAATCTCCTCCGTGTAAAGGAAGTTTCAACTCTGTGAGTTGAACACACGCAACCCAAAGAAGTTACACAGTATTCTTCTGTCTAGCATTAGATGTAGAAATCCTGTTTCAAACGAAATCCTCAAAGAGATCCAAATATCCACTTGCAGACTTTACAAACAGACTGTTTCCAAACTACTCTATGAAAAGAAAGGTTAAACTCTGTGAGTGGAATGCACACATCACAAAGTGGTTTCTGAGAATGATTCTCCGTAGTTTTTATATGAAGATATTTCCTTTTCTTCCGTTGGCCCAAAGCGCGTGAAATCTCCACTTGCAAATTCCACAAAAAGAGGGTTTCGAATCTGCTCTGTTTAAAGGAAGGTTCAACTCTGTGAGTTGAACACACTCAACCTAATGAAGTGACTGAGAATTCTTCTGTCTTGCATTAGATGAAGAAATCCCGTTTCCAACGAAATCCTCAAAGAGGTCCAAATATCCGCATGCAGACTTTACCAACTGGGTGTTTCCGAACTGCTCTATGAAAAGAAAGGTCAAACTCTCTCAGTGGAATGCACACATCACAAAGTGGTTTCTCAGAATGATTCTCTCTAGTTTTGATACGCAGATATTTCCTTTTCCACCGTTGGCCCCAAAACGGATGAAATCTCCACTTGCAAATTCCACAAAGAGAGGGTTTCAAATCTACTCTGTCTAAAGGAAGGTTCAACTCTGTGAGTTGAACACGTGCAACCCAAATAAGTTACTGAGAATTCTTCTATCCAGCATTAGATGAAGAAATCCCGTTTCCAACGAAATCCTCAAAGAGGTCCAAATATCCACTTGCAGACTTTACAAACTGAGTGTTTCCAAACTGCTCTATGAAAAGAAAGGTTAAACTCTGTTAGTGGAAGGCACACATCACAAAATGGTTTCTGATAGTTATTCTCTGTAGTTTTTATATGAAGATATTTCCCTTTCTTCCGTTGGCCCCAATGCACATGAAATCTCCACTTGCAAATTCCACAAAAAGAGGGTTACGAATCTGCTCAGTTTAAAGGAAGGTTCAACTCTGTGTGTTGAACACACGCAACCCAAAGAAGTTACTGAGAATTCTTCTGTCTAGCATTAGATGAAGAAATCCCGTTTCCAACGAAATCCTCAAAGACCTCCAAATATCCACGTGCAGACTTTGCAAACTGAGTGTTTCCAAACTGCTCTATGAAAAGAAAGGTTAAACTCTGTGAGTGGAACGCACGCATCACAACGTGGTTTCTGAGAATGATTCACTCTAGTTTTTATACTCAGATATTTCCTTTTCTACCATTGGACCCAAAGCGCTTGAAACCTCCACTTGCGAATTCCACATAAAGAGGGTTTTGAATCTTGTCTGTGTAAAGGAAGGTTCAACTCTGTGAGTTGAAAACACGCAACCCAAAGAAGTTACTGAGAAATCTTCTATCTAGCATTAGATGAAGAAATCCCGTTTCCAACGAAATCCTCAAAGAGGTCCAAATATCCACTTGGAGACTTTACAAACTGAGTGTTTACAAACTGCTCTATGAAAAGAAAGGTTAAACTCCGTGAGTGGAATGCACACATCACAAAGTGGTTTCTGAGAATGATTCTCTCTGATTTTTATACGCAGATGTTTCCTTTTCTACCGTTGGCCCAAAAGTGCTGGAAATCTCAACTTGCAAATTCAACAAAAAGAGGGTTTTGAATCTGCTCTGTGTAAAGGAAGGTTCAACTCTGTGCGTTGAACACACGCAACCCAAAGAAGTTACAGAGAATTCTTCTGTCTAGCATTAGATGAAGAAATCCCGTTTCCAGCGAAATCCTCAAAGAGGTCCTAATATCCACTTGCAGACTTTACAAACTGAGTGTATCCAAACTGCTCCATGAAAAGAAAGGTTAAACTCTGTGAGTGGAACGCACACATCACAAAGTGGTTTCTGAGAATTATTCTCCGTAGTTTTTATACGAAGATATTTCCTTTTCTACCGTTGGCCCCAAAGCGCTTGAAATCTCGACTTGCAAATTCCACAAAAAGAGGGAGTTGAATCTTCTCTCTGTAAAGGAAGGTTCAACTCTGTGCGTTGAACACACGCAACCCAAAAAAGTTACTCAGAATTCTTCTGTCTAGCATTAGACGCAGAAATCCCGTTTCCAGCGAAATCCTCAAAGAAGTCCAAATATCCACTTCCAGACTTTACAAACTGAGTGTTTCCAAACTGCTCTATGAAAAGAAAGGTTAAACTCTGTGAGTGGAATGCACACATCACAAAGTGGTTTCTGAGAATGATTCTTTCTAGTTTTTATACGCGGATATTTCCTTTTCTTCCATTGGACACAAATAGCATGAAATCTCCACTTGCAAATTACACAAAAAGAGGGTTTCAAATCTGCTCTGTGTAAAGGAAGGTTCAACTCTGTGAGTCGCACACACGCAACCCAAAGAAGTTACCGAGAATTTTTCTGTTCGGCATTAGATGAAGAAATCCCTTTTCCAAAAAATCCTCAAAGAGGTCCAAATATCCACTTGCAGACTTAACAAACTGAATGTTTCCAAACTGCTCCATGAAAAGAAAGGTTAATCTCTGTGAGTGGAAAGCACATATCACAAAGTGGTTTCTGAGTATTATTCTCTCTAATTTTTATACAAAGATATTTCCTTTTCTTCCGTTGGTTCCAAAGCACCTGAAATCTCCACTTGCAAATTCCACAAAAAGAGGGTTTCGAATCTTCTCTGTGTAAAGGAAGGTTCAACTCTGTGAGTCGCACACACGCAACCCAAAAAAGTTACTGAGAATTCTTCTGTCCAGCATTAGATGAAGAAATCCCGTTTCCAACGAATTCCTCAAAGAGGTCCAAATATCCACTTGCAGACTTTACAAACTGGGTGTTTCCAAATTGCTCTATGAAAAGAAAGGTTAAGCTCTGAGACTGGAACGAACACATCACAAAGTGGTTTCTGGGAATCATACTCTCTAGTTTTTATGTGAAGATATTTCTTTTTCTTCCGTTGGCCCCAAAGTGCATGAAATCTCCAATTGCAAATTCCACAAAAAGTGGTTTTGGAATCTGCTCCATACAAAGGAAGGTACATCTCTGTGAGACGAAAACACGCAACATAGAGAAGTTACTGAGAATTCTTCTGTCTAGCATTAGATGAAGAAATCCCGTTTCCAACGAAATCCTCATAGAGGTCCAAATATCCACTTGCAGACTTTACAAACTGAGAGTTTCCAAACTGCTCTATGAAAAGAAAGGTTAAACTGTGTGAGTGGAACACACACATCACAAAGTGGTTTCTGAGAACGATTCTCTCTAGTTTTTATACGCAGATATTTCCTTTGCTACTGTTGGCCCCAAAGCGCATGAAATCTCCACTTGCAAATTCCACAAGAGGAGGGTTTCAAATCTGCTCTGTCTAAAGGATGGTTCAACTCTGTGAGTTGAACACAAGCAACCGAAAGATGTTACTGAGAATTCTTCTGTCCACCATTAGATTAAGAAATCCCGTTTCGAACGAAATCCTCAAAGAACTCCAAATATCCACTTGCAGTCTTTACAGACTGAGTGTTTCCAAACTGCTCTATGAAAAGAAAGGTTAAACTCTGTGAGTGGAACACACACATCACAAAGTGGTTTCTGAGAATGATTCTCTGTAGTTTTTATACGAAGATATTTCATTTTCTTCTGTTGACCACAAAGCGCATGAAATCTCCACTTGCAAATTCCACAAAAAGAAGGTTTCGAATCTGCTCTGTGTAAAGGGAGGTTCAACTCTGTGAGTTGAACACACGCAACCCAAAGAAGTTACTGAGAATTCTTCTGTCTAGCATTAGATGAAGAAATCCCATTTCCAATAAAATCCTCAAAGAGGACCAAATATCCACTTGCAGACATTACAAACTGAGTGTTTCAAAACTGCTCTATGAAAGGAAAGGTTAAACTCTGTGAGTGGAATGCACACATCACAAAGTGGTTTCTGAGAATGATTCTCTGTAGTTTTTATATGAAGATATTTCCTTTACTTCCGTTGGCCCCAAAGCGCATGAAATCTCCACATGCAAATTTCACAAAGGGAGGATTTCGAATCTGCTCTGTGTAAAGAAAGGTTCAACTCTGTTAGTCGTAGACACGCAACCCAAAGAAGTTACTGAGAATTCTTCTGTCCAGCATTAGATAAAGTAATCCCATTTCCAACGAAATCCTCAAAGAGGTCCAAATATCCACTTGCCGACTTTACAAACTGAGTGTTTCCAAACTGCTCTATGAAAAGAAAGGTTAAACTCTGTGAGTGGAACGCACACATCACAAAGTGGTTTCCGAGAATCATTCTCTCTAGTTTTTATACACAGATATTTCCTTTTCTACCATTGGCCCCAAAGCGCTTGCAAATTCCACAAAAAGAGGGGTTCTAATCTGCTGTGTCTAAAGGAAGGTCCAACTCTGTGAGTTGAACACATGCAACCTAAGGAAGTTACTGAGAATTCTTCTGTCAAGCATTAGATGAAGAAATCCCGTTTCCAATGAAATCCTCAAAGAGGTCCAAATATCCAATTGCAGACTTCACAGACTGAGTGTTTCCAAACTGCTCTATGAAAAGAAAGGTTAAACTCTGTGAGTGGAAGGCACAGATCACAAAGTGGTTTCTGAGAATTATTCTCTGTAGTTTTTATATGAAGATATTTCTTTTCTTGTGTTGGCCCCAAAGCGCATGAAATTTCCAATTGCAAATTCCACAAAAAGAGGGTTTCGAATCTGCTCTGTGTAAAGGAAGGTTCAACTCTGTGAGTCGAACACACGTAACCCAAAGATGTTACTGAGAATTCTTCTGTCTAGCATTAGATGAAGAAATCCCGTTTCCAAAGAAATCCTCAAAGAGGTCCAAATATCGACTTGCAGACATTACAAACTGAGTGTTTCCAAACTGGCTATGAAAAGAAACGTTAAACTCTGTGAGTGGAACGCCCACATCACAAAGTGGTTTCTGAGAATCATTCTTTCTAGTTTTTATACACAGATATTTCCTTTTCTACCGTTGGCCCAAAGCACTTGAAATCTCCATTTGCAAATTCCACAAAAAGAGGGTTTCAAATATGCTGTGTCTAAAGGAAGGTTCAGCTCTGTGAGTTGAACACATGCAACCCAAAGAAGTTACTGAGAATTCTTCTGTCCAGCATTAGATGAAGAAATCCCGTTTCCAACGAAATCCTCAAATAGGTCCATATATAAAATTGCAGACTTTACAGACTGAGTGTTTCCAAACTGCCCTATGAAAAGAAAGGTTAAACTCTGTGAGTGGAACGCTCACATCAGAAAGTGGTTTCTGAGAACAATTCTTTCTAGTTTTTATACACAGATATTTCCTTTCCTACCGTTGGCCCGTAAACGCTTGAAATCTCCACTTGCAAATACCACAAAAAGAGGGTTTCACATCTGCTCTGTTTAAAGGAAGGTTCAACTCTGTGAGTTGAACACACGCAACCCAAAGAAGTTACTGAGAATTCTTCTGTCTAGCGTTAGATGAAGAAATGCCATTTCCAATGAAATCCTCAAAGAGGTCCAAATATCCACTTGCAGACTTTACAGAACTGAGTGTTTCCAAACTGCTCTATGAAAAGAAAGGTTAAACTCTGTGAGTGGAACGCACGCATCACCAAGTGGTTTCTGAGAATGATTCTCTCTAGTTTTTATACGCAGATATTTCCTTTTCTACTGTTGGACCCAAAGCGCTTGAAATCTCCACTTGCAAATTCCACAAAAAGAAGGTTTCAAATCTGCTCTGTCTAAAGGAAGGTTCAACTCTGTGAGTTGAAGACGCGCAACCCAAAGAAGTTACTGAGAATTCTTCTGTCCAGCATTAGATAAAGAAATCCCGTTTCCAACGAAATCCTCAAAGAGGTCCAAATATCCACTTGCAGACTTTACAAACTGAGTGTTTCCAAACTGCTCTATGAAAACAAAGGTTAAACTCTGTGAGTCGAACGCACACATCACAAAGTGGTTTCTGAGAATGATTCTCTGCAGTTTTTATATGAAGATATTTCCCTTTCTTCCATTGGCCCCAAAGCGCATGAAATCTCCACTTGCAAATTCCACAAAAAGAGGGCTTCGAATCTGCTGTGTGTAAAGGAAGCTTCAACTCTGTGGGTGGAATACACGCACACAAAGAAGTTACTGAGAATTCTTCTGTCTAGCATTAGATGAAAAAATCCCGTTTCAAATGAAATCCTCAAAGAGGTCCAAATATCCACTTGCAGACTTTACAAATTGAGTGTTTCCAAACTGCTCTATGAAAAGAAAGGTTAAACCCTCTGAGTGGAACGCACACATCACAAAGTGGTTTCTGAGAATTATTCTGTGTAGTTTTTATATGAAGATATTTCCTTTTCTTATGTTGGCCCCAAAGCGCATGAAATCGCCACTTGCAAATTCCACAAATAGAGGGTTTCGAATCTGCTCTGTCTAAAGAAGGTTGATCTCTGTGAGTTGAACACACGCAACCCAAAGAAGTTACTGGAAATCTTCTGTCTAGCATTAGGTGAGGAAATCCCGTTTCCAATGAAATCCTCAAGGAGGTCCATATATCCACTTGCAGAGTTTAGAAACTGAGTGTTTCCAAACTGCTCTATGAAAAGAAAGGTTAAACTCTGTGAGTGGAACGCACACATCACAATGTGGTTTCTGAGAATGATTCTCTCTAGTTTTTATACGTAGATATTTCCTTTTCTACCGTTGGCCCCAAAGCGCATGAAATCGCCACTTGCAAATTCCACAAAAAGAGGGTTTCAAATCTGCTGTGTAGAAAGGAAGGTTCAACTCTTTGAGTTTAATACACGCAACCCAAGGAAGTTACTGAGAATTCTTCTGTCTAGCATTAGATGAAGAAATCCCGTTTCCAAGGAAATCCTCAAAGAGGTCCAAATATCCACTTACAGACATTACACACTGAGTGTTTCCAAACTCCTCTATGAAAAGACGGTTAAAGTCTGTGAGTGGAACGCACACATCACAATGTGGTTTCTGAGAATGATTCTCTCTAGCTTTTATACGTAGATATTGCCTTTTCTACCGTTGGCCCCAAAGCGCTTGAAATATCCACTTGAAAATTCCACATAAAGTGGGTTTCGAATCCGCTCTGTGTAAAGAAGGTTCAACTCTGTGAGTCGAACACACGCAACCCAAAGAAGTTACTGAGAATTCTTCTGTCTAGCATTAGATGAGGAAATCCCGTTTCCAATGAAATCCTCAAAGAGGTCCAAATAACCACTTGCAGAGTTTAGAAACTGAGTGTTTCCAAGCTGCTCAGTGAAAAGAAAGGTTAAACTCTGTGAGTGGAAAACACACATCACAAAGTGGTTTCTGAGAATGATTCTCTGTAGTTTATATGAAGATATTTCCTTTCCTTCCGTTGGCCCCAAAGCGCATGAAATCTCCACTTGGAAACTCCACAAAAAGTGGGTTTCGAATCTGTTCTGTGTAAAGGAAAGTTCAACTCTGTGAGTCGAACACACGCAACCCAAAGAAGTTACTGAGAATTCTTCTGTCTAGCATTAGATGAAGAAATCCCGTTTCCAATAAAATCCTCAAAGAGGTCCAAATATCCACTTGCAGATTTTACAAACCAAGTGTTTCCAAACGGCTCTATGAAAAGAAACGTTAAACCCTCTGAGTGGAACGCATACATCACAATGTGGATTCTGAGAATGATTCTCTCTAGTTTTTATACGTAGATATTGCCTTTTCTACCGTTGGCCCCAATGCGCTTGAAATATTCACTTGCAAATTCCACAAAAAGAGGGTTTCATATCTGCTCTGTCTAAAGGAAGATTCACCTCTGTGAGTTGAATACACGCAACCCAAAGATGTTACTGAGAATTCTTCTGTCCAGCATTAGATGAAGACATCCCGTTTCCAACGAAATCCTCAAAGAGGTCCAAATATCCACTTACAGACAGTACAAACTGAGTGTTTCCAAACAGCTCTATGAAAAGGAAGGTTAAACTCTGTGAGTGGCACATAAATATCACAAACTGGTTTCTGAGAATTATTCTGAGTAGTTTTTATATGAGGATATTTCCTTTTCTTTTGTTGAACGCAAGACGCATGAAATCGCCACATGCAAACGCCACAAAAAGAGGGTTTCGAATCTGCTCCATGTAAAGAAGGTTCTACTCTGTGAGTCGAACACACGCAATCCAAAGAAGTTACTGAGAATTCTTCTGTCTAGCATTAGATGTAGAAATCCCGTTTCCAATGAAATCCTCAAAAAGGTCCAAATATCCACTTGCAGACTTTACAAACTGAGTGTTTCCATACTGCTCTATGAAAAGAAAGGTTAAACTCTGCGAGTGGAATGCACACATCACAAAGTGGTTTCTGAGAATGATTCTCTCTAGTTTTTACACGCAGATATTCCCTTTTCTTCCATTGGCCCCAAAGCGCATGAAATCTCCACCTGAAAATTCCACAAAAAGAGGGTTTCGAATCTGCTCTGTATAAAGGAAGGTTCAACTCTGTGAGTCGAACACACGCAACCCAAAGAAGTTACTGAGAATTCTTCTGTCCAGCATTAGATGAAGAAATCCCGTTTCCAAGGAAATCCTCAAAGAGGTCCAAATATCTACTTACAGACATTACAAACTGAGTCTTTACAAACTGCTCTATGAAAAGAAAGGTTAAACTCTGTGAGTGGAACGCACACATCACAAAGTGGTTTCTGAGAATTATTCTGTGTAGTTTTTATATGAAGATATTTCCTTTTCTTATGTTGGCCCCAAAACACATGAAATCTCCACTTGCAAATTCCACAAAAAGAGGGTTTCGAATCTGCTCTGTCTAAAGAAGGTTGATCTCTGTGAGTTGAACACACGCAACCCAAAGAAGTTACTGAGAAATCCTCTGTCTAGCATTAGGTGAGGAAATCCCGTTTCCAATGAAATCCTCAAAGAGGTCCATATATCCACTTGCAGAGTTTAGAAACTGAGTGTTTCCCAACTGCTCTATGAAAAGAAAGGTTAAACTCTGTGAGTGGAACCCACACATCACAAAGTGGTTTCTCAGAATGATTCTCTGTAGTTTATATGAAGATATATCCTTTCCTTCCGTAGGCCCAAAAGCGCATGAAATCTCCACTTGGCAACTCCAAAAAAAGCGGGTTTCCAATCTGTTCAGTATAAAGGAAGGTTCAACTCTGTGAGTCAAACACACGCAACCCAAAGAAGTTACTGAGAATTCTTCTGTCTGGCATTAGATGAATAAATCCCGTTTCCAATAAAATCCTCAAAGAGGTCCAAATATCCACTTGCAGACTTTACAAACTGAGTGTTTCCAAACTGCTCTATGAAAAGAAAGGTTAAACTCTCTGAGAGGAACGCACACATCACAATGTGGTTTCTGAGAATGACTCTCTCTAGTTTTTATATGTAGATATTTCCTTTTCTACCGTTGGCCCCAAAGCGCTTGAAATCTCCACTTGCAAATTCGACAAAAAGAGGGTTTCAAATCTGCTCTGTCCAAAGTAAGGTTCAACTCTGTGAGTTGAATACATGCAACCCAAAGATGTTACTGAGAATTCTTCTGTCCAGCATTAGATGAAGAAAACCCGTTTCCAACGAAATCCTCAAAGAGGTCCAATTATCCACTTACAAACTTTAGAAACTGAGTGTTTCCAAACTGCACTATGAAAAGAAAGGTTAAACCCTGTGAGTGGAACACACACACCACAAAGTGGTTTCTGACAATGATTCTCTCTAGTTTTTATACGCAGCTATTCCTTTTCTTCCATTGGCCCCAAAGCGCATGAAATCTCCACTTGAAACTCCACAAAAAGAGAGTTTCGAATCTGTTCTGTGTAAAGGAAGGTTCAACTCTGTGAGTAGAACACACGCAACCCAAAGAAGTTAGTGAGAACTCTTCTCTCTAGCATTAGATGAAGAAATCCTGTTTCCAATAAAATCCTCAAAGAGGTGCAAATATCCACTTGCAGACTTTACAAACTTAGTGTTTCCAAACTGCTCTATGAAAAGAAAGGTTAAACTCTTTGAGTGGAACGCACACTTCACAGTGTGGTTTCTGAGAATGATTCTCTCTAGTTTTTATACGTAGATATTACCTTTTCTACTGTTGGCCACAAATCGCTTGAAATCTCCACTTGCAAATTCCACAAAAAGAGGGTTTCAAATCTGCTCTGTCTAAAGGAAATTTCAACTCTGTGAGTTGAATACACACAACCCAAAGAAGTTACTGAAAATTCTTCTGTCCAGCATTAGATGAAGAAATCCCGTTTCCAACGAAATCCTCAAAGAGGTCCAAATATCCTCTTACAGACTTTACAAACTGAGGGTTTCCAAACTGCTCTATGAAAAGAAAGGGTAAACTCTGTGAGTGGAACACACACATCACAAAGTGGTTTCTGAGAATTATTCTGTGTAGTTTTTACATGAAGATATTTCCTTTTCTTATGTTGGCCCCAAAGCCCATGAAATCGCCACTTGCAAATTCCACAAAAAGAGGGTTTCGAAACTGCTCTGTCTAAAGAAGTTTCAACTCTGTGAGTCGAACACATGCAACCCAAAGAAGTTAGTGAGAATTCTTCTGTCTAGCATTAGAAGAGGAAATCCCGTTTCCAATGAAATCCTCAAAGAGTTCCAAATATCCACTTGCAGACTTTAGAAACTGAGTGTTTCCAAGCTGCTCTATGAAAAGTGAGGTTAAATTCTGTGAGTGGAACACACACATCACAAAGTAGTTTCTGAGAATTATTCTCTGTAGTTTAAATGAAGATATTTCCTTTTCAACCATTGGCCCCAAATCGCATGAAATCTCCACTTGGAAATTCCACAAAAAGAGGGTTTCGAATCTGCTCTGTGAAAAGGAAAGTTCAACACTGTGAGTTGAACACACGCAACCCAAGGAAGTTACTGAGAATTCTTCTGTCTAGCATTAGATGAAGAAATCCCGTTTCCAACGAATTCCTCAAAGAGGTCCAAATATCCACTTGCAAACTTTACAAACTGAGTGTTTCCAAACTGCTCTATGAAAATAAAGGTTAAACTCTGTGAGTGGAATGCACATATCATAAAGTGGTTTCTGAGAATTATTCTTTGTAGCTTTGATACGCAGATATTTCCTTTTCCACCATTGGCCCCAAAGCGCATGAAATCTCCACTTTCAAATTCCACAAAAAGAGGGTTTCGAATCTGCTCTGTGAAAAGGAAGGTTCAACTCTGTGAGTTGAGCACACACAACCGAAAGAAGTTACTGAGAATTCTTCTGTCCAGCATTAGATGAAGAAATCCCGTTTCCAACGAAATCCTCTAAGAAGTCCAAACATCGACATGCAGACTTTACCAACTGAGTGTTTCCAAACTGCTCTATGAAAAGAAAGGTTAAACTCTGTCAGTGGAAGGCGCACATCACAAAGTGGTCTCTGAGAATGATTCTGTCTAGTTTTTATACGCAGATATTTCCTTTTCTACCGTTGGCCCCAAAGCGCATGAAATCTCCACTTGCAAATACCACAAAAAGAGGGTTTCGAATCTGCTCTGTGAAAAAGAAGGTTCAACTCTCTGAGTCGAACACACGCAACCCAAAGAAGTTTCTGAGAATTCTTCTTTGTAGCATTAGATGATGAAATCCCGTTTCCAATGAAATCCTCAAAAAGGTCCAAATATCCACTTGCACACTTTACAAACTGAGTGTTTCCATACAGCTCTATGAAAAGAAAGGTTAAACTCTGCGAGTGGAATGCACACATCACAAAGTGGTTTCTGAGAATGATTCTCTCTAGTTTTTATATGCAGATATTCCCTTTTCTTCCATTGGCCCCAAAGTGCATGAAATCTCCACCTGAAAATTCCACAAAAAGAGGGTTTCGAATCTACTCTGTGTAAAGAAGGTTCTACTCTTTGAGTCGAACACACGCAACCCAAAGAAATTACTGAGAATTCTTCTGTCTAGCATTAGATAAATAAATCCCGTTTCCAGTGAAATCCTCAAAGAGGTCCAAATATCCACTTGCAGACTTTACAAACTGAGTGTTTCCCAACTGCTCTATTAAAAGAATGGTTAAACTCTGTGAGTGGAACGCACACATCACAATTTGGTTTCTGAGAATAACTCTCTAGTTTTTATACGCAGATATTTCCTTTTCTACCGTTGGCCTGAAATCGCTTGAAATCTCCACTTGCATATTCCACAAAAAGACTGTTTCAAATCTGCTCGGTCTAAAGGAAATCTCAACTCTGTGAGTTGAATACACACAACCCAAAGAAGTTACTGAGAATTCTTCTGTCCAGCATTAGATGAACAAATCCCGTTTCCAATGAAATCCTCAAAGAGGTCCAAATATCCACTTACAGACTATACAAACTGAGTGTTTCCAAACTGCTCTATAAAAAGAAACGTTAAAATCTGTGAGTGGAATGCACACATCACAAAGTGGTTTCTGAGAATTATTCTGAGTAGTTTTTATATGAGGATATTTCCTTTTCCTAAGTTGGCCCCAAGACGCATGAAATCACCACATGCAAACCCCACCAAAAGAGGGTTTCAAATCTGCTCCATGTAAAGAAGGTTCTACTCTGTGAGTCGAACACACGCAACCCAAAGAAGTTACTGAGAATTCTTCTGTCTAGCATTAGAAAAAGAAATCCCGTTTCCAGTGAAATCCTCAAAGAGTTCCAAATATCCACTTGCAGACATTACAAAGTGAGTGTTTCCCAACTGCTCTATGAAAAGAAAGGTTAAACTCTCTGAGTGGAATGCACACTTCACAATATGGTTTCTGAGAATGATTCTCTCTAGTTTTTATACGTAGATATTGCCTTTTCTACCGTTGGCCCCAAAGCGCTTGAAATCTCCACTTGCAAATTCCACCAAAAAAGGGTTTCATATCTGCTCTGTCTAAAGGAAGGTTCAACTCTGTGAGTTGAATACACTCAACCCAAAGACGTTACTGAGAATTCTTCTGTCCAGCATTTGATGAAGAAATCCCGTTTCCAATGAAATCCTCAAAGAGGTCCAAATATCCACTTACAGACTTTACAAACTGAGTGTTTCCAAACTGCTCTATGAAAAGAAAGGTTAAACCCTGTGAGTGGAACGCACACATCACAAAGTGGTTTCTGAGAATTATTCTGTGTAGTTTTTATATGAAGATATTTCCTTTTCTTATGTTGGCCCCAAATCGCATGAAATCGCCACATGCAAATTCCACAAAAAGAGGGTTTCGAATCTGCTCTGTCTAAAGAAGGTTGAACTCTGTGATTCGAACACACGCAACCCAAGAAGTTACTGAGAATTCTTCTGTCTGGCATTAGACGAGGAAATCCCGTTTCCAATGAAATCCTCAAAGAGGTCCAAATATCCACTAGCAGACTTTGGAAACTGAGTGTTTCCAAGCTGCTCTATGAAAAGAAAGGCTAAACACTGTGAGTGGAACACACACATCACAAAGTGGTTTCTGAGAATTATTCTCTGTAGTTTATATGAAGATATTTCCTTTCTTTCCGTTGGCCCCAAAAGCGCATGAAATCTCCACTTGGAAACTCCACAAAAAGCGCGTTTCAAATCTGTTCTCTGTAAAGGAAGGTTCAACTCTGTGAGTCAAACACACGCAACCCAAGGAAGTTCCTGAGAATTCTTCTGTCTAGCATTAGATGAAGAAATCCCGTTTCCAATAAAATCCTCAAATAGGTCCAAATATCCACTTGCAGAATTTGCAAACTGAGTGTTTCCAAACTGCTCTATGAAAAGAAAGGTTAAACCCTCTTAGTGGAACGCGCACATCACAATGTGGTTTCTGAGAATGATTCTCTCTTCTTTTTATACGTAGATATTGCCTTTTCTACCGTTGGCCCCAAAGCGCTTGAAATATCCACTTGCAAATTCCACAAAAAGAGGGTTTCATATCTGCTCTGTCTAAAGGAAGGTTCAACTCTGTGAGTTGAATACACGCAACCCAAAGATGTTACTGAGAATTCTTCTGTGCAGCATTAGATGAAGAAATCCCGTTTCCCACGAAATCCTCAAAGAGGTCCAAATATCCACTTACAGACTATACAAACTGATTGTTTCCAAACTGCTCTATGAAAAGAAAGGTTAAACTCTGTGAGTGGAACGCACACATCACAAAGTGGTTTCTGAGAATTATTCTGATTAGTTTTTATATGGGGATATTTCCTTTTCTTATGTTGAACCCAAGATGCATGAAATCGCCACATGCAAACCCCACAAAAAGAGGGTTTCGAATCTGCTCCATGTAAAGAAGGTTCTACTCTGTGAGTCGAACACACGCAACCCAAAGAAGTTACTGAGAATTCTTCTGTCTGGCATTAGATGAATAAATCCCGTTTCCAATAAAATCCTCAAAGAGGTCCAAATATCCACTTGCAGACTTTACAAACTGAGTGTTTCCAAAGTGCTCTATGAAAAGAAAGGTTAAACTCTGTGAGTGGAACGCACACATCACAATGTGGTTTCTGAGAATGATTCTCTCTAGTTTTTATACGTTGATATTTCCTTTTCTACTGTTGGCCCCAAAGCGCATGAAATCGCCACTTGCAAATTCCACAAAAAGAGGGTTTCAAATCTGCTGTGTATAAAGGAAGGTTCAACTCTTTGAGTTTAATACACGCAACCCAAGGAAGTTACTGAGAATTCTTCTGTCCAGCATTAGATGAAGAAATCCCGTTTCCAAGGAAATCCTCAAAGAGGTCCAAATATCCACTTACAGACATTACACACTGAGTGTTTCCAAACTCCTCTATGAAAAGAACGGTTAACCTCTGTGAGTGGAACGCACACATCACAATGTGGTTTCTGAGAATGATTCTCTCTAGCTTTTATACGTAGATATTGCCTTTTCTACCGTTGGCCCCAAAGCGCTTGAAATATCCACTTGCAAATTCCACATAAAGTGGGTTTCGAATCTGCTCTGTGTAAAGAAGGTTCAACTCTGTGTGTCGAACACACGCAACCCAAAGAAGTTACTGAGAATTCTTCTGTCTAGCATTAGATGAGGAAATCCCGTTTCCTATGAAATCCTCAAAGAGGTCCAAATATCCAGTTGCAGGGTTTAGAAACTGAGTGTTTCCAAGCTGCTCTATGAAAAGAAAGGTTAAACTCTGTGAGTGGAACACACACATCACAAAGTGGTTTCTGAGAATGATTCTCTGTAGTTTATATGAAGATATTTCCTTTCCTTCCGTTGGCCCCAAAGCGCATGAAATCTCCACTTGGAAACTCCACAAAAAGTGGGTTTCGAATCTGTTCTGTGTAAAGAAAGGTTCAACTCTGTGAGTCGAACACACGCAACCCAAAGAAGTTACTGAGAATTCTTCTGTCTAGCATTAGATGAAGAAATCCCGTTTCCAATAAAATCCTCAAAGAGGTCCAAATATCCACTTGCAGATTTTACAAACCAAGTGTTTCCAAATGGCTCTATGAAAAGAAAGGTTAAACCCTCTGAGTGGAACGCACACATCACAATGTGGTTTCTGAGAATGATTCTCTCTAGTTTTTATACGTAGATATTGCCTTTTCTACCGTTGGCCCCAATGCGCTTGAAATATCCACTTGCAAATTCCACAAAAAGAGGGTTTCATATCTGCTCTGTCTAAAGGAAGATTCAACTCTGTGAGTTGAATACACGCAACCCAAAGATGTTACTGAGAATTCTTCTGTCCAGCATTGGATGAAGACATCCCGTTTCCAACGAAATCCTCAAAGAGGTCCAAATATCCACTTACAGACAGTACAAACTGAGTGTTTCCAAACAGCTCTATGAAAAGGAAGGTTAAACTCTGTGAGTGGCACATAAATATCACAAACTGGTTTCTGAGAATTATTCTGAGTAGTTTTTATATGAGGATATTTCCTTTTCTTTTGTTGAACGCAAGACGCATGAAATCGCCACATGCAAACCCCACAAAAAGAGGGTTTCGAATCTGCTCCATGTAAAGAAGGTTCTACTCTGTGAGTCGAACACACGCCACCCAAAGAAGTTATTGAGAATTCTTCTGTCTAGCATTAGATGTAGAAATCCCGTTTCCAATGAAATCCTCAAAAAGGTCCAAATATCCACTTGCAGACTTTACAAACTGAGTGTTTCCATACTGCTCTATGAAAAGAAAGGTTAAACTCTGCGAGTGGAATTCACACATCACAAAGTGGTTTCTGAGAATGATTCTCTCTAGTTTTTATACGCAGATGTTCCCTTTTCTTCCGTTGGCCCAAAAGCGCATGAAATCTCCACCTGAAAATTCCACAAAAAGAGGGTTTCGAATATGCTCTGTATAAAGGAAGGTTCAACTCTGTGAGTCGAACACACGCAACCCAAAGAAGTTACTGAGAATTCTTCTGTCCAGCATTAGATGAAGAAATCCCTTTTCCAAGGAAAGCCTCAAAGAGGTCCAAATATCCACTTACAGACTTTACAAACTGAGTGTTTCCAAACTGCTCTATGAAAAGAAAGCTTAAACTCTGTGAGTGGAATGCACACATCACAAAGTGTTCTCTGTGGATTATTCTGTGTAGTTTTTATATGAGGATATTTCCTTTTCTTATGTTGGCCCCAAGACGCATGAAATCGCCACATGCAAACCCCACAAAAGGGGGTTTCGAATCTGCTCCGTGTAAAGAAGGTTCTACTCTGTGAGTCAAACACACGCAACCGAAAGAATTTACTGAGTATTCTTCTGTCTAGCATTAGATAAAGAAATCCCGTTTCCAGTGAATTCCTCAAAGAGGTCCAAATATCCACTTGCAGACTTTACAAACTGAGTGTTTCCCAACAGCTCTATGAAAAGAAAGGTTAAACTCTCTGAGTGGAACGCACACATCACATTGTGGTTTCTGAGAATGTTTCTCTCTACTTTTTATACGTAGATATTTCCTTTTCTACCGTTGGCCCCAAATCGCTTGAAATCTCCACTTGCAAATTCCACAAAAAGAGGGTTTCATATCTGCTCTGTCTAAACGAAGGTTCAACTCTGTGAGTTGAGTGCACGCAACCCAAAGATGTTACTGAGAATTCTTCTGTCCAGCATTAGGTGAAGAAATCCCGTTTCCAACGAAATCCTCAAAGAGGTCCAAATATCCACTTACAGACTTTACAAACTGAGTGTTTCCAAACTGCTCTATGAAAAGAAAGGTTAAACCCTGTCAGTGGAACGCACACATCACAAAGAGGTTTCTGAGAATTATTCTGTGTAGTTTTTATATGAGGATATTACCTTTCCTTATGTTGGCCCCAAGATGCATGATATCGCCACATGCAAACTCCACAAAAAGATGGTTTCGAATCTGCTCTGTGTAAAGAAGGTTCTATTCTGTGAGTCGAACACACGCAACCCATAGAAGTTACTGAGAATTCTTCTGTCTAGCATTAGATAAATAAATCACGTTTCCAGTGAAATCCTCAAAGAGGTCCAAATATCCACTTGCAGACTTTACAAACTGGGTGTTTCCCAACTGCTCTATGAAAAGAAAGGTTAAACCCTCTGAGTGGAATGCACACATCACAATGTGGTTTCTGAGAATGATTCTCTCTAGTTTTTATACGTAGATATTTCCTTTTCTACCGTTGGCCCCAAAGCGCTTGAAATCTCCAGTTGCAAATTCCACAAAAAGAGGTTTTCATATCTGCTCTGTCTAAAGGAAGGTTCAATCTGTGAGTTGAACACACGCAACTGAAAGATGTTACTGAGAATTCTACTGTCCAGCATTAGACGAAGAAATCCCGTTTCCAAAGAAATCCTCAAAGAGGTCCAAATATCCACTTACAGACTTTACAATCTGAGTGTTTCCAAACTAATCTATGAAAAGAAAGGTTAAATTCTGTGAGTGAAACGCACACATGACAAAGTGGTTTCTGAGAATTATTCTGTGTAATTTTTATATGAAGATATTTCCTTTTCTTTTGTTGGCCCCAAAGCGCATGAAATCTCCACTTGCAAATTCCACAAAAAGAGGGTTTCGAATCTGCTCTGTCTAAAGGAGGTTGAACTCTGTGAGTCGAACACACGCAACCCAAAGAAGTTACTGAGAATTCTTCTGTCTAGCATTAGATGAGGAAATCCCGTTTAAAATGAAATCCTCAAAGAGGTCCATATATACACTTGCAGAGTTTAGAAACTGAGTGTTTCCCAACTGCTCTATGAAAAGAAAGGTTAAACTCTGTGAGTGGAACACACATATCACAAAGTTGTTTCTGAGAATGATTCTCTGTAGTTTATGTGAAGATATTTCCTTTCCTTCCGTAGGCCCAAAAGCGCATGAAATCTCCACTTGGAAACTCCACAAAAAGCGGGTTTCGAATCTCTTCTGTGTAAAGGAAGGTTCAACTCTGTGAGTCAAACACACGCAACCCAAAGAAGTTACTGAAAATTCTTCTGTCTAGCATTAGATGAATAAATCCCGTTTCCAATAAAATCCTCGAAGAGGTCCAAATATCCACTTGCAGACTTTACAAACTGAGTGTTTCCAAACTGCTCTATGAAAAGAAAGGTTAAACTCTCTAAGTGGAACGCACACGTGACAATGTGGTTTCTGAGAATGATTCTCTCTAGTTTTTATACGTAGATATTTCCTTTTCTACTGTTGGCCCCAAAGCGCTTGAAATCTCCAGTTGCAAATTCCACAAAAAGAGGTTTTCATATCTGCTCTATCTAAAGGAAGGTTCAAATCTGTGAGTTGAACACACGCAACTGAAAGATGTTACTGAGAATTCTACTGTCCAGCATTAGACGAAGAAATCCCGTTTCCAAAGAAATCCTCAAAGAGGTCCAAATATCCACTTACAGACCTTACAAACTGAGTGTTTCCAAACTGCTCTATGAAAAGAAAGGTTAAACTCTGTGAGTGGAACGCACGCATCACGAAGTGGTTTCTGAAAATTATTCTGTGTAGTTTTTATATGAAGATATTTCCTTTTCTTTTGTCGGCCCCAAGACGCATGAAGTCGCCACTTGCAAATTCCACATAAAGTGGGTTTCGAATCTGCTCTGTGTAAAGAAGGTTCAACTCTGTGAGTCGAACACACGCAACTCAAAGAAATTACTGAGAATTCTTGTCTCTAGCATTAGATGAAGAAATCCCGTTTCCAATAAAATCCTGAAAGAGGTCCAAATATCCACTTGCAGACTTTACAAACTTAGTGTTTCCAAACTGTTCAATGAAAAGAAAGGTTAAACTCTGTGAGTGGAATGCACACTTCACAGTGTGGTTTCTGAGAATGATTCTCTCTAATTTTTAAACATAGATATTTCCTTTTCTGTCGTTGGCCCCAAATCGCTTGAAATCTCCACTTGCAAATTCCACAAAAAGAGGGTTTCAAATCTGCTCTGTCTAAAGGAAATTTCAAATCTGTGAGTTGAATACACACAACCCAAAGAAGTTACTGAGAATTCTTCTGTCCAGCATTAGATGAAGAAATCGCGTTTCCAACGAAATCCTCAAAGAGGTCCAAATATCCACTTTCAGACTTTACAAACTGAGTGTTTCCAAACTGCTCTATGAGAAGCAAGTTTAAACTCTGTGAGTGGAACACACACATCACAAAGTGGTTTCTGAGAATTATTCTGTGTAGTTTTTATATGAAGATATTTCCTCTTCTTCTGTTGGCCCCAAAGCGCATGAAATCGACACTTGCAAAATCCACAAAAAGAGAGTTTTGAATCTGCTCTGTGTAAAGAAGGTTCATCTCTGTGAGTTGAACACACGCAACCCAAAGAAGTTACTGAGAATTCTTCTGTCTAGCATTAGATGTAGAAATCCCGTTTCCAAAGAAATCCTCAAAGAGGTCCAAATATCCACTTGCAGACTTTACAAACTGAGTGTTTCCAAACTGCTCTATGAAAAGAAAGGTTAAACTCTGTGAGTGGAATGCACACATCACAAAGTGGTTTCTGAGAATGATTCTCTCTAGTTTTTATACGCTGATATATCCTTTTCAACCGTTACCCAGAAAGCACTTAAATTCTCCACATGCATATTCCACAAAAAGATGGTTTCAAATCTGCTCTGTCTAAAGGAAGGTTGAACTCTGTGAGTTGAACACACGTAACACAAAGAAGTTACTGAGAATTCTTCTGTCTAGCATTAGATAAAGAAATCCCATTTCCAACGAAATCCTCAAAGAGGTCCAAATGTCCACTTGCAGACTTTACAAACTGAGTGTTTCCAAACTGCTCTATGGAAAGAATGGTTAAACTCTGTGAGTGGAACACACACATCACAAAGTGGTTTTTCAGAATGATTCTCTATAGTATTTATATGCAGATATTTCCTTTTCTACAATTGGCCCCAAAGCGCTTGAAATATCCATTTGCAAAATCCACAAAAAGAGGGTTTCAAATCTGCCTGTCTAAAGGAAGGTTCAAAGC
Source organism: Gorilla gorilla gorilla (assembly GCF_029281585.2). Classification (NCBI taxonomy): domain Eukaryota; kingdom Metazoa; phylum Chordata; class Mammalia; order Primates; family Hominidae; genus Gorilla; species Gorilla gorilla. The sequence continues at coordinate 67,166,574 of NC_073230.2, read as the reverse complement.
TGTGAGTTGAACACACGCAACCCAAAGAAGTTACTGAGAATTCTACTTCTCGCATTAGATGAAGAAATCCCGTTTCCAAAGAAATCCTCAAAGAGGCCCAAATATCCACTTGCAGACTTAACAAACTGAGTGTTTCCAAACTGCTGTATGAAAAGAAAGGTTAAAGTCCGTGAGTGGCACGCACACATCACAAAGAGGTTTGTGAGAATTATTCTCTGTAGTTTATATGAAGATATTTCCATTCCTTCTGTTGTCTTCAAAGCGCATGAAATCTCCACTTGGAAACTCCACAAAAAGCGGGTTTCGAAACTGTTCTGTGTAAAGGAAGGTTCAACTCTGTGAATCGAACACACGCAACCCAAAGAAGTTACTGAGAATTCTTCTGTCCAGCATTAGATGAAGAAATTCCGTTTCCAACGAAATCCTCAAAGAGGTCCAAATATCCACTTGCAGAATTTACAAACTGAGTGTTTCCAAACTGCTCTATGAAAAGAAAGGTTAAACTCTGTGTGTGGAATGCACACATCACAAAGTGGTTTCTGAGAATGATTCTCTCTAGTTTTTATACGCTGATATTTCCTTTTCAACCATTACCCAGAAAGCACTTAAAGTCTCCACATGCATATTCCACAAAAAGATGGTTTCAAATCTGCTCTGTCTAAAGGAAGGTTGAACTCTGTGAGTTGAACACACGCAACCCAAAGAAGTTACTGAGAATTCTTCTGTCTAGCATTAGATGAAGAAATCCCGTTTCCAACGAAATCCTCAAAGAGGTCGAAATATCCACTTGCAGACTTTACAAACTGAGAGTTTCCAAACTGCTCTATGAAAAGAAATGTTAAACTCTGTGAGTGGAACGCACACATCACAATGTGGTTTCTGAGAACGATTCTCTCTAGTTTTTATATGAAGATATTTCCTTTTCTACCATTGACCCCAAACTGCTGGAAATCTCCAATTGCAAATTACACAAAAACAGGGTTTCAAATCTGCTCTGCCTAAAGGAAGGTTCAACTCTGTGAGATGAACACACGTAACCCAAAGAAGTTACTGAGAATTTTTCTGTCCAGCATTAGATGAAAAAATCCTGTTTCCAATGCAATCCTCAAAGAAGTTCAAATATCCACTTCAGAAATTACAAACAGAGTGTTTCCAAACTGCTCTATGAAAAGAAAGTTTAAACTCTCTGAGTGGAACGCACACATCCCAAAGTGGTTTCTGAGAATAATTCTCTCTAGTTTTTACACGAAGATATTTCCTTTTCTTTCATTGCACCCAAAGCGCATGAAATCTCCACTTGCAAATTCCACAAATAGAGGGTTTCGAATCTGCTCTGTGTAAAGGAAGGTACAACTCTGTGAGTTGAACATACGCAACCCAAGGAAGTTACTGAGAATTCTTTTGTCTGGCATTAGATGAAGAAATCCCGTTTGCAACAAAATCCTCAAAGAGGTCCAAATATCCACTTGCAGACTTTACAAACTGAGTGTTTCCAAACTGCTCTATGAAAAGAAAGGTTAAACTCTGTGAGTGGAACGCACACATCACAAAGTGGTTTCTGAGAATTATTCTCTCCAGTTTTTATACGCAGATATTTCGTTTTCTACTGTTGGCCCCAAAGCGCTTGAAATCTCCAGTTGCATATTTCACAAAAAGAGGGTTTCAAATCTTCGCTGTGTAAAGGAAGGTTGAATTCTGTGAGTTGAACACACGCAACCCAAAGAAGTTACTGAGAATTCTTCTGTCTAGCATTAGATGAAGAAATCCCGTTTCCAACGAAATCCTCAAAGAGGTCGAAATATCCACTTGCAGACTTTACAAACTGAGAGTTTCCAAACTGCTCTATGAAAAGAAATGTTAAACTCTGTGAGTGGAATGCACACATCACAATGTGGTTTCTGAGAACGATTCTCTCTAGTTTTTGTATGAAGATATTTTCTTCTCTACCGTTGACCCCAAAGTGCTGGAAATCTCCAATTGCAAATTACACAAAAACAGGGTTTCAAATCTGCTCTGTCTAAAGGAAGGTTCAACTCTGTGAGATGAACACACGTAACCAAAGAAGTTACTGAGAATTCTTCTGTCCAGCATTAGATGAAAAAATCCTGTTTCCAATGCAATCCTCAAAGAAGTTCAAATATCCACTTCAGAAATTACAAACAGAGTGTTTCCAAACTGCTCTATGAGAAGAAAGTTTAAACTCTCTGAGTGGAACGCACACATCCCAAAGTGGTTTCTGAGAATAATTCTCTCTAGTTTTTACACGAAGATATTTCCTTTTCTTTCATTGCACCCAAAGCGCATGAAATCTCCACTTGCAAATTCCACAAATAGAGGGTTTCGAATCTGCTCTGTGTAAAGGAAGGTTCAACTCTGTGAGTTGAACATACGCAACCCAAGGAAGTTACTGAGAATTCTTTTGTCTGGCATTAGATGAAGAAATCCTGTTTGCAACGAAATCCTCAAAGAGGTGCAAATATCCACTTGCAGACTTTACAAACTGAGTGTTTCCAAACTGCTCTATGAAAAGAAAGGTTAAACTCTGTGAGTGGAATGCACACATCACAAAGTGGTTTCTGAGAATTATTCTCTCCAGTTTTTATACGCAGATATTTCGTTTTCTACTGTTGGCCCCAAAGCGCTTGAAATCTCCAGTTGCATATTTCACAAAAAGAGGGTTTCAAATCTTCGCTGTGTAAAGGAAGGTTCAACTCTGTGAGTTGAACACACGCAACCCAAAGAAGTTACTGAGAATTCTTCAGTCTAGCATTAGATGAAGAAATCCCGTTTCCAACGAAATCCTCAAAGAGGTCCAAATATCCACTTGCAGACTTAACAAACTGATTCCAAACTGTTATATGAAAAGAAAGGTTAAACTCTGTGAGTGGAACGGACACCTCACAAAGTGGTTTGTGAGAATTATTCTCTGTAGTTTATATGAAGATATTTCCATTCCTTCCGTTGTCTTCAAAGCGCATGAAATCTCCACTTGGAAACTACACAAAAAGCGGGTTTCGAAACTGTTCTGTGTAAAGGAAGGTTCAACTCTGTGAGTCGAACACACGCAACCCAAAGAAGTTACTGAGAATTCTTCTGTCTTGCATTAGATGAAGAAATCCCTTTTCCAATAAAATCCTCTAAGAGGTCAAAATATCCACTTGCAGACTTTACAAACTGAGTGTTTCCAAACTGCTCTAAGAAAAGAAAGGTTAAACTCTGTGAGTGGAATGCGCACATCACAAAGTGGTTTCTGAGAATTATTCTGTGTAGTTTTTATATGAAGATATTTCCTCTTCTACCTTTGGCCCCAAAGCGCATGAAACCTCCACTTGCAAATTCCACAAAAAGAGAGTTTCAAATCTGCTCTGTCTAAGGGAAGGTTCAACTCTGTGTGTTGAACACACGCAACCCAAATAAGTTAGTGAGAATTCTGTCTAGCATTAAATGAAAAAATCCCGTTTCCAAAGAAATCCTCAAAGAGGTCCTAATATCCACTTGCAGACTTTACAAACAGAGTGTTTCCAAACTGCTCTATGAAAAGAAAGGTTAAACGCTGTGAGTGGAACGCACACATCACCAAGTGGTTGCTGAGAATGATTCTCTCTAGTTTTTATACGAAGCTATTTCCTTTTCAACCATTACCCAGAAAGCACTTAAAGTCTCCACATGCATATTCCACAAAAAGATGGTTTCAAATCTGCTCTGTCTAAAGGAAGGTTGAACTCTGTGAGTTGAACACACGCAACCCAAAGAAGTTACTGAGAATTCTTCTGTCTAGCATTAGATGAAGAAATCCCGTTTCCAACGAAATCCTCAAAGAGGTCGAAATATCCACTTGCAGACTTTACAAACTGAGAGTTTCCAAACTGCTCTATGAAAAGAAATGTTAAACTCTGTGAGTGGAACGCACACATCACAATGTGGTTTCTGAGAACGATTCTCTCTAGTTTTTATATGAAGATATTTCCTTTTCTACCATTGACCCCAAAGTGCTGGAAATCTCCAATTGCAAATTACACAAAAACAGGGTTTCAAATCTGCTCTGCCTAAAGGAAGGTTCAACTCTGTGAGATGAACACACGTAACCCAAAGAAGTTACTGAGAATTTTTCTGTCCAGCATTAGATGAAAAAATCCTGTTTCCAACGCAATCCTCAAAGAAGTTCAAATATCCACTTCAGAAATTACAAACAGAGTGTTTCCAAACTGCTCTATGAAAAGAAAGTTTAAACTCTCTGAGTGGAACGCACACATCCCAAAGTGGTTTCTGAGAATAATTCTCTCTAGTTTTTACACGAAGATATTTCCTTTTCTTTCATTGCACCCAAAGCGCATGAAATCTCCACTTGCAAATTCCACAAATAGAGGGTTTCGAATCTGCTCTGTGTAAAGGAAGGTACAACTCTGTGAGTTGAACATACGCAACCCAAGGAAGTTACTGAGAATTCTTTTGTCTGGCATTAGATGAAGAAATCCCGTTTGCAACGAAATCCTCAAAGAGGTCCAAATATCCACTTGCAGACTTTACAAACTGAGTGTTTCCAAACTGCTCTATGAAAAGAAAGGTTAAACTCTGTGAGTGGAACGCACACATCACAAAGTGGTTTCTGAGAATTATTCTCTCCAGTTTTTATACGCAGATATTTCGTTTTCTACTGTTGGCCCCAAAGCGCTTGAAATCTCCAGTTGCATATTTCACAAAAAGAGGGTTTCAAATCTTCGCTGTGTAAAGGAAGGTTGAATTCTGTGAGTTGAACACACGCAACCCAAAGAAGTTACTGAGAATTCTTCTGTCTAGCATTAGATGAAGAAATCCCGTTTCCAACGAAATCCTCAAAGAGGTCGAAATATCCACTTGCAGACTTTACAAACTGAGAGTTTCCAAACTGCTCTATGAAAAGAAATGTTAAACTCTGTGAGTGGAATGCACACATCACAATGTGGTTTCTGAGAACGATTCTCTCTAGTTTTTGTATGAAGATATTTCCTTCTCTACCGTTGACCCCAAAGTGCTGGAAATCTCCAATTGCAAATTACACAAAAACAGGGTTTCAAATCTGCTCTGTCTAAAGGAAGGTTCAACTCTGTGAGATGAACACACGTAACCAAAGAAGTTACTGAGAATTCTTCTGTCCAGCATTAGATGAAAAAATCCTGTTTCCAATGCAATCCTCAAAGAAGTTCAAATATCCACTTCAGAAATTACAAACAGAGTGTTTCCAAACTGCTCTATGAGAAGAAAGTTTAAACTCTCTGAGTGGAACGCACACATCCCAAAGTGGTTTCTGAGAATAATTCTCTCTAGTTTTTACACGAAGATATTTCCTTTTCTTTCATTGCACCCAAAGCGCATAAAATCTCCACTTGCAAATTCCACAAATAGAGGGTTTCGAATCTGCTCTGTGTAAAGGAAGGTTCAACTCTGTGAGTTGAACATACGCAACCCAAGGAAGTTACTGAGAATTCTTTTGTCTGGCATTAGATGAAGAAATCCTGTTTGCAACGAAATCCTCAAAGAGGTGCAAATATCCACTTGCAGACTTTACAAACTGAGTGTTTCCAAACTGCTCTATGAAAAGAAAGGTTAAACTCTGTGAGTGGAACGCACACATCACAAAGTGGTTTCTGAGAATTATTCTCTCCAGTTTTTATACGCAGATATTTCGTTTTCTACTGTTGGCCCCAAAGCGCTTGAAATCTCCAGTTGCATATTTCACAAAAAGAGGGTTTCAAATCTTCGCTGTGTAAAGGAAGGTTCAACTCTTTGAGTTGAACACACGCAACCCAAAGAAGTTACTGAGAATTCTTCAGTCTAGCATTAGATGAAGAAATCCCGTTTCCAACGAAATCCTCAAAGAGGTCCAAATATCCACTTGCAGACTTAACAAACTGATTCCAAACTGTTATATGAAAAGAAAGGTTAAACTCTGTGAGTGGAACGGACACCTCACAAAGTGGTTTGTGAGAATTATTCTCTGTAGTTTATATGAAGATATTTCCATTCCTTCCGTTGTCTTCAAAGCGCATGAAATCTCCACTTGGAAACTACACAAAAAGCGGGTTTCAAAACTGTTCTGTGTAAAGGAAGGTTCAACTCTGTGAGTCGAACACACGCAACCCAAAGAAGTTACTGAGAATTCTTCTGTCTTGCATTAGATGAAGAAATCCCTTTTCCAATAAAATCCTCTAAGAGGTCAAAATATCCACTTGCAGACTTTACAAACAGAGTGTTTCCAAACTGCTCCATGAAAAGAAAGGTTAAACTCTGTGAGTGGAATGCACACATCACAATGTGGTTGCTGAGAATGAGTCTCTCTAATTTTTATACGAAGATATTTCCTTTTCTACTTTTGGCCCCAAAGCCCTTGAAATCACCACTTGCAAATTCCACAAAAAGAGGGTTTCAAATCTGCTCTGTCGAAAGGAAGGTTCAACTCTGTGAGTTGAACACACGCAGCCCAAAAAAGTTACTGAGAATTCTTCTGTCTAGCGTTATATGCAGAAATCCCGTTTCCAACGAAATCCCCAGAGACGTCCAAATATCCACTTGCAGACTTTACAAACAGAGTGTTTCCAACCTGCTCTATGAAAAGAAAGGTTAAACTCTGTGAGTGGAACACACAAATCACCAATTGGTTGCTGAGAATGATTCTTTCTAGTTTTTATACGAAGATATTTCCTTTCCTACCATTGGCCCCAAAGCGCTTGAAATCTCCACTTTCAAATTCCATAAAAAGAGGGTTTCAAACACGCTCTGTCTAAAGGATGGTTGATCTCCGTGAGTTGAACACACGCAGCCCAAAGAAGTTACTGAGAATTCTTCTGTCTAGCGTTAAATGCAGAAATCCCGTCTCCAACGAAATACTCAAAGAGGTCCAAATATCCAATTGCAGACTTTACAAACAGAGTGTTTCCAAACTGCTCCATGAAAAGAAAGGTTAAACTCTGTGAGTGGAATGCACACATCCCAAAGTGGTTGCTGAGAATGATTCTCTCTAGTTATTATACGAAGATATTTCCTTTTCTACTGTTGGCAACAAAGCACTTGAAATCTCCACTTGCAAATTCCACAAAAAGAGGGATTCGAATCTGCTCTGTCTAAAGGAAGGTTCAACTCTGTGAGTTGAACACACGCAGCCCAAACAAGTTACTGAGAATTCTTCTGTCTATAGTTATATGTAGAAATCCCGTTTCCAACGAAATCCCGAGAGAGGTCCAAATATCCACTTGCAGACTTTACAAACAGAGTGTTTCCAAACTGCTCTATGAAAAGAAAGGTTAAACGCTGTGAGTGGAACCCACACATCACAAAGTGGTTTCTGAGAATGATTCTCTCTAGTTTTTATACGCAGATATTTCCTTTTCTTCCATTGGCCCCAAAGCACTTGAAATCTCCACTTGAAAATTCCACAAAAAGAGGGTTTCACATCTGCTCTGTCTAAAGCAAGGTTCAACTCTGTGAGTTGAATACATGCAACCCAAAGAATTTACTGAGAATTCTTCTGTCCAGCATTAGATGAAGAAATCCCGTTTCCAACGAAATCCTCAAAGAGGTCCAAATATGCACTTACAGACTTACAAATTGAGTGTTTCCAAACTGCTCTATGAAAAGAAAGTTTAAACCTTGTGAGTGGAACGCACACATCACAAAGTGGTTTCTGAGAATTATTCTGCGTAGTTTTTATATGAAGATATTTCCTTTTCTTCCGTTGGCCCCAAAGCGCATGAAATCGCCACTTGCAAACTCCACAAAAAGAGGGTTTCAAATCTGCTCTGTGTAAAGAAGGTTCATCTCTGTGAGTTGAATACATGCACCCCAAAGAAGTTACTGAGAATTCTTCTGCCCAGCATTAGATGAAGAAATCCCGTTTCCAACGATATCCTCAAAGAGGTCCAAATATCCACTTGCAGACATTACAAACAGAGTGTTTCCAAACTGCTCTATGAAAGGAAAGGTTAAACTCTGTGAGCAGAACGCACACATCACAAAGTGGTTTCTGAGAATGATTCTCTCTAGTTTTTATACGCAGATATTTCCTTTTCTACCGTTGGCCCCAAAATGCTTGAAATCTCCACTTGCAAATTCTACAAAAAGAGGGTTTCAAATCTGCTCTGTCTAAAGCAAGGTTCAGCACTGTGAATTGAATACATGCAACCGAAAGAAGTTACTGAGAAGTCTTCTGACCAGCATTAGATGAAGAAATCCCTTTTCCAATGAAACCCTCATAGAGGTCCAAATATCCACTTACAGAATTTACAAACTGAGTGTTTCCAAACTGCTCTATGAAAAGAAAGTTTAAACTCTGTGAGTGGAACGCACACATCACAAAGTGATTTCTCAGAATTATTCTGTGTAGATTTTATATGAAGATATTTCCTTTTCTTCTGTTGGCCCCAAAGTGCATGAAATCACCACTTGCAAATTCCAAAAAAAGAGGGTTTTGAATCTGCTCTGTGTAAAGAAGGTTCATCTCTGTGAGTTGAACACACGCAACCCAAAGAAGTTACTGAGAATTCTTCTGTCCAGCATTAGATGAAAAAATCCCGTTTCCAACGAAATCCTCAAAGAGGTCCAAATATCCACTTCAGACTTTACAAACAGAGTGTTTCCTAACTGCTCTATGAAAAGAAAGGTTAAACTCTGTGAGTGGAACGCACACATCCCAAAGTGGTTTCTGAGAATGATTCTGTCCAGTTTTTATACGAAGATATTTCCATTTCTTCGGTTCGACCCAAAGTGCATGAAATCTCCACTTGCAATTTCCACAAATAGAGGGTTTTGAATCTGCTCTGTGAAAATGAAGGTTCAACTCTGTGAGTTGAACACACGCAACCCAAATAAGTTACTGAAAATTCTTCTGTATAGCACTAGATGAAGAAATCCCGTTTCCAATGAAATCCTCAAAGAGGTCCAAATATCCACTTGCAGACTTTACAAACTGAGCGTTTCCAAACTGCTCTATGAAAAGAAAGGATAAACTCTGTGAGTGGAACGCACACTTCACAAAGTGGTTTCTGAGAATTATTCTCTGTAGTTTATTTATGCAGATATTTCTTTTTCTTCCGTTGGCCACAAAGCGCATGAAATCTACACTTGGAAACTCCACAAAAAGAGGGTTTCAAATCATTTCTGTGTAAAGGAAGGTTCAACTCTGTGAGTCAAACACACGACACCCAAAGAAGTTACTGAGAATTCTTCTGTCTAGCATTAGATGAAGAAATCCCTTTTCCAATAAATCCTCAAAGAGGTCCAAATATCCACTTGCAGATTTTACAGAGTGTTTGCAAACAGCTCTATGAAAAGAAAAGTTAAACTCTGTGAGTGGAATGCACACATCCCAAAGTGGTTTCTGAGAATGATTCTCCCTAGTTTTTATACGCAGATATTTCCTTTTCTACCATTGGCTCTGAAGTGCTTGAAATCGCCGCTTGCAAACTCCACAAAAAGAGGGTTTCGAATCTGCTCTGTGTAAAGGAAGGTTCAACTCTGTGAGTTGAACACACGCAACCCAAAGAAGTTACTGAGAATTCTTCTGTCTACCATTAGATGAAGAAATTCCGTTTGCAAAGAAATTCTCAAAGAGGTCCAAATATACACTTGCAGACTTTGCAAACTGAGTGTTTCCAAACTGCTCTATGAAAAGAAAGGTTAAACTCCGTGAATAGAACGCACACATCACAATGTTGTTTCTGAGAATAATTCTGTCTAGTTTTTATACGTAGATATTTCCTTTTCTACCGTTGGCCCCAAAGAGTATGAAATCTCCACTTGCAAACTCCACAAAAAGAAGGTTTCAAATCTGCTCTGCCTAAAGGGACGTTCAAATCTGTGAGATGAACACACGCAACCCAAAGAAGTTACTGAGAATTCTTCTGTCCAGCATTAGATGAAGAAATCCCGTTTCCAAAGAAATCCTCAAAGAGGTCCAAATATCCACTTGCAGACTTTACAAACTGAGTGTTTCCAAACTGCTCTATGAAAAGAAAGGTTAAACTCCGTGAGTGGAATGCACACATCCAAAAGTGGTTTCCGAGAATTATTCTATGTAGTTTTTATATGAAGATATTTCCTTTTCTTTTGTTGGCCCCAAAGCGCATCAAATCGCCACTTGCACATTCCACAAAAAGAGGGTTTCAAATCTGCTCTGTGTTAAGATAGTTCATCTCTGTGAGTTGAACACACGCAACCCAAAGAAGTTACTGAGAATTCTTCTGTCCATCATTAGATGAAGAAATCCCGTTTCCAACGAAATCCTCAAAGAGGTCCAAATATCCACTTGCAGACTTTACAAACTGAGAGTTTCCAAACTGCTCTATGAAAAGAAATGTTAAACTCTGTGAGTGGAACGCACACATCACAATGTGGTTTCTGAGAACGATTCTCTCTAGTTTTTATATGAAGATATTTCCTTTTCTACCGTTGACCCCAAAGTGCTTGAAATCTCCACTTGCAAATTACACAAAAACAGGGTTTCAAATCTGCTCTGTCTAAAGGAAGGTTCAACTCTGTGAGTTGAACATACATAACCGAAAGAAGTTACTGAGAATTCTTCTGTCCAGCATTAGATGAAAAAATCCAGTTTCCAACGAAATCCTCAAAGAGGTCCAAATATCCACTTCACACTCTACAAACAGAGTGTTTCCAAACTGCTCTATGAAAAGCAAGGTTAAACTCCGTGAGTGGAACGCACACATCCCAAAGTGGGTTCTGAGAATAATTCTCTTTAGTTTTTATACGAAGATATTTCCTTTTCTTCCGTTGCACCCAAAGCGCATGAAATCTCCACTTGCAAATTCCACAAATAGAGGGTTTCGAATCTGCTCTGTGTAAAGGAAGGTTCAACTCTGTGAGTTGAACACAGGCAACCCAAAGAAGTTACTGAGAATTCTTCTGTCTGGCATTAGATGAAGAAATCCCGTTTCCAACGAAATCCTCAAAGAGGTCCAAATATCCACTTGCAGACTTTAAAAACTGAGTGTTTCCAAACTGCTCTCTGAAAAGAAAGGTTAAACTCTGTGAGTGGAACACAGACATCACAAAGTGGTTTCTGAGAATTATTCTCTGTAGTTTATATATGAAGATATTTCTTTTTCTTCCTTTGGCCCCAAAGCGCATGAAATCTCCACTTGGAAACTCCACAAAAAGAGGGTTTCGAATCTGTTCTGTGTAAGCGAAGGTTCAACTTTGTGAGTCGAACACACGCCACCCAAAGAAGTTACTGAGAATTCTTCTGTCTAGCATTAGATGAAGAAATCCCGTTTCCAAGAAAATCCTCAAAGAGGTCCAAATATCCACTTGCAGATTTTACAGAGTGTTTCCAAACTGCTCTATGAAAAGAAAGGTTAAACTCTGTGAGTGGAATGCACATATCCCAAAGTGGTTTCTGAGAATGATTCTCCCTAGTTTTTATACGCAGATATTTCCTTTTCTACCTTTGGCCCCGAAGTGCTTGAAATCGTCACTTTAAAATTCCACAAGAATAGGGTTTCAAATCTGCTCTGTGTAAAGAAAGGTTCAACTCTGTGTGTTGAACACACGCAACCCAAAGAAGTTACTGAGAATTCTTCTGTCTAGAATTAGATGAAGAAATTCCGTTTGCAGAGAAATTCTCAAAGAGGTCCAAATATCCACTTGCAGACTTTACATACTGAATGTTCCCAAACTGCTCTATGAAAAGAAAGGTTAAACTCTGTGAATAGAATGCACACATCACAATGTGGTGTCTGAGAATAATTCTCTCTAGTTTTTATACGTAGATATTTCCTTTTCTACCATTGGCCTCAAAGAGTTTGAAATCTCCACTTGCAAATTCCACAAAAAGAAGGTTTCAAATCTACTCTGTCTAAAGGAAGGTTCAACTCCGTGAGTTGAACTCATGCAACACAAAGAAGTTACTGAGAATTCTTCTGTCCAGTATTAGATGAAAAAATCCTGTTTCCAACGAAATCCTCAAAGAGGTCCAAATATCCACTTCAGACTTTACAAACAGAGTGTTTCCAAACTGCTCTACGAAAAGAAAGGTTAAACTCTGTGAGTGGAACGCACACATCACAAAGTGGTTTCCGAGAATTATTCTGTGTAGTTTTTATATGAAGATATTTCCTTTTCTTCTGTTGGCCCCAAAGCGCCTGAAATCACCACTTGCAAATTCCACAAAAAGAGGGTTCCGAATCTGCTCTGAGTAAAGAAGGTTCAAATCTGTGAGTCGAACACACGCAACCCAAAGAAGTTACTGAGAATTCTTCTGTCTAGCATTAGATGCAGAAATCCCGTTTCCGATGAAATCCTCAAAGAGGTCCAAATATCCACTTGAAGACTTTAAAAACTGAGTGTTTCCAAAGTGCTCTATGAAAAGAAAGGTTAAACTCTGTGAGTGGAATGCACACATCACAAAGTGGTTTCTGAGAATGATTCTCTCTAGTTTTTACACAGATATTTCCTTTTCTACCGTTGGCTGCAAAGCGCTTGAAATCTCCACTTGCAAATTCCACAAAAAGAGGGTTTCGAATCTGCTCTGTGTAAAGGAAGGTTCAACTCTGTTAGTGGAACACACGCAACCCAAAGAAGTTACTGAGAATTCTTCTCTCTAGCATTAGATGAAGAAATCCCGTTTCCAATGAAATCCTCAAACAGCTCCAAATATCCACTTGCACACTTCACAAACTGAGTGCCTCCAAACTGCTCTATGAAAAAAAAGTTAAACTCTGTGAGTGGAACGGACACCTCACAAAGTGTTTTCTGAGAATGATTCTCTCTGGTTTTTATACGTAGATATTTCCTTTTCTTCCGTTTGCCCCAAAGCACATGAAATCTCCACTTGCAAATTCCACAAAAAGAGAGTTTCAAATCTGCTCTGTCTAAGGGAAGGTTCAACTCTGTGAGTTGAATACACGCAACCCAAAGTAGTTACTGAGAATTGTGTCTAGCATTAGATGAAAAAATCCCGTTTCCAACGAAATCCTCAAAGAGGTCGAAATATCCACTTGCAGACTTTACAAACTGAGTGTTTCCAAACTGCTCTGTGAAAAGAAAGGTTAAACTCTGTGAGTGGAACGCACACATCACAAAGTGGTTTCTGAGAATTATTCTCTGTAGTTTTTATATGAAGATATTTCTTTTTCTTCTGTTGGCCCCAAAGCGCTTGAAATCGACACTTGCAAATTCCACAAAAAGAGAGTTTTGAATCTGCTCTGTGTAAAGAAGGTTCATCTCTGTGAGTTGAACACACGCTACCCAAAGAAGTTACTGAGAATTCTTCTGTCTTGCATTAGATGAAGAAATCCCGTTTCCAACGAAATTCTCAAAGAGGTCGAAATATCCACTTGCAGACTTTACAAACAGAGTGTTTCCAAACTGCTCTATGAAAAGAAAGGTTAAAATCTGTGAGTGGAAAGCACTCATCACCAAGTGGTTGCTGAGAATAATTGTCTCTAGTTTTTATACGAAGATATTTCCTTTTCTTCCATTGCACCCAAAGCGCATGAAATCTCCACTTGCAAATTCCACAAATAGAGGGTTTCGAATCTGCTCTGTGTAAAGGAAGGTTCAACTCTGTGAGTTGAACATACGCAACCCAAGGAAGTTACTGAGAGTTCTTCTGTCTGGCATTAGATGAGGAAATCCCGTTTGCAATGAAATCCTCAAAGAGGTCCAAATATCCACTTGCAGACTTTACAAACTGAGTGTTTCCAAACTGCTCTATGAAAAGAAAGGTTAAACTCTCTGAGAGGAACGCACACATCACAATGTGGTTTCTGAGAATGACTCTCTCTAGTTTTTATATGTAGATATTTCCTTTTCTACCGTTGGCCCCAAAGCGCTTGAAATCTCCACTTGCAAATTCGACAAAAAGAGGGTTTCAAATCTGCTCTGTCCAAAGTAAGGTTCAACTCTGTGAGTTGAATACATGCAACCCAAAGATGTTACTGAGAATTCTTCTGTCCAGCATTAGATGAAGAAAACCCGTTTCCAACGAAATCCTCAAAGAGGTCCAATTATCCACTTACAAACTTTAGAAACTGAGTGTTTCCAAACTGCACTATGAAAAGAAAGGTTAAACCCTGTGAGTGGAACACACACACCACAAAGTGGTTTCTGACAATGATTCTCTCTAGTTTTTATACGCAGCTATTCCTTTTCTTCCATTGGCCCCAAAGCGCATGAAATCTCCACTTGAAACTCCACAAGAAGAGAGTTTCGAATCTGTTCTGTGTAAAGGAAGGTTCAACTCTGTGAGTAGAACACACGCAACCCAAAGAAGTTAGTGAGAACTCTTCTCTCTAGCATTAGATGAAGAAATCCTGTTTCCAATAAAATCCTCAAAGAGGTGCAAATATCCACTTGCAGACTTTACAAACTTAGTGTTTCCAAACTGCTCTATGAAAAGAAAGGTTAAACTCTTTGAGTGGAACGCACACTTCACAGTGTGGTTTCTGAGAATGATTCTCTCTAGTTTTTATACGTAGATATTACCTTTTCTACTGTTGGCCACAAATCGCTTGAAATCTTCACTTGCAAATACCACAAAAAGAGGGATTCAAATCTGCTCTGTGTAAAGGAAGGTTCAACTCTGTGAGTGGAACACACGCAACCCAAAGAAGTTACTGAGAATTCTTCTCTCTAGCATTAGATGAAGAAATCCCGTTTCCAATGAAATCCTCAAACAGCTCCAAATATCCACTTGCACACTTCACAAACTGAGTGCCTCCAAACTGCTCTATGAAAAAAAAGTTAAACTCTGTGAGTGGAACGGACACCTCACAAAGTGTTTTCTGAGAATGATTCTCTCTGGTTTTTATACGTAGATATTTCCTTTTCTTCCGTTTGCCCCAAAGCACATGAAATCTCCACTTGCAAATTCCACAAAAAGAGAGTTTCAAATCTGCTCTGTCTAAGGGAAGGTTCAACTCTGTGAGTTGTATACACGCAACCCAAAGTAGTTACTGAGAATTGTGTCTAGCATTAGATGAAAAAATCCCGTTTCCAACGAAATCCTCAAAGAGGTCGAAATATCCACTTGCAGACTTTACAAACTGAGTGTTTCCAAACTGCTCTGTGAAAAGAAAGGTTAAACTCTGTGAGTGGAACGCACACATCACAAAGTGGTTTCTGAGAATTATTCTCTGTAGTTTTTATATGAAGATATTTCTTTTTCTTCTGTTGGCCCCAAAGCGCTTGAAATCGACACTTGCAAATTCCACAAAAAGAGAGTTTTGAATCTGCTCTGTGTAAAGAAGGTTCATCTCTGTGAGTTGAACACACGCTACCCAAAGAAGTTACTGAGAATTCTTCTGTCTTGCATTAGATGAAGAAATCCCGTTTCCAACGAAATTCTCAAAGAGGTCGAAATATCCACTTGCAGACTTTACAAACAGAGTGTTTCCAAACTGCTCTATGAAAAGAAAGGTTAAAATCTGTGAGTGGAAAGCACTCATCACCAAGTGGTTGCTGAGAATAATTGTCTCTAGTTTTTATACGAAGATATTTCCTTTTCTTCCATTGCACCCAAAGCGCATGAAATGTCCACTTGCAAATTCCACAAATAGAGGGTTTCGAATCTGCTCTGTGTAAAGGAAGGTTCAACTCTGTGAGTTGAACATACGCAACCCAAGGAAGTTACTGAGAGTTCTTCTGTCTGGCATTAGATGAGGAAATCCCGTTTGCAATGAAATCCTCAAAGAGGTCCAAATATCCACTTGCAGACTTTACAAACTGAGTGTTTCCAAAGTGCTCTATGAAAAGAAAGGTTAAACTCGGTGAGTGGAACGCAAACATCACAAAGTGGTTTCTGAGAATTATTCTCTCCAGTTTTTATACGCAGATATTTCGTTTTCTACTGTTGGCCCCATAGTGCTTGAAATCTCCAGTTGCATATTTCACAAAAAGAGGGTTTCAAATCTTCGCTGTCTAAAGGAAGGTGCAACTCTTTGAGTTGAACACACGCAACCCAAAGAAGTTACTGAGAATTCTTCTGTGTAGCATTAGATGAAGAAATCCCGTTTCCAATAAAATCCTCAAAGAGGTCCAAATATCCACTTGCAGACTATGCAGAGTTTTTGCAAACTGCTTTATGAATAGAAAGCTTAAACTCTGTGAGTGGAACGCACACATCAAAAAGTGGTTTCTGAGAATGATTCTCTCTAGTTTTTATACGCAGATATTTTCTTTTCTACCGTTGGCCCCAAATCGCTTGAAATCTCCACTTGCAAATTCCACAAAAAGAGGGTTTCATATCTGCTATGTGTAAAGGAAGGTTGATATCTGTGAGTTGAACACACGCAAGCCAAAGAAGTTACTGAGAATTCTTCTGACTAGCATTAGATGAAGAAATCCCGTTTCCAACGAAATCCTCAAAGAGGTCCATATATCCACTTGCAGACATTACAAACTGAGCGTTTCCAAACTGCTCTATGAAAAGAAAGGTTAAACTCTGTGAGTGGAACGCACACATCACAAAGTGGTTTCTGAGAATGATTCTCTCTGATTTTTATAAGCAGACATTTCCTTTTCTACCATTGGCCACTAAGCGCTTGAAATCTCCACTTGCAAATCCACAAAGAGAGGGTTTCAAAGCTGCTCTGTCTAAAGGAAGGTTCAACTCTGTGAGTTGAACACATGCAACACAAAGAAGTTACTGAGAATTCTTCGGTCCAGCATTAAATGAAGAAAACCCGTTTCCAACGAAATCATCAAAGAGGTCCAAATATCCACTTGCAGAAGTTACAAACTTAGTGTTTGCAAACTGCTCTATGAAAAGAAAGGTTAAACTCTGTGAGTGGAACCCACACATCACAAAGTGGTTTCTGAGAAGGTTTCTCTCTAATTTTTATATGCAGATAATTCCTTTTCTACCAATGGCCTTAAAGTGCTTGAAATCTCCACTTGCAAATTCTCAAAAAATGGGTTTCTAATCTGCTCTGTCTAAAGGAAGGATCAACTCTGTGAGAAGAAGACACGCAATCCAAAGAATTTACTGAGAATTCTTCTGTCTAGCATTAGGTGAAGAAATCCCGTTTCCAAAGAAATCCTCACAGAGGTCCAAATATCTACTTGCAGACTTTACAAAGAGAGTGATTCCAAACTGCTCTATGAAAAGAAAGGTTAAACTCTGTGAGTGGAATGCACCCATCACAATGTGGTTTCTGAGAACGATTCTCTCTATTTTTTATATCCGGATATTTCCTTTTCTACCGTTGGACGCAAAGCGCATGAAATCTCCACTTGAAAATTCCACAAAAAGACGGTTTCCAATCAGCTCTGTCTAAAGGAAGGTGCAACTCTGTGAGTTGAACTCAGCAGCCCAAAGAAGTTACTGACAATTCTTCTGTCTAGAGTTATATGCAGAAATCCCGTTTCAAAAAAAATCCTCAAAGGGGTCCAAATATCCACTTGCATACTTTACAAACAGAGTGATTCCAAACTGCTCTATGAAAAGAAAGGTTAAACTCTGTGAGTGGAACGCACACTTCACAAAGTGGTTGTTGAGAATGATTCCCTGTAGTTTTTATACGGAGATATTTCCTTTTCTACCGTTGGCCGCAAATCACTTGAAATCTCCCCTTGCAAATTACACAAAAAGAGGGTTTCAAATCTGCTCTGTGTAAAGGAAGGTTCAACTCTGTGAGTTGAACACACGCAGCCCAAAGAAGTTACTGAGAATTCTTCTCTCTAGAGTTATTTGCAGAAATCCCGTTTCCAACGAAATCCTCAATGAGGTCCAAATGTCCACTTGCAGACTTTACAAACTGAGTGTTTACAAACTGCTCCATGAAAAGAATGGTTAAACTCCGTGAGTGGAACGCACACATCACAAAGTGGTTTTTCAGAATGATTCTCTCTAGTATTTATATGCAGATATTTCCTTTTCTACAGTTGGCCCCAAAGCGCTTGAAATCTCCATTTGCAAATTCCACAAAAATAGGGTTTAAAATCTGCACTGTCTAAAGGAAGGTTCAACTCTGTGAGTTGAACCACGCAACCCAAAGAAGTTACTGAGAATTCTTCTGTCTCGCATTTGATGAAGAAATCGCGTTTCCAACGAAATCCTCAATGAGGCCCAAATATCCACTTCCAGACTTAACAAACTGAATGTTTCCAAACTGCTGTATGAAAAGAAAGGTTAAACTCTGTGAGTGGCATGCACACATCACAAAGTGGTTTCTGAGAATTATTCTCTGTAGTTTATATGAAGATATTTCCTTTCCTTCCGTTGTCTTCAAAGCACATGAAATCTCCACTTGGAAACTACACAAAAACTGGGTTTCGAATCTGTTCTGTGAAAAGAAAGGTTCAAGTCTGTGAGTCGAGCACACGCAACCCGAAGAAGTTACTGAGAATTCTTCTGTCTAGCATTAGATGAAGAAATCCCGTTTCCAATAAAATCCTCAAAGAGGTCCAAATACAAACTTGCAGACTTTACAAACTGAGTGTTTCCAAATGGCTCTATGAAAAGAAAGGTTAAATTATGTGATTGGAAAACACACCTCACAAACTGGATTCTGAGAATGATTCTATCTAGTTTTTATAGGCAGATATTTCCATTTCTACCGCTGGCTCCAAAGGGCCTGAAATCTCCACTTAGAAATTCCACAAAAATTTACAAACTGAGTTTTTCCAAACTGCTCTATGAAAAGAAAGGTTAAACTCTGTGAGTGGAACGCACACGTCACAAAGTGGTTTCTGACAATGATTCTATCTAGTTTTTATAGGCAGATATTTCCATTTCTACCGCTGGCCCCAAAGTGCCTGAAATCTCCACTTGCAAATTCCACAAAAAGAGGGTTTCAAATCTGCTCTGTCTAAAGGAAGGTTCAACTCTGTGGGTTGAACACACGCAACCCAAAGAAGTTACTGAGAATTCTTCTGTCCAGCATTAGATGAAGAAATCCCTTTTCCAACGAAATCCCCAAAGAGGTCCAAATATCCACTTGCAGACTTTACAAACTGAGTCTTTCCAAACTGCTCTATGAAAAGAAAGGTTAAACTCTGTGAGTGGAACGCACACATCACAAAGTGGTTTCTGAGAATGATTCTCTCTAGTTTTTATACGCAGATATTTCCTTTTCTACCGTTGGCCCCAAAGCGCTTGAAATCTCCACTTGCAAATTCCACCAAAAGAGGGTTTTGAACCTGCTCTGTGTAAAGGAAGGTTCAACTCTGTGAGATGAACACACGCAACCCAAAGAAATTACTGAGAATTCTTCTGACTAGAATTAGATGAAGAAATCCCGTTTCCAACGAAATCCTCGAAGAGTTCCAAATATTCACTTGAAGACTTTTCAAACAGAGTGTTTCTGAAATGCTCTATGAAAACAAAGGTTAAACTCTGTGAGTGGAATGCACACATCACAGAGTGCTTAATGAGAATGATTCTCTCTAGTTTTTATACGCAGATATTTCCTTTTCTACATTTGGCCCCGAAGCGCTTGAAATCTCCACTTGCAAATTCCACAGAAAGAGGGTTTCCAATCTGCTCTGTCTAAAGGAAGGTTCAACTCTGTGAGTTGAACACACGAAACCCAAAGAAGTTACTGAGAATTCTTCTGTCTAGCATTAGATGAAGAAATCCCTTTTCCAACAAAATCCTCAAAGAGGTCCAAATATCCACTTGCAGACTTTACAAACAGAGTGTTTGCAAAATGCTCTATGAAAAGAAAGTTTAAACTCTGTGAGTGGAACGCACGCATCACAAAGTGGTTTCTGAGAATGATTCTCTGTGGTTTTCATACGCAGATATTTCCTTTTTTATCATTGGCCCCAAATCGCATGAAATCTCCACTTGTAAATTTCAACAAAAGAGGGTTTCGAATCTGCTCTGTGAAAAGGAAGGTTCAACTCTGTGAGGTGAACACACGCAACTCAAACAAGTTACTGAGAATTCTTCTGTCTAGCATTAGATGAAGAAATCCCGTTTCCAACGAAATCCTCAAGGAGGTCAAAATATCCACTTGCACACTTTGCAAACGGAGTGTTTCCAAACTGATCTATGAAAAGAAAGGTTAAACTCTGTGAGTGGAATACACACATCACAAAGTGGTTTCTGAGAATGATTCTCTCTAGTTTTTATACGCAGATATTTCCCTTTCTACAGTTGACCCCAAATCGCTTGAAATCTCCACTTGCAAATTCCACAAGAGGAGGTTTTCGAATCTGCTCTGTCTAAAGGAAGGTTCAACTCTGTGAGTTGAACACACGCAACCCAAAGAAGGTACTGAGAATTCTTCTGTCTAGCATTAGATGAAGAAAGCCATTTGCCAAAGAAATCCTCAAAGAGGTCCAAATATTCACTTGCAGACTTTGCAAACAGAGTGTTTCCGAAATGCTCTATGAAAAGAAAGGTTAAACTCTGTGAGTGGAATGCACACATCACAGAGTGGTTAATGAGAATGATTCTCTCTACTTTTTATACGCAGATATTTCCTTTTCTAAATTTGGCCCCGAAGCGCTTGAAATCTCCACTTGCAAATTCCACAGAAAGAGGGTTTCCAATCTGCTCTTTCTAAAGGAAGGTTCAACTCTGTGAGTTGAACGGATGAAACCCAAAGAAGTTACTGAGAATTCTTCTGTCTAGCATTAGATGAAGAAATCCCGTTTCCAATAAAATCCTCAAAGAGGTCCAAATATCCACTTGCAGACTTTACAAACAGAGTGTTTGCAAAATGCTCTATGAAAAGAAAGTTTAAACTCTGTGAGTGAAACGCACGCATCACAAAGTGGTTTCTGAGAATGATTCTCTGTGGTTTTAATACGCAGATATTTCCTTTTTTATCGTTGGCCCCAAATCGCATGAAATCTCCACTTGTAAATTTCAACAAAAGAGGGTTTCGAATCTTCTCTGTGAATAGGAAGGTTCAACTCTGTGAGGTGAACACACGCAACACAAAGAAGTTACTCAGAATTCTTCTGTCTAGCATTAGATGAAGAAATCCCGTTTCCAACGAAATCCTCAAGGAGGTCAAAATATCCACTTGCAGACTTTGCAAACGGAGTGTTTCCAAACTGATCTATGAAAAGAAAGGTTAAACTCTGTGAGTGGAATGCACACATCACAAAGTGGTTTCTGAGAATGATTCTCTCTAGTTTTTATACGCAGATGTTTACTTTTCTACATTTGGCCCCGAAGCGCTTGAAATCTCCACTTGCAAATTCCACAAAAAGAGGGTTTCGAATCTGCTCTGTCTAAGGGAAGGTTCAAATCTGTGAGTTGAACACACGCAACCCAAAGGAGTTACTGAGAATTTTTCTGTCTAGAATTACATGAAGAAATCCCTTGTCCAATGAAATCCTCAAAGAGGTCCAAATATCCACTTGCAGACGTTACAAACAGTGTTTCCAAAATGCTCTGTGAAAAGAAAGGTTAAACACTGTGAGTGGAACCCACACATCACAAAGTGGTTTCTGATAATGATTCTCTGTAGTTTTTAAACGAACGTATTACCTTTTCTTCCGTTGGGCACAAATCGCATGAAATGTCCACTGGCAAATTCCACAAGAAGAGGCTTTCGAATCTGCTCTGTCTAAAGGAAGGTTCAATTCTGTGAGTCAAACACACGCAAGCCAAAGAAGTTACTGAGAAATCTTCTGTCTAACATTAGATGAAGAAATTCCTTTTCCAACGAAATCCTCAAAGAGGTCGAAATATCCACTTGCAGACTTTGCAAACTGAGTGTTTTCAAACTGGTCTATGAAAAGAAAGGTTAAACTCTGTGAGTGGAACGCACACATCACAAAGTGGTTTCTGAGAATGATTCTCTCTAGTTTTTATACGAAGATATTTCTTTTTCTACCATTGGCCCCAAAGGGCTTGAAATCTCCACTTTCAAATACCACAAAGAGAGGGTTTCGAATGTGCTCTGTCTAAAGGAAGGTTCAGCTCTGTGAGTTGAACACATGCAACCCAAAGAAGTTACTGTGAATTCTTCTGTCTAGCATTAGATGAAGAAATCCCGTTTCCAACGAAGTACTCAAAGAGTTCCAAATATGCACTTGCAGACTTTACGAACAGAGTGTTTCCAAAATACTCTGTGAAAAGAAACGTTCAACTCTGTGAGTGGAACCCACACATCACACTGTGGTTTCTGAGAATGATTCTCTCTAATTATTATACAAAGATATTTCCTTTTCAACCGTTGGCCAAAAGTGCTTGAAATTTCCACTTGCAAATTCCACAAAAAGAGGTTTTCAAATCTGCTCTGTCTAAAGGATGGTTCAGCTCTGTGATTTGAACACACGCAGCCCAAATAAGTTACTGAGAATCCCTCTGTCTATCGTTATATGCAGAAATCCCGTTTCCAACGAAATCCTCAAAGAGGTCCAAATATCCACTTGCCGACTTTACAAACAGAGTGTTTCCAAACTGCTCTATGAAAAGAAACGTTATACTCTGTGAGTGGAACGCACACATCACCAAGTGGTTGCTGAGAATGATTGCTTCTAGTTTTTATGCGAAGATATTTCCTTTTCTACCGTTGGCCCCAAAGTGCCTGAAGTCTGCACTTGCAAATTCCACAAAAAGAGGGTTTCAAATCTGCTCTGTCAAAAGGAAGGTTCAATTCTGTGAGTTGAACACAAGTAATCGTAAGAAGATACTGAGAATTCTTCTGTCAAGCTTTATATGCAGAAATCCCGTTTCCAACGAAATCCTCAAAGAGGTCCAAATATCCAATTGCAGACATTACAAAGAGAGTGTTTCCAAACTGCTCCATGAAAAGAAAGGTTAAACTCTGTGAGTGGAGTGCACACATCACGAAGTGGTTGCTGAGAATGATTCTCTCTAGTTTTTATACGAAGATATTGCCTTCTCTACCGTTGACCCCAAAGCGCTTGAAATCTCCACTTGCAAATTCCACA
Source organism: Gorilla gorilla gorilla (assembly GCF_029281585.2). Taxonomy (NCBI): domain Eukaryota; kingdom Metazoa; phylum Chordata; class Mammalia; order Primates; family Hominidae; genus Gorilla; species Gorilla gorilla. The sequence continues at coordinate 67,143,726 of NC_073230.2, read as the reverse complement.
AAAAGAGGGTTTCAAATCTGCTCTGTCTAAAGGAATGTTCAACTCTGTGAGTTGAACACACGCAGCCCAAAGAAGTTACTGAGAATTTTTCTGTCTAGCGTTATATGCAAAAATCCCGTTTCCAACGAAATCCTCAAAGGGGTCCAAATATCCACTTGCAGACTTTACAAACAGAGTGTTTCCAAACTGCTCTATGAAAAGAAAGTTTCAACGCTGTGAGTGGAACGCACACATCACCAAGTGGTTGCTCAGAATGATTCTGTCTAGTTTTTATACGAAGATATTTCCTTTCCTGCCTTTGGCCCCAAAGCGCTTGAAATCTCCATATTCAAATTCCATCAAAAGAGGGTTTCAAATCTGCTGTGTCTAAAGGAAGGTTCAACTCTGGAAGTTGAACACACGCAGCCCAAAGAAGTTACTGGGAATTCTTCTGTCTAGCGTTATATGCAGAAATCCTCTTTCCAACGAAATCCTCAAAGGGGTCAAAATATGCACTTGCAGACTTTAAAAACAGAGTGTTTCCAAACTGCTCTATGAAAAGAAAGGTTAAACTCTGTGAGTGGAACGCACACATCACCAAGTGGTTGCTGAGAATGATTCTCTCTGTTTTTTATGCGAAGATATTTCCTTTTCTACCTTTGGCCCCAAAGCGCTTGAAATCTCCACTTGCAAATTCAACAAAAAGAGGATTTCAAATCTGCTCTGTCTAAAGGAAGGATCAACTCTGTGAGTTGAACACATGCAGCCCAAAGAAGTTACTGAGATTTCTTCTGTCTAGCATTATATGCTGAAATCCCGTTTCCAACGAAATCCTCAAAGAGGTCCAAATACCCACTTGCAGGCTTTACAAACAGAGTATTTCCAAACTGCTCTTTGAAAAGAAAGGTTATACTCTGTGAGTGGAATGCACACATCACCAAGTGGTTGCTGAGAATGATTCTCTCTAGTTTTTATACGAAGATATTTCCTATTCTATCGTTGGCCCCAAAGTTCCTGAAATCTCCACTTGCAAATTCCACAAAAAGAGGGTTTCAAATCTGCTTTGTCAAAAGGAAGCTTCAATTCTGTGAGTTGAACTCACGCAACTGTAAGAAGATACTGAGAATTCTTCTGTCTAACTTTATATGCAGAAATCACGTTTCCAACGAAATCCTCAAAGAGGTCCATATATCCAATTGCAGACATTACAAACAGAGTGTTTCCAAACTGCTCCATGAAAAGGAAGGTTAAACTCTGTGAGTGGAATGCACACATCACAAAGTTGTTGCTGAGAATCATTCTCTTTAGTTTTTATACGAAGATATTTCCTTCTCTACCGTTGGCCCTAAAGCGCTTGAAATCTCCACTTGCAATTCCACAAAAAGAGGGTTTCAAATCTGCTCTGCCTAAAGGTTCAACTCTGTGAGTTGAACTCACACAGCCCGAAGAAGTTACTGAGAATTCTTCTGTCTAGCGTTATATGCAGAAATTCCGTTTCCAACGAAATCCTCAAAGGAGTCCAAATATCCACTTGCAGACTTTACAAACAGAGTGTTTCCATACTGCTCTATGAAAAGAAAGGTTAAACTCTGTGAGTGGAACGCACACATCACCAAGTGGCTGCTGAGAATGATTCTCTCTAGTTTTTATACGAAGATATTTCCTTTCCAAACGTTGGCCCCAAAGCGCTTGAAATCTCCACTTTCAAATTCCATAAAAAGAGGGTTTCAAATCTGCTGTGTCTAAAGGAAGGTTCAACTCTGTGAGTTGAACACACGCAGCCAAAAGAAGTTACTGAGAATTCTTCTGTCTACCGTTATATGCAGAAATCCCGTTTCCAACGAAATCCTCAAAGAGGTCAAAATATCCACTTGCAGGCTTCACAAACAGAGTGTTTCCAAACTGCTCTATGAAAAGAAAGGTTAAACTCTGTGAGTGGAACGCAGACGTCACCAAGTGGTTGCTGAGAATGATTCTCTCTAGTTTTTATACGAAGATATTTCCTTTTCTACTGTTGACCCCAAAGCGCTTGAAACCTCCACTTGCAAATTCCACAAAAAGAGGGTTTCAAATCTCCTCGTCTAAAGGAAGGTTCAACCTCGTGAGTTGAACACACGCAGCCCAAAGAAGTTACTGAGAATTCTTCTGCCTAGCTTTATATGAAGAAATCCCGTTTCGAACGAAATCCCCAGAGAGGTCCAAATATCCACATGCAGACTTTAAAACAGAGTGTTTCCAAACTGCTCTATGAAAAGAAAGGTTAAACTCTATGAGTGAAACGCACACATCACCAAGTGGTTGCTGAGAATGATTCTCTCTAGTTTTTATACGAAGACATTTCCTTTTCTACCGTTGGCCCCAAAGCGTTTGAAATCTCCACTGGCAAATTCCACTAAAGGAGGGTTTCATATCTGCTCTGTCTAAAGGAAGGTTCAACTCTGTGAGTTGAACACACGCAACTGTAAGAAGATACTGAGAATTCTTCTGTCTAGCTTTATATGCAGAAATCCCGTTTCCAACGAAATCCACAAAGGGTTCCAAATATCCACTTGCAGACTTTACAAACAGAGTGTTTCCATACTGCTCTATGAAAAGAAAGGTTAAACGCTGTGAGTGGAACGCACACATCACCAAGTTGTTGATGAGAATATTTCTCTCTAGTTTTTATATGAAGATATTGCCTTTTCTACCATTAGCCCCAAAGCGCTTGAAATCTCCACTTTCAAATTCCATAAAAAGAGGGTTTCAAATCTGCTGTGTCTAAAGGAAGGTTCAACTCTGTGAGTTGAACACTCGCAGCCCAAAGAAGTTACTGAGAATTCTTCTGTGTAGCATTCTATGCAGAAATCCCGTTTCCAACGAAATCCCCAGAGAGGTCCAAATATCCACCTGCAGACGTTACAAACAGAGTGTTTCCAAACTGCTCTATGAAAAGAAAGGTTAAACTCTGTGAGTGGAACGCACACATCACCAAGTTGTTGCTGAGAATGATTCTCTCTAGTTTTTATACGAAGATATTTCCTTTCCTACTGTAGGCCCCAAAGCGCTTGAAATCTCCACTTTCAAATTCCATAAAAAGAGGGTTTCAAATCTGCTGTGTTTAAAAGAAAGTTCAACTCTGTGAGTTGAACACACGCAGCCCAAAGAAGTTACTGAGAATTCTTCTGTCTAGCTTTACATGCAGAAATCCCGTTTCCAAAGAAATCCTCAAAGGGGTCCAAATATCCACTTGCAGACTTTACAAACAGAGTGTTTCCATACTGCTCTATGAAAAGAAAGTTTAAACTCTGTGAGTGGAACGCACACATCACCAAGTGGCTGCTGAGAATGATTCTCTCTAGTTTTTATGCGAAGATATTTCCTTTTCTACCATTGGCCCAAATGCGCTTGAAATCTCCAATGACAAATTCCATAAAAAGAGGGTATGAAATGTGCCGTGTCTAAAGGAAGGCTCAACTCTGTGAGTTGAACACACGCAGCCCAAACTAGTTACTGAGAATTCTTCTGTCTAGCGTTACATGCAGAAATCCCGTTTCCCGCGAAATCCTCAAAGAGGTCCAAATATCCACTTGCAGACTTTACAAACAGAGTGTTTCCAAACTGCTCTATGAAAAGAAAGGTTAAACTCTATGAGTGGAACGCACACATCACCAAGTGGTTGCTGAGAATGATTCTCTCTAGTTTTTATACGAAGATATTTCCTTTTCTACCGTTGGCCCCAAAGCGCTTGAAATCTCCACTTGCAAATTCCACAAAAAGAGGGTTTCAAAACTGCTCTGTCTAAAGCAAGGTTCAACTCTGTGCGTTGAACTCACACAGCCCGAAGAAGTTATTGAGAATTCGTCTGTCTAGCGTTATATGCAGAAATCCCGTTTCCAACGAAATCCCGAGAGAGGTCCAAATATCTACTTGCAGACTTTACAAACAGAGTGTTTCCAAACTGTTCTATGAAAAGAAAGGTTAAACTCTGTGAGTGGAACGCACACATCACCAAGTTAATCACCAAGTTGTTGCTGAGAATGATTCTCTGTATTTTTTATATGAAGATATTTCCTTTTCTACCGTTGGCCCCAAAGCGCTTGAAGCCTCCACTTGCACATTCCACGAAAAGAGTGTTTCAAAACTGCTCTGTCGAAAGGAAGGTTCAACTCTGTGAGTTGAACACTCGCAGCCCAAAGAAGTTACTGAGAATTCTTCTGTCTAGCGGTAAATGCAGAAATCCCGTTTCCAACGAAATCCCCAGAGAGGTCCAAATATCCACTTGCAGACTTTACAAACAGAGTGTTTCCAAACTGCTCTATGAAAGGAAAGGTTAAACACTGTGAGTGGAACGCACACATCACCAAGTGGTTGCTGAGAATGATTCTCTCTAGTTTTTATACGAAGATATTTCCTTTCCTACCGTAGGCCCCAAAGCACTTGAAATCTCCACTATCAAATTCCGTAAAAAGAGGGTTTCAAATCTGCTGTGTCTAAAGGAATGTTCACTCTGTGAGTTGAACACTCGCAGCCCAAAGAAGTTACTGAGAATTCTTCTGTGTAGCATTATATGCAGAAATCCCGTTTCCAACGAAATCCCCAGAGAGGTCCAAATATCCACTTGCAGGCTTTACAAACAGAGTGTTTCCAAACTGCTCTATGAAAAGAAAGGTTAAACTCTGTGAGTGGAACGCACACATCACCAAGTGGTTGCTGAGAATGATTCTCTCTAGTTTTTATGCGAAGATATTTCCTTTTCTACCTTTGGCCCCAAAGCGCTTGAAATCTCCACTTGCAAATTCCACAAAAAGAGGGTTTGAAATCTGCTCTGTCTAAAGGAAGGTTCAACTCTGTGAGTTGAACACACGCAGCCCAAACAAGTTACTGAGACTTCTGCCCAGCTTTATATGAAGAAATCCCGTTTCCAACGAAATCCCCAGAGAGGTCCAAATATCCACTTGCAGACTTTACAAACAGAGTGTTTCCAAACTGCTCTATGAAAAGAAAGGTTAAACTCTGTGAGTGGAACGCACACATCACCAAGTGGTTGCTGAGAAAGGTTCACTCTAGTTTTTATGTGAAGATATTTCCTTTTCTACCGTTGGCCCCAAAGTGCCTGAAGTCTCCACTTGCAAATTCCACGAAAAGAGGGTTTCAAATCTGCTCTGTCAAAAGGAACTTTCAATTCTGTGAGTCGAGCACACGCTACTGTAAGAAGATACTGAGAATTCTTCTGTCTAGCGTTATATGCAGAAATCCCGTTTCCAAAGAAATCCCCAGAGAGGTCCAAATATCCACTTGCAGACTTTACAAACAGAGTGTTTCCAAACTGCTCTATGAAAAGAAAGGTTAAACGCTGTGAGTGGAACGCACTCATCACCAAGTGGTTCCTGAGAATGATTCTCTCTAATTTTTATACGAAGATATTTCCTTTCCTACTGTTGGACCCAAAGCGCTTGAAATCTCCGCTTGCAAATTCCACGAAAAGAGGGTTTCAAATCTGCTCTATCGAAAGGAAGGATCAACTCTGTGAGTTGAACACTCGCAGCCAAAGAAGTTACTGGGAATTTTTGTGTCTAGCGTTACATGCAGAAATCCCTTTTCCAACGAAATCCTCAAAGAGGTCCAAATATCCACTTGCAGACTTTACAAACAGAGTGTTTCCAAACTGTTCTATGAAAAGAAAGGTTAAACGCTGTGAGTGGAACACACACATCACCAATTGGTTGCTGAGAATGATTCTCTCAAGTTTTTATACGAAGATATTTCCTTTCCTTCCGTTGGCCCCAAAGCGCTTGAAATCTTCACTTTCAAATTCCATAAAAAGAGGGTTTCAAATCTGCTGTGTCTAAAGGAAGGTTCAACTCTGTGAGTTGAACACACGCAGCCCAAAAAGTTACTGAGAATTCTTCTGTCTACTGTTATATGCAGAAATCCCGTTTCCAACGAAATCCTCAAAGAGGTCCAAATATCCACTTGCAGGCTTTACAAACAGAGTGTTTCCAAACTGCTCTATGAAAAGAAAGGTTATACTCTGTGAGTGGAATGCACACATCACCAAGTGGTTGCTGAGAATGATTCTCTCTAGTTTTTATACGAAGATATTTCCTTTTCTACCGTTGGCCCGAAAGCGCTTGAAATCTCCACTTTCAAATTCCCCAAAAAGAGGGTTTCATATCTGCTCTGTGTAAAGGAAGATTCAACTCTGTGAGTTGAACACACGCAGCCCAAAGAAGTTACTGAGAATTCTTCTGTCTAGCGTTATATGCAGAAATCCCGTTTCCAACGAAATCTTCAAAGGGGTCCAAATATCCACTTGCAGACTTTACAAACAGAGTGTTTCCAAACTGCTCTATGAAAAGAAAGGTTAAACTGTGTGAGTGGAACGCATATATCACCAAGTGGTTGCTGAGAATGATTCTCTCTAGTTTTTATGCGAAGATATTTCCTTTTCTACCATTGGCCCGAAAGCGCTTGAAATCTCCACTGGCAAATTAAACTAAAAGAGGGTTTCATATCTGCTCTGTCTAAAGGAAGGTTCAACTCTGTGAGTTGAACACACGCAGCCCAAAGAAGTGACTGAGAATCCTTCTGTCTAGCGTTATATGCAGAAATCTCATTTCCAACGAAATCCCCAGGGATGTCCAAATATCCACTTGGAGACTTTACAAACAGAGTGTTTCCAAACTGCTCTATGAAAAGAAAGGTTAAACTATGTTAGTGGAACTCACACATCACCAAGTGGTTGCTGAGAATGATTCTCTCTAGTTTTTATACGATGATATTTCCTTTCCTACCATTGGCCCCAAAGCACTTGAAATCTCCTCTTTCAAATTCCATAAAAAGAGGGTTTCAAATCTGCTCTGTCTAAAGGATGGTTCAACTCTGTGAGTTGAACACTCACAGCCCAAAGAAGTTACTGAGAATTCTTCTGTCTAGCGTTATATGCAGAAATCCCGTTTCCAAGGAAATCCTCAAAGGGGTCCAAATATCCACTTGCAGACTTTACAAACAGAGTGTTTCCAAACTGCTCTATGAAAAGAAAGGTCAAACTCTGTGAGTGGAATGCACACATCACCAAGTGGTTGCTGAGAATGATTCTCTCTAGTTTTTATACGAAGATATTTCCTTTTCTACTGTTGGCCCCAAAGCGCTTGAAATCTCCTCTTGCAAATTCCCCAAAAAGAGGGTCTCAAATCTCCTCTGTCTAAAGGAAGGTTCAACCCTGTGAGTTGAACACACGCAGCCCAAAGAAGTTACTGAGAATTCTTCTGCCTAGCGTTATATGAAGAAATCCCGTTTCAAACGAAATCTCCAGAGAGGTCCAATTATCCACTTGCAGACTTTAAAACAGAGTGTTTCCAAACTGCTCTATGAAAGGAAAGGTTAAACTCTGTGAGTGGAACGCACACATCACCAAGTGGTTGCTGAGAATGATTCTCTCCAGTTTTTATGCGAAGATATTTCCTTTTCAACCATTGGCCCAAATGCGCTTGAAATCTCCACTGGTAAATTCCACGAAAAGAGGGTTTCATATCTGCTCTGTCTAAAGGATGGTTCAACTCTGTGAGTTGAACACACGCAGCCCAAAGAAGTTACTGTGAATTCTTCTGCCTAGCTTTATATGAAGAAATCCCTTTTAAAATAATATCCCCGGAGAGGTACAAATATCCACTTGCAGACTTTAAAACAGAGTGTTTCCAAACTGCTCTATGAAAAGAAAGTTTAAACTCTGTGAGTGGAACCCACAAATCACCAAGTGGTTGCTGAGAATGATTCTCTCTAGTTTTTATGCGAAGATATTTCCTTTTCTACGATTGGTCCAAATGCGCTTGAAATCTCCAATGGCAAATTCCATAAAAAGAGGGTTTCAAATCTGCTGTGTCTAAAGTAAGTTTCACCTCTGTGAGTTGAACACACGCAGCCCAAACAAGTTACTGAGAATTCTTCTGTCTAGCGTTATATGCAGAAATCCCATTTCCAACGAAATCCTCAAAGAGGTCCAAATATCCACTTGCAGACTTTACAAACAGAGTGTTTCCAAACTGCTCTATGAAAACAAAGGTTAAACTCTGTGAGTGGAACGCGCACATCACCAAGTGGTTGCTGAGAATGATTCCCTCTAGTTTTAATGCGAATATATTTCCTTTACTACCGTTGGCCCCAAAGTGCCTGAAGTCTCCACTTGCAAATTCCACAAAAAGAGGGTTTCAAATCTGCTCTGTCGAAAGGAAGGTTCAACTCTGTGAGTTGAACACTCGCAGTCCAAAGAAGTTACTGAGAATTTTTCTGTCTAGCGTTACATGCAGAAATCCCGTTTCCAAAGAAATCCCCAGAGAGGTTCAAATATCAACTTGCAGACTTTACAAACAGAGTGTTTCCAAACTGCTCTATGAAAAGAAAGGTTAAACTCTGTGAGTGGAACGCACACATCACCAAGTGGTTGCTGAGAATGATTCTCTCTAGTTTTTATACGATGATATTTCCTTTCCTACATTTGGCCCCAAAGCACTTGAAATCTCCACTTTCAAATTCCATAAAAAGAGGGTTTCAAATCTGCTCTGTCTAAAGGATGGTTCAACTCTGTGAGTTGAACACTCGAAGCCCAAAGAAGTTACTGATAATTCTTCTGTCTAGCGTTATATGCAGAAATCCCGTTTCCAAGGAAATCCTCAAAGGGGTCCAAATATCCACTTGCAGACTTTACAAACAGAGTGTTTCCAAACTGCTCTCTGAAAACAAAGGTCAAACTCTGTGAGTGGAATGCACACATCACCAAGTGGTTGCTGAGAATGATTCTCTCTAGTTTTTATACGAAGATATTTCCTTTTCTACCGTTGGCCCCAAAGCGCTTGAAATCTCCACTTGCAAATTCCCCAAAAAGAGGGTCTCAAATCTCCTCTGTCTAAAGGAAGGTTCAACCCTGTGAGTTGAACACACGCAGCCCAAGGAAGTTACTGAGAATTCTTCTGTCTAGCGTTATATGCAGAAACCCCGTTTCCAACGAAATCCTCAAAGAGTTCCAAATATCCACTTGCAGACTTTACAAACAGAGTGTTTCCAAACTGCTCTATGAAAAGAAAGGTCAAACTCTGTGAGTGGAACGCACACATCACAAAGTGGTTTCTGAGAATGATAATCTGTAGTTTTTATATGAAGATATTTCCTTTTCTTCCGTTAGCCCCAAGCGCTTGAAATCTCCACTTGAAAATTCCACAAAAAGAGGGTTTCAAATCTGCTCTGTCTAAAGGAAGGTTCAACTCTGTGAGTTGAACACACACAGCCCAAAGAAGTAACTGAGAATTCTTCTGCCTAGCGTTATATGAAGAGATCCCATTTCCAACGATATCACCAGAGAGGTCCAAATATCCACTTGCAGACTTTAAAACAGAGTGTTTCCAAACTGCTCCATGAAAAGAAAGGTTAAACTCTGTGAGTGGAACCCACACATCACCAAGTGGTTGCTGAGAATGATTCCCTCTAGTTTTAATGCGAAGATATTTCCTTTACTACCGTTGTTCCCAAAGTGTCTGAAGTCTCCACTTGCAAATTCCACAAAAAGAGGGTTTCAAATCTGCTCTGTCGAAAGGAAGGCTCAACTCTGTGAGTTGAACACTCACAGCCCAAGGAAGTTACTGAGAAATTTTCTGTCTAGCGTTATATGCAGAAATCCCGTTTCCAAAGAAATCCCCAGAGAGTTCCAAATATCCACTTGCAGACTTTACAAACAGAGTGTTTCCAAACTGTTCTATGAAAAGAAAGGTTAAACGCTGTGAGTGGAACACACACATCACCAATTGGTTGCTGAGAATGATTCTCTCAAGTTTTTATACGAAGATATTTCCTTTCCTTCCGTTGGCCCCAAAGCGCTTGAAATCTTCACTTTCAAATTCCATAAAAAGAGGGTTTCAAATCTGCTGTGTCTAAAGGAAGGTTCAACTCTGTGAGTTGAACATACGCAGCCCAAAAAGTTACTGAGAATTCTTCTGTCTACTGTTATATGCAGAAATCCCGTTTCCAACGAAATCCTCAAAGAGGTCCAAATATCCACTTGCAGGCTTTACAAACAGAGTGTTTCCAAACTGCTCTATGAAAAGAAAGGTTATACTCTGTGAGTGGAACGCACACATCACCAAGTGGTTGCTGAGAATGATTCTCTCTAGTTTTTATACGAAGATATTTCCTTTTCTACCGTTGGCCCGAAAGCGCTTGAAATCTCCACTTTCAAATTCCCCAAAAAGAGGGTTTCATATCTGCTCTGTGTAAAGGAAGATTCAACTCTGTGAGTTGAACACACGCAGCCCAAAGAAGTTACTGAGAATTCTTCTGTCTAGCGTTATATGCAGAAATCCCGTTTCCAACGAAATCTTCAAAGGGGTCCAAATATCCACTTGCAGACTTTACAAACAGAGTGTTTCCAAACTGCTCTATGAAAAGAAAGGTTAAACTGTGTGAGTGGAACGCATATATCACCAAGTGGTTGCTGAGAATGATTCTCTCTAGTTTTTATGCGAAGATATTTCCTTTTCTACCATTGGCCCGAAAGCGCTTGAAATCTCCACTGGCAAATTCCACTAAAAGAGGGTTTCATATCTGCTCTGTCTAAAGGAAGGTTCAACTCTGTGAGTTGAACACACGCAGCCCAAAGAAGTGACTGAGAATCCTTCTGTCTAGCGTTATATGCAGAAATCTCATTTCCAACGAAATCCCCAGGGATGTCCAAATATCCACTTGGAGACTTTACAAACAGAGTGTTTCCAAACTGCTCTATGAAAAGAAAGGTTAAACTATGTTAGTGGAACTCACACATCACCAAGTGGTTGCTGAGAATGATTCTCTCTAGTTTTTATACGATGATATTTCCTTTCCTACCATTGGCCCCAAAGCACTTGAAATCTCCTCTTTCAAATTCCATAAAAAGAGGGTTTCAAATCTGCTCTGTCTAAAGGATGGTTCAACTCTGTGAGTTGAACACTCACAGCCCAAAGAAGTTACTGAGAATTCTTCTGTCTAGCGTTATATGCAGAAATCCCGTTTCCAAGGAAATCCTCAAAGGGGTCCAAATATCCACTTGCAGACTTTACAAACAGAGTGTTTCCAAACTGCTCTATGAAAAGAAAGGTCAAACTCTGTGAGTGGAATGCACACATCACCAAGTGGTTGCTGAGAATGATTCTCTCTAGTTTTTATACGAAGATATTTCCTTTTCTACTGTTGGCCCCAAAGCGCTTGAAATCTCCTCTTGCAAATTCCCCAAAAAGAGGGTCTCAAATCTCCTCTGTCTAAAGGAAGGTTCAACCCTGTGAGTTGAACACACGCAGCCCAAAGAAGTTACTGAGAATTCTTCTGCCTAGCGTTATATGAAGAAATCCCGTTTCAAACGAAATCTCCAGAGAGGTCCAATTATCCACTTGCAGACTTTAAAACAGAGTGTTTCCAAACTGCTCTATGAAAGGAAAGGTTAAACTCTGTGAGTGGAACGCACACATCACCAAGTGGTTGCTGAGAATGATTCTCTCCAGTTTTTATGCGAAGATATTTCCTTTTCAACCATTGGCCCAAATGCGCTTGAAATCTCCACTGGTAAATTCCACGAAAAGAGGGTTTCATATCTGCTCTGTCTAAAGGATGGTTCAACTCTGTGAGTTGAACACACGCAGCCCAAAGAAGTTACTGTGAATTCTTCTGCCTAGCTTTATATGAAGAAATCCCTTTTAAAATAATATCCCCGGAGAGGTACAAATATCCACTTGCAGACTTTAAAACAGAGTGTTTCCAAACTGCTCTATGAAAAGAAAGTTTAAACTCTGTGAGTGGAACCCACAAATCACCAAGTGGTTGCTGAGAATGATTCTCTCTAGTTTTTATGCGAAGATATTTCCTTTTCTACGATTGGTCCAAATGCGCTTGAAATCTCCAATGGCAAATTCCATAAAAAGAGGGTTTCAAATCTGCTGTGTCTAAAGTAAGTTTCACCTCTGTGAGTTGAACACACGCAGCCCAAACAAGTTACTGAGAATTCTTCTGTCTAGCGTTATATGCAGAAATCCCATTTCCAACGAAATCCTCAAAGAGGTCCAAATATCCACTTGCAGACTTTACAAACAGAGTGTTTCCAAACTGCTCTATGAAAACAAAGGTTAAACTCTGTGAGTGGAACGCGCACATCACCAAGTGGTTGCTGAGAATGATTCCCTCTAGTTTTAATGCGAATATATTTCCTTTACTACCGTTGGCCCCAAAGTGCCTGAAGTCTCCACTTGCAAATTCCACAAAAAGAGGGTTTCAAATCTGCTCTGTCGAAAGGAAGGTTCAACTCTGTGAGTTGAACACTCGCAGTCCAAAGAAGTTACTGAGAATTTTTCTGTCTAGCGTTACATGCAGAAATCCCGTTTCCAAAGAAATCCCCAGAGAGGTTCAAATATCAACTTGCAGACTTTACAAACAGAGTGTTTCCAAACTGCTCTATGAAAAGAAAGGTTAAACTCTGTGAGTGGAACGCACACATCACCAAGTGGTTGCTGAGAATGATTCTCTCTAGTTTTTATACGATGATATTTCCTTTCCTACATTTGGCCCCAAAGCACTTGAAATCTCCACTTTCAAATTCCATAAAAAGAGGGTTTCAAATCTGCTCTGTCTAAAGGATGGTTCAACTCTGTGAGTTGAACACTCGAAGCCCAAAGAAGTTACTGATAATTCTTCTGTCTAGCGTTATATGCAGAAATCCCGTTTCCAACGAAATCCTCAAAGGGGTCCAAATATCCACTTGCAGACTTTACAAACAGAGTGTTTCCAAACTGCTCTCTGAAAACAAAGGTCAAACTCTGTGAGTGGAATGCACACATCACCAAGTGGTTGCTGAGAATGATTCTCTCTAGTTTTTATACGAAGATATTTCCTTTTCTACCGTTGGCCCCAAAGCGCTTGAAATCTCCACTTGCAAATTCCCCAAAAAGAGGGTCTCAAATCTCCTCTGTCTAAAGGAAGGTTCAACCCTGTGAGTTGAACACACGCAGCCCAAGGAAGTTACTGAGAATTCTTCTGTCTAGCGTTATATGCAGAAACCCCGTTTCCAACGAAATCCTCAAAGAGTTCCAAATATCCACTTGCAGACTTTACAAACAGAGTGTTTCCAAACTGCTCTATGAAAAGAAAGGTCAAACTCTGTGAGTGGAACGCACACATCACAAAGTGGTTTCTGAGAATGATAATCTGTAGTTTTTATATGAAGATATTTCCTTTTCTTCCGTTAGCCCCAAGCGCTTGAAATCTCCACTTGAAAATTCCACAAAAAGAGGGTTTCAAATCTGCTCTGTCTAAAGGAAGGTTCAACTCTGTGAGTTGAACACACACAGCCCAAAGAAGTAACTGAGAATTCTTCTGCCTAGCGTTATATGAAGAGATCCCATTTCCAACGATATCACCAGAGAGGTCCAAATATCCACTTGCAGACTTTAAAACAGAGTGTTTCCAAACTGCTCCATGAAAAGAAAGGTTAAACTCTGTGAGTGGAACCCACACATCACCAAGTGGTTGCTGAGAATGATTCCCTCTAGTTTTAATGCGAAGATATTTCCTTTACTACCGTTGTTCCCAAAGTGTCTGAAGTCTCCACTTGCAAATTCCACAAAAAGAGGGTTTCAAATCTGCTCTGTCGAAAGGAAGGCTCAACTCTGTGAGTTGAACACTCACAGCCCAAGGAAGTTACTGAGAAATTTTCTGTCTAGCGTTATATGCAGAAATCCCGTTTCCAAAGAAATCCCCAGAGAGTTCCAAATATCCACTTGCAGACTTTACAAACAGAGTGTTTCCAAACTGTTCTATGAAAAGAAAGGTTAAACGCTGTGAGTGGAACACACACATCACCAATTGGTTGCTGAGAATGATTCTCTCAAGTTTTTATACGAAGATATTTCCTTTCCTTCCGTTGGCCCCAAAGCGCTTGAAATCTTCACTTTCAAATTCCATAAAAAGAGGGTTTCAAATCTGCTGTGTCTAAAGGAAGGTTCAACTCTGTGAGTTGAACACACGCAGCCCAAAAAGTTACTGAGAATTCTTCTGTCTACTGTTATATGCAGAAATCCCGTTTCCAACGAAATCCTCAAAGAGGTCCAAATATCCACTTGCAGGCTTTACAAACAGAGTGTTTCCAAACTGCTCTATGAAAAGAAAGGTTATACTCTGTGAGTGGAACGCACACATCACCAAGTGGTTGCTGAGAATGATTCTCTCTAGTTTTTATACGAAGATATTTCCTTTTCTACCGTTGGCCCGAAAGCGCTTGAAATCTCCACTTTCAAATTCCCCAAAAAGAGGGTTTCATATCTGCTCTGTGTAAAGGAAGATTCAACTCTGTGAGTTGAACACACGCAGCCCAAAGAAGTTACTGAGAATTCTTCTGTCTAGCGTTATATGCAGAAATCCCGTTTCCAACGAAATCTTCAAAGGGGTCCAAATATCCACTTGCAGACTTTACAAACAGAGTGTTTCCAAACTGCTCTATGAAAAGAAAGGTTAAACTGTGTGAGTGGAACGCATATATCACCAAGTGGTTGCTGAGAATGATTCTCTCTAGTTTTTATGCGAAGATATTTCCTTTTCTACCATTGGCCCGAAAGCGCTTGAAATCTCCACTGGCAAATTCCACTAAAAGAGGGTTTCATATCTGCTCTGTCTAAAGGAAGGTTCAACTCTGTGAGTTGAACACACGCAGCCCAAAGAAGTGACTGAGAATCCTTCTGTCTAGTGTTATATGCAGAAATCTCATTTCCAACGAAATCCCCAGGGATGTCCAAATATCCACTTGGAGACTTTACAAACAGAGTGTTTCCAAACTGCTCTATGAAAAGAAAGGTTAAACTATGTTAGTGGAACTCACACATCACCAAGTGGTTGCTGAGAATGATTCTCTCTAGTTTTTATACGATGATATTTCCTTTCCTACCATTGGCCCCAAAGCACTTGAAATCTCCTCTTTCAAATTCCATAAAAAGAGGGTTTCAAATCTGCTCTGTCTAAAGGATGGTTCAACTCTGTGAGTTGAACACTCACAGCCCAAAGAAGTTACTGAGAATTCTTCTGTCTAGCGTTATATGCAGAAATCCCGTTTCCAAGGAAATCCTCAAAGGGGTCCAAATATCCACTTGCAGACTTTACAAACAGAGTGTTTCCAAACTGCTCTATGAAAAGAAAGGTCAAACTCTGTGAGTGGAATGCACACATCACCAAGTGGTTGCTGAGAATGATTCTCTCTAGTTTTTATACGAAGATATTTCCTTTTCTACTGTTGGCCCCAAAGCGCTTGAAATCTCCTCTTGCAAATTCCCCAAAAAGAGGGTCTCAAATCTCCTCTGTCTAAAGGAAGGTTCAACCCTGTGAGTTGAACACACGCAGCCCAAAGAAGTTACTGAGAATTCTTCTGCCTAGCGTTATATGAAGAAATCCCGTTTCAAACGAAATCTCCAGAGAGGTCCAATTATCCACTTGCAGACTTTAAAACAGAGTGTTTCCAAACTGCTCTATGAAAGGAAAGGTTAAACTCTGTGAGTGGAACGCACACATCACCAAGTGGTTGCTGAGAATGATTCTCTCCAGTTTTTATGCGAAGATATTTCCTTTTCAACCATTGGCCCAAATGCGCTTGAAATCTCCACTGGTAAATTCCACGAAAAGAGGGTTTCATATCTGCTCTGTCTAAAGGATGGTTCAACTCTGTGAGTTGAACACACGCAGCCCAAAGAAGTTACTGTGAATTCTTCTGCCTAGCTTTATATGAAGAAATCCCTTTTAAAATAATATCCCCGGAGAGGTACAAATATCCACTTGCAGACTTTAAAACAGAGTGTTTCCAAACTGCTCTATGAAAAGAAAGTTTAAACTCTGTGAGTGGAACCCACAAATCACCAAGTGGTTGCTGAGAATGATTCTCTCTAGTTTTTATGCGAAGATATTTCCTTTTCTACGATTGGTCCAAATGCGCTTGAAATCTCCAATGGCAAATTCCATAAAAAGAGGGTTTCAAATCTGCTGTGTCTAAAGTAAGTTTCACCTCTGTGAGTTGAACACACGCAGCCCAAACAAGTTACTGAGAATTCTTCTGTCTAGCGTTATATGCAGAAATCCCATTTCCAACGAAATCCTCAAAGAGGTCCAAATATCCACTTGCAGACTTTACAAACAGAGTGTTTCCAAACTGCTCTATGAAAACAAAGGTTAAACTCTGTGAGTGGAACGCGCACATCACCAAGTGGTTGCTGAGAATGATTCCCTCTAGTTTTAATGCGAATATATTTCCTTTACTACCGTTGGCCCCAAAGTGCCTGAAGTCTCCACTTGCAAATTCCACAAAAAGAGGGTTTCAAATCTGCTCTGTCGAAAGGAAGGTTCAACTCTGTGAGTTGAACACTCGCAGTCCAAAGAAGTTACTGAGAATTTTTCTGTCTAGCGTTACATGCAGAAATCCCGTTTCCAAAGAAATCCCCAGAGAGGTTCAAATATCAACTTGCAGACTTTACAAACAGAGTGTTTCCAAACTGCTCTATGAAAAGAAAGGTTAAACTCTGTGAGTGGAACGCACACATCACCAAGTGGTTGCTGAGAATGATTCTCTCTAGTTTTTATACGATGATATTTCCTTTCCTACATTTGGCCCCAAAGCACTTGAAATCTCCACTTTCAAATTCCATAAAAAGAGGGTTTCAAATCTGCTCTGTCTAAAGGATGGTTCAACTCTGTGAGTTGAACACTCGAAGCCCAAAGAAGTTACTGATAATTCTTCTGTCTAGCGTTATATGCAGAAATCCCGTTTCCAACGAAATCCTCAAAGGGGTCCAAATATCCACTTGCAGACTTTACAAACAGAGTGTTTCCAAACTGCTCTCTGAAAACAAAGGTCAAACTCTGTGAGTGGAATGCACACATCACCAAGTGGTTGCTGAGAATGATTCTCTCTAGTTTTTATACGAAGATATTTCCTTTTCTACCGTTGGCCCCAAAGCGCTTGAAATCTCCACTTGCAAATTCCCCAAAAAGAGGGTCTCAAATCTCCTCTGTCTAAAGGAAGGTTCAACCCTGTGAGTTGAACACACGCAGCCCAAGGAAGTTACTGAGAATTCTTCTGTCTAGCGTTATATGCAGAAACCCCGTTTCCAACGAAATCCTCAAAGAGTTCCAAATATCCACTTGCAGACTTTACAAACAGAGTGTTTCCAAACTGCTCTATGAAAAGAAAGGTCAAACTCTGTGAGTGGAACGCACACATCACAAAGTGGTTTCTGAGAATGATAATCTGTAGTTTTTATATGAAGATATTTCCTTTTCTTCCGTTAGCCCCAAGCGCTTGAAATCTCCACTTGAAAATTCCACAAAAAGAGGGTTTCAAATCTGCTCTGTCTAAAGGAAGGTTCAACTCTGTGAGTTGAACACACACAGCCCAAAGAAGTAACTGAGAATTCTTCTGCCTAGCGTTATATGAAGAGATCCCATTTCCAACGATATCACCAGAGAGGTCCAAATATCCACTTGCAGACTTTAAAACAGAGTGTTTCCAAACTGCTCCATGAAAAGAAAGGTTAAACTCTGTGAGTGGAACCCACACATCACCAAGTGGTTGCTGAGAATGATTCCCTCTAGTTTTAATGCGAAGATATTTCCTTTACTACCGTTGTTCCCAAAGTGTCTGAAGTCTCCACTTGCAAATTCCACAAAAAGAGGGTTTCAAATCTGCTCTGTCGAAAGGAAGGCTCAACTCTGTGAGTTGAACACTCACAGCCCAAGGAAGTTACTGAGAAATTTTCTGTCTAGCGTTATATGCAGAAATCCCGTTTCCAAAGAAATCCCCAGAGAGTTCCAAATATCCACTTGCAGACTTTACAAACAGAGTGTTTCCAAACTGTTCTATGAAAAGAAAGGTTAAACGCTGTGAGTGGAACACACACATCACCAATTGGTTGCTGAGAATGATTCTCTCAAGTTTTTATACGAAGATATTTCCTTTCCTTCCGTTGGCCCCAAAGCGCTTGAAATCTTCACTTTCAAATTCCATAAAAAGAGGGTTTCAAATCTGCTGTGTCTAAAGGAAGGTTCAACTCTGTGAGTTGAACACACGCAGCCCAAAAAGTTACTGAGAATTCTTCTGTCTACTGTTATATGCAGAAATCCCGTTTCCAACGAAATCCTCAAAGAGGTCCAAATATCCACTTGCAGGCTTTACAAACAGAGTGTTTCCAAACTGCTCTATGAAAAGAAAGGTTATACTCTGTGAGTGGAACGCACACATCACCAAGTGGTTGCTGAGAATGATTCTCTCTAGTTTTTATACGAAGATATTTCCTTTTCTACCGTTGGCCCGAAAGCGCTTGAAATCTCCACTTTCAAATTCCCCAAAAAGAGGGTTTCATATCTGCTCTGTGTAAAGGAAGATTCAACTCTGTGAGTTGAACACACGCAGCCCAAAGAAGTTACTGAGAATTCTTCTGTCTAGCGTTATATGCAGAAATCCCGTTTCCAACGAAATCTTCAAAGGGGTCCAAATATCCACTTGCAGACTTTACAAACAGAGTGTTTCCAAACTGCTCTATGAAAAGAAAGGTTAAACTGTGTGAGTGGAACGCATATATCACCAAGTGGTTGCTGAGAATGATTCTCTCTAGTTTTTATGCGAAGATATTTCCTTTTCTACCATTGGCCCGAAAGCGCTTGAAATCTCCACTGGCAAATTCCACTAAAAGAGGGTTTCATATCTGCTCTGTCTAAAGGAAGGTTCAACTCTGTGAGTTGAACACACGCAGCCCAAAGAAGTGACTGAGAATCCTTCTGTCTAGCGTTATATGCAGAAATCTCATTTCCAACGAAATCCCCAGGGATGTCCAAATATCCACTTGGAGACTTTACAAACAGAGTGTTTCCAAACTGCTCTATGAAAAGAAAGGTTAAACTATGTTAGTGGAACTCACACATCACCAAGTGGTTGCTGAGAATGATTCTCTCTAGTTTTTATACGATGATATTTCCTTTCCTACCATTGGCCCCAAAGCACTTGAAATCTCCTCTTTCAAATTCCATAAAAAGAGGGTTTCAAATCTGCTCTGTCTAAAGGATGGTTCAACTCTGTGAGTTGAACACTCACAGCCCAAAGAAGTTACTGAGAATTCTTCTGTCTAGCGTTATATGCAGAAATCCCGTTTCCAAGGAAATCCTCAAAGGGGTCCAAATATCCACTTGCAGACTTTACAAACAGAGTGTTTCCAAACTGCTCTATGAAAAGAAAGGTCAAACTCTGTGAGTGGAATGCACACATCACCAAGTGGTTGCTGAGAATGATTCTCTCTAGTTTTTATACGAAGATATTTCCTTTTCTACTGTTGGCCCCAAAGCGCTTGAAATCTCCTCTTGCAAATTCCCCAAAAAGAGGGTCTCAAATCTCCTCTGTCTAAAGGAAGGTTCAACCCTGTGAGTTGAACACACGCAGCCCAAAGAAGTTACTGAGAATTCTTCTGCCTAGCGTTATATGAAGAAATCCCGTTTCAAACGAAATCTCCAGAGAGGTCCAATTATCCACTTGCAGACTTTAAAACAGAGTGTTTCCAAACTGCTCTATGAAAGGAAAGGTTAAACTCTGTGAGTGGAACGCACACATCACCAAGTGGTTGCTGAGAATGATTCTCTCCAGTTTTTATGCGAAGATATTTCCTTTTCAACCATTGGCCCAAATGCGCTTGAAATCTCCACTGGTAAATTCCACGAAAAGAGGGTTTCATATCTGCTCTGTCTAAAGGATGGTTCAACTCTGTGAGTTGAACACACGCAGCCCAAAGAAGTTACTGTGAATTCTTCTGCCTAGCTTTATATGAAGAAATCCCTTTTAAAATAATATCCCCGGAGAGGTACAAATATCCACTTGCAGACTTTAAAACAGAGTGTTTCCAAACTGCTCTATGAAAAGAAAGTTTAAACTCTGTGAGTGGAACCCACAAATCACCAAGTGGTTGCTGAGAATGATTCTCTCTAGTTTTAATGCGAATATATTTCCTTTACTACCGTTGGCCCCAAAGTGCCTGAAGTCTCCACTTGCAAATTCCACAAAAAGAGGGTTTCAAATCTGCTCTGTCGAAAGGAAGGTTCACCTCTGTGAGTTGAACACTCGCAGTCCAAAGAAGTTACTGAGAATTTTTCTGTCTAGCGTTACATGCAGAAATCCCGTTTCCAAAGAAATCCCCAGAGAGGTTCAAATATCAACTTGCAGACTTTACAAACAGAGTGTTTCCAAACTGCTCTATGAAAAGAAAGGTTAAACTCTGTGAGTGGAACGCACACATCACCAAGTGGTTGCTGAGAATGATTCTCTCTAGTTTTTATACGATGATATTTCCTTTCCTACATTTGGCCCCAAAGCACTTGAAATCTCCACTTTCAAATTCCATAAAAAGAGGGTTTCAAATCTGCTCTGTCTAAAGGATGGTTCAACTCTGTGAGTTGAACACTCGAAGCCCAAAGAAGTTACTGATAATTCTTCTGTCTAGCGTTATATGCAGAAATCCCGTTTCCAACGAAATCCTCAAAGGGGTCCAAATATCCACTTGCAGACTTTACAAACAGAGTGTTTCCAAACTGCTCTCTGAAAACAAAGGTCAAACTCTGTGAGTGGAATGCACACATCACCAAGTGGTTGCTGAGAATGATTCTCTCTAGTTTTTATACGAAGATATTTCCTTTTCTACCGTTGGCCCCAAAGCGCTTGAAATCTCCACTTGCAAATTCCCCAAAAAGAGGGTCTCAAATCTCCTCTGTCTAAAGGAAGGTTCAACCCTGTGAGTTGAACACACGCAGCCCAAGGAAGTTACTGAGAATTCTTCTGTCTAGCGTTATATGCAGAAACCCCGTTTCCAACGAAATCCTCAAAGAGTTCCAAATATCCACTTGCAGACTTTACAAACAGAGTGTTTCCAAACTGCTCTATGAAAAGAAAGGTCAAACTCTGTGAGTGGAACGCACACATCACAAAGTGGTTTCTGAGAATGATAATCTGTAGTTTTTATATGAAGATATTTCCTTTTCTTCCGTTAGCCCCAAGCGCTTGAAATCTCCACTTGAAAATTCCACAAAAAGAGGGTTTCAAATCTGCTCTGTCTAAAGGAAGGTTCAACTCTGTGAGTTGAACACACACAGCCCAAAGAAGTAACTGAGAATTCTTCTGCCTAGCGTTATATGAAGAGATCCCATTTCCAACGATATCACCAGAGAGGTCCAAATATCCACTTGCAGACTTTAAAACAGAGTGTTTCCAAACTGCTCCATGAAAAGAAAGGTTAAACTCTGTGAGTGGAACCCACACATCACCAAGTGGTTGCTGAGAATGATTCCCTCTAGTTTTAATGCGAAGATATTTCCTTTACTACCGTTGTTCCCAAAGTGTCTGAAGTCTCCACTTGCAAATTCCACAAAAAGAGGGTTTCAAATCTGCTCTGTCGAAAGGAAGGCTCAACTCTGTGAGTTGAACACTCACAGCCCAAGGAAGTTACTGAGAAATTTTCTGTCTAGCGTTATATGCAGAAATCCCGTTTCCAAAGAAATCCCCAGAGAGTTCCAAATATCCACTTGCAGACTTTACAAACAGAGTGTTTCCAAACTGTTCTATGAAAAGAAAGGTTAAACGCTGTGAGTGGAACACACACATCACCAATTGGTTGCTGAGAATGATTCTCTCAAGTTTTTATACGAAGATATTTCCTTTCCTTCCGTTGGCCCCAAAGCGCTTGAAATCTTCACTTTCAAATTCCATAAAAAGAGGGTTTCAAATCTGCTGTGTCTAAAGGAAGGTTCAACTCTGTGAGTTGAACACACGCAGCCCAAAAAGTTACTGAGAATTCTTCTGTCTACTGTTATATGCAGAAATCCCGTTTCCAACGAAATCCTCAAAGAGGTCCAAATATCCACTTGCAGGCTTTACAAACAGAGTGTTTCCAAACTGCTCTATGAAAAGAAAGGTTATACTCTGTGAGTGGAACGCACACATCACCAAGTGGTTGCTGAGAATGATTCTCTCTAGTTTTTATACGAAGATATTTCCTTTTCTACCGTTGGCCCGAAAGCGCTTGAAATCTCCACTTTCAAATTCCCCAAAAAGAGGGTTTCATATCTGCTCTGTGTAAAGGAAGATTCAACTCTGTGAGTTGAACACACGCAGCCCAAAGAAGTTACTGAGAATTCTTCTGTCTAGCGTTATATGCAGAAATCCCGTTTCCAACGAAATCTTCAAAGGGGTCCAAATATCCACTTGCAGACTTTACAAACAGAGTGTTTCCAAACTGCTCTATGAAAAGAAAGGTTAAACTGTGTGAGTGGAACGCATATATCACCAAGTGGTTGCTGAGAATGATTCTCTCTAGTTTTTATGCGAAGATATTTCCTTTTCTACCATTGGCCCGAAAGCGCTTGAAATCTCCACTGGCAAATTCCACTAAAAGAGGGTTTCATATCTGCTCTGTCTAAAGGAAGGTTCAACTCTGTGAGTTGAACACACGCAGCCCAAAGAAGTGACTGAGAATCCTTCTGTCTAGCGTTATATGCAGAAATCTCATTTCCAACGAAATCCCCAGGGATGTCCAAATATCCACTTGGAGACTTTACAAACAGAGTGTTTCCAAACTGCTCTATGAAAAGAAAGGTTAAACTATGTTAGTGGAACTCACACATCACCAAGTGGTTGCTGAGAATGATTCTCTCTAGTTTTTATACGATGATATTTCCTTTCCTACCATTGGCCCCAAAGCACTTGAAATCTCCTCTTTCAAATTCCATAAAAAGAGGGTTTCAAATCTGCTCTGTCTAAAGGATGGTTCAACTCTGTGAGTTGAACACTCACAGCCCAAAGAAGTTACTGAGAATTCTTCTGTCTAGCGTTATATGCAGAAATCCCGTTTCCAAGGAAATCCTCAAAGGGGTCCAAATATCCACTTGCAGACTTTACAAACAGAGTGTTTCCAAACTGCTCTATGAAAAGAAAGGTCAAACTCTGTGAGTGGAATGCACACATCACCAAGTGGTTGCTGAGAATGATTCTCTCTAGTTTTTATACGAAGATATTTCCTTTTCTACTGTTGGCCCCAAAGCGCTTGAAATCTCCTCTTGCAAATTCCCCAAAAAGAGGGTCTCAAATCTCCTCTGTCTAAAGGAAGGTTCAACCCTGTGAGTTGAACACACGCAGCCCAAAGAAGTTACTGAGAATTCTTCTGCCTAGCGTTATATGAAGAAATCCCGTTTCAAACGAAATCTCCAGAGAGGTCCAATTATCCACTTGCAGACTTTAAAACAGAGTGTTTCCAAACTGCTCTATGAAAGGAAAGGTTAAACTCTGTGAGTGGAACGCACACATCACCAAGTGGTTGCTGAGAATGATTCTCTCCAGTTTTTATGCGAAGATATTTCCTTTTCAACCATTGGCCCAAATGCGCTTGAAATCTCCACTGGTAAATTCCACGAAAAGAGGGTTTCATATCTGCTCTGTCTAAAGGATGGTTCAACTCTGTGAGTTGAACACACGCAGCCCAAAGAAGTTACTGTGAATTCTTCTGCCTAGCTTTATATGAAGAAATCCCTTTTAAAATAATATCCCCGGAGAGGTACAAATATCCACTTGCAGACTTTAAAACAGAGTGTTTCCAAACTGCTCTATGAAAAGAAAGTTTAAACTCTGTGAGTGGAACCCACAAATCACCAAGTGGTTGCTGAGAATGATTCTCTCTAGTTTTTATGCGAAGATATTTCCTTTTCTACGATTGGTCCAAATGCGCTTGAAATCTCCAATGGCAAATTCCATAAAAAGAGGGTTTCAAATCTGCTGTGTCTAAAGTAAGTTTCACCTCTGTGAGTTGAACACACGCAGCCCAAACAAGTTACTGAGAATTCTTCTGTCTAGCGTTATATGCAGAAATCCCATTTCCAACGAAATCCTCAAAGAGGTCCAAATATCCACTTGCAGACTTTACAAACAGAGTGTTTCCAAACTGCTCTATGAAAACAAAGGTTAAACTCTGTGAGTGGAACGCGCACATCACCAAGTGGTTGCTGAGAATGATTCCCTCTAGTTTTAATGCGAATATATTTCCTTTACTACCGTTGGCCCCAAAGTGCCTGAAGTCTCCACTTGCAAATTCCACAAAAAGAGGGTTTCAAATCTGCTCTGTCGAAAGGAAGGTTCAACTCTGTGAGTTGAACACTCGCAGTCCAAAGAAGTTACTGAGAATTTTTCTGTCTAGCGTTACATGCAGAAATCCCGTTTCCAAAGAAATCCCCAGAGAGGTTCAAATATCAACTTGCAGACTTTACAAACAGAGTGTTTCCAAACTGCTCTATGAAAAGAAAGGTTAAACTCTGTGAGTGGAACGCACACATCACCAAGTGGTTGCTGAGAATGATTCTCTCTAGTTTTTATACGATGATATTTCCTTTCCTACATTTGGCCCCAAAGCACTTGAAATCTCCACTTTCAAATTCCATAAAAAGAGGGTTTCAAATCTGCTCTGTCTAAAGGATGGTTCAACTCTGTGAGTTGAACACTCGAAGCCCAAAGAAGTTACTGATAATTCTTCTGTCTAGCGTTATATGCAGAAATCCCGTTTCCAACGAAATCCTCAAAGGGGTCCAAATATCCACTTGCAGACTTTACAAACAGAGTGTTTCCAAACTGCTCTCTGAAAACAAAGGTCAAACTCTGTGAGTGGAATGCACACATCACCAAGTGGTTGCTGAGAATGATTCTCTCTAGTTTTTATACAAAGATATTTCCTTTTCTACCGTTGGCCCCAAAGCGCTTGAAATCTCCACTTGCAAATTCCCCAAAAAGAGGGTCTCAAATCTCCTCTGTCTAAAGGAAGGTTCAACCCTGTGAGTTGAACACACGCAGCCCAAGGAAGTTACTGAGAATTCTTCTGTCTAGCGTTATATGCAGAAACCCCGTTTCCAACGAAATCCTCAAAGAGTTCCAAATATCCACTTGCAGACTTTACAAACAGAGTGTTTCCAAACTGCTCTATGAAAAGAAAGGTCAAACTCTGTGAGTGGAACGCACACATCACAAAGTGGTTTCTGAGAATGATAATCTGTAGTTTTTATATGAAGATATTTCCTTTTCTTCCGTTAGCCCCAAGCGCTTGAAATCTCCACTTGAAAATTCCACAAAAAGAGGGTTTCAAATCTGCTCTGTCTAAAGGAAGGTTCAACTCTGTGAGTTGAACACACACAGCCCAAAGAAGTAACTGAGAATTCTTCTGCCTAGCGTTATATGAAGAGATCCCATTTCCAACGATATCACCAGAGAGGTCCAAATATCCACTTGCAGACTTTAAAACAGAGTGTTTCCAAACTGCTCCATGAAAAGAAAGGTTAAACTCTGTGAGTGGAACCCACACATCACCAAGTGGTTGCTGAGAATGATTCCCTCTAGTTTTAATGCGAAGATATTTCCTTTACTACCGTTGTTCCCAAAGTGTCTGAAGTCTCCACTTGCAAATTCCACAAAAAGAGGGTTTCAAATCTGCTCTGTCGAAAGGAAGGCTCAACTCTGTGAGTTGAACACTCACAGCCCAAGGAAGTTACTGAGAAATTTTCTGTCTAGCGTTATATGCAGAAATCCCGTTTCCAAAGAAATCCCCAGAGAGTTCCAAATATCCACTTGCAGACTTTACAAACAGAGTGTTTCCAAACTGTTCTATGAAAAGAAAGGTTAAACGCTGTGAGTGGAACACACACATCACCAATTGGTTGCTGAGAATGATTCTCTCAAGTTTTTATACGAAGATATTTCCTTTCCTTCCGTTGGCCCCAAAGCGCTTGAAATCTTCACTTTCAAATTCCATAAAAAGAGGGTTTCAAATCTGCTGTGTCTAAAGGAAGGTTCAACTCTGTGAGTTGAACACACGCAGCCCAAAAAGTTACTGAGAATTCTTCTGTCTACTGTTATATGCAGAAATCCCGTTTCCAACGAAATCCTCAAAGAGGTCCAAATATCCACTTGCAGGCTTTACAAACAGAGTGTTTCCAAACTGCTCTATGAAAAGAAAGGTTATACTCTGTGAGTGGAACGCACACATCACCAAGTGGTTGCTGAGAATGATTCTCTCTAGTTTTTATACGAAGATATTTCCTTTTCTACCGTTGGCCCGAAAGCGCTTGAAATCTCCACTTTCAAATTCCCCAAAAAGAGGGTTTCATATCTGCTCTGTGTAAAGGAAGATTCAACTCTGTGAGTTGAACACACGCAGCCCAAAGAAGTTACTGAGAATTCTTCTGTCTAGCGTTATATGCAGAAATCCCGTTTCCAACGAAATCTTCAAAGGGGTCCAAATATCCACTTGCAGACTTTACAAACAGAGTGTTTCCAAACTGCTCTATGAAAAGAAAGGTTAAACTGTGTGAGTGGAACGCATATATCACCAAGTGGTTGCTGAGAATGATTCTCTCTAGTTTTTATGCGAAGATATTTCCTTTTCTACCATTGGCCCGAAAGCGCTTGAAATCTCCACTGGCAAATTCCACTAAAAGAGGGTTTCATATCTGCTCTGTCTAAAGGAAGGTTCAACTCTGTGAGTTGAACACACGCAGCCCAAAGAAGTGACTGAGAATCCTTCTGTCTAGCGTTATATGCAGAAATCTCATTTCCAACGAAATCCCCAGGGATGTCCAAATATCCACTTGGAGACTTTACAAACAGAGTGTTTCCAAACTGCTCTATGAAAAGAAAGGTTAAACTATGTTAGTGGAACTCACACATCACCAAGTGGTTGCTGAGAATGATTCTCTCTAGTTTTTATACGATGATATTTCCTTTCCTACCATTGGCCCCAAAGCACTTGAAATCTCCTCTTTCAAATTCCATAAAAAGAGGGTTTCAAATCTGCTCTGTCTAAAGGATGGTTCAACTCTGTGAGTTGAACACTCACAGCCCAAAGAAGTTACTGAGAATTCTTCTGTCTAGCGTTATATGCAGAAATCCCGTTTCCAAGGAAATCCTCAAAGGGGTCCAAATATCCACTTGCAGACTTTACAAACAGAGTGTTTCCAAACTGCTCTATGAAAAGAAAGGTCAAACTCTGTGAGTGGAATGCACACATCACCAAGTGGTTGCTGAGAATGATTCTCTCTAGTTTTTATACGAAGATATTTCCTTTTCTACTGTTGGCCCCAAAGCGCTTGAAATCTCCTCTTGCAAATTCCCCAAAAAGAGGGTCTCAAATCTCCTCTGTCTAAAGGAAGGTTCAACCCTGTGAGTTGAACACACGCAGCCCAAAGAAGTTACTGAGAATTCTTCTGCCTAGCGTTATATGAAGAAATCCCGTTTCAAACGAAATCTCCAGAGAGGTCCAATTATCCACTTGCAGACTTTAAAACAGAGTGTTTCCAAACTGCTCTATGAAAGGAAAGGTTAAACTCTGTGAGTGGAACGCACACATCACCAAGTGGTTGCTGAGAATGATTCTCTCCAGTTTTTATGCGAAGATATTTCCTTTTCAACCATTGGCCCAAATGCGCTTGAAATCTCCACTGGTAAATTCCACGAAAAGAGGGTTTCATATCTGCTCTGTCTAAAGGATGGTTCAACTCTGTGAGTTGAACACACGCAGCCCAAAGAAGTTACTGTGAATTCTTCTGCCTAGCTTTATATGAAGAAATCCCTTTTAAAATAATATCCCCGGAGAGGTACAAATATCCACTTGCAGACTTTAAAACAGAGTGTTTCCAAACTGCTCTATGAAAAGAAAGTTTAAACTCTGTGAGTGGAACCCACAAATCACCAAGTGGTTGCTGAGAATGATTCTCTCTAGTTTTTATGCGAAGATATTTCCTTTTCTACGATTGGTCCAAATGCGCTTGAAATCTCCAATGGCAAATTCCATAAAAAGAGGGTTTCAAATCTGCTGTGTCTAAAGTAAGTTTCACCTCTGTGAGTTGAACACATGCAGCCCAAACAAGTTACTGAGAATTCTTCTGTCTAGCGTTATATGCAGAAATCCCATTTCCAACGAAATCCTCAAAGAGGTCCAAATATCCACTTGCAGACTTTACAAACAGAGTGTTTCCAAACTGCTCTATGAAAACAAAGGTTAAACTCTGTGAGTGGAACGCGCACATCACCAAGTGGTTGCTGAGAATGATTCCCTCTAGTTTTAATGCGAATATATTTCCTTTACTACCGTTGGCCCCAAAGTGCCTGAAGTCTCCACTTGCAAATTCCACAAAAAGAGGGTTTCAAATCTGCTCTGTCGAAAGGAAGGTTCAACTCTGTGAGTTGAACACTCGCAGTCCAAAGAAGTTACTGAGAATTTTTCTGTCTAGCGTTACATGCAGAAATCCCGTTTCCAAAGAAATCCCCAGAGAGGTTCAAATATCAACTTGCAGACTTTACAAACAGAGTGTTTCCAAACTGCTCTATGAAAAGAAAGGTTAAACTCTGTGAGTGGAACGCACACATCACCAAGTGGTTGCTGAGAATGATTCTCTCTAGTTTTTATACGATGATATTTCCTTTCCTACATTTGGCCCCAAAGCACTTGAAATCTCCACTTTCAAATTCCATAAAAAGAGGGTTTCAAATCTGCTCTGTCTAAAGGATGGTTCAACTCTGTGAGTTGAACACTCGAAGCCCAAAGAAGTTACTGATAATTCTTCTGTCTAGCGTTATATGCAGAAATCCCGTTTCCAACGAAATCCTCAAAGGGGTCCAAATATCCACTTGCAGACTTTACAAACAGAGTGTTTCCAAACTGCTCTCTGAAAACAAAGGTCAAACTCTGTGAGTGGAATGCACACATCACCAAGTGGTTGCTGAGAATGATTCTCTCTAGTTTTTATACGAAGATATTTCCTTTTCTACCGTTGGCCCCAAAGCGCTTGAAATCTCCACTTGCAAATTCCCCAAAAAGAGGGTCTCAAATCTCCTCTGTCTAAAGGAAGGTTCAACCCTGTGAGTTGAACACACGCAGCCCAAGGAAGTTACTGAGAATTCTTCTGTCTAGCGTTATATGCAGAAACCCCGTTTCCAACGAAATCCTCAAAGAGTTCCAAATATCCACTTGCAGACTTTACAAACAGAGTGTTTCCAAACTGCTCTATGAAAAGAAAGGTCAAACTCTGTGAGTGGAACGCACACATCACAAAGTGGTTTCTGAGAATGATAATCTGTAGTTTTTATATGAAGATATTTCCTTTTCTTCCGTTAGCCCCAAGCGCTTGAAATCTCCACTTGAAAATTCCACAAAAAGAGGGTTTCAAATCTGCTCTGTCTAAAGGAAGGTTCAACTCTGTGAGTTGAACACACACAGCCCAAAGAAGTAACTGAGAATTCTTCTGCCTAGCGTTATATGAAGAGATCCCATTTCCAACGATATCACCAGAGAGGTCCAAATATCCACTTGCAGACTTTAAAACAGAGTGTTTCCAAACTGCTCCATGAAAAGAAAGGTTAAACTCTGTGAGTGGAACCCACACATCACCAAGTGGTTGCTGAGAATGATTCCCTCTAGTTTTAATGCGAAGATATTTCCTTTACTACCGTTGTTCCCAAAGTGTCTGAAGTCTCCACTTGCAAATTCCACAAAAAGAGGGTTTCAAATCTGCTCTGTCGAAAGGAAGGCTCAACTCTGTGAGTTGAACACTCACAGCCCAAGGAAGTTACTGAGAAATTTTCTGTCTAGCGTTATATGCAGAAATCCCGTTTCCAAAGAAATCCCCAGAGAGTTCCAAATATCCACTTGCAGACTTTACAAACAGAGTGTTTCCAAACTGTTCTATGAAAAGAAAGGTTAAACGCTGTGAGTGGAACACACACATCACCAATTGGTTGCTGAGAATGATTCTCTCAAGTTTTTATACGAAGATATTTCCTTTCCTTCCGTTGGCCCCAAAGCGCTTGAAATCTTCACTTTCAAATTCCATAAAAAGAGGGTTTCAAATCTGCTGTGTCTAAAGGAAGGTTCAACTCTGTGAGTTGAACACACGCAGCCCAAAAAGTTACTGAGAATTCTTCTGTCTACTGTTATATGCAGAAATCCCGTTTCCAACGAAATCCTCAAAGAGGTCCAAATATCCACTTGCAGGCTTTACAAACAGAGTGTTTCCAAACTGCTCTATGAAAAGAAAGGTTATACTCTGTGAGTGGAACGCACACATCACCAAGTGGTTGCTGAGAATGATTCTCTCTAGTTTTTATACGAAGATATTTCCTTTTCTACCGTTGGCCCGAAAGCGCTTGAAATCTCCACTTTCAAATTCCCCAAAAAGAGGGTTTCATATCTGCTCTGTGTAAAGGAAGATTCAACTCTGTGAGTTGAACACACGCAGCCCAAAGAAGTTACTGAGAATTCTTCTGTCTAGCGTTATATGCAGAAATCCCGTTTCCAACGAAATCTTCAAAGGGGTCCAAATATCCACTTGCAGACTTTACAAACAGAGTGTTTCCAAACTGCTCTATGAAAAGAAAGGTTAAACTGTGTGAGTGGAACGCATATATCACCAAGTGGTTGCTGAGAATGATTCTCTCTAGTTTTTATGCGAAGATATTTCCTTTTCTACCATTGGCCCGAAAGCGCTTGAAATCTCCACTGGCAAATTCCACTAAAAGAGGGTTTCATATCTGCTCTGTCTAAAGGAAGGTTCAACTCTGTGAGTTGAACACACGCAGCCCAAAGAAGTGACTGAGAATCCTTCTGTCTAGCGTTATATGCAGAAATCTCATTTCCAACGAAATCCCCAGGGATGTCCAAATATCCACTTGGAGACTTTACAAACAGAGTGTTTCCAAACTGCTCTATGAAAAGAAAGGTTAAACTATGTTAGTGGAACTCACACATCACCAAGTGGTTGCTGAGAATGATTCTCTCTAGTTTTTATACGATGATATTTCCTTTCCTACCATTGGCCCCAAAGCACTTGAAATCTCCTCTTTCAAATTCCATAAAAAGAGGGTTTCAAATCTGCTCTGTCTAAAGGATGGTTCAACTCTGTGAGTTGAACACTCACAGCCCAAAGAAGTTACTGAGAATTCTTCTGTCTAGCGTTATATGCAGAAATCCCGTTTCCAAGGAAATCCTCAAAGGGGTCCAAATATCCACTTGCAGACTTTACAAACAGAGTGTTTCCAAACTGCTCTATGAAAAGAAAGGTCAAACTCTGTGAGTGGAATGCACACATCACCAAGTGGTTGCTGAGAATGATTCTCTCTAGTTTTTATACGAAGATATTTCCTTTTCTACTGTTGGCCCCAAAGCGCTTGAAATCTCCTCTTGCAAATTCCCCAAAAAGAGGGTCTCAAATCTCCTCTGTCTAAAGGAAGGTTCAACCCTGTGAGTTGAACACACGCAGCCCAAAGAAGTTACTGAGAATTCTTCTGCCTAGCGTTATATGAAGAAATCCCGTTTCAAACGAAATCTCCAGAGAGGTCCAATTATCCACTTGCAGACTTTAAAACAGAGTGTTTCCAAACTGCTCTATGAAAGGAAAGGTTAAACTCTGTGAGTGGAACGCACACATCACCAAGTGGTTGCTGAGAATGATTCTCTCCAGTTTTTATGCGAAGATATTTCCTTTTCAACCATTGGCCCAAATGCGCTTGAAATCTCCACTGGTAAATTCCACGAAAAGAGGGTTTCATATCTGCTCTGTCTAAAGGATGGTTCAACTCTGTGAGTTGAACACACGCAGCCCAAAGAAGTTACTGTGAATTCTTCTGCCTAGCTTTATATGAAGGAATCCCTTTTAAAATAATATCCCCGGAGAGGTACAAATATCCACTTGCAGACTTTAAAACAGAGTGTTTCCAAACTGCTCTATGAAAAGAAAGTTTAAACTCTGTGAGTGGAACCCACAAATCACCAAGTGGTTGCTGAGAATGATTCTCTCTAGTTTTTATGCGAAGATATTTCCTTTTCTACGATTGGTCCAAATGCGCTTGAAATCTCCAATGGCAAATTCCATAAAAAGAGGGTTTCAAATCTGCTGTGTCTAAAGTAAGTTTCACCTCTGTGAGTTGAACACACGCAGCCCAAACAAGTTACTGAGAATTCTTCTGTCTAGCGTTATATGCAGAAATCCCATTTCCAACGAAATCCTCAAAGAGGTCCAAATATCCACTTGCAGACTTTACAAACAGAGTGTTTCCAAACTGCTCTATGAAAACAAAGGTTAAACTCTGTGAGTGGAACGCACACATCACCAAGTGGTTGCTGAGAATGATTCCCTCTAGTTTTAATGCGAATATATTTCCTTTACTACCGTTGGCCCCAAAGTGCCTGAAGTCTCCACTTGCAAATTCCACAAAAAGAGGGTTTCAAATCTGCTCTGTCGAAAGGAAGGTTCAACTCTGTGAGTTGAACACTCGCAGTCCAAAGAAGTTACTGAGAATTTTTCTGTCTAGCGTTACATGCAGAAATCCCGTTTCCAAAGAAATCCCCAGAGAGGTTCAAATATCAACTTGCAGACTTTACAAACAGAGTGTTTCCAAACTGCTCTATGAAAAGAAAGGTTAAACTCTGTGAGTGGAACGCACACATCACCAAGTGGTTGCTGAGAATGATTCTCTCTAGTTTTTATACGATGATATTTCCTTTCCTACATTTGGCCCCAAAGCACTTGAAATCTCCACTTTCAAATTCCATAAAAAGAGGGTTTCAAATCTGCTCTGTCTAAAGGATGGTTCAACTCTGTGAGTTGAACACTCGAAGCCCAAAGAAGTTACTGATAATTCTTCTGTCTAGCGTTATATGCAGAAATCCCGTTTCCAACGAAATCCTCAAAGGGGTCCAAATATCCACTTGCAGACTTTACAAACAGAGTGTTTCCAAACTGCTCTCTGAAAACAAAGGTCAAACTCTGTGAGTGGAATGCACACATCACCAAGTGGTTGCTGAGAATGATTCTCTCTAGTTTTTATACGAAGATATTTCCTTTTCTACCGTTGGCCCCAAAGCGCTTGAAATCTCCACTTGCAAATTCCCCAAAAAGAGGGTCTCAAATCTCCTCTGTCTAAAGGAAGGTTCAACCCTGTGAGTTGAACACACGCAGCCCAAGGAAGTTACTGAGAATTCTTCTGTCTAGCGTTATATGCAGAAACCCCGTTTCCAACGAAATCCTCAAAGAGTTCCAAATATCCACTTGCAGACTTTACAAACAGAGTGTTTCCAAACTGCTCTATGAAAAGAAAGGTCAAACTCTGTGAGTGGAACGCACACATCACAAAGTGGTTTCTGAGAATGATAATCTGTAGTTTTTATATGAAGATATTTCCTTTTCTTCCGTTAGCCCCAAGCGCTTGAAATCTCCACTTGAAAATTCCACAAAAAGAGGGTTTCAAATCTGCTCTGTCTAAAGGAAGGTTCAACTCTGTGAGTTGAACACACACAGCCCAAAGAAGTAACTGAGAATTCTTCTGCCTAGCGTTATATGAAGAGATCCCATTTCCAACGATATCACCAGAGAGGTCCAAATATCCACTTGCAGACTTTAAAACAGAGTGTTTCCAAACTGCTCCATGAAAAGAAAGGTTAAACTCTGTGAGTGGAACCCACACATCACCAAGTGGTTGCTGAGAATGATTCCCTCTAGTTTTAATGCGAAGATATTTCCTTTACTACCGTTGTTCCCAAAGTGTCTGAAGTCTCCACTTGCAAATTCCACAAAAAGAGGGTTTCAAATCTGCTCTGTCGAAAGGAAGGCTCAACTCTGTGAGTTGAACACTCACAGCCCAAGGAAGTTACTGAGAAATTTTCTGTCTAGCGTTATATGCAGAAATCCCGTTTCCAAAGAAATCCCCAGAGAGTTCCAAATATCCACTTGCAGACTTTACAAACAGAGTGTTTCCAAACTGTTCTATGAAAAGAAAGGTTAAACGCTGTGAGTGGAACACACACATCACCAATTGGTTGCTGAGAATGATTCTCTCAAGTTTTTATACGAAGATATTTCCTTTCCTTCCGTTGGCCCCAAAGCGCTTGAAATCTTCACTTTCAAATTCCATAAAAAGAGGGTTTCAAATCTGCTGTGTCTAAAGGAAGGTTCAACTCTGTGAGTTGAACACACGCAGCCCAAAAAGTTACTGAGAATTCTTCTGTCTACTGTTATATGCAGAAATCCCGTTTCCAACGAAATCCTCAAAGAGGTCCAAATATCCACTTGCAGGCTTTACAAACAGAGTGTTTCCAAACTGCTCTATGAAAAGAAAGGTTATACTCTGTGAGTGGAACGCACACATCACCAAGTGGTTGCTGAGAATGATTCTCTCTAGTTTTTATACGAAGATATTTCCTTTTCTACCGTTGGCCCGAAAGCGCTTGAAATCTCCACTTTCAAATTCCCCAAAAAGAGGGTTTCATATCTGCTCTGTGTAAAGGAAGATTCAACTCTGTGAGTTGAACACACGCAGCCCAAAGAAGTTACTGAGAATTCTTCTGTCTAGCGTTATATGCAGAAATCCCGTTTCCAACGAAATCTTCAAAGGGGTCCAAATATCCACTTGCAGACTTTACAAACAGAGTGTTTCCAAACTGCTCTATGAAAAGAAAGGTTAAACTGTGTGAGTGGAACGCATATATCACCAAGTGGTTGCTGAGAATGATTCTCTCTAGTTTTTATGCGAAGATATTTCCTTTTCTACCATTGGCCCGAAAGCGCTTGAAATCTCCACTGGCAAATTCCACTAAAAGAGGGTTTCATATCTGCTCTGTCTAAAGGAAGGTTCAACTCTGTGAGTTGAACACACGCAGCCCAAAGAAGTGACTGAGAATCCTTCTGTCTAGCGTTATATGCAGAAATCTCATTTCCAACGAAATCCCCAGGGATGTCCAAATATCCACTTGGAGACTTTACAAACAGAGTGTTTCCAAACTGCTCTATGAAAAGAAAGGTTAAACTATGTTAGTGGAACTCACACATCACCAAGTGGTTGCTGAGAATGATTCTCTCTAGTTTTTATACGATGATATTTCCTTTCCTACCATTGGCCCCAAAGCACTTGAAATCTCCTCTTTCAAATTCCATAAAAAGAGGGTTTCAAATCTGCTCTGTCTAAAGGATGGTTCAACTCTGTGAGTTGAACACTCACAGCCCAAAGAAGTTACTGAGAATTCTTCTGTCTAGCGTTATATGCAGAAATCCCGTTTCCAAGGAAATCCTCAAAGGGGTCCAAATATCCACTTGCAGACTTTACAAACAGAGTGTTTCCAAACTGCTCTATGAAAAGAAAGGTCAAACTCTGTGAGTGGAATGCACACATCACCAAGTGGTTGCTGAGAATGATTCTCTCTAGTTTTTATACGAAGATATTTCCTTTTCTACTGTTGGCCCCAAAGCGCTTGAAATCTCCTCTTGCAAATTCCCCAAAAAGAGGGTCTCAAATCTCCTCTGTCTAAAGGAAGG
This sequence comes from Gorilla gorilla gorilla, assembly GCF_029281585.2. Classification (NCBI taxonomy): domain Eukaryota; kingdom Metazoa; phylum Chordata; class Mammalia; order Primates; family Hominidae; genus Gorilla; species Gorilla gorilla. The sequence continues at coordinate 67,108,365 of NC_073230.2, read as the reverse complement.
TTCAACCCTGTGAGTTGAACACACGCAGCCCAAAGAAGTTACTGAGAATTCTTCTGCCTAGCGTTATATGAAGAAATCCCGTTTCAAACGAAATCTCCAGAGAGGTCCAATTATCCACTTGCAGACTTTAAAACAGAGTGTTTCCAAACTGCTCTATGAAAGGAAAGGTTAAACTCTGTGAGTGGAACGCACACATCACCAAGTGGTTGCTGAGAATGATTCTCTCCAGTTTTTATGCGAAGATATTTCCTTTTCAACCATTGGCCCAAATGCGCTTGAAATCTCCACTGGTAAATTCCACGAAAAGAGGGTTTCATATCTGCTCTGTCTAAAGGATGGTTCAACTCTGTGAGTTGAACACACGCAGCCCAAAGAAGTTACTGTGAATTCTTCTGCCTAGCTTTATATGAAGAAATCCCTTTTAAAATAATATCCCCGGAGAGGTACAAATATCCACTTGCAGACTTTAAAACAGAGTGTTTCCAAACTGCTCTATGAAAAGAAAGTTTAAACTCTGTGAGTGGAACCCACAAATCACCAAGTGGTTGCTGAGAATGATTCTCTCTAGTTTTTATGCGAAGATATTTCCTTTTCTACGATTGGTCCAAATGCGCTTGAAATCTCCAATGGCAAATTCCATAAAAAGAGGGTTTCAAATCTGCTGTGTCTAAAGTAAGTTTCACCTCTGTGAGTTGAACACACGCAGCCCAAACAAGTTACTGAGAATTCTTCTGTCTAGCGTTATATGCAGAAATCCCATTTCCAACGAAATCCTCAAAGAGGTCCAAATATCCACTTGCAGACTTTACAAACAGAGTGTTTCCAAACTGCTCTATGAAAACAAAGGTTAAACTCTGTGAGTGGAACGCGCACATCACCAAGTGGTTGCTGAGAATGATTCCCTCTAGTTTTAATGCGAATATATTTCCTTTACTACCGTTGGCCCCAAAGTGCCTGAAGTCTCCACTTGCAAATTCCACAAAAAGAGGGTTTCAAATCTGCTCTGTCGAAAGGAAGGTTCAACTCTGTGAGTTGAACACTCGCAGTCCAAAGAAGTTACTGAGAATTTTTCTGTCTAGCGTTACATGCAGAAATCCCGTTTCCAAAGAAATCCCCAGAGAGGTTCAAATATCAACTTGCAGACTTTACAAACAGAGTGTTTCCAAACTGCTCTATGAAAAGAAAGGTTAAACTCTGTGAGTGGAACGCACACATCACCAAGTGGTTGCTGAGAATGATTCTCTCTAGTTTTTATACGATGATATTTCCTTTCCTACATTTGGCCCCAAAGCACTTGAAATCTCCACTTTCAAATTCCATAAAAAGAGGGTTTCAAATCTGCTCTGTCTAAAGGATGGTTCAACTCTGTGAGTTGAACACTCGAAGCCCAAAGAAGTTACTGATAATTCTTCTGTCTAGCGTTATATGCAGAAATCCCGTTTCCAACGAAATCCTCAAAGGGGTCCAAATATCCACTTGCAGACTTTACAAACAGAGTGTTTCCAAACTGCTCTCTGAAAACAAAGGTCAAACTCTGTGAGTGGAATGCACACATCACCAAGTGGTTGCTGAGAATGATTCTCTCTAGTTTTTATACGAAGATATTTCCTTTTCTACCGTTGGCCCCAAAGCGCTTGAAATCTCCACTTGCAAATTCCCCAAAAAGAGGGTCTCAAATCTCCTCTGTCTAAAGGAAGGTTCAACCCTGTGAGTTGAACACACGCAGCCCAAGGAAGTTACTGAGAATTCTTCTGTCTAGCGTTATATGCAGAAACCCCGTTTCCAACGAAATCCTCAAAGAGTTCCAAATATCCACTTGCAGACTTTACAAACAGAGTGTTTCCAAACTGCTCTATGAAAAGAAAGGTCAAACTCTGTGAGTGGAACGCACACATCACAAAGTGGTTTCTGAGAATGATAATCTGTAGTTTTTATATGAAGATATTTCCTTTTCTTCCGTTAGCCCCAAGCGCTTGAAATCTCCACTTGAAAATTCCACAAAAAGAGGGTTTCAAATCTGCTCTGTCTAAAGGAAGGTTCAACTCTGTGAGTTGAACACACACAGCCCAAAGAAGTAACTGAGAATTCTTCTGCCTAGCGTTATATGAAGAGATCCCATTTCCAACGATATCACCAGAGAGGTCCAAATATCCACTTGCAGACTTTAAAACAGAGTGTTTCCAAACTGCTCCATGAAAAGAAAGGTTAAACTCTGTGAGTGGAACCCACACATCACCAAGTGGTTGCTGAGAATGATTCCCTCTAGTTTTAATGCGAAGATATTTCCTTTACTACCGTTGTTCCCAAAGTGTCTGAAGTCTCCACTTGCAAATTCCACAAAAAGAGGGTTTCAAATCTGCTCTGTCGAAAGGAAGGCTCAACTCTGTGAGTTGAACACTCACAGCCCAAGGAAGTTACTGAGAAATTTTCTGTCTAGCGTTATATGCAGAAATCCCGTTTCCAAAGAAATCCCCAGAGAGTTCCAAATATCCACTTGCAGACTTTACAAACAGAGTGTTTCCAAACTGTTCTATGAAAAGAAAGGTTAAACGCTGTGAGTGGAACACACACATCACCAATTGGTTGCTGAGAATGATTCTCTCAAGTTTTTATACGAAGATATTTCCTTTCCTTCCGTTGGCCCCAAAGCGCTTGAAATCTTCACTTTCAAATTCCATAAAAAGAGGGTTTCAAATCTGCTGTGTCTAAAGGAAGGTTCAACTCTGTGAGTTGAACACACGCAGCCCAAAAAGTTACTGAGAATTCTTCTGTCTACTGTTATATGCAGAAATCCCGTTTCCAACGAAATCCTCAAAGAGGTCCAAATATCCACTTGCAGGCTTTACAAACAGAGTGTTTCCAAACTGCTCTATGAAAAGAAAGGTTATACTCTGTGAGTGGAACGCACACATCACCAAGTGGTTGCTGAGAATGATTCTCTCTAGTTTTTATACGAAGATATTTCCTTTTCTACCGTTGGCCCGAAAGCGCTTGAAATCTCCACTTTCAAATTCCCCAAAAAGAGGGTTTCATATCTGCTCTGTGTAAAGGAAGATTCAACTCTGTGAGTTGAACACACGCAGCCCAAAGAAGTTACTGAGAATTCTTCTGTCTAGCGTTATATGCAGAAATCCCGTTTCCAACGAAATCTTCAAAGGGGTCCAAATATCCACTTGCAGACTTTACAAACAGAGTGTTTCCAAACTGCTCTATGAAAAGAAAGGTTAAACTGTGTGAGTGGAACGCATATATCACCAAGTGGTTGCTGAGAATGATTCTCTCTAGTTTTTATGCGAAGATATTTCCTTTTCTACCATTGGCCCGAAAGCGCTTGAAATCTCCACTGGCAAATTCCACTAAAAGAGGGTTTCATATCTGCTCTGTCTAAAGGAAGGTTCAACTCTGTGAGTTGAACACACGCAGCCCAAAGAAGTGACTGAGAATCCTTCTGTCTAGCGTTATATGCAGAAATCTCATTTCCAACGAAATCCCCAGGGATGTCCAAATATCCACTTGGAGACTTTACAAACAGAGTGTTTCCAAACTGCTCTATGAAAAGAAAGGTTAAACTATGTTAGTGGAACTCACACATCACCAAGTGGTTGCTGAGAATGATTCTCTCTAGTTTTTATACGATGATATTTCCTTTCCTACCATTGGCCCCAAAGCACTTGAAATCTCCTCTTTCAAATTCCATAAAAAGAGGGTTTCAAATCTGCTCTGTCTAAAGGATGGTTCAACTCTGTGAGTTGAACACTCACAGCCCAAAGAAGTTACTGAGAATTCTTCTGTCTAGCGTTATATGCAGAAATCCCGTTTCCAAGGAAATCCTCAAAGGGGTCCAAATATCCACTTGCAGACTTTACAAACAGAGTGTTTCCAAACTGCTCTATGAAAAGAAAGGTCAAACTCTGTGAGTGGAATGCACACATCACCAAGTGGTTGCTGAGAATGATTCTCTCTAGTTTTTATACGAAGATATTTCCTTTTCTACTGTTGGCCCCAAAGCGCTTGAAATCTCCTCTTGCAAATTCCCCAAAAAGAGGGTCTCAAATCTCCTCTGTCTAAAGGAAGGTTCAACCCTGTGAGTTGAACACACGCAGCCCAAAGAAGTTACTGAGAATTCTTCTGCCTAGCGTTATATGAAGAAATCCCGTTTCAAACGAAATCTCCAGAGAGGTCCAATTATCCACTTGCAGACTTTAAAACAGAGTGTTTCCAAACTGCTCTATGAAAGGAAAGGTTAAACTCTGTGAGTGGAACGCACACATCACCAAGTGGTTGCTGAGAATGATTCTCTCCAGTTTTTATGCGAAGATATTTCCTTTTCAACCATTGGCCCAAATGCGCTTGAAATCTCCACTGGTAAATTCCACGAAAAGAGGGTTTCATATCTGCTCTGTCTAAAGGATGGTTCAACTCTGTGAGTTGAACACACGCAGCCCAAAGAAGTTACTGTGAATTCTTCTGCCTAGCTTTATATGAAGAAATCCCTTTTAAAATAATATCCCCGGAGAGGTACAAATATCCACTTGCAGACTTTAAAACAGAGTGTTTCCAAACTGCTCTATGAAAAGAAAGTTTAAACTCTGTGAGTGGAACCCACAAATCACCAAGTGGTTGCTGAGAATGATTCTCTCTAGTTTTTATGCGAAGATATTTCCTTTTCTACGATTGGTCCAAATGCGCTTGAAATCTCCAATGGCAAATTCCATAAAAAGAGGGTTCCAAATCTGCTGTGTCTAAAGTAAGTTTCACCTCTGTGAGTTGAACACACGCAGCCCAAACAAGTTACTGAGAATTCTTCTGTCTAGCGTTATATGCAGAAATCCCATTTCCAACGAAATCCTCAAAGAGGTCCAAATATCCACTTGCAGACTTTACAAACAGAGTGTTTCCAAACTGCTCTATGAAAACAAAGGTTAAACTCTGTGAGTGGAACGCGCACATCACCAAGTGGTTGCTGAGAATGATTCCCTCTAGTTTTAATGCGAATATATTTCCTTTACTACCGTTGGCCCCAAAGTGCCTGAAGTCTCCACTTGCAAATTCCACAAAAAGAGGGTTTCAAATCTGCTCTGTCGAAAGGAAGGTTCAACTCTGTGAGTTGAACACTCGCAGTCCAAAGAAGTTACTGAGAATTTTTCTGTCTAGCGTTACATGCAGAAATCCCGTTTCCAAAGAAATCCCCAGAGAGGTTCAAATATCAACTTGCAGACTTTACAAACAGAGTGTTTCCAAACTGCTCTATGAAAAGAAAGGTTAAACTCTGTGAGTGGAACGCACACATCACCAAGTGGTTGCTGAGAATGATTCTCTCTAGTTTTTATACGATGATATTTCCTTTCCTACATTTGGCCCCAAAGCACTTGAAATCTCCACTTTCAAATTCCATAAAAAGAGGGTTTCAAATCTGCTCTGTCTAAAGGATGGTTCAACTCTGTGAGTTGAACACTCGAAGCCCAAAGAAGTTACTGATAATTCTTCTGTCTAGCGTTATATGCAGAAATCCCGTTTCCAACGAAATCCTCAAAGGGGTCCAAATATCCACTTGCAGACTTTACAAACAGAGTGTTTCCAAACTGCTCTCTGAAAACAAAGGTCAAACTCTGTGAGTGGAATGCACACATCACCAAGTGGTTGCTGAGAATGATTCTCTCTAGTTTTTATACGAAGATATTTCCTTTTCTACCGTTGGCCCCAAAGCGCTTGAAATCTCCACTTGCAAATTCCCCAAAAAGAGGGTCTCAAATCTCCTCTGTCTAAAGGAAGGTTCAACCCTGTGAGTTGAAGACACGCAGCCCAAGGAAGTTACTGAGAATTCTTCTGTCTAGCGTTATATGCAGAAACCCCGTTTCCAACGAAATCCTCAAAGAGTTCCAAATATCCACTTGCAGACTTTACAAACAGAGTGTTTCCAAACTGCTCTATGAAAAGAAAGGTCAAACTCTGTGAGTGGAACGCACACATCACAAAGTGGTTTCTGAGAATGATAATCTGTAGTTTTTATATGAAGATATTTCCTTTTCTTCCGTTAGCCCCAAGCGCTTGAAATCTCCACTTGAAAATTCCACAAAAAGAGGGTTTCAAATCTGCTCTGTCTAAAGGAAGGTTCAACTCTGTGAGTTGAACACACACAGCCCAAAGAAGTAACTGAGAATTCTTCTGCCTAGCGTTATATGAAGAGATCCCATTTCCAACGATATCACCAGAGAGGTCCAAATATCCACTTGCAGACTTTAAAACAGAGTGTTTCCAAACTGCTCCATGAAAAGAAAGGTTAAACTCTGTGAGTGGAACCCACACATCACCAAGTGGTTGCTGAGAATGATTCCCTCTAGTTTTAATGCGAAGATATTTCCTTTACTACCGTTGTTCCCAAAGTGTCTGAAGTCTCCACTTGCAAATTCCACAAAAAGAGGGTTTCAAATCTGCTCTGTCGAAAGGAAGGCTCAACTCTGTGAGTTGAACACTCACAGCCCAAGGAAGTTACTGAGAAATTTTCTGTCTAGCGTTATATGCAGAAATCCCGTTTCCAAAGAAATCCCCAGAGAGTTCCAAATATCCACTTGCAGACTTTACAAACAGAGTGTTTCCAAACTGTTCTATGAAAAGAAAGGTTAAACGCTGTGAGTGGAACACACACATCACCAATTGGTTGCTGAGAATGATTCTCTCAAGTTTTTATACGAAGATATTTCCTTTCCTTCCGTTGGCCCCAAAGCGCTTGAAATCTTCACTTTCAAATTCCATAAAAAGAGGGTTTCAAATCTGCTGTGTCTAAAGGAAGGTTCAACTCTGTGAGTTGAACACACGCAGCCCAAAAAGTTACTGAGAATTCTTCTGTCTACTGTTATATGCAGAAATCCCGTTTCCAACGAAATCCTCAAAGAGGTCCAAATATCCACTTGCAGGCTTTACAAACAGAGTGTTTCCAAACTGCTCTATGAAAAGAAAGGTTATACTCTGTGAGTGGAACGCACACATCACCAAGTGGTTGCTGAGAATGATTCTCTCTAGTTTTTATACGAAGATATTTCCTTTTCTACCGTTGGCCCGAAAGCGCTTGAAATCTCCACTTTCAAATTCCCCAAAAAGAGGGTTTCATATCTGCTCTGTGTAAAGGAAGATTCAACTCTGTGAGTTGAACACACGCAGCCCAAAGAAGTTACTGAGAATTCTTCTGTCTAGCGTTATATGCAGAAATCCCGTTTCCAACGAAATCTTCAAAGGGGTCCAAATATCCACTTGCAGACTTTACAAACAGAGTGTTTCCAAACTGCTCTATGAAAAGAAAGGTTAAACTGTGTGAGTGGAACGCATATATCACCAAGTGGTTGCTGAGAATGATTCTCTCTAGTTTTTATGCGAAGATATTTCCTTTTCTACCATTGGCCCGAAAGCGCTTGAAATCTCCACTGGCAAATTCCACTAAAAGAGGGTTTCATATCTGCTCTGTCTAAAGGAAGGTTCAACTCTGTGAGTTGAACACACGCAGCCCAAAGAAGTGACTGAGAATCCTTCTGTCTAGCGTTATATGCAGAAATCTCATTTCCAACGAAATCCCCAGGGATGTCCAAATATCCACTTGGAGACTTTACAAACAGAGTGTTTCCAAACTGCTCTATGAAAAGAAAGGTTAAACTATGTTAGTGGAACTCACACATCACCAAGTGGTTGCTGAGAATGATTCTCTCTAGTTTTTATACGATGATATTTCCTTTCCTACCATTGGCCCCAAAGCACTTGAAATCTCCTCTTTCAAATTCCATAAAAAGAGGGTTTCAAATCTGCTCTGTCTAAAGGATGGTTCAACTCTGTGAGTTGAACACTCACAGCCCAAAGAAGTTACTGAGAATTCTTCTGTCTAGCGTTATATGCAGAAATCCCGTTTCCAAGGAAATCCTCAAAGGGGTCCAAATATCCACTTGCAGACTTTACAAACAGAGTGTTTCCAAACTGCTCTATGAAAAGAAAGGTCAAACTCTGTGAGTGGAATGCACACATCACCAAGTGGTTGCTGAGAATGATTCTCTCTAGTTTTTATACGAAGATATTTCCTTTTCTACTGTTGGCCCCAAAGCGCTTGAAATCTCCTCTTGCAAATTCCCCAAAAAGAGGGTCTCAAATCTCCTCTGTCTAAAGGAAGGTTCAACCCTGTGAGTTGAACACACGCAGCCCAAAGAAGTTACTGAGAATTCTTCTGCCTAGCGTTATATGAAGAAATCCCGTTTCAAACGAAATCTCCAGAGAGGTCCAATTATCCACTTGCAGACTTTAAAACAGAGTGTTTCCAAACTGCTCTATGAAAGGAAAGGTTAAACTCTGTGAGTGGAACGCACACATCACCAAGTGGTTGCTGAGAATGATTCTCTCCAGTTTTTATGCGAAGATATTTCCTTTTCAACCATTGGCCCAAATGCGCTTGAAATCTCCACTGGTAAATTCCACGAAAAGAGGGTTTCATATCTGCTCTGTCTAAAGGAAGGTTCAAATCTGTGAGTTGAACACACGCAGCCCAAAGTAGTTACTGAGAATCCTTCTGTCTAGCTTTATATGTAGAAATCCCGTTTCCAACGAAATCCTCAAAGAGGTCCAAATATCCACTTGCAGACTTTACAAACAGAGTGTTTACAAACTGCTCTATGAAAAGAAAGGTTAAACTCTGTGAGTGGAACGCACACATCACCAAGTGGTTGCTGAGAATGATTCTCTCTAGTTTTTATGCGAAGATATTTCCTTTTCTACCTTTGGCCCCAAAGCGCTTGAAATCTCCACTTGCAAATTCCACAAAAAGAGGGTTTCAAATCTGCTCTGTCTAAAGGATGGTTCAACTCTGTGAGTTGAACACACGCAGCCCAAAGAAGTTACTGTGAATTCTTCTGCCTAGCTTTATATGAAGAAATCCCTTTTAAAACAATATCCCCAGAGAGGTACAAATATCCACTTGCAGACTTTAAAACAGAGTGTTTCCAAACTGCTCTATGAAAAGAACGTTTAAACTCTATGAGTGGAATGCACAAATCACCAAGTGGTTGCTGAGAATGATTCTCTCTAGATTTTATGCGAAGATATTTCCTTTTCTACCATTGGCCCAAATGCGCTTGAAATCTGCAATGGCAAATTCCATAAAAAGAGGGTTTCAAATATGCTGTGTCTAACGGAAGGTTAAACTTTGTGAGTTGAACACACGCATCCCAAAGAAGTTACTGAGAATTCTTCTGTCTAGGGTTATATGCAGAAATCCCGATTACAAAGAAATCCCCAGAGAGGTCCAAATATCCACTTGGAGACTTTACAAACAGAGTGTTTACAAACTGCTCTATGAAAAGAAAGGTTATACTCTGTGAGTGGAACGCACACATCACCAAGTGGTTGCTGAGAATGATTCTCTCTAGTTTTTATACGATGATATTTCCTTTCCTACCTTTGGCCCCAAAGCACTTGAAATCTCCACTTTCAAATTCCATAAAAAGAGGGTTTCAAATCTGCTCTGTCTAAAGGATGGTTCAACTCTGTGAGTTGAACACTCGCAGCCCAAAGAAGTTACTGATAATTCTTCTGTCTAGCGTTATATGCAGAAATCCCGTTTCCAACGAAATCCTCAAAGGGGTCCAAATATCCACTTGCAGACTTTACAAACAGAGTGTTTCCAAACTGCTCTATGAAAAGAAAGGTCAAACTCTGTGAGTGGAATGCACACATCACCAAGTGGTTGCTGAGAATGATTCTCTCTAGTTTTTATACGAAGATATTTCCTTTTCTACTGTTGGCCCCAAAGCGCTTGAAATCTCCACTTGCAAATTCCCCAAAAGGAGGGTCTCAAATCTCCTCTGTCTAAAGGAAGGTTCAACCCTGTGAGTTGAACACACACAGCCCAAGGAAGTTACTGAGAATTCTTCTGTCTAGCCTTATATGCAGAAATCCCGTTTCCAACGAAATCCTCAAAGAGGTCCAAATATCCACTTGCAGACTTTACAAACAGAGTGTTTCCAAACTGCTCTATGAAAAGAAAGGTTAAACTCTGTGAGTGGAACGCACACATCACAAAGTGGTTTCTGAGAATGATTATCTGTAGTTTTTATACGAAGATATATCCTTTTCTTCCGTTAGCCCCAAGCGCTTGAAATCTCCACTTGCAAATTCCACAAAAAGAGGGTTTCAAATCTGCTGTGTCTAAAGGAAAGTTCAACTCTGTGAGTTGAACACACACAGCCCAAAGAAGTAACTGAGAATTCTTCTGCCTAGCGTTATATGAAGAGATCCCTTTTCCAACGATATCACCAGAGAGGTCCAAATATCCACTTGCAGACTTTAAAACAGAGTGTTTCCAAACTGCTCCATGAAAAGAAAGGTTAAACTCTGTGAGTGGAACGCACACATCACCAAGTGGTTGCTGAGAATGATTCCCTCTAGTTTTAATGCGAAGATATTTCCTTTACTACCGTTGGCCCCAAAGTGTCTGAAGTCTCCACTTGCAAATTCCACAAAAAGAGGGTTTCAAATCTGCTCTGTGTTAAGGATGGTTCAACTCTGTGAGTTGAACACACGCAGCCCAAAGAAGTTACTGAGAATTCTTCTGTCTAGAGTAATTCGCAGAAATACCGTTTCCAACGAAATCGCCAGAGAGGTCCAAATATCCACTTGCAGACTCTACAAACAGAGTGTTTCCAAACTGCTCTATGAAAAGAAAGGTTATACTCTGTGAGTGGAACGCACACATCACCAAGTGGTTGCTGAGAATGATTCCCTCTAGTTTTTATTCAAAGATATTTCCTTTTCTACCGTTGGCCGCTAAGTGCTTGAAATCTCCACTTGCAAATTCCACAAAAAGAGGGTTTCAAATCTGCTCTGTGTAATGGAAGGTTCAACTCTGTGAGTTGAACACACGCAGACCAAAGATGTTACTGAGAATTCTGTGTAGCGTTATATGCAGAAATCCCGTTTCCAACAAAATCCTCAAAGAAGTCCAAATATCCAATTGCAGACTTTACAAACAGAGTGTTTCCAAACTGCTCTATGAAAAGAAAGGTTAAACTATTTGAGTGGAACGCACACATTTCCATGTGGTTGCTGAGAATGATTCTCTCCAGTTTTTATAGGGAGATGTTTCCTTTTCTACCGTTGGCTGCAAAGTGCTTGTAATCTCCACTTGCAAATTACACAAAAAGAGGGTTTCAAATCTGCTCTGTCTAAAGGAAGGTTCAACTCTGTGAGTTGAACACACGGAGCCCAAAGAAGTTACTGAGAATTCTTCTGTCTAGAGTTATTCGCAGAAATCCCGTGTCCAACCAAATCGTCAGAGAGGTCCAAATATCCACTTGCAGGCTTTACAAACAGAGTGTTTCCAAACTGCTCTATGAAAAGAAAGGTGAAACTCTGTGAGTGGAACAAACACATCACCAAGTGGTTGCTGAGAATGATTCTCTCTACTTTTTATACGAAGATGTTTCCTTTTCTACTGTTGGCTGCAAAGCGCTTGAAATCTCCACTTGCAAATTCCACAAAAAGAGGGTTTCAAATCTGCTCTGTCTAAAGGAAGGTTCAACTCTGTGAGTTGAACACACGCAGCTCAAATAAGTTACTGAGAATTCTTCTGTCTAGCGTTATATGCAGAAATCCCGTTTCCAACGTAATCCTCAAAGAGGTCCAAATATCCACTTGCAGACTTTACAAACAGAGTGTTTCCAAACTGCTCTCTGAAAACAAAGGTCAAACTCTGTGAGTGGAATGCACACATCACCAAGTGGTTGCTGAGAATGATTCTCTCTAGTTTTTATACGAAGATATTTCCTTTTCTACCGTTCGATGCAAAACGCTTGAAATCTCCACTTGCAAATTCCCCAAAAAGAGGGTCTCAAATCTCCTCTGTCTAAAGGAAGGTTCAACCCTGTGAGTTGAACACACGCAGCCCAAGGAAGTTACTGAGAATTCTTCTGTCTAGCGTTATATGCAGAAACCCCGTTTCCAACGAAATCCTCAAAGAGTTCCAAATATCCACTTGCAGACTTTACAAACAGAGTGTTTCCAAACTGCTCTATGAAAAGAAAGGTCAAACTCTGTGAGTGGAACGCACACATCACAAAGTGGTTTCTGAGAATGATAATCTGTAGTTTTTATATGAAGATATTTCCTTTTCTTCCGTTAGCCCCAAGCGCTTGAAATCTCCACTTGAAAATTCCACAAAAAGAGGGTTTCAAATCTGCTCTGTCTAAAGGAAGGTTCAACTCTGTGAGTTGAACACACACAGCCCAAAGAAGTAACTGAGAATTCTTCTGCCTAGCGTTATATGAAGAGATCCCATTTCCAACGATATCACCAGAGAGGTCCAAATATCCACTTGCAGACTTTAAAACAGAGTGTTTCCAAACTGCTCCATGAAAAGAAAGGTTAAACTCTGTGAGTGGAACCCACACATCACCAAGTGGTTGCTGAGAATGATTCCCTCTAGTTTTAATGCGAAGATATTTCCTTTACTACCGTTGTTCCCAAAGTGTCTGAAGTCTCCACTTGCAAATTCCACAAAAAGAGGGTTTCAAATCTGCTCTGTCGAAAGGAAGGCTCAACTCTGTGAGTTGAACACTCACAGCCCAAGGAAGTTACTGAGAAATTTTCTGTCTAGCGTTATATGCAGAAATCCCGTTTCCAAAGAAATCCCCAGAGAGTTCCAAATATCCACTTGCAGACTTTACAAACAGAGTGTTTCCAAACTGTTCTATGAAAAGAAAGGTTAAACGCTGTGAGTGGAACACACACATCACCAATTGGTTGCTGAGAATGATTCTCTCAAGTTTTTATACGAAGATATTTCCTTTCCTTCCGTTGGCCCCAAAGCGCTTGAAATCTTCACTTTCAAATTCCATAAAAAGAGGGTTTCAAATCTGCTGTGTCTAAAGGAAGGTTCAACTCTGTGAGTTGAACACACGCAGCCCAAAAAGTTACTGAGAATTCTTCTGTCTACTGTTATATGCAGAAATCCCGTTTCCAACGAAATCCTCAAAGAGGTCCAAATATCCACTTGCAGGCTTTACAAACAGAGTGTTTCCAAACTGCTCTATGAAAAGAAAGGTTATACTCTGTGAGTGGAACGCACACATCACCAAGTGGTTGCTGAGAATGATTCTCTCTAGTTTTTATACGATGATATTTCCTTTCCTACCTTTGGCCCCAAAGCACTTGAAATCTCCACTTTCAAATTCCATAAAAAGAGGGTTTCAAATCTGCTCTGTCTAAAGGATGGTTCAACTCTGTGAGTTGAACACTCGCAGCCCAAAGAAGTTACTGATAATTCTTCTGTCTAGCGTTATATGCAGAAATCCCGTTTCCAAGGAAATCCTCAAAGGGGTCCAAATATCCACTTGCAGACTTTACAAACAGAGTGTTTCCAAACTGCTCTATGAAAAGAAAGGTCAAACTCTGTGAGTGGAATGCACACATCACCAAGTGGTTGCTGAGAATGATTCTCTCTAGTTTTTATACGAAGATATTTCCTTTTCTACTGTTGGCCCCAAAGCGCTTGAAATCTCCACTTGCAAATTCCCCAAAAGGAGGGTCTCAAATCTCCTCTGTCTAAAGGAAGGTTCAACCCTGTGAGTTGAACACACACAGCCCAAGGAAGTTACTGAGAATTCTTCTGTCTAGCCTTATATGCAGAAATCCCGTTTCCAACGAAATCCTCAAAGAGGTCCAAATATCCACTTGCAGACTTTACAAACAGAGTGTTTCCAAACTGCTCTATGAAAAGAAAGGTTAAACTCTGTGAGTGGAACGCACACATCACAAAGTGGTTTCTGAGAATGATTATCTGTAGTTTTTATACGAAGATATATCCTTTTCTTCCGTTAGCCCCAAGCGCTTGAAATCTCCACTTGCAAATTCCACAAAAAGAGGGTTTCAAATCTGCTGTGTCTAAAGGAAAGTTCAACTCTGTGAGTTGAACACACACAGCCCAAAGAAGTAACTGAGAATTCTTCTGCCTAGCGTTATATGAAGAGATCCCTTTTCCAACGATATCACCAGAGAGGTCCAAATATCCACTTGCAGACTTTAAAACAGAGTGTTTCCAAACTGCTCCATGAAAAGAAAGGTTAAACTCTGTGAGTGGAACGCACACATCACCAAGTGGTTGCTGAGAATGATTCTCTCTAGTTTTTATACGAAGATATTTCCTTTTCTACCGTTGGCCCGAAAGCGCTTGAAATCTCCACTTTCAAATTCCCCAAAAAGAGGGTTTCATATCTGCTCTGTGTAAAGGAAGATTCAACTCTGTGAGTTGAACACACGCAGCCCAAAGAAGTTACTGAGAATTCTTCTGTCTAGCGTTATATGCAGAAATCCCGTTTCCAACGAAATCTTCAAAGGGGTCCAAATATCCACTTGCAGACTTTACAAACAGAGTGTTTCCAAACTGCTCTATGAAAAGAAAGGTTAAACTGTGTGAGTGGAACGCATATTTCACCAAGTGGTTGCTGAGAATGATTCTCTCTAGTTTTTATGCGAAGATATTTCCTTTTCTACCATTGGCCCGAAAGCGCTTGAAATCTCCACTGGCAAATTCCACTAAAAGAGGGTTTCATATCTGCTCTGTCTAAAGGAAGGTTCAACTCTGTGAGTTGAACACACGCAGCCCAAAGAAGTGACTGAGAATCCTTCTGTCTAGCGTTATATGCAGAAATCTCATTTCCAACGAAATCCCCAGGGATGTCCAAATATCCACTTGGAGACTTTACAAACAGAGTGTTTCCAAACTGCTCTATGAAAAGAAAGGTTAAACTATGTTAGTGGAACTCACACATCACCAAGTGGTTGCTGAGAATGATTCTCTCTAGTTTTTATACGATGATATTTCCTTTCCTACCATTGGCCCCAAAGCACTTGAAATCTCCTCTTTCAAATTCCATAAAAAGAGGGTTTCAAATCTGCTCTGTCTAAAGGATGGTTCAACTCTGTGAGTTGAACACTCACAGCCCAAAGAAGTTACTGAGAATTCTTCTGTCTAGCGTTATATGCAGAAATCCCGTTTCCAAGGAAATCCTCAAAGGGGTCCAAATATCCACTTGCAGACTTTACAAACAGAGTGTTTCCAAACTGCTCTATGAAAAGAAAGGTCAAACTCTGTGAGTGGAATGCACACATCACCAAGTGGTTGCTGAGAATGATTCTCTCTAGTTTTTATACGAAGATATTTCCTTTTCTACTGTTGGCCCCAAAGCGCTTGAAATCTCCTCTTGCAAATTCCCCAAAAAGAGGGTCTCAAATCTCCTCTGTCTAAAGGAAGGTTCAACCCTGTGAGTTGAACACACGCAGCCCAAAGAAGTTACTGAGAATTCTTCTGCCTAGCGTTATATGAAGAAATCCCGTTTCAAACGAAATCTCCAGAGAGGTCCAATTATCCACTTGCAGACTTTAAAACAGAGTGTTTCCAAACTGCTCTATGAAAGGAAAGGTTAAACTCTGTGAGTGGAACGCACACATCACCAAGTGGTTGCTGAGAATGATTCTCTCCAGTTTTTATGCGAAGATATTTCCTTTTCAACCATTGGCCCAAATGCGCTTGAAATCTCCACTGGTAAATTCCACGAAAAGAGGGTTTCATATCTGCTCTGTCTAAAGGAAGGTTCAAATCTGTGAGTTGAACACACGCAGCCCAAAGTAGTTACTGAGAATCCTTCTGTCTAGCTTTATATGTAGAAATCCCGTTTCCAACGAAATCCTCAAAGAGGTCCAAATATCCACTTGCAGACTTTACAAACAGAGTGTTTACAAACTGCTCTATGAAAAGAAAGGTTAAACTCTGTGAGTGGAACGCACACATCACCAAGTGGTTGCTGAGAATGATTCTCTCTAGTTTTTATGCGAAGATATTTCCTTTTCTACCTTTGGCCCCAAAGCGCTTGAAATCTCCACTTGCAAATTCCACAAAAAGAGGGTTTCAAATCTGCTCTGTCTAAAGGATGGTTCAACTCTGTGAGTTGAACACACGCAGCCCAAAGAAGTTACTGTGAATTCTTCTGCCTAGCTTTATATGAAGAAATCCCTTTTAAAACAATATCCCCAGAGAGGTACAAATATCCACTTGCAGACTTTAAAACAGAGTGTTTCCAAACTGCTCTATGAAAAGAACGTTTAAACTCTATGAGTGGAATGCACAAATCACCAAGTGGTTGCTGAGAATGATTCTCTCTAGATTTTATGCGAAGATATTTCCTTTTCTACCATTGGCCCAAATGCGCTTGAAATCTGCAATGGCAAATTCCATAAAAAGAGGGTTTCAAATATGCTGTGTCTAACGGAAGGTTAAACTTTGTGAGTTGAACACACGCATCCCAAAGAAGTTACTGAGAATTCTTCTGTCTAGGGTTATATGCAGAAATCCCGATTACAAAGAAATCCCCAGAGAGGTCCAAATATCCACTTGGAGACTTTACAAACAGAGTGTTTACAAACTGCTCTATGAAAAGAAAGGTTATACTCTGTGAGTGGAACGCACACATCACCAAGTGGTTGCTGAGAATGATTCTCTCTAGTTTTTATACGATGATATTTCCTTTCCTACCTTTGGCCCCAAAGCACTTGAAATCTCCACTTTCAAATTCCATAAAAAGAGGGTTTCAAATCTGCTCTGTCTAAAGGATGGTTCAACTCTGTGAGTTGAACACTCGCAGCCCAAAGAAGTTACTGATAATTCTTCTGTCTAGCGTTATATGCAGAAATCCCGTTTCCAACGAAATCCTCAAAGGGGTCCAAATATCCACTTGCAGACTTTACAAACAGAGTGTTTCCAAACTGCTCTATGAAAAGAAAGGTCAAACTCTGTGAGTGGAATGCACACATCACCAAGTGGTTGCTGAGAATGATTCTCTCTAGTTTTTATACGAAGATATTTCCTTTTCTACTGTTGGCCCCAAAGCGCTTGAAATCTCCACTTGCAAATTCCCCAAAAGGAGGGTCTCAAATCTCCTCTGTCTAAAGGAAGGTTCAACCCTGTGAGTTGAACACACACAGCCCAAGGAAGTTACTGAGAATTCTTCTGTCTAGCCTTATATGCAGAAATCCCGTTTCCAACGAAATCCTCAAAGAGGTCCAAATATCCACTTGCAGACTTTACAAACAGAGTGTTTCCAAACTGCTCTATGAAAAGAAAGGTTAAACTCTGTGAGTGGAACGCACACATCACAAAGTGGTTTCTGAGAATGATTATCTGTAGTTTTTATACGAAGATATATCCTTTTCTTCCGTTAGCCCCAAGCGCTTGAAATCTCCACTTGCAAATTCCACAAAAAGAGGGTTTCAAATCTGCTGTGTCTAAAGGAAAGTTCAACTCTGTGAGTTGAACACACACAGCCCAAAGAAGTAACTGAGAATTCTTCTGCCTAGCGTTATATGAAGAGATCCCTTTTCCAACGATATCACCAGAGAGGTCCAAATATCCACTTGCAGACTTTAAAACAGAGTGTTTCCAAACTGCTCCATGAAAAGAAAGGTTAAACTCTGTGAGTGGAACGCACACATCACCAAGTGGTTGCTGAGAATGATTCCCTCTAGTTTTAATGCGAAGATATTTCCTTTACTACCGTTGGCCCCAAAGTGTCTGAAGTCTCCACTTGCAAATTCCACAAAAAGAGGGTTTCAAATCTGCTCTGTGTTAAGGATGGTTCAACTCTGTGAGTTGAACACACGCAGCCCAAAGAAGTTACTGAGAATTCTTCTGTCTAGAGTAATTCGCAGAAATACCGTTTCCAACGAAATCGCCAGAGAGGTCCAAATATCCACTTGCAGACTCTACAAACAGAGTGTTTCCAAACTGCTCTATGAAAAGAAAGGTTATACTCTGTGAGTGGAACGCACACATCACCAAGTGGTTGCTGAGAATGATTCCCTCTAGTTTTTATTCAAAGATATTACCTTTTCTACCGTTGGCCGCTAAGTGCTTGAAATCTCCACTTGCAAATTCCACAAAAAGAGGGTTTCAAATCTGCTCTGTGTAATGGAAGGTTCAACTCTGTGAGTTGAACACACGCAGACCAAAGATGTTACTGAGAATTCTGTCTAGCGTTATATGCAGAAATCCCGTTTCCAACAAAATCCTCAAAGAAGTCCAAATATCCAATTGCAGACTTTACAAACAGAGTGTTTCCAAACTGCTCTATGAAAAGAAAGGTTAAACTATTTGAGTGGAACGCACACATTTCCATGTGGTTGCTGAGAATGATTCTCTCCAGTTTTTATAGGGAGATGTTTCCTTTTCTACCGTTGGCTGCAAAGTGCTTGTAATCTCCACTTGCAAATTACACAAAAAGAGGGTTTCAAATCTGCTCTGTCTAAAGGAAGGTTCAACTCTGTGAGTTGAACACACGGAGCCCAAAGAAGTTACTGAGAATTCTTCTGTCTAGAGTTATTCGCAGAAATCCCGTTTCCAACCAAATCGTCAGAGAGGTCCAAATATCCACTTGCAGGCTTTACAAACAGAGTGTTTCCAAACTGCTCTATGAAAAGAAAGGTGAAACTCTGTGAGTGGAACAAACACATCACCAAGTGGTTGCTGAGAATGATTCTCTCTACTTTTTATACGAAGATGTTTCCTTTTCTACTGTTGGCTGCAAAGCGCTTGAAATCTCCACTTGCAAATTCCACAAAAAGAGGGTTTCAAATCTGCTCTGTCTAAAGGAAGGTTCAACTCTGTGAGTTGAACACACGCAGCTCAAATAAGTTACTGAGAATTCTTCTGTCTAGCGTTATATGCAGAAATCCCGTTTCCAACGTAATCCTCAAAGAGGTCCAAATATCCACTTGCAGACTTTACAAACAGAGTGTTTCCAAACTGCTCTCTGAAAACAAAGGTCAAACTCTGTGAGTGGAATGCACACATCACCAAGTGGTTGCTGAGAATGATTCTCTCTAGTTTTTATACGAAGATATTTCCTTTTCTACCGTTGGCCCCAAAGCGCTTGAAATCTCCACTTGCAAATTCCCCAAAAAGAGGGTCTCAAATCTCCTCTGTCTAAAGGAAGGTTCAACACTGTGAGTTGAACACACGCAGCCCAAGGAAGTTACTGAGAATTCTTCTGTCTAGCGTTATATGCAGAAACCCCGTTTCCAACGAAATCCTCAAAGAGTTCCAAATATCCACTTGCAGACTTTACAAACAGAGTGTTTCCAAACTGCTCTATGAAAAGAAAGGTCAAACTCTGTGAGTGGAACGCACACATCACAAAGTGGTTTCTGAGAATGATAATCTGTAGTTTTTATATGAAGATATTTCCTTTTCTTCCGTTAGCCCCAAGCGCTTGAAATCTCCACTTGAAAATTCCACAAAAAGAGGGTTTCAAATCTGCTCTGTCTAAAGGAAGGTTCAACTCTGTGAGTTGAACACACACAGCCCAAAGAAATAACTGAGAATTCTTCTGCCTAGCGTTATATGAAGAGATCCCATTTCCAACGATATCACCAGAGAGGTCCAAATATCCACTTGCAGACTTTAAAACAGAGTGTTTCCAAACTGCTCCATGAAAAGAAAGGTTAAACTCTGTGAGTGGAACCCACACATCACCAAGTGGTTGCTGAGAATGATTCCCTCTAGTTTTAATGCGAAGATATTTCCTTTACTACCGTTGTTCCCAAAGTGTCTGAAGTCTCCACTTGCAAATTCCACAAAAAGAGGGTTTCAAATCTGCTCTGTCGAAAGGAAGGCTCAACTCTGTGAGTTGAACACTCACAGCCCAAGGAAGTTACTGAGAAATTTTCTGTCTAGCGTTATATGCAGAAATCCCGTTTCCAAAGAAATCCCCAGAGAGTTCCAAATATCCACTTGCAGACTTTACAAACAGAGTGTTTCCAAACTGTTCTATGAAAAGAAAGGTTAAACGCTGTGAGTGGAACACACACATCACCAATTGGTTGCTGAGAATGATTCTCTCAAGTTTTTATACGAAGATATTTCCTTTCCTTCCGTTGGCCCCAAAGCGCTTGAAATCTTCACTTTCAAATTCCATAAAAAGAGGGTTTCAAATCTGCTGTGTCTAAAGGAAGGTTCAACTCTGTGAGTTGAACACACGCAGCCCAAAAAGTTACTGAGAATTCTTCTGTCTACTGTTATATGCAGAAATCCCGTTTCCAACGAAATCCTCAAAGAGGTCCAAATATCCACTTGCAGGCTTTACAAACAGAGTGTTTCCAAACTGCTCTATGAAAAGAAAGGTTATACTCTGTGAGTGGAACGCACACATCACCAAGTGGTTGCTGAGAATGATTCTCTCTAGTTTTTATACGAAGATATTTCCTTTTCTACCGTTGGCCCGAAAGCGCTTGAAATCTCCACTTTCAAATTCCCCAAAAAGAGGGTTTCATATCTGCTCTGTGTAAAGGAAGATTCAACTCTGTGAGTTGAACACACGCAGCCCAAAGAAGTTACTGAGAATTCTTCTGTCTAGCGTTATATGCAGAAATCCCGTTTCCAACGAAATCTTCAAAGGGGTCCAAATATCCACTTGCAGACTTTACAAACAGAGTGTTTCCAAACTGCTCTATGAAAAGAAAGGTTAAACTGTGTGAGTGGAACGCATATATCACCAAGTGGTTGCTGAGAATGATTCTCTCTAGTTTTTATGCGAAGATATTTCCTTTTCTACCATTGGCCCGAAAGCGCTTGAAATCTCCACTGGCAAATTCCACTAAAAGAGGGTTTCATATCTGCTCTGTCTAAAGGAAGGTTCAACTCTGTGAGTTGAACACACGCAGCCCAAAGAAGTGACTGAGAATCCTTCTGTCTAGCGTTATATGCAGAAATCTCATTTCCAACGAAATCCCCAGGGATGTCCAAATATCCACTTGGAGACTTTACAAACAGAGTGTTTCCAAACTGCTCTATGAAAAGAAAGGTTAAACTATGTTAGTGGAACTCACACATCACCAAGTGGTTGCTGAGAATGATTCTCTCTAGTTTTTATACGATGATATTTCCTTTCCTACCATTGGCCCCAAAGCACTTGAAATCTCCTCTTTCAAATTCCATAAAAAGAGGGTTTCAAATCTGCTCTGTCTAAAGGATGGTTCAACTCTGTGAGTTGAACACTCACAGCCCAAAGAAGTTACTGAGAATTCTTCTGTCTAGCGTTATATGCAGAAATCCCGTTTCCAAGGAAATCCTCAAAGGGGTCCAAATATCCACTTGCAGACTTTACAAACAGAGTGTTTCCAAACTGCTCTATGAAAAGAAAGGTCAAACTCTGTGAGTGGAATGCACACATCACCAAGTGGTTGCTGAGAATGATTCTCTCTAGTTTTTATACGAAGATATTTCCTTTTCTACTGTTGGCCCCAAAGCGCTTGAAATCTCCTCTTGCAAATTCCCCAAAAAGAGGGTCTCAAATCTCCTCTGTCTAAAGGAAGGTTCAACCCTGTGAGTTGAACACACGCAGCCCAAAGAAGTTACTGAGAATTCTTCTGCCTAGCGTTATATGAAGAAATCCCGTTTCAAACGAAATCTCCAGAGAGGTCCAATTATCCACTTGCAGACTTTAAAACAGAGTGTTTCCAAACTGCTCTATGAAAGGAAAGGTTAAACTCTGTGAGTGGAACGCACACATCACCAAGTGGTTGCTGAGAATGATTCTCTCCAGTTTTTATGCGAAGATATTTCCTTTTCAACCATTGGCCCAAATGCGCTTGAAATCTCCACTGGTAAATTCCACGAAAAGAGGGTTTCATATCTGCTCTGTCTAAAGGATGGTTCAACTCTGTGAGTTGAACACACGCAGCCCAAAGAAGTTACTGTGAATTCTTCTGCCTAGCTTTATATGAAGAAATCCCTTTTAAAATAATATCCCCGGAGAGGTACAAATATCCACTTGCAGACTTTAAAACAGAGTGTTTCCAAACTGCTCTATGAAAAGAAAGTTTAAACTCTGTGAGTGGAACCCACAAATCACCAAGTGGTTGCTGAGAATGATTCTCTCTAGTTTTTATGCGAAGATATTTCCTTTTCTACGATTGGTCCAAATGCGCTTGAAATCTCCAATGGCAAATTCCATAAAAAGAGGGTTTCAAATCTGCTGTGTCTAAAGTAAGTTTCACCTCTGTGAGTTGAACACACGCAGCCCAAACAAGTTACTGAGAATTCTTCTGTCTAGCGTTATATGCAGAAATCCCATTTCCAACGAAATCCTCAAAGAGGTCCAAATATCCACTTGCAGACTTTACAAACAGAGTGTTTCCAAACTGCTCTATGAAAACAAAGGTTAAACTCTGTGAGTGGAACGCGCACATCACCAAGTGGTTGCTGAGAATGATTCCCTCTAGTTTTAATGCGAATATATTTCCTTTACTACCGTTGGCCCCAAAGTGCCTGAAGTCTCCACTTGCAAATTCCACAAAAAGAGGGTTTCAAATCTGCTCTGTCGAAAGGAAGGTTCAACTCTGTGAGTTGAACACTCGCAGTCCAAAGAAGTTACTGAGAATTTTTCTGTCTAGCGTTACATGCAGAAATCCCGTTTCCAAAGAAATCCCCAGAGAGGTTCAAATATCAACTTGCAGACTTTACAAACAGAGTGTTTCCAAACTGCTCTATGAAAAGAAAGGTTAAACTCTGTGAGTGGAACGCACACATCACCAAGTGGTTGCTGAGAATGATTCTCTCTAGTTTTTATACGATGATATTTCCTTTCCTACATTTGGCCCCAAAGCACTTGAAATCTCCACTTTCAAATTCCATAAAAAGAGGGTTTCAAATCTGCTCTGTCTAAAGGATGGTTCAACTCTGTGAGTTGAACACTCGAAGCCCAAAGAAGTTACTGATAATTCTTCTGTCTAGCGTTATATGCAGAAATCCCGTTTCCAACGAAATCCTCAAAGGGGTCCAAATATCCACTTGCAGACTTTACAAACAGAGTGTTTCCAAACTGCTCTCTGAAAACAAAGGTCAAACTCTGTGAGTGGAATGCACACATCACCAAGTGGTTGCTGAGAATGATTCTCTCTAGTTTTTATACGAAGATATTTCCTTTTCTACCGTTGGCCCCAAAGCGCTTGAAATCTCCACTTGCAAATTCCCCAAAAAGAGGGTCTCAAATCTCCTCTGTCGAAAGGAAGGCTCAACTCTGTGAGTTGAACACTCACAGCCCAAGGAAGTTACTGAGAAATTTTCTGTCTAGCGTTATATGCAGAAATCCCGTTTCCAAAGAAATCCCCAGAGAGTTCCAAATATCCACTTGCAGACTTTACAAACAGAGTGTTTCCAAACTGTTCTATGAAAAGAAAGGTTAAACGCTGTGAGTGGAACACACACATCACCAATTGGTTGCTGAGAATGATTCTCTCAAGTTTTTATACGAAGATATTTCCTTTCCTTCCGTTGGCCCCAAAGCGCTTGAAATCTTCACTTTCAAATTCCATAAAAAGAGGGTTTCAAATCTGCTGTGTCTAAAGGAAGGTTCAACTCTGTGAGTTGAACACACGCAGCCCAAAAAGTTACTGAGAATTCTTCTGTCTACTGTTATATGCAGAAATCCCGTTTCCAACGAAATCCTCAAAGAGGTCCAAATATCCACTTGCAGGCTTTACAAACAGAGTGTTTCCAAACTGCTCTATGAAAAGAAAGGTTATACTCTGTGAGTGGAACGCACACATCACCAAGTGGTTGCTGAGAATGATTCTCTCTAGTTTTTATACGAAGATATTTCCTTTTCTACCGTTGGCCCGAAAGCGCTTGAAATCTCCACTTTCAAATTCCCCAAAAAGAGGGTTTCATATCTGCTCTGTGTAAAGGAAGATTCAACTCTGTGAGTTGAACACACGCAGCCCAAAGAAGTTACTGAGAATTCTTCTGTCTAGCGTTATATGCAGAAATCCCGTTTCCAACGAAATCTTCAAAGGGGTCCAAATATCCACTTGCAGACTTTACAAACAGAGTGTTTCCAAACTGCTCTATGAAAAGAAAGGTTAAACTGTGTGAGTGGAACGCATATATCACCAAGTGGTTGCTGAGAATGATTCTCTCTAGTTTTTATGCGAAGATATTTCCTTTTCTACCATTGGCCCGAAAGCGCTTGAAATCTCCACTGGCAAATTCCACTAAAAGAGGGTTTCATATCTGCTCTGTCTAAAGGACGGTTCAACTCTGTGAGTTGAACACACGCAGCCCAAAGAAGTGACTGAGAATCCTTCTGTCTAGCGTTATATGCAGAAATCTCATTTCCAACGAAATCCCCAGGGATGTCCAAATATCCACTTGGAGACTTTACAAACAGAGTGTTTCCAAACTGCTCTATGAAAAGAAAGGTTAAACTATGTTAGTGGAACTCACACATCACCAAGTGGTTGCTGAGAATGATTCTATCTAGTTTTTATACGATGATATTTCCTTTCCTACCATTGGCCCGAAAGCACTTGAAATCTCCTCTTTCAAATTCCATAAAAAGAGGGTTTCAAATCTGCTCTGTCTAAAGGATGGTTCAACTCTGTGGGTTGAACACTCACAGCCCAAAGAAGTTACTGAGAATTCTTCTGTCTAGCGTTATATGCAGAAATCCCGTTTCCAAGGAAATCCTCAAAGGGGTCCAAATATCCACTTGCAGACTTTACAAACAGAGTGTTTCCAAACTGCTCTATGAAAAGAAAGGTCAAACTCTGTGAGTGGAATGCACACATCACCAAGTGGTTGCTGAGAATGATTCTCTCTAGTTTTTATACGAAGATATTTCCTTTTCTACTGTTGGCCCCAAAGCGCTTGAAATCTCCTCTTGCAAATTCCCCAAAAAGAGGGTCTCAAATCTCCTCTGTCTAAAGGAAGGTTCAACCCTGTGAGTTGAACACACGCAGCCCAAAGAAGTTACTGAGAATTCTTCTGCCTAGCGTTATATGAAGAAATCCCGTTTCAAACGAAATCTCCAGAGAGGTCCAATTATCCACTTGCAGACTTTAAAACAGAGTGTTTCCAAACTGCTCTATGAAAGGAAAGGTTAAACTCTGTGAGTGGAACGCACACATCACCAAGTGGTTGCTGAGAATGATTCTCTCCAGTTTTTATGCGAAGATATTTCCTTTTCAACCATTGGCCCAAATGCGCTTGAAATCTCCACTGGTAAATTCCACGAAAAGAGGGTTTCATATCTGCTCTGTCTAAAGGAAGGTTCAAATCTGTGAGTTGAACACACGCAGCCCAAAGTAGTTACTGAGAATCCTTCTGTCTAGCTTTATATGTAGAAATCCCGTTTCCAACGAAATCCTCAAAGAGGTCCAAATATCCACTTGCAGACTTTACAAACAGAGTGTTTACAAACTGCTCTATGAAAAGAAAGGTTAAACTCTGTGAGTGGAACGCACACATCACCAAGTGGTTGCTGAGAATGATTCTCTCTAGTTTTTATGCGAAGATATTTCCTTTTCTACCTTTGGCCCCAAAGCGCTTGAAATCTCCACTTGCAAATTCCACAAAAAGAGGGTTTCAAATCTGCTCTGTCTAAAGGATGGTTCAACTCTGTGAGTTGAACACACGCAGCCCAAAGAAGTTACTGTGAATTCTTCTGCCTAGCTTTATATGAAGAAATCCCTTTTAAAACAATATCCCCAGAGAGGTACAAATATCCACTTGCAGACTTTAAAACAGAGTGTTTCCAAACTGCTCTATGAAAAGAACGTTTAAACTCTATGAGTGGAATGCACAAATCACCAAGTGGTTGCTGAGAATGATTCTCTCTAGATTTTATGCGAAGATATTTCCTTTTCTACCATTGGCCCAAATGCGCTTGAAATCTGCAATGGCAAATTCCATAAAAAGAGGGTTTCAAATATGCTGTGTCTAACGGAAGGTTAAACTTTGTGAGTTGAACACACGCATCCCAAAGAAGTTACTGAGAATTCTTCTGTCTAGCGTTATATGCAGAAATCCCGATTACAAAGAAATCCCCAGAGAGGTCCAAATATCCACTTGCAGACTTTACAAACAGAGTGTTTACAAACTGCTCTATGAAAAGAAAGGTTATACTCTGTGAGTGGAACGCACACATCACCAAGTGGTTGCTGAGAATGATTCTCTCTAGTTTTTATACGATGATATTTCCTTTCCTACCTTTGGCCCCAAAGCACTTGAAATCTCCACTTTCAAATTCCATAAAAAGAGGGTTTCAAATCTGCTCTGTCTAAAGGATGGTTCAACTCTGTGAGTTGAACACTCGCAGCCCAAAGAAGTTACTGATAATTCTTCTGTCTAGCGTTATATGCAGAAATCCCGTTTCCAACGAAATCCTCAAAGGGGTCCAAATATCCACTTGCAGACTTTACAAACAGAGTGTTTCCAAACTGCTCTTTGAAAAGAAATGTCAAACTCTGTGAGTGGAATGCACACATCACCAAGTGGTTGCTGAGAATGATTCTGTCTAGTTTTTATACGAAGATATTTCCTTTTCTACTGTTGGCCCCAAAGCGCTTGAAATCTCCACTTGCAAATTCCCCAAAAGGAGGGTCTCAAATCTCCTCTGTCTAAAGGAAGGTTCAACCCTGTGAGTTGAACACACACAGCCCAAGGAAGTTACTGAGAATTCTTCTGTCTAGCCTTATATGCAGAAATCCCGTTTCCAACGAAATCCTCAAAGAGGTCCAAATATCCACTTGCAGACTTTACAAACAGAGTGTTTCCAAACTGCTCTATGAAAAGAAAGGTTAAACTCTGTGAGTGGAACGCACACATCACAAAGTGGTTTCTGAGAATGATTATCTGTAGTTTTTATACGAAGATATATCCTTTTCTTCCGTTAGCCCCAAGCGCTTGAAATCTCCACTTGCAAATTCCACAAAAAGAGGGTTTCAAATCTGCTGTGTCTAAAGGAAAGTTCAACTCTGTGAGTTGAACACACACAGCCCAAAGAAGTAACTGAGAATTCTTCTGCCTAGCGTTATATGAAGAGATCCCTTTTCCAACGATATCACCAGAGAGGTCCAAATATCCACTTGCAGACTTTAAAACAGAGTGTTTCCAAACTGCTCCATGAAAAGAAAGGTTAAACTCTGTGAGTGGAACGCACACATCACCAAGTGGTTGCTGAGAATGATTCCCTCTAGTTTTAATGCGAAGATATTTCCTTTACTACCGTTGGCCCCAAAGTGTCTGAAGTCTCCACTTGCAAATTCCACAAAAAGAGGGTTTCAAATCTGCTCTGTGTTAAGGATGGTTCAACTCTGTGAGTTGAACACACGCAGCCCAAAGAAGTTACTGAGAATTCTTCTGTCTAGAGTAATTCGCAGAAATACCGTTTCCAACAAAATCGCCAGAGAGGTCCAAATATCCACTTGCAGACTCTACAAACAGAGTGTTTCCAAACTGCTCTATGAAAAGAAAGGTTATACTCTGTGAGTGGAACGCACACATCACCAAATGGTTGCTGAGAATGATTCTCTCTAGTTTTTATTCAAAGATATTTCCTTTTCTACCGTTGGCCGCTAAGTGCTTGAAATCTCCACTTGCAAATTCCACAAAAAGAGGGTTTCAAATCTGCTCTGTGTAATGGAAGGTTCAACTCTGTGAGTTGAACACACGCAGCTCAAATAAGTTACTGAGAATTCTTCTGTCTAGCGTTATATGCAGAAATCCCGTTTCCAACGTAATCCTCAAAGAGGTCCAAATATCCACTTGCAGACTTTACAAACAGAGTGTTTCCAAACTGCTCTATGAAAAGAAAGGTTAAACTCTGTGAGTGGAACGCACACATTACCAAGTGGTTGCTGAGAATGACTCTCTCCAGTTTTTATACGAAGATGTTTCCTTTTCTACCGATGGCCGCAAAGCGCTTGAAATCTCCACTTGCAAATTCCACAAAAAGAGGGTTTCAAATCTGCTCTGTGTAAAGGAAGGTTCACCTCTGGGAGGTGAACACACGTAGCCCAAAGAAGTTACTGAGAATTCTTCTGTCTAGAGTTATTCGCAGAAATCCCGTTTCCAACGAAATCCTCAAAGAGGTCCAAATATCCACTTGCAAACTTTACAAACAGAGTGTTTCCAAACTGCTCTATGAAAAGAAAGTTTAAACTCTGTGAGTGGAACGGACACATCACCAAGTGGTTGCTGAGAATGATTCTCTCTAGTTTTTATACGAAGATATTTCCATTACTACTGTTGGCCCCAAGCGCTTGAAATCTCCACTGGCAAATTCCACTAAAAGAGGGTTTCAAATCTGCTCTGTCTAAATGACGGTTCAACTCTGTGAGTTGAACTCACGTAGCCCAAAGAAGTTACTGAGAATACTTCTGTCTAGCGTTATATGCAGAAATCCCGTTTCCAACGAAATCCTCAGAGGAGTCCAAATATCCACTTGCAGACTTTACAAACAGAGTGTTTCCAAACTGCTCTATGAAAAGAATGGTTAAACTCTGTGAGGGGAACGCACACATCACCAATTGGTTGCTGAGAATGATTCTCTCTAGTTTTTATACGAAGATATTTCCTTTTCTACCGTTGGCTCCAAACCGCTTGAAGCCTCCACCTTCAAATTCCACGAAAAGAGGGTTTCAAATCTGCTCTGTCTAAAGGAAGTTTCAACTCTGTGAGTTGAACACTCGCAGCCCAAGAAGTTACTGAGAACTCTTCTGTCTAGCGTTATATGCAGAAATACCGTTTCCAACGAATTCCTCAAAGAGGTCCAAATATCCACTTGCAGACTTTACAAACAGAGTGTTTCCAAACTGCTCTATGAAAAGAAAGGTCAAACTCTGTGAGTGGAAAGCACACATCACCAAGTGGTTGCTGAGAATGATTCTCTCTAGTTTTTATACGAAGATATTTCCTTTTCTTCCTTTGGCCCCAAGCGCTTGAAATCTCCACTTGAAAATTCCACAAAAAGAGGGTTTCAAATCTGCTCTGTCTAAAGGAAGGTTCAACTCTGTGAGTTGAACACACACAGCCCAAAAAGTATCTGAGAATTCTTCTGCCTAGCGTTATATGAAGAGATCCCGTTTCCAACGATAGCACCAGAGAGGTCCAAATATCCACTTGCAGACTCTAAAACAGAGTGTTTCCAAACTGCTCTATGAAAAGAATGGTTAAACTCTTTGAGGTGAACGCACACATTACCAAGTGGTTGTTGAGAATGATTCCCTCTAGTTTTAATGCGAAGATATTTCCTTTACTACTGTTGGCCCCAAAGTGTCTGAAGTCTCCACTTGCAAATTCCACAAAAAGAGGGTTTCAAATCAGCTCTGTCGAAAGGAAGGTTCAACTCTGTGAGTTGAACACTCGCAGCCCAAAGAAGTTACTGAGAATTTTTCTGTCTAGCGTTATATGCTGAAATCCTGTTTCCAAAGAAATCCCCAGAGAGGTCCAAATATCCACTTGCAGAGTTTACAAACAGAAAGTTTCCAAACTGTTCTATGAAAAGAAAGGTTAAACGCTGTGAGTTGAATGCACACATCACCAAGTGGTTGCTGAGAATGATTCTCTCTAGTTTTTATACGAAGATATTTCCTTTCCTACCGTTGGCCCCAAAGCGCTTGAAATCTCCACTTTGAAATTCCATAAAAAGAGGGTTTCAAATCTGCTGTGTCTAAAGGAAGGTTCAACTCTGTGAGTTGAACACACGCAGCCCAAAAAGTTACTGAGAATTCTTCTGTCTAGCGTTATATGCAGAAATCCCGTTTCCGATGAAATCCTCAAAGAGGTCCAAATATCCACTTGTAGGCTTTAAAAACAGAGTGTTTCCAAACTGCTCTATGAAAAGAAAGGTTATACTCTGTGAGTGGGACACACACATCACAAACTAGTTGCTGAGAATGATTCTCTCTAGTTTTTATACGAAGATATTTCCCTTTCAACCGTTGGCCCGAAAGCGCTTGAAATCTCCACTTGCAAATTCCCCAAAAAGAGGGTTTCAAATCTGCTCTGTCTAAAGGAAGATTCAACTCTGTGAGTTGAACACACGCAGCCCAAAGGAGTTACTGAGAATCCTTCTGTCTAGCGTTATATGCAGAAATCCCGTTTTCAACGAAATCCTCAAAGAGGTCCAAATATCCACTTGCAGACTTTACAAACAGAGTGTTTCCAAACTGCTCTATGAAAAGAAAGGTTAAACTCTGTGAGTGGAACGCACACATCACCAAGTGGTTGCTGAGAATGATTCCCTCTAGTTTTAATGCGAAGATATTTCCTTTACTACCGTTGGCCCCAAGCGCTTGAAATCTCCACTGGCAAATTCCACTAAAAGA
Organism: Gorilla gorilla gorilla; assembly: GCF_029281585.2. NCBI lineage: Eukaryota > Metazoa > Chordata > Mammalia > Primates > Hominidae > Gorilla > Gorilla gorilla. The sequence goes on along the minus strand of NC_073230.2, from coordinate 67,078,182 downwards.
GGGTTTCAAATCTGCTCTGTCTAAATGACGGTTCAACTCTGTGAGTTGAACTCACGTAGCCCAAAGAAGTTACTGAGAATACTTCTGTCTAGCGTTATATGCAGAAATCCCGTTTACAACGAAATCCTCAGAGGACTCCAAATATCCACTTGCAGACTTTACAAACAGAGTGTTTCCAAACTGCTCTATGAAAAGAATGGTTAAACTCTGTGAGGGGAACGCACACATCACCAAGTGGTTGCTGAGAATGATTCTCTCTAGTTTTTATACGAAGATATTTCCTTTTCTACCGTTGGCTCCAAACCGCTTGAAGCCTCCACCTTCAAATTCCACGAAAAGAGGGTTTCAAATCTGCTCTGTCTAAAGGAAGGTTCAACTCTGTGAGTTGAACACTCGCAGCCCAAGAAGTTACTGAGAACTCTTCTGTCTAGCGTTATATGCAGAAATACCATTTCCAAAGAATTCCTCAAAGAGGTCCAAATATCCAGTTGCAGACTTTACAAACAGAGTGTTTCCAAACTGCTCTATGAAAAGAAAGGTCAAACTCTGTGAGTGGAACGCACACATCACCAAGTGGTTGCTGAGAATGATTCTCTCTAGTTTTTATACGAAGATATTTCCTTTTCTTCCTTTGGCCCCAAGCGCTTGAAATCTCCACTTGAAAATTCCACAAAAAGAGGGTTTCAAATCTGCTCTGTCTAAAGGAAGGTTCAACTCTGTGAGTTGAACACACACAGCCCAAAAAGTATCTGAGAGTTCTTCTGCCTAGCGTTATATGAAGAGATCCCGTTTCCAACGATATCACCAGAGAGGTCCAAATATCCACTTGCAGACTCTAAAACAGAGTGTTTCCAAACTGCTCCATGAAAAGAAAGGTTAAACTCTGTGAGTGGAACGCACACATCACCAAGTGGTTGCTGAGAATGATTCCCTCTAGTTTTAATGCGAAGATATTTCCTTTACTACTGTTGGCACCAAAGTGTCTGAAGTCTCCACTTGCAAATTCCACAAAAAGAGGGTTTCAAATCTGCTCTGTCGAAAGGAAGGTCCAACTCTGTGAGTTGAACACTCGCAGCCCAAAGAAGTTACTGAGAATTTTTCTGTCTAGCGTTATATGCTGAAATCCTGTTTCCAAAGAAATCCCAGGAGAGGTCCAAATATCCACTTGCAGACTTACAAACAGAGTGTTTCCAAACTGTTCTATGAAAAAAAAGGTTAAAAGCTGTTAGTTGAAGGCACACATCACCAAGTGGTTGCTGAGAATGATTCTCTCTAGTTTTTATACGAAGATATTTCCTTTCCTACCGTTGGCCCCAAAGCGCTTGAAATCTCCACTTTGAAATTCCATAAAAAGAGGGTTTCAAATCTGCTCGGTCTAAAGGAAGGTTCAACTCTGTGAGTTGAACACACGCAGCCCAAAAAGTTACTGAGAATTCTTCTGTCTAGCGTTATATGCAGAAATCCCGTTTCCGATGAAATCCTCAAAGAGGTCCAAATATCCACTTGCAGGCTTTAAAAACAGAGTGTTTCCAAACTGCTCTATGAAAAGAAAGGTTATACTCTGTGAGTGGAACACACACATCACAAAGTAGTTGCTGAGAATGATTCTCTCTAGTTTTTATACGAAGATATTTCCCTCTCAACCGTTGGCCTGAAAGCGCTTGAAATCTCCAATGGCAAATTCCCCAAAAGAGGGTTTCAAATCTGCTCTGTCTAAAGGAAGATTCAACTCTGTGAGTTGAACACACGCAGCCCAAAGAAGTTACTGAGAATTCTTCTGTCTAGCGTTATATGCAGAAATCCCGTTTCCAGCGAAATCCTCACAGGGGTCCAAATATCCACTTGCAGACTTTACAAACAGAGTGTTTCCAAACTGCTCTATGAAAAGAAAGGTTAAACTCTGTGAGTGGAACGCACACATCACCAAGTGGTTGCTGAGAATGATTCTCTCCAGTTTTTATGCGAAGATATTTCCTTTTCTACCATTGGCCCCAAAGCGCTTGAAATCTCCACTGGCAAACTCCACTAAAAGAGGGTTTCATATCAGCTCTGTCTAAAGGAAGGTTCAACTGTGTGAGTTGAACACACACAGCCCAAAGAAGTGACTGAGAATCCTTCTGTCTAGCGTTATATGCAGAAATCCCATTTCCAACGAAATCCCCAGGGATGTCCAAATATTCACTTCGAGACTTTACAAACAGAGTGTTTCCAAACTGTTCTATGAAAAGAAAGGTGAAACTCTGTGAGTGGAACACACACATCACCAAGTGGTTGCTGAGAATGATTCTCTCTAGTTTTTATACGATGATATATCCTTTCCTACATTTGGCCCCAAAGTACTTGAAATCTCCACTTTCAAATTCCATAGAAAGAGGGTTTCAAGTCTGCTCTGTCTAAAGGATGGTTCAACTCTGTGAGTTGAACACTCACAGCCCAAAGAAGTTACTGAGAATTCTTCTGTCTAGCGTTATATGCAGAAATCCCGTTTCCAACAAAATCCTCAAAGGGGTCCAAATATCCACTTGCAGAGTTTACAAACAGAGTGTTTCCACACTACTCTATGAAAAGAAAGGTCAAACTCTGTGAGTGGAATGCACACATCACCAAGTGGTTGCTGAGAATGATTCTCTCTAGTTTTTATACGAAGATATTTCCTTTTCTACTGTTGGCCCCAAAGCGCTTGAAATCTCCACTTGCAAATTCCCCAAAAAGAGGGTCTCAAATCTCCTCTGTCTAATGGAAGGTTCAAACCTGTGAGGTGAACACACAGAGCCCAAAGAAGTTACTGAGAATTCTTCTGCCTAGCTTTATATGAAGAAATCCCGTTTCCAACGAAATCTCCAAAGACGTCCAATTATCCACTTGCAGACTTTAAAACAGAGTGTTTCCAAACTGCTCTATGAAAGGAAAGGTTAAACTCTGTGAGTGGAACGCACACATCACCAAGTGGTTGCTGAGAATGATTCCCTCTAATTTTAATGCGAAGATATTTCCTTTACTACCGTTGGCCCCAAAGTGCCTGAAGTCTCCACTTGCAAATTCCACAAAAAGAGGGTTTCAAATCTGCTCTGTCTAAAGGAAGATTCAACTCTGTGAGTTGAACACTCGCAGCCCAAAGAAGTTACTGAGAATTTTTCTGTCTAGCGTTATATGCAGAAATCCCGTTTCCAAAGAATTCCCCAGAGAGGTCCAAATATCCACTTGCAGACTTTACAAACAGAGTGTTTACAAACTGTTCTATGAAAAGAAAGGTTAAACGCTGTGAGTGGAACGCACACATCACCAAGTGGTTGCTGAGAGTGATTCTCTCTAGTTTTTATGCGAAGATATTTCCTTTTCTACCTTTGGCCCCAAAGCACTTGAAATCTCCAATTTCATATTCCACAAAAAGAGGGTTTCAAATCTGCTGTGTCTAAAGTACGGTTCAACTCTGTGAGTTTAACACTCGCAGCCCAAAGAAGTTACTGAGAATTCTTCTGTCTAGCGTTATATGCAGAAATCCCATTTCCAAAGAAATCCCCAGAGCAGTCCAAATATCCACTTGAAGCCTTTACAAACAGAGTGTTTCCAAACTGCTCTATGAAAAGAAAGGTTAAACGCTGTGATTCGAACGCACACATCACCAAGTGGTTGCTGAGAATGATTCTCTATAGTTTTTATACGAAGTTTTCCTTTCCTACCGTTGGCCCCAAAGCGCTTGAAATCTCCACTTTCAAATTCCATAAAAAGAGGGTTTCAAATCTGCTGTGTCTAAAGGAAGATTCAACTCTGTGAGTTGAACACACGCAGCCCAAAGAAGTTACTGAGAATTCTTCTGTCTAGCGTTATATGCAGAAATCCCGTTTCCAACTAAATCCTCAAAGAGGTCCAAATATCCACTTGCAGACTTTACAAGCAGAGTGTTTCCAAACTGCTCTATGAATAGAAAGTTCAAACTCTGTGAGTGGAACGGACACATCACCAAGTGGTTGCTGAGAATGATTCTCTCCACTTTTTATACGAAGATATTTCCTTTTCTACAGTTGGCCCCAAGCGCTTGAAATCTCCACTGGCAAATTCCACTGAAAGAGGGTTTCAAATCTGCTCTGTCTAAAGGACGGTTCAACTCTGTGAGTTGAACACACGCAGCCCAAAGCACTTACTGAGAATTCTTCTGTCTAGCGTTATATCCAGAAATCCCGTTTCCAACGAAATCCTCAAAGGGGTCCAAATATCCACTTGCAGACTTTACAAACAGAGTGTTTCCAAACTGCTCTATGAAAAGAAAGGTCAAACTCTGTGAGTGGAACGCACACATCACCAAGTGGTTGCTGAGAATGATTCCCTCTAGTTTTAATGCGTAGATGTTTCCTTTACTACCGTTGGCCCCAAAGTGCCTGAGGTCTCCACTTGCAAATTCCCCAAAAAGAGGGTTTCAAATCTGCTCTGTCGAAAGGAAGGTTCAACTCTGTGAGTTGAACACTGGCAGTCCAAAGAAGTTACTGAGAATTTTTCTGTCTAGCGTTATATGCAGAAATCCCGTTTCCAAAGAAATCCCCAGAGAGGTCCAAATATCCACTTGCAGACTTTACAAACAGAGTGTTTCCAAACTGCTCTATGAGAAGAAAGTTTAAACTCTGTGCATGTAACGCACACATCACCAAGTGGCTGCTGAGAATGATTCTCTCTAGTTTTTATACGAAGATATTTCCTTTTCTACCGTTGGCCCCAAAGCGCTTGAAGTCTCCACCTTCAAATTCCACGAAAAGAGTGTTTCAAATCTGCTCTGCCTAAAGGAAGGTTCAACTCTGTGAGTTGAACACTCGCAGCCCGAAGAAGTTACTGAGAATTCTTCTGTCTAGCGTTATATGCAGAAATACCGTTTCCAACGAAATCCCCAGAGAGGTCCAAATATCCACTTGCAGACTTTACAAACAGAGTGTTTCCAAGCTGCTCTATGAAAGAAAGTTTAAACGCTGTGAGTGGAACGCACACATTGCCAAGTGGTTGTTGAGAATGATTCTCTCTACTTTTTATACGAAGATATATCCTTTCCTACCGTTGGCAACAAAGCCCATGAAATTTCCACTTTCAAATTCCATAAAAATAGGGTTTCAAATCTGCTGTGTCTAAAGGAAGGTTCAACTCTGTGAGTTGAACACACGCAGCCCAAAGCAGTTACTGAGAATCCTTCTGTCTAGCGTTATATGCAGAAATCCCGTTTCCAACGAAATCCTCAAAGAGGTCCAAATATCCACTTGCAGACTTTACAAACAGAGTGTTTCCAAACTGCTCTATGAAAAGAAAGGTTAAACTCTGTGAGTGGAACGCACACATCACCAGGTGTTTCCTGAGAATGATTCTCTCTAGTTTTTATGCGAAGATATTTCCTTTTCTACATTTGGCCGCAAAGTGCTTGAAATCTCCACTTGCAAATTCCACAAAAAGAGGGTTTCAAATCTGCTCTGTCTAAAGGAAGGTTCAACACGGTGAGTTGAACACACGCAGCCCAAAGAAGTTACTGTGAATTCTTCTGCCTAGATTTATATGAAGAAATCCCGTTTAAAACAATATCCCCAGAGAGGTCCAAATATTCACTTGCAGACTTTAAAACAGAGTGTTTCCAAACTGCTCTATGAAAAGAACGTTTAAACTCTCTGAGTGGAACGCACACATCACCAAGTGGTTGCTGAGAATGATTCTCTCTATTTTTTATGCGAAGATATTTCCTTTTCTACCATTGGCCCAAATGCGCTTGAAATCTCCAATGGCAAATTCCATAAAAAGAGGGTTTCAAATCTGCTGTGTCTAAAGGAAGGTTCAACTGTGTGAGTTGAACACACGCAGCCCAAACAAGTTACTGAGAATTCTTCTGTCTAGCGTTATATGCAGAAATCCCGTTTCCAACGAAATCCTCAAAGAGGTCCAAATATCCACTTGCAGACTTTACAAACAGAGTGTTTCCAAACTGCTCTATGAAAAGAAAGGTTAAACTCTGTGAGTGGAATGCACACATCACCAAGTGGATGCTGAGAATGATTCCCTCTAGTTTTAATGCGAAGATATTTCCTTTACTACAGTTGGCCCCGAATTGCATGAAGTCTCCACTTGCAAATTCCACAAAAAGAGGGTTTCAAATCTTCTCTGTCGAAAGGAAGGTTCAACTCTGTGAGTTGAACACTCGAAGCCCAAAGAAGTTACTGAGAATTTTTCTGTCTAGCGTTATATGCAGAAATCCCGTTTCCAAAGAAATCCCCAGAGAGATCCAAATATCCACTTGCAGACTTTACAAACAGAGTGTTTCCAAACTGTTCTATGAAAAGAAAGGTTAAACGCAGTGATTGGAACGCACACATAACCAAGTGGTTGCTGAGATTGATTCTCTCTAGTTTTTATACGAAGATATTTCCTTTCCTACCGTTGGCCCCAAAGAGCTTGAAATCTCCACTTTCAAATTCCATAAAAAGAGGGTTTCAAATCTGCTGTGTCTAAAGGAAGGTTCAACTCTGTGAGTAGAACTCACACAGCCCAAAGTACTTACTGAGAATTCTTCTGTCTAGCGTTAAATGCAGAAATCCCGTTTCCAACGAAATCCTCAAAGGGGTCCAAATATCCACTTGCAGACTTTACAAACAGAGTGTTTCCAAACTGCTCTGTAAAAAGAAAGGTTAAACTCTGTGAGTGGAATGCACACATCACAAAGTTGTTGCTGAGAATAATTCTCTCTAGTTTTTATGCTAAGATACTTCCTTTTCTACCTTTGGCCCCAAAGCGCTTGAAATCTCCACTTGCAAATTACACAAAAACAGGGTTTCAAATCGGCTCTGTCTAAAGCACAGTTCAACTCTGTGAGTTGAACTCATGCAGCCCAAAGAAGTTACTGAGAATTCTTCTGTCTAGCGTTATATGCAGAAATCCCGTTTCCAACGAAATCCGCAAATGGGTAAAAATATCCACTTGCAGACTTTACAAACAGAGTGTTTCCAAACTGCTCTATGAAAAGAAAGATCAAACTCTGTGAGTGGAACGGACACATCACCAAGTGGTTGCTGAGAATGATTCTCTCTAGTTTTTATACGAAGATATTTCCTTTTCAACGGATGACCCAAAAGCGCTTGAAGCCTCCACCTTCAAATTCCACGAAAAGACGGTTTCAAATCTGCTCTGTCTAAAGGAAGGTTCAACCCTGTGAGTTGAACACTCGCAGCCCAAAGAAGTTACTGAGAATTCTTCTGTGTAGCGTTATATGCAGAAATCCCGTTTCCAACGAAATCCCCAGAGAGGTCCAAATATCCACTTGCAGACTTTACAAACAGAGTGTTTCCAAACTGCTCTATGAAAAGAAAGTTTAAACGCTGTGAGTGGAACGCACACATTACCAAGTGGTTGCTGAGAATGATTCTCTCTAGTTTTTATACGAAGATATTTCCTTTCCTACAGTTGGCCCCAAAGCCCTTGAAATTTCCACTTTCAAATTCCATAAAAAGAGGGTTTAAAATCTGCTGTGTCTAAAGGAAGTTTCAACTCTGTGCGTTGAGCACACGCAGCCCAAACAAGTTACTGAGAATTCTTCTGTCTAGCGTTATATGCAGAAATCCCGTTTCCAACGAAATCCTCAAAGAGGTCCAAATATCCACTTGCAGACTTTACAAACAGAGTGTTTCCAAACTGCTCCATGAAAAGAATGGTCAAACGCTGTGAGTGGAACGCACTCATCAAAAAGTGGTTGCTGAAAATGATTCTCTCTAGTTTTTATGCGAAGATATTTCCTTTCCTACAGTTGGCCCGAAAGCGCTTGAAATCTCCACATGCAAATTCCCCAGAAAAGGGTTTCAAATCTGCTCTGTCTAAATTAAGATTCAACTCTGTGAGTTGAACACACGCAGCCCAAAGAAGTTACTGAGAATTCTTCTGTCTAGCGCTGTATGCAGAAATCCCATTTCCAACGAAATCCTCAATGGGTTCCAAATATCCACTTGCAGACTTTACAAACAGAGTGTTTCCAAACTGCTCTATGAAAAGAAAGGTTAAACTCTGTGAGTGGAACGCACACATCACCAAGTGGTTGCTGAGAATGATTCCTTCTAGTTTTAATGCGAAGATATTTCCTTTTCTACCATTGGCCCCAACGTGCCTGAAGTCTCCAAAGGCAAATTCCACCAAAAGAGGGTTTCAAATCTGCTCTGTCCAAAGGAAGGTTCAACTCTGTGAGTTGAACACACGCAGCCCAAACAAGTTACTGAGAATTCTTCTGTCTAGCGTTATATGCAGAAATCCCATTTCCAAAGAAATCCTCAAAGAGGTCCAAGTATCCACTTGCAGACTTTACAAACAGAGTGTTTCCAAACTGCTCTATGAAAAGATAGGTTAAACGCTGTGAGTGGAACGCACACATCACCAAGTGGTTGCTGAGAATGATTCTCTCTAGTTTTTTTGTGAAGATATTTCCTTTCCCACCGTTGGCCCCAAAGCGCTTGAAATCTCCACTTGCAAATTCCATAAAAAGAGCGTTTCAAATCTGCTGTGTCTAAAGGAACGTTCAACTCTGTGAGTTGAGCACACGCAGCCCAAACAAGTTACTGAGAATTCTTCTGTCTAGCGTTATATGCAGAAATCCCGTTTCCAACGAAATCCTCAAAGAGGTCCAAATATCTACTTGCAGACTTTACAAACAGAGTGTTTCCAAACTACTCCATGAAAAGAATGGTCAAACGCTGTGAGTGGAACGCACTCATCACCAAGTGGTTGCTGAAAATGATTCTCTCTAGTTTTTATGCGAAGATATTTCCTTTCCTACTGTTGGCCCCAAAGCACTTGAAATCTCCACTTGCAAATTCCACGAATAGAGGTTTTCAAATCTGCTCTCTCTAAAGGAAGGTTCAACTCTGTGAGTTGAACACACGCAGCAAAATGAAGTTACTGAGAATTCTTCTGTCTAGAGTTATATGCAGAAATCCCGTTTCCAACGAAATCCTCAAAGAAGACCAAATACCCACTTGCAGGCTTTACAAACAGAGTGTTCCCAAATTACTCTATGAAAAGAAAGGTTATACTCTGTGAGTGGAACGCACACATCACCAAGTAGTTGCTGAGAATGATTCTCTCTAGTTTTTATAAGAAGATATTTCCTTTTCTACCTTTGTCCCGAAAGCGCTTGAAATCTCCACTTGCAAATTCCACAAAAAGAGGGTTTCAAATCTGCTCTGTCTAAATTAAGATTCAACTCTGTGAGTTGAACACAGGCAGCCCAAAGAAGTTACTGAGAATTCTTCTGTCTAGCGTTAAATGCAGAAATCCCGTTTCCAAAAAAATCCTCAAAGGGGTCCAAATATCCACTTGCAGATTTTACAAACTGAGTGTTTCCAAACTGCTCTATCAAAAGAACGGTTAAACTCTGTGAGTGGAACGCACACATCACCAAGTGGTGGCTGAGAATGATTCTCTCTAGTTTTTATACGAAGATATTTCCTTTTCTTCCGTTGGCCTCAAGCGCTAGAAATCTCCACTTGAAAATTCCACCAAAAGAGGGTTTCAAATCTGCTGTGTCTAAAGGAAGGTTCAACTCTGTGAGTTGAACACACGCAGCCCAAAGAAGTTACTGATAATTCTTGTGTCTAGCGTTAAATGCAGAAATCCCGTTTCCAACGAAATCCACAAAGGGGTCCAAATATCCACTTGCAGACTTTACAAACAGAGTGTTTCCAAACTGCTCTATTAAAAGAAAGGTCAAACTCTGTGAGTGGAATGCACACATCACCAAGTGGTTGCTGAGAATGATTCTCTCTAGTTTTTATGCGAAGATATTTCCTTTTCTACCGTTGGCCCAAAAGCGCTTGAAATCTCCACTGGCAAATTCCACTAAAAGAGGGTTTCATATCTGCTCTGTCTAAAGGAAGGTTCAACTCTGTGAGTTGAACACACGCAGCCCAAACAAGTTACTGAGAATTCTTCGGTCTAGCGTTTTATACAGAAATGCCGTTTCCAACGAAATCCTCAAAGAGGTCCAAATATCCACTTGCAGACTTTACAAACAGAGTGTTTCCAAACTGCTCTATGAAAAGAAAGGTTAAACTCTGTGAGTGGAACGCACACATCACCAAGTGGTTGCTGAGAATGATTCTCTCTAGTTTTTATGCGAAGATATTTCCTTTTCTACCTTTGGCCCCAAAGCGCTTGAAATCTCCACTTGCAAATTCCACAAAAAGAGGGTTTCAAATCTGCTCCGTATAAAGGAAGGTTCAACCCTGTGAGTTGAACACACGCAGCCCAAAGAAGTTACAGTGAATTCTTCTGCCTAGCTTTATATGAAGAAATCCCTTTTAAAACAATATCCCTAGAGAGATGCAAATATCCACTTGCAGACTTTAAAACAGAGTGTTTCCAAACTGCTCTATGAAAAGAAAGTTTAAACTCTGTGAGTGGAACGCACACATCACCAAGTGGTTGCTGAGAATGATTCCCTCTAGTTTTTATGCGAAGATATTTCCTTTTCTACCATTGGCCCAAATGCGCTTGAAATCTCCAAAGGCAAATTCCATAAAAAGAGGGTTTCAAATCTGCTGTGTCTAAAGGAAGGTTCAACTCTGTGAGTTGAACACGCGCAGCCCAAACAAGTTACTGAGAATTCTTCTGTCTAGCGTTATATGCAGAAATACCGTTTCCAACGAAATCCCCAGAGAGGTCCAAATATCCACTTGCAGACTTTACAAACAGAGTGTTTCCAAGCTGCTCTATGAAAGAATGTTTAAACGCTGTGAGTGGAATGCACACATTGCCAAGTGGTTGCTGAGAATGATTCTCTCTACTTTTTATACGAAGATATTTCCTTTCCTACCGTTGGCCACAAAGCCCTTGAAATTTCCACTTTCAAATTCCATAAAAATAGGGTTTCAAATCTGCTGTCTCTAAAGGAAGGTTCAACTCTGTGAGTTGAACACACGCAGCCCAAATAAGTTACTGAGAATCCTTCTGTCTAGCGTGATATGCAGAAATCCCGTTTCCAACGAAATCCTCTAAGAGGTCCAAATATCCACTTGCAGACTTTACAAACAGAGTGTTTCCAAACTGCTCAATGAACAGAAAGGTTAAACTCTGTGAGTGGAACGCACACATCACCAAGCGGTTGCTGAGAATGATTCTCTCTAGTGTTTAGGCGAAGATATTTCCTTTTCTACCATTGGCCCAAATGCGCTTGAAATCTACAATGGCAAATTCCATAAAAAGAGGGTTTCAAATCTGCTGTGTCTAAAGGAAGGTTCAACTCTGTGAGTTGAACACACGCAGCCCAAACAAGTTACTGAGAATTCTTCTGTCTAGCATCATATGCAGAAATCCCGTTTCCAACGAAATCCTCAAAGAGGTACAAGTATCCACTTGCAGACTTTACAAACAGTGTGTTTCCAAACTGCTCTATGAAAAGAAAGGTTAAACTCTGTGAGTGGAACGCACACATCACCAAGTGGTTGCTGTGAATGATTCCCTCTAGTTTTAATGCGAAGATATTTCCTTTACTACCGTTGGCCCCAAAGTGCCTGAAGTCTCCACTTGCAAATTCCACAAAAAGAGGGTTTCAAATCTGCTCTGTCGAAAGGAAGGTTCAACTCTGTGAGTTGAACACTCGCAGCCCAAAGAAGTTACTGAGAATTTTTCTGTCTAGCGTTATATGCAGAAATCCCGTTTCCAAAGAAATCCCCAGAGAGGTCCAAATATCCACTTGCAGACTTTACAAACAGAGTGTTTCCAAACTGTTCTATGAAAAGAAAGGTTAAACGCTGTGAGTGGAACGCACACATCACCAAGTGGTTGCTGAGAATGATTCTCTCTGGTTTTTATACGAAGATATATCCTTTCCTACCGTTGGCCCCAAAGAGCTTGAAATCTCCACTTTCAAATTCCATAAAAAGAGGGTTTCAAATCTGCTCTGTCTAAAGGATGGTTCAACTCTGTGAGTTGAATACAGGCAGCCCAAACAAGTTACTGAGAATTCTTCTGTCTAGCGTTATATACGGAAATCCCGTTTCCAACGAAATCCTCAAAGTGGTCCAAATATCCACTTGCAGACTTTACAAACAGAGTGTTTCCAAACTGCTCCATGAAAAGAAAGGTTAAACTCTGTGAGTGGAACGCACACATCACCAAGAGGTTGCTGAGAATGATTCCCTCTAGTTTTAATGCAAAGATATTTCCTTTACTACCGTTGGCCCCAAAGTGACTGAAGTCTACACTTGCAAATTCCACAAAAAGAGGTTTTCAAATCTGCTGTGTCTAAAGGAAGGTTCAACTCTGTGAGTTGAACACACGCAGCCCAAAGAAGTTACTGAGAATTCTTCTGTCTAGAGTTATATGCAGAAATCCCGTTTCCAACGAAATCATCAAAGACGTCCAAATATCCACTTGCAGACTTTACAAACAGAGTGTTTCCAAACTGTTCTATGAAAAGAAAGGTTAAACTCTGTGAGTGGAACGCACACATCACCAAGTGGTTGCTGAGAATAATTCTATTTTTATGCTAAGATACTTCCTTTTCTACCTTTGGCCCCAAAGGACTTGAAATCTCCTCTTGCAAATTCCACAAAAAGAGGGTTTCAAGTCTGCTCTGTCTAAAGGGCGGTTCAACTCTGTGAGTTGAACTCATGCAGCCCAAAGTAGTTACTGAGAATTCTTCTGTCTAGCGTTATATGCAGAAATCCCGTTTCCAACGAAATCCTCAAAGGGGTCCAAATATCCACTTGCAGACTTTACAAACAGAGTGTTTCCAAACTGCTCTATGAAAAGAAAGGTCAAACTCTGTGAGTGGAACGGACACATCACCAAGTGGTTGCTGAGAATGATTCTCTCTAGTTTTTATACGAAGATATTTCCTTTTCTACCGTTCGCCCCAAAGCGCTTGAAGCCTCCACCTTCAAATTCCACGAAAAGAGGGTTTCAAATCTGCTCTGTCTAAAGGAAGGTTCAACTCTGTGAGTTGAACTCACGCAGCCCAAACAATTACTGAGAATTCTTCTGTCTAGCATTATATGCAGAAATCCCGTTTCCAACGAAATCCTCAAAGAGGTCCAAATATCCACTTGCAGACTTTAAAAACAGAGTGTTTCCAAACTGCTCTATGAAAAGAAAGGTTAAACGCTGTGAGTGGAACGCACACATCACCAAGTGGTTGCTGAGAATGATTCCCTCTAGTTTTAATGCGAAAATATTTCCTTTACTACCGTTGGCCCCAAAGTGCCTGAAGTCTCCACTTGCAAATTCCACAAAAAGAGGTTTTCAAATCTGCTCTGTTGAAAGGAAGGTTCAACTCTGTGAGTTGAACACTCGCAGCCCAAAGAAGTTACTGAGAATTTTTCTGTCTAGCGTTATATGCAGAAATCCCCTTTCCAAAGAAATCCCCAGAGAGGTCCAAATATCCACTTGCAGACTTTACAAACAGAGTGTTTCCAAACTGCACTATGGAAAGAAAAGTTAAACTCTGTGAGTGGAACGCACACATCACCAAGTGGTTGCTGAGAATGATTCTCTCTAGTTTTTATACGATGATATTTCCTTTCCTACCTTCGGCCCCAAAGCACTTGAAATCTCCACTTTGAAATTCCATAAAAAGAGGGTTTCAAATCTGCTCTGTCTAAAGGATGGTTCAACTCTGTGAGTTGAACACTCGCAGCCTAAAGAAGTTACTGAGAATTCTTCTGTCTAGCGTTATATGCAGAAATCCCGTTTCCAACGAAATCCTCAAAGAGGTCCAAATATCCACTTGCAGACTTTACAAACAGAGTGTTTCCAAACTGCTCTATGAAAAGAAAGGTTAAACGCTGTGATTCGAACGCACACATCACCAAGTGGTTGCTGAGAATGATTCTCTCTAGTTTTTATACGAAGATACTTCCTTTCCTACCGTTGGCCCCAAAGCGCTTGAAATCTCCACTTTCAAATTCCACCAAAAGAGGGTTTCAAATCTGCTGTGTCTAAAGGAAGGTTCAACTCTGTGAGTTGAACACACGCAGCCCAAAGAAGTTACTGATGATTCTTGTGTCTAGCGTTAAATGCAGAAATCCCGTTTCCAAAGAAATCCGCAAAGAGGTCCAAATATCCACTTGCAGACTTTACAAACAGAGAGTTTCCAAACTGCCCTATGAAAAGAAAGGTTAAAAGCTGTGATTCGAACGCACACATCACCAAGTGGTTGCTGAGAATGATTCTCTCTAGTTTTTATGCGAAGATATTTCCTTTTCTACCGTTGGCCCAAAAGCGCTTGAAATCTCCACTGGCAAATTCCACTAAAAGAGGGTTTCATATCTGCTCTGTCTAAAGGAAGGTTCAACTCTGTGAGTTGAACACACGCAGCCCAAACAAGTTACTGAGAATTCTTCGGTCTAGCGTTATATACAGAAATGCCGTTTCCAACGAAATCCTCAAAGAGGTCCAAATATCCACTTGCAGACTTTACAAACAGAGTGTTTCCAAACTGCTCTATGAAAAGAAAGGTTAAACTCTGTGAGTGGAACGCACACATCACCAAGAGTTGCTGAGAATGATTCTCTCTAGTTTTTATGCGAAGATATTTCCTTTTCTACCTTTGGCCCCAAAGCGCTTGAAATCTCCACTTGCAAATTCCACAAAAAGAGGGTTTCAAATCTGCTCTGTATAAAGGAAGGTTCAACCCTGTGAGTTGAACACACGCAGCCCAAAGAAGTTACAGTGAATTCTTCTGCCTAGCTTTATATGAAGAAATCCCTTTTAAAACAATATCCCCAGAGAGATGCAAATATCCACTTGCAGACTTTAAAACAGAGTGTTTCCAAACTGCTCTATGAAAAGAAAGTTTAAACTCTGTGAGTGGAACGCACACATCACCAAGTGGTTGCTGAGAATGATTCCCTGTAGTTTTTATGCGAAGATATTTCCTTTTCTACCTTTGGCCCAAATGCGCTTGAAATCTCCAAAGGCAAATTCCATAAAAAGAGGGTTTCAAATCTGCTGTGTCTAAAGGAAGGTTCACCTCTGCGAGTTGAACACGCACAGCCCAAACAAGTTACTGAGAATTCTTCTGTCTAGCGTTATATGCAGAAATACCGTTTCCAACGAAATCCCCAGAGAGGTCCAAATATCCACTTGCAGACTTTACAAACAGAGTGTTTCCAAGCTGCTCTATGAAAGAAAGTTTAAACGCTGTGAGTGGAATGCACACATTGCCAAGTGGTTGCTGAGAATGATTCTCTCTACATTTTATACGAAGATATTTCCTTTCCTACCATTGGCCACAAAGCCCTTGAAATTTCCACTTTCAAATTCCATAAAAATAGGGTTTCAAATCTGCTGTCTCTAAAGGAAGGTTCAACTCTGTGAGTTGAACACACGCAGCCCAAAGAAGTTACTGAGAATCCTTCTGTCTAGCGTTATATGCAGAAATCCCGTTTCCAACGAAATCCTCTAAGAGGTCCAAATATCCACTTGCAGACTTTACAAACAGAGTGTTTCCAAACTGCTCAATGAAAAGAAAGGTTAAACTCTGTGAGTGGAACGCACACATCACCAAGCGGTTGCTGAGAATGATTCCCTCTAGTTTTTAGGCGAAGATATTTCCTTTTCTACCATTGGCCCAAATGCGCTTGAAATCTACAATGGCAAATTCCATAAAAAGAGGGTTTCAAATCTGCTGTGTCTAAAGGAAGGTTCAACTCTGTGAGTTGAACACACGCAGCCCAAACAAGTTACTGAGAATTCTTCTGTCTAGCATCATATGCAGAAATCCCGTTTCCAACGAAATCCTCAAAGAGGTCCAAATATCCACT
Organism: Gorilla gorilla gorilla; assembly: GCF_029281585.2. Taxonomy (NCBI): domain Eukaryota; kingdom Metazoa; phylum Chordata; class Mammalia; order Primates; family Hominidae; genus Gorilla; species Gorilla gorilla. Next base: position 67,062,418 of record NC_073230.2, on the reverse strand, counting down.
TGCAGACTTTACAAACAGTGTGTTTCCAAACTGCTCTATGAAAAGAAAGGTTAAACTCTGTGAGTGGAACGCACACATCACCAAGTGGTTGCTGAGAATGATTCCCTCTAGTTTTAATGCGAAGATATTTCCTTTACTACCGTTGGCCCCAAAGTGCCTGAAGTCTCCACTTGCAAATTCCACAAAAAGAGGGTTTCAAATCTGCTCTGTTGAAAGGAAGGTTCAACTCTGTGAGTTGAACACTCGCAGCCCAAAGAAGTTACTGAGAATTTTCCTGTCTAGCGTTATATGCAGAAATCCCGTTTCCAAAGAAATCCCCAGAGAGGTCCAAATATCCACTTGCAGACTTTACAAACAGAGTGTTTCCAAACTGTTCTATGAAAAGAAAGGTTAAACGCTGTGAGTGGAACGCACACATCACCAAGTGGTTGCTGAGAATGAATCTCTCTAGTTTTTATACGAAGATATTTCCTTTCCTACCGTTGGCCCCAAAGCGCTTGAAATCTCCACTTTCAAATTCCATAAAAAGAGGGTTTCAAATCTGCTCTGTCTAAAGGATGGTTCAACTCTGTGAGTTGAATACAGGGAGCCCAAACAAGTTACTGAGAATTCTTCTGTCTAGCGTTATATACGGAAATCCCGTTTCCAACGAAATCCTCAAAGTGGTCCAAATATCCACTTGCAGACTTTACAAACAGAGTGTTTCCAAACTGCTCTATGTAAAGAAAGGTTAAACTCTGTGAGTGGAACGCACACATCACCAAGTGGATGCTGAGAATGATTCCCTCTAGTTTTAATGCGAAGATATTTCCTTTACTACCGTTGGCCCCAAAGTGCCTGAAGTCTCCACTTGCAAATTCCACAAAAAGAGGTTTTCAAATCTGCTGTGTCTAAAGGAAGGTTCAACTCTGTGAGTTGAACACACGCAGCCCAGAGAAATTACTGAGAATTCTTCTGTCTAGCGTTATATGCAGAAATCCCGTTTCCAACGAAATCATCAAAGACGTCCAAATATCCACTTGGAGACTTTACAAACAGAGTGTTTCCAAACTGTTCTATGAAAAGAAAGGTTAAACTCTGTGAGTGGAACGCACACATCACCAAGTGGTTGCTGAGAATAATTCTCTCTAGTTTTTATGCTAAGATACTTCCTTTTCTACCTTTGGCCCCAAAGCGCTTGAAATCTCCACTTGCAAATTCCACAAAAAGAAGGTTTCAAATCTGCTCTGTCTAAAGGACGGTTCAACTCTGTGAGTTGAACTCATGCAGCCCAAAGAAGTTACTGAGAATTCTTCTGTCTAGCGTTATATGCAGAAATCCCGTTTCCAACGAAATCATCAAAGACGTCCAAATATCCACTTGCAGACTTTACAAACAGAGTGTTTCCAAACTGTTCTATGAAAAGAAAGGTTAAACTCTGTGAGTGGAACGCACACATCACCAAGTGGTTGCTGAGAATAATTCTCTCTATTTTTATGCTAAGATACTTCCTTTTCTACCTTTGGCCCCAAAGCACTTGAAATCTCCACTTGCAAATTCCACAAAAAGAGGGTTTCAAATCTGCTCTGTCTAAAGGGCGGTTCAACTCTGTGAGTTGAACTCATGCAGCCCAAAGAAGTTACTGAGAATTCTTCTGTCTAGCGTTATATGCAGAAATCCCGTTTCCAACGAAATCCTCATAGGGGTCCAAATATCCACTTGCAGATTTTACAAACAGAGTGTTTCCAAACTGCTCTATGAAAAGAAAGGTCAAACTCTGTGAGTGGAACGGACACATCACCAAGTGGTTGCTGAGAATGATTCTCTCTAGTTTTTATACGAAGATATTTCCTTTTCTACCGTTCGCCCCTAAGCGCTTGAAGCCTCCACCTTCAAATTCCACGAAAAGAGGGTTTCAAATCTGCTCTGCCTAAAGGAAGGTTCAACTCTGTGAGTTGAACACACGCAGCCCAAACAATTACTGAGAATTCTTCTGTCTAGCATTATATGCAGAAATCCCGTTTCCAACGAAATCCTCAAAGAGGTCCAAATATCCACTTGCAGACTTTACAAACAGAGTGTTTCCAAACTGCTCTATGTAAAGAAAGGTTAAACGCTGTGAGTGGAACGCACACATCACCAAGTGGTTGCTGAGAATGATTCCCTCTAGTTTTAATGCGAAAATATTTCCTTTACTACCGTTGGCCCCAAAGTGCCTGAAGTCTCCACTTGCAAATTCCACAAAAAGTGGTTTTCAAATCTGCTCTGTTGAAAGGAAGGTTCAACTCTGTGAGTTGAACACTCGCAGCCCAAAGAAGTTACTGAGAATTTTTCTGTCTAGCGTTATATGCAGAAATCCCCTTTCCAAAGAAATCCCCAGAGAGGTCCAAATATCCACTTGCAGACTTTACAAACAGAGTGTTTCCAAACTGCTCTATGAAAAGAAAAGTTAAACTCTGTCAGTGGAACGCACACATCACCAAGTGGTTGCTGAGAATGATTCTCTCTAGTTTTTATACGATGATAATTCCTTTCCTACCTTCGGCCCCAAAGCACTTGAAATCTCCACTTTGAAATTCCATAAAAAGAGGGTTTCAAATCTGCTCTGTCTAAAGGATGGTTCAACTCTGTGAGTTGAACACTCGCAGCCTAAAGAAGTTACTGAGAATTCTTCTGTCTAGCGTTATATGCAGAAATCCCGTTTCCAACGAAATCCTCAAAGAGGTCCAAATATCCACTTGCAGACTTTACAAACAGAGTGTTTCCAAACTGCTCTATGAAAAGAAAGGTTAAACTCTGTGAGGGGAACGCACACATCACCAATTGGTTGCTGAGAATGATTCTCTCTAGTTTTTATACAAAGATATTTCCTTGTCTACCGTTGGCCCCAAAGCGCTTGAAGCCTCCACCTTCAAATTCCACGGAAAGAGGGTTTCAAATCTGCTCTGTTGAAAGGAAGGTTCAACTCTGTGAGTTGAACACTCGCAGCCCAAAGAAGTTACTGAGAATTTTTCTGTCTAGCGTGATATGCAGAAGTCCCCTTTCCAAAGAAATCCCCAGAGAGGTCGAAATATCCACTTGCAGACTTTACAAACAGAGTGTTTCCAAACTGCTCTATGAAAAGAAAGGTTAAACGCTGTGAGTGGAACGCACACATCACCAAGTGGTTGCTGAGAATGATTCTCTCTAGTTTTTATACGAAGATATTTCCTTTCCTACATTTGGCCCCAAAGCACTTGAAATCTCCACTTTCAAATTCCATAAAAAGAGGGCTTCAAATCTGCTCCGTCTAAAGGATTGTTCCACTCTGTGAGTTGAACACTCGCAGCCTAAAGAAGTTACTGAGAATTCTTCTGTCTAGCGTTATATGCAGAAATCCCGTTTCCAACGAAATCCTCAAAGGGGTCCAAATATCCACTTGCAGACTTTACAAACAGAGTGTTTCCAAACTGCTCTATGAAAAGAAAGGTCAAACTCTGTGAGTGGAACACACACATCACCAAGTCGTTGCTGAGAATGATTCTCTCTAGTTTTTATATGAAGATATTTCCTTTTCTAACATTGGCCCCAAGCGCTTGAAATCTCCACTTGAAAATTCCACAAAAAGAGGGTTTCAAATCTGCTCTGTCTAAAGGAAGGTTCAACTCTGTGAGTTGAACACACACAGCCCAAAGTAGTGAGTGAGAATTCTTCTGCCTAGCGTTATATGAAGAAATCCCGTTTCCAACGATATCCCCAGAGAGGTCCAAATATCCACTTGCAGACTTTAAAACAGAGTGTTTCCAAACTGCTCTATGAAAAGAAAGGTTAAACTCTGTGAGTGGAATGCACACATCACCAAGAGGTTGCTGAGAATGATTCTCTCTAGTTTTTATGCGAAGATATTTCCTTTTCTACCATTGGCCCCAAAGCGCTTGAAATCTCCACTGGCAAATTCTACTAAAAGAGGGTTTCATATCAGCTCTGTCTAAAGGAAGGTTCAACTCTGTGAGTTGAACACACGCAGCCCAAAGAAGTGACTGAGAATCCTTCTGACTAGCGTTATATGCAGAAATCCCGTTTCCAACAAAATCCTCAAACAGGTCCAAATATCCACTTGCACACTTTACAAACAGAGTGTTTCCAAACTGCTCTATGAAATGAAAGGTTAAACGCTGTCAGTGGACGCACTCATCCCCAAGTGGTTGCTGAAAATGATTCTGTCTAATTTTTATGCGAAGATATATCCTTTCCTACTGTTGGCCACAAAGCACTTGAAATCTCCACTTGCAAATTCCAAGTAAAGAGGGTTTCCAATCCGTTCTGTCTAAAGGAAGGTTCAACTCCGTGAGTTGAACACACACAGCCCAAAGAAGTTACTGAGAATTCTTCTGTCTAGCGTTAAATGCAGAAATCCCGTTTCCAACGAAAATCTCACAGAGGTCAAAATATCCACTTGCAGTCTTTACAAACAGAGTGTTTCCAAACTGCTCTATGAAAAGAAAGGTTAAACTCTGTGAGTGGAACGCACACATCACCAAGTGATTGCTGAGAATGATTCTCTCTAGTTTTTATGCTAAGATACTTCCTTTTCTACATTTGGCCCCAAAGCGCTTGAAGTCTCCACTTGCAAATTCCACAAAAAGAGGGTTTCATATCTGCTCTGTCTAAAGGAAGGTTCAACGCTGTGAGTTGAACACACGCAGCCCAAAGAAGTGACTGAGAATCCTTCTGTCTAGCGTTATATGCAGAAATCCCATTTCCAACGAAATCCCCAGGGATGTCAAAATATCCACTTGGAGACTTTACAAACAGAGTGTTTCCAAACTGCTCTATGAAAAGAAAGGTTAAACTCTGTGAGTGGAATGCACACATCACGAAGTGGTTGCTGAGAATGATTCTCTCTAGTTTTTATACGATGATATTTCCTTTCCTACCTTTGGCCCCAAAGCACTTGAAATCTCCACTTTCAAATTCCATAAAAATAGGGTTTCAAACCTGCTCTGTCTAAACGATGGTTCAACTCTGTGAGTTGAACACTCGCAGCCCAAAGAAGTTCCTGAGAATTCTTCTGTCTAGCGTTATATGCAGAAATCCCGTTTCCAACGAAATCCTCAAAGGGGTCCAAATATCCACTTGCAGACTTTACAAACAGAGTGTTTCCAAACTGCTCTATGAAAAGAAAGGTCAAACTCTGTGAGTGGAACGCACACATCAACAAGTCGTTGCTGAGAATGATTCTCTCTAGTTTTTATATGAAGATATTTCCTTTTCTAACGTTGGCTCCAAGCGCTTGAAATCTCCACTTGAAAATTCCACAAAAAGAGGGTTTCAAATCTGCTCTGTCTAAAGGAAGGTTCAACTCTGTGAGTTGAACACACACAGCCCAAAGTAGTGAGTGAGAATTCTTCTGCCTAGCGTTATATGAAGAAATCCCGTTTCCAACGATATCCCCAGAGAGGTCCAAATATCCACTTGCAGACTTTAAAACAGAGTGTTTCCAAACTGCTCTATGAAAAGAAAGGTTAAACTCTGTGAGTGAAACGCACACATCACCAAGAGGTTGCTGAGAATGATTCTCTCTAGTTTTTATGCGAAGATATTTCCTTTTCTACCATTGGCCCCAAAGCGCTTGAAATCTCCACTGGCAAATTCTACTAAAAGAGGGTTTCATATCAGCTCTGTCTAAAGGAAGGTTCAACTCTGTGAGTTGAACACACGCAGCCCAAAGAAGTGACTGAGAATCCTTCTGTCTAGCGTTGTATGCAGAAATCCCGTTTCCAACAAAATCCTCAAACAGGTCCAAATATCCACTTGCACACTTTACAAACAGAGTGTTTCCAAACTGCTCTATGAAATGAAAGGTTAAACGCTGTCAGTGGAACGCACTCATCACCAAGTGGTTGCTGAAAATGATTCTGTTTAATTTTTATGCGAAGATATATCCTTTCCTACTGTTGGCCCCAAAGCACTTGAAATCTCCACTTGCAAATTCCAAGAAAAGAGGGTTTCCAATCCGTTTTGTCTAAAGGAAGGTTCAACTCTGTGAGTTGAACACACACAGCCCAAAGAAGTTACTGAGAATTCTTCTGTCTAGCGTTAAATGCAGAAATCCCGTTTCCAACGAAATTCTCACAGAGGTCAAAATATCCACTTGCAGTCTTTACAAACAGAGTGTTTCCAAACTGCTCTATGAAAAGAAAGGTTAAACTCTGTGAGTGGAACGCACACATCACCAAGTGATTGCTGAGAATGATTCTCTGTAGTTTTTATGCTAAGATACTTCCTTTTCTACCTTTGGCCCCAAAGCGCTTGAAGTCTCCACTTGCAAATTCCACCAAAAGAGGGTTTCATATCTACTCTGTCTAAAGGAAGGTTCAACGCTGTGAGTTGAACACACGCAGCCCAAAGAAGTGACTGAGAATCCTTCTGTCTAGCGTTATATGCAGAAATCCCATTTCCAACGAAATCCCCAGGGATGTCAAAATATCCACTTGGAGACTTTACAAACAGAGTGTTTCCAAACTGCTCTATGAAAAGAAAGGTTAAACTCTGTGAGTGGAACGCACACATCACCAAGTGGTTGCTGAGAATGATTCTCTCTAGTTTTTATACGATGATATTTCCTTTCCTACCTTTGGCCCCAAAGCACTTGAAATCTCCACTTTCAAATTCCATAAAAAGAGGGTTTCAAAACTGCTCTGTCTAAACGATGGTTCAAATCTGTGAGTTGAACACTCGCAGCCCAAAGAAGTTACTGAGAATTCTTCTGTCTAGCGTTATATGCAGAAATCCCGTTTCCAACGAAATCCTCAAAGGGGTCCAAATATTCACTTGCAGACTTTACAAACAGAGTGTTTCCAAACTGCTCTATGAAAAGAAAGGTCAAACTCTGTGAGTGGAATGCACACATCACCAAGTGGTTGCTGAGAATGATTCTCTCTAGTTTTTATACGAAGATATTTCCTTTTCTACTGTTGAACCCAAAGCGCTTGAAATCTCCACTTGCAAATTCCCCAAAAAGAGGGTCTCAAATCTCCTCTGTCTAAAGGAAGGTTCAACCCTGTGAGTTGAACACACGCAGCCCAAGGAAGTTACTGAGAATTCTTCTGTCTAGCCTTATATGCAGAAATCCCTTTTCCAATGAAATCCTCAAAGAGGTCCAAATATCCACTTGCAGACTTTACAAACAGAGTGTTTCCAAACTGCTCTATGAAAAGAAAGGTCAAACTCTGTGAGTGGAACGCACACATCACAAAGTGGTTTCTGAGAATGATTCTCTCTAGTTTTTATACGAAGATATTTCCTTTTCTTCCGTTGGCAACAAGCGCTTGAAATCTCCACTTGAAAATTCCACAAAAAGAGGGTTTCAAATCTGCTCTGTCTAAAGGAAGGTTGAACTCTGTGAGTTGAACACACACAGCCCAAAGAAGTAACTGAGAATTCTTCTGCCTAGCGTTATATGAAGAGATCCCGTTTCCAACGATATCACCAGAGAGGTCCAAATATCCACTTGCAGACTTTAAAACAGAGTGTTTCCAAACTGCTCCATGAAAAGAAAGGTTAAACTCCGTGAGTGGAACGCACACATCACCAAGTGGTTGCTGAGAATGATTCCCTCTAGTTTTAATGCAAAGATATTTCCTTTACTACCGTTGGCCCCAAACTGTCTAAAGTCTCCACTTGCAAATTCCACAAAAAGAGGGTTTCAAATCTGCTCTGTCGAAAGGAAGCTTCAACTCTGATTTGAACACTAGCAGCCCAAAGAAGTTACTGAGAATTTTTCTGTCTAGCGTTATATGCAGAAATCCCGTTTCCAAAGAAATCCCCAGAGAGGTCCAAATATCCACTTGCAGGCTTTACAAACAGAGTGTTTCCAAACTGCTCTATGAAAAGAAAGGTTATACTCTGTGAGCGGAACGCACACATCACAAAGTGGTTGCTGAGAATGATTCTCTCTAGTTTTTATACGAGGATATTTCCTTTCCTACCGTTGGCCCCAAAGCTCTTGAAATCTCCACTGGCAAATTCCACTAAAAGAGGGTTTCAAATCTGCTCTGTGTAAAGGAAGATTCAACTCTGTGAGTTGAACACACGCAGCCCAAAGAAGTTACTGAGTATTCTTCTGTCTAGCGTTATATGAAGAAATCCCGTTTCAAACGAAATCTCCAGAGAGGTCCAAATATCCACTTGCAGACTTTAAAACAGAGTGTTTCCAAACTGCTCTATGAAAGGAAAGGTTAAACTCTGTGAGTGGAACGCACACATCACCAAGTGGTTGCTGAGAATGATTCTCTCCAGTTTTTATGCGAAGATATTTCCTTTTCAACCATTGGCCCAAATGCGCTTGAAATCTCCACTGGCAAATTCCACGAAAAGAGGGTTTCATATCTGCTCTGTCTAAAGGAAGGTTCAACTCTGTGAGTTGAACACACGCAGCCAAAAGTAGTTACTGAGAATCCTTCTATCTAGCTTTATATGTAGAAATCCCGTTTCCAACGAAATCCTCAAAGAGGTCCAAATATCCACTTGCAGACTTTACAAACAGAGTGTTTCCAAACTGCTCTATGAAAAGAAAGGTTAAACTCTGTGAGTGGAACGCACACATCACCAAGTGTTTGCTGAGAATGATTCTCTCTAGTTTTTATGCGAAGATATTTCCTTTTCTACCTTTGGCCCCAAAGCGCTTGAAATCTCCACTTGCAAATTCCACAAAAAGAGGGTTTCAAATCTGCTCTGTCTAAAGGATGGTTCAACTATGTGAGTTGAACACACGTAGCCCAAAGAAGTTACTGTGAATTCTTCTGCCTAGCTTTATATGAAGAAATCCCTTTTAAAATAATATCCCCAGAGAGGTACAAATATCCACTTGCAGACTTTAAAACAGAGTGTTTCCAAACTGCTCTATGAAAAGAAAGTTTAAACTCTGTGAGTGGAACGCACAAATCACCAAGTGGTTGCTGAGAATGATTCTCTCTAGTTTTTATGCGAAGATATTTCCTTTTCTACCATTGGCCCAAATGCGCTTGAAATCTCCAATGGCAAATTCCATAAAAAGAGGGTTTCAAATCTGCTGTGTCTAAAGTAAGGTTCACCTCTGTGAGTTGAACACACGCAGCCCAAACAAGTTACTGAGAATTCTTCTGTCTAGCGTTATATGCAGAAATCCCATTAGCAACGAAATCCTCAAAGAGGTCCAAATATCCACTTGCAGACTTTACAAACAGAGTGTTTCCAAACTGCTCTATGAAAACAAAGGTTAAACTCTGTGAGTGGAACGCGCACATCACCAAGTGGTTGCTGAGAATGATTCCCTCTAGTTTTAATGCGAATATATTTCCTTTACTACCGTTGGCCCCAAAGTGCCTGAAGTCTCCACTTGCAAATTCCACAAAAAGAGGGTTTCAAATCTGCTCTGTCTAAAGGATGGTTCAACTCTGTGAGTTGAACACTCGCAGTCCAAAGAAGTTACTGATAATTCTTCTGTCTAGCGTTATATGCAGAATATCCCGTTTCCAACGAAATCCTCAAAGGGGTCCAAATATCCACTTGCAGACTTTACAAACAGAGTGTTTCCAAACTGCTCTATGAAAAGAAAGGTCAAACTCTGTGAGTGGAATGCACACATCACCAAGTGGTTGCTGAGAATGATTCTCTCTAGTTTTTATACGAAGATATTTCCTTTTCTACTGTTGGCCCCAAAGCGCTTGAAATCTCCACTTGCAAATCCCCCAAAAGGAGGGTCTCAAATCTCCTCTGTCTAAAGGAAGGTTCAACCCTGTGAGTTGAACACACACAGCCCAAGGAAGTTACTGAGAATTCTTCTGTCTAGCGTTATATGCAGAAATCCCGTTTCCAACGAAATCCTCAAAGAGGTCAAAATATCCACTTGCAGACTTTACAAACAGAGTGTTTCCAAACTGCTCTATGAAAAGAAAGGTCAAACTCTGTGAGTGGAACGCACACATCACAAAGTGGTTTCTGAGAATGATTATCTGTAGTTTTTATACGAAGATATATCCTTTTCTTCCGTTGGCCCCAAGCGCTTGAAATCTCCACTTGAAAATTCCACAAAAAGAGGGTTTCAAATCTGCTCTGTCTAAAGGAAGGTTCAACTCTGTGAGTTGAACACACACAGCCCATAAAGTAACTGAGAATTCTTCTGCCTAGCGTTATATGAAGAGATCCCTTTTCCAACGATATCACCAGAGAAGTCCAAATATCCACTTGCAGACTTTAAAACAGAGTGTTTCCAAACTGCTCCATGAAAAGAAAGGTTAAACTCTGTGAGTGGAACGCACACATCACCAAGTGGTTGCTGAGAATGATTCCCTCTAGTTTTAATGCGAAGATATTTCCTTTACTACCGTTGGCCCCAAAGTGTCTGAAGTCTCCACTTGCAAATTCCACAAAAAGAGGGTTTCAAATCTGCTCTGTGTTAAGGATGGTTCAACTCTGTGAGTTGAACACACGCAGCCCAAAGAAGTTACTGAGAATCCTTCTGTCTAGAGTAATTCGCAGAAATACCGTTTCCAACGAAATCGCCAGAGAGGTCCAAATATCCACTTGCAGACTCTACAAACAGAGTGTTTCCAAACTGCTCTATGAAAAGAAAGGTTAAACTCTGTGAGTGGAACGCACACATCACCAAGTGGTTGCTGAGAATGATTCCCTCTAGTTTTTATTCGAAGATATTTCCTTTTCTACCGTTGGCCGCTAAGTGCTTGAAATCTCCACTTGCAAATTCCACAAAAAGAGGGTTTCAAATCTGCTCTGTGTAATGGAAGGTTCAACTCTGTGAGTTGAACACACGCAGACCAAAGACGTTACTGAGAATTCTGCTAGCGTTATATGCAGAAATCCCGTTTCCAACAAAATCCTCAAAGAAGTCCAAATATCCACTTGCAGACTTTACAAACAGAGTGTTTCCAAACTGCTCTATGAAAAGAAAGGTTAAACTATTTGAGTGGAACGCACACATCACCAAGTGGTTGCTGAGAATGATTCTCTCCAGTTTTTATAGGGAGATGTTTCCTTTTCTACCGTTGGCTGCAAAGTGCTTGTAATCTCCACTTGCAAATTCCACAAAAAGAGGGTTTCAAATCTGCTCTGTCTAAAGGAAGGTTCAACTCTGTGAGTTGAACACACGCAGCCCAAAGAAGTTACTGAGAATTCTTCTGTCTAGAGTTATTTGCAGAAATCCCGTTTCCAACGAAATCGCCAGAGAGGTCCAAATATCCACTTGCAGGCTTTACAAACAGAGTGTTTCCAAACTGCTCTATGAAAAGAAAGGTGAAACTCTGTGAGTGGAACAAACACATCACCAAGTGGTTGCTGAGAATGATTCTCTCTAGTTTTTATACGAAGATGTTTCCTTTTCTACCGTTGGCTGCAAAGCGCTTGAAATCTCCACTTGCAAATTCCACAAAAAGAGGGTTTCAAATCTGCTCTGTCTAAAGGAAGTTTCAACTCTGTGAGTTGAACACACGCAGCCCAAATAAGTTACTGAGAATTCTTCTGTCTAGCGTTATATGCTGAAATCCCGTTTCCAACGAAATCCTCAAAGAGGTCCAAATATCCACTTGCACACTTTACAAACAGAGTGTTTCCAAACTGCTCTATGAAAAGAAAAGTTAAACTCTGTGAGTGGAACGCACACATTACCAAGTGGTTGCTAAGAATGACTCTCTCCAGTTTTTATACTAAGATGTTTCCTTTTCTACCGATGGCCGCAAAGCGCTTGAAATCTCCACTTGCAAATTCCACAAAAAGAGGGTTTCAAATCTGCTCTGTGTAAAGGAAGGTTCACCTCTGGGAGGTGAACACACGCAGCCCAAAGAAGTTACTGAGAATTCTTCTGTCTAGAGTTATTCGCAGAAATCCCGTTTCCAACGAAATCCTCAAAGCGGTCCAAATATCCACTTGCAAACTTTACAAACAGAGTGTTTCCAAACTGCTCTATGAAAAGAAAGTTTAAGCTCTGTGAGTGGAACTCACAAATTACCAAGCGGTTGCTGAGAATGATTCTCTCCAGTTTTTATACAAAGATGTTTCGTTTTCTAACGTTGGCTGCAAAGTGCTTGAAATCTCCACTTGCAAATTCCACAAAAAGAGGGTTTCAAATCTGCTCTGTCTAAAGGAAGGTTCAACTCTGTGAGTTGAACACACACAGCCCAAAGAAGTTTCTGAGAATTCTTCTGTCTAGCGTTATATGCAGAAATCCCGTTTCCAAAGAAATCCTCAAAGGGGTCCAAATATCCACTTGCAGACTTTACAAACAGAGTGTTTCCAAACTGCTCTATGAAAAGAAAGGTGCAACTATGTGAGTGGAACAAACACATCGCCAAGTGGTTGCTGAGAATGATTCTCTCTAGTATTTATACGAAGATGTTTCCTTTTCTACCGTTGGCTGCAAAGCGCTTGAAATCTCCACTTGCAAATTCCACAAAAAGAGGGTTTCAAATCTGCTCTGTCTAAAGGAAGGTTCAACTCTGTGAGTTGAACACACCCAGCCCAAAGAAGTTACTGAGAATTCTTCTGTCTAGCATTATATGCAGAAATCCCGTTTCCAACGAAATCCTCAAGGAGGTCCAAATATCCACTTGCAGACTTTACAAACAGAGTGTTTCCAAACTGCTCTATGAAAAGAAAAGTTAAACTCTGTGAGTGGAACGCACACATCACCAAGTGGTTGCTGAGAATGATTCTCTCTAGTTTTTATACGATGATATTTCCTTTCCTTCCTTCGGCCCCAAAGCACTTGAAATCTCCACTTTGAAATTCCATAAAAAGAGGGTTTCAAATCTGCTCTGTCTAAAGGATGGTTCCACTCTGTGAGTTGAACACTCGCAGCCTAAAGAAGTTACTGAGAATTCTTCTGTCTAGCGTTATATGCAGAAATCCCGTTTCCAACGAAATCCTCAAAGAGGTCCAAATATCCACTTGCAGACTTTACAAACAGAGTGTTTCCAAACTGCTCTATGAAAAGAAAGGTTAAACTCTGTGAGGGGAACGCACACATCACCAATTGGTTGCTGAGAATGATTCTCTCTAGTTTTTATACAAAGATATTTCCTTGTCTACCGTTGGCCCGAAAGCGCTTGAAGCCTCCACCTTCAAATTCCACGGAAAGAGTGTTTGTAATCTCCTCTGTCTAAAGGAAGATTCAACTCTGTGAGTTGAAGACAGGCAGCCCAAAGAAGTTACTGAGAATTCTTCTGTCTAGCGTTAAATGCAGAAATCCCGTTTCCAACAAAATCCTCAAAGGGGTCCAAATATCCACTTGCAGACTTTACAAACTGAGTGTTTCCAAACTGCTCTATCAAAAGAACGGTTAAACTCTGTGAGTGGAACGCACACATCACCAAGTGGTTGCTGAGAATGATTCTCTCTAGTTTTTATACGAAGATATTTCCTTTTCTTCCGTTGGCCCCAAGCGCTAGAAATCTCCACTTGAAAATTCCACAAAAAGAGGGTTTCAAATCTGCTCTGTCTAAAGGAAGGTTCAACTCTGTGAGTTGAACACTTGCAGCCCAAAGAAGTTATTGAGAATTCTTCTGTCTAGCGTTATATGCAGAAATCCCGTTTCCAACGAAATCCGCAAAGAGGTCCAAATATCCACTTGCAGACTTTACAAACAGAGTGTTTCCAAACTGCTCTATGAAAAGAAAGGTTAAACGCTGTGATTCGAATGCACACATCACCAAGTGGTTGCTGAGAATGATTCTCTCTAGTTTTTATACGAAGATACTTCCTTTCCTACCGTTGGCCCCAAAGCGCTTGAAATCTCCACTTTCAAATTCCACCAAAAGAGGGGTTCAAATCTGCTCTCTCTAAAGGAAGGTTCAACTCTGTGAGTTGAACACACGCAGCCCAAAGAAGTTACTGATAATTCTTGTGTCTAGCATTAAATGCAGAAATCCCGTTTCCAACGAAATCCACAAAGGGGTCCAAATATGCACTTGCAGACTTTACAAACAGAGTGTTTCCAAACTGCTCTATGAAAAGAAAGGTCAAACTCTGTGAGTGGAATGCACACATCACCAAGTGGTTGCTGAGAATGATTCTCTCTAGTTTTTATGCGAAGATATTTCCTTTTCTACCGTTGGCCCAAAAGCGCTTGAAATCTCCACTGGCAAATTCCACTAAAAGTGGGTTTCATATCTGCTCTGTCTAAAGGAAGGTGCAACTCTGTGAATTGAACACACGCAGCCCACACAAGTTACTGAGAATTCTTCGGTCTAGCGTTATATACAGAAATGCCGTTTCCAACGAAATCCTCAAAGAGGTCCAAATATCCACTTGCAGAATTTACAAACAGAGTGTTTCCAAACTGCTCTATGAAAAGAAAGGTTAAACTCTGTGAGTGGAATGCACACATCACCAAGTGGTTGCTGAGAATGATTCTCTCTAGTTTTTATGCGAAGATATATCCTTTTCTACCTTTGGCCCCAAAGCGCTTGAAATCTCCACTTGCAAATTCCACAAAAAGAGGGTTTCAAATCTGCTCTGTATAAAGGAAGGTTCAACCCTGTGAGTTGAACACACGCAGCCCAAAGAAGTTACAGTGAATTCTTCTGCCTAGCTTTATATGAAGAAATCCCTTTTAAAACAATATCCCCAGAGAGATGCAAATATCCACTTGCAGACTTTAAAACAGAGTGTTTCCAAACTGCTCTATGAAAAGAAAGTTTAAACTCTGTGAGTGGAACGCTCACATCACCAAGTGGTTGCTGAGAATGATTCCCTCTAGTTTTTATGCGAAGATATTTCCTTTTCTACCATTGGCCCAAATGCGCTTGAAATCTCCAAAGGCAAATTCCATAAAAAGAGGGTTTCAAATCTGCTGTGTCTAAAGGAAGGTTCAACTCTGTGAGTTGAACACGCGCAGCCCAAACAAGTTACTGGGAATTCTTCTGTCTAGTGTTATATGCAGAAATACCGTTTCCAAAGAAATCCCCAGAGAGGTCCAAATATCCACTTGCAGACTTTACAAACAGAGTGTTTCCAAGCTGCTCTATGAAAGAAAGTTTAAACGCTGTGAGTGGAATGCACACATTGCCAAGTGGTTGCTGAGAATGATTCTCTCTACTTTTTATACGAAGATATTTCCTTTCCTACCGTTGGTCACAAAGCCCTTGAAATTTCCACTTTCAAATTCCATAAAAATAGGGTTTCAAATCTGCTGTCTCTAAAGGAAGGTTCAACTCTGTGAGTTGAACACACGCAGCCCAAAGAAGTTACTGAGAATCCTTCTGTCTAGCGTTATATGCAGAAATCCCGTTTCCAACGAAATCCTCTAAGAGGTCCAAATATCCACTTGCAGACTTTACAAACAGAGTGTTTCCAAACTGCTCAATGAAAATAAAGGTTAAACTCTGTGAGTGGAACGCACACATCACCAAGCGGTTGCTGAGAATGATTCTCTCTAGTTTTTAGGCGAAGATATTCCCTTTTCTACCATTGGCCCAAATGCGATTGAAATCTACAATGGCAAATTCCATAAAAAGAGGGTTTCAAATCTGCTGTGTCTAAAGGAAGGTTCAACTCTGTGAGTTGAACACACGCAGCCCAAACAAGTTACTGAGAATTCTTCTGTCTAGCATCATATGCAGAAATCCCGTTTCCAACGAAATCCTCAAAGAGGTCCAAATATCCACTTGCAGACTTTACAAACAGTGTGTTTCCAAACTGCTCTATGAAAAGAAAGGTTAAACTCTGTGAGTGGAACGCACACATCACCAAGTGGTTGCTGAGAATGATTCCCTCTAGTTTTAATGCGAAGATATTTCCTTTACTACCGTTGGCCCCAAAGTGCGTGAAGTCTCCACTTGCAAATTTCACAAAAAGAGGGTTTCAAATCTGCTCTGTCGAAAGGAGGGTTCAACTCTGTGAGTTGAACACTCGCAGCCCAAAGAAGTTACTGAGAATTTTTCTGTCTAGCGTTATATGCAGAAATCCCGTTTCCAAAGAAATCCCCAGAGAGGTCCAAATATCCACTTGCAGACTTTACAAACAGAGTGTTTCCAAACTGCTCTATCAAAAGAACGGTTAAACTCTGAGAGTGGAACGCACACATCACCAAGTGGTTGCTGAGAATGATTCTCTCTAGTTTTTATACGAAGATATTTCCTTTTCTTCCGTTGGCCCCAAGCGCTAGAAATCTCCACTTGAAAATTCCACAAAAAGAGGGCTTCAAATCTGCTCTGTCTAAAGGAAGGTTCAACTCTGTGGGTTGAACACTCGCAGCCCAAAGAAGTTACTGAGAATTCTTCTGTCTAGCGTTATATGCAGAAATCCCGTTTCCAACGAAATCCGCAAAGAGGTCCAAATATCCACTTGCAGACTTTACAAACAGAGTGTTTCCAAACTGCTCTATGAAAAGAAAGGTCAAACTCTGTGAGAGGAATGCGCACATCACCAAGTGTTTGCTGAGAATGATTCTCTCTAGTTTTTATACGAAGATATTTCCTTTTCTTCCGTTGGCCCCAAGCGCTAGAAATCTCCACCTGAAAATTCCTCAAAAAGAGGGTGTCAAATCTGCTGTGTCTAAAGGAAGGTTCAACTCTGTGAGTTGAACACTCGCAGCCCAAAGAAGTTACTGAGAATTCTTCTGTCTAGCGTTATATGCAGAAATCCCGTTTCCAACGAAATCCTCAAAGAGGTCCAAATATCCACTTGCAGACTTTACAAACAGAGTGTTTCCAAACTGCTCTATGAAAAGAAAGGTTAAACGCTGAGTTCGAACGCACACATCACCAAGTGGTTGCTGAGAATGATTCTCTTTAGTTTTTATGTGAAGATATATCCTTTTCTACCTTTGTCCCCAATGCGCTTGAAATCTCCAATGGCAAATTCCACCAAATGAGGGTTTCATATCTGCTCTGTCTAAAGGAAGGTTCAACTCTGTGTGTTGAAGACACGCAGCCCAAAGGAGTTACTGAGAATCCTTCTGTCTAGCGTTATATGCAGAAATCCCGTTTCCAACGAAATCCTCAAAGAGTTCCAAATATCCACTTGCAGACTTTACAAACGGAGTGTTCCCAAACTGCTCTATGAACAGAAAGGTTAAACCCCGTGAGTGGAATGCACACATCACCAAGTGTTTGCTGAGAATGATTCTCTCTAGTTTTTATACGAAGATATTTCCTTTCCTACCGTTGGCCCCAAAGCGCTTGAAATCTCCACTGGCAAATTCCACTAAAAGAGGGTTTCATATCTGCTCTGTCTAAAGGAAGGTTCAACTCTGTGAGTTGAACACACGCAGCCCAAAGAAGTTACTGAGAATCCTTCTGTCTAGCGTTATATGCAGCAATCCCGTTTCCAAAGAAATCCTCAAAGAGGTCCAAATATCCTCTTGCAGACTTTACAAACAGAGTGTTTCCAAACTGCTCTATGAAAACAAAGGTTAAACGCTGTGAGTGGAACGCACTCATCACCAAGTGGTTGCTGAAAATGATTATCTCTAGTTTTTATGCGAAGATATTTCGTATCCTACTGTTGGCCCCAAAGCACTTGAAATCTCCACTTGCAAATTCCACAAAAAGAGGGTTTCAAATCTGCTCTGTCTATAGGAAGGTTCAACCCAGTGAGTTGAACACACACAGCCCAATGAAGTTACTGAGAATTCTTCTGCCTGGTGTTATATGAAGAAATCCCGTTTCCAACGAAATACCCAGTGAAGTCCAAATATCCACTTGCAGACTTTGAAACAGAGTGTTTCCAAACTGCTCTATGAAAAGAAAGGTTAAACTCTGTGAGTGGAACGCACACATCACCAAGTGGTTGCTGAGAATGATTCTCTTTAGTTTTTATGTGAAGATATATCCTTTTCTACCTTTGTCCCCAATGCGCTTGAAATCTCCACTGGCAAATTCCACCAAATGAGGGTTTCATATCTGCTCTGTCTAAAGGAAGGTTCAACTCTGTGTATTGAACACACGCAGCCCAAAGGAGTTACTGAGAATCCTTCTGTCTAGCGTTATATGCAGAAATCCCGTTTCCAACGAAATCCTCAAAGAGTTCCAAATATCCACTTGCAGACTTTACAAACGGAGTGTTTCCAAACTGCTCTATGAACAGAAAGGTTAAACCCCGTGAGTGGAATGCACACATCACCAAGTGTTTGCTTAGAATGATTCTCTCTAGTTTTTATACGAAGATATTTCCTTTCCTACCGTTGGCCCCAAAGCGCTTGAAATCTCCAATGGCAAATTCCATAAAAAGAGGGTTTCAAATGTGCTGTGTCTAAAGGAAGGTTCAACTCTGTGAGTTGAACACACGCAGCCCAAAGAAGTTACTGAGAATTCTTCTGTCTAGCGTTATATGCAGAAATCCCGTTTCCAACAAAATCCTCACAGAGGTCCAAATATCCACTTGCAGACTTTACAAACAGAGTGTTTCCAAACTGCTCTATGAAATGAAAGGTTAAACTCTGTGATTGGAACGCACACATCACCAAGTGGTTGCTGAGAATGATTCCCTCTTGTTTTTATGCGAAGATATTTCCTTTTCCACCGTTGGCCCAAAAGTGCCTGAAATCTTCTCTTGCAAATTCCACAAAAAGAGGGTTTCAAATCTGCTCTGTCAAAAGGAAGGTTCAACTCTGTGAGTTGAACACACGCAACTGAAAGAAGATACTCAGAATTCTTCTGTCTTGCTTTATATGCAGAAATCCCGTTTCCAAATAAATCCTCAAAGAGGTCCAAATATCCAATTGCAGACTTAACAAACAGAGTGTTTCCAAACTGCTCTAAAATGAAAGGTTAAACTCCGTGAGTGGGACGCACACATCACCAAGTGGTTGCTGAGAATGATTCTCTCTAGTTTTTATGCGAACATATTTCCTTTTCTACCTTTGGCCCCAAAGAGCTTGAAATCTCCACTTTCAAATTCCATAAAAAGAGGGTTTCAAATCTGCTGTGTCTAAAGGAAGGTTCAACTCTGTGAGTTGAACACACGCAGCCCAAAGAAGTTACTGAGAATTCTTCTGTCTAGCGTTATATGCAGAAATCTCGTTTCCAACGAAATCCTCAAAGAGGTCCAAATATCCACTTGCAGACTTTACAAACAGAGTGTATCCAAACTGCTCTATGAAAAGAAAGGTTATACTCTGTGATTGGAACGCACACATCACAAAGTGGTTGCTGAGAATGATTCTCTCTAGTTTTTATACGAAGATATTTCCTTTTCTACCGTTGGCCCGAAAGCGCTTGAAATCTCCACTTGCAAATACCCCAAAAAGAGGGTTTCAAATCTGCTCTGTCTAAAGGAAGATTCAACTCTGTGAGTTGAACACACGCAGCCCAAAGTAGTTACTGAGAATTCTTCTGTCTAGCGTTAAATGCAGAAATCCCGTTTCCAACGAAATCCTCAAAGGGGTCCAAATATCCACTTGCAGACTTTACAAACAGAGTGTTTCCAAACTGCTCTATGAAGAGAAAGGTTAAACTCTGTGAGTGGAACGCACACATTACCAAGTGGTTGCTGAGAATGATTTTCTCTAGTTTTTATACGAAGATATTTCCTTTCCTACTTTTGGCCCCAAAGCACTTGAAATCTCGACTTTCAAATTCCATAAAAAGAGGGTTTCAAATCTGCTGTGTCTAAAGGACGGTTCAACTCTGTGAGTTTAACACTCGCAGCCCAAAGAAGTTACTGAGAATTCTTCTGTCTAGCGTTATATGCAGAAATCCCATTTCCAAAGAAATCCCCAGAGCAGTCCAAATATCCACTTGCAGCCTTTACAAACAGAGTGTTTCCAAACTGCTCTTTGAAAAGAAAGGTTAAACGCTGTGATTCGAACGCACACATCACCAAGTGGTTGCTGAGAATGATTCTCTCTAGTTTTTATACGAAGTTTTCCTTTCCTACCGTTGGCCCCAAAGCGCTTGAAATCTCCACTTTCAAATTCCATAAAAAGAGGGTTTCAAATCTGCTGTGTCTAAAGGAAGGTTCAACTCTGTGAGTTGAACACACGCAGCCCAAAGAAGTTACTGATAATTCTTGTGTCTAGCGTTATATGCAGAAATCCCGTTTCCAGCGAAATCCGCAAAGAGGTCCAAATATCCACTTGCAGGCTTTACAAACAGAGTGTTTCCAAACTGCTCTATGAAAAGAAAGGTTATACTCTGTGAGTGGAACGCACACATCACAAAGTGGTTGCTGAGAATGATTCTCTCTAGTTTTTATACGAAGATATTTCCTTTTCTACCGTTGGCCCGAAAGCGCTTGAAATCTCCGCTTGCAAATTCCCCAAAAAGAGGGTTTCAAATCTGCTCTGTCTAAAGGAAGATTCAACTCTGTGAGTTGAACACACGCAGCCCAAAGAAGTTACTGAGAATTCTTCTGTCTAGCGTTATATGCAGAAATCCCGTTTCCAACGAAATCCTCAAAGGGGTCCAAATATCCACTTGCAGACTTTACAAACAGAGCGTTTCCAAACTGCTCTATGAAAAGAAAGGTCAAACTCTGTGAGTGGAACGCACACATCACCAATTGGTTGCTGAGAATGATTCTCTCTAGTTTTTATACGAAGATATTTCCTTTTCTTCCGTTGGCCCCAAGCGCTTGAAATCTCCACTTGAAAATTCCACAAAAAGAGGGTTTCAAATCTGCTCTGTCTAAAGGAAGGTTCAACTCTGTGAGTTGAACACACACAGTCCAAAGAAGTAACAGAGAATTCTTCTGCCTAGCGTTATATGAAGAGTTCCCGTTTCCAACGATATCACCAGAGAGGTCCAAATATCCACTTGCAGACTTTAAAACACAGTGTTTCCAAACTGCTCCATGAAAAGAAAGGTTAAACTCTGTGAGTGGAACGCACACATCACCAAGAGGTTGCTGAGAATGATTCCCTCAAGTTTTAATGCGAAGATATTTCCTTTACTACCGTTGGTCCCAAAGTGTCTGAAGTCTCCACTTGCAAATTCACCAAAAAGAGGGTTTCAAAACTGCTCTGTCGATAGGAAGGTTCAACCCTGTGAGTTGAACACGCGCAGCACAAAGAATTTACTGAGAATTTTTCTGTCTAGCGTTATATGCAGAAATCCCGTTTCCAAAGAAATCCCCAGAGAGGTCCAAATATCCACTTGCAGACTTTACAAACAGAGTGTTTCCAAACTGTTCTATGAAAAGAAAGGTTAAACGCTGTGAGTGGAATGCACACATCACCAAGTGGTTGCTGAGAATGATTCTCTCTAGTTTTTATACGAAGATATTTCCTTTCCTACAGTTGGCTCCAAAGCGCTTGAAATCTCCACTTTCAAATTCCATAAAAAGAGGGTTTCAAATCTGCTGTGTCGAATGGAAAGTTCAACACTGCGAGTTGAACACACGCAGCCCAAAAAGTTACTGAGAATTCTTCTGTCTAGCGTTATATGCAGAAATCCCGTTTCCAACGAAATCCTCAAAGAGGTTCAAATATCCACTTCCAGGCTTTACAAGCAGAGTGTTTCCAAACTGCTCTATGAAAAGAAAGGTTATACTCTGTGAGTGGAACGCACACATCACAAAGTGGTTGCTGAGAATGATTCTCTCCAGTTTTTATACGAAGATATTTCCTTTTCTACCGTTGGCCCGAAAGCGCTTGAAATCTCCACTTGCAAATTCCCCAAAAAGAGGGTTTCAAATCTGCTCTGTCTAAAGGAAGATTCAACTCTGTGAGTTGAACACACGCAGCCCAAAGAAGTTACAGAGAATCCTTCTGTCTAGCGTTATATGCAGAAATCCCATTTCCAACGAAATCCCCAGGGATGTCCAAATATCCACTTGGAGACTTTACAAACAGAGTGTTTCCAAACTGCTCTATGAAAAGAAAGGTTAAACTCTGTGAGTGGAACGCAAACTTCACCAAGTGGTTGCTGAGAATGATTCCCTCTAGTTTTTATACGATGATATTTCCTTTCCTACCTTTGGCCCCAAAGCACTTGAAATCTCCACTTTCAAATTCCATAAACGGAGGGTTTCAAATCTGCTCTGTCTAATGGATGGTTCAACTCTGTGAGTTGAACACTCGCAACCCAAAGAAGTTACTGAGAATTCTTCTGTCTAGCGTTATATGCAGAAATCCCGTTTCCAACGAAATCCTCAAAGGGGTCCAAATATCCACTTGCAGACTTTACAAACAGAGTGTTTCCAAACTGCTCTATGAAAAGAAAGGTTATACTCTGTGAGTGGAATGCACACATCACCAAGTGGTTGCTGAGAATGATTCTCTCTAGTTTTTATACGAAGATATTTCCTTTTCTACTGTTGGCCCCAAAGCGCTTGAAATCTCCACTTGCAAATTCCCGAAAAAGAGGGTCTCAAATCTCCTCTGTCTAAAGGAAGGTTCAACCCTGTGAGTTGAACACACGCAGCCCAAAGAAGTTACTGAGAATTCTTCTGCCTAGCTTTATATGAGGAAATCCCGTTTCCAACGAAATCTCCAGATAGGTCCAAATATCCACTTGCAGACTTTAAAACAGAGTGTTTCCAAACTGCTCTATGAAAGGAAAGGTTAAACTCTGTGAGTGGAACGAACACATCACCAAGTGGTTGCTGAGAATGATTCTCTCTAGTTTTTATGTGAAGATATTTCCTTTTCAACCATTGGCCCAAATGCGCTTGAAATCTCCTCTGGCAAATTCCACGAAAAGAGGGTTTCATATCTGCTCTGTCTAAAGGAAGGTTCAGTTCTGTGAGTTGAACACACGCAGCCCAAAGGAGTTACTGAGAATCCTTCTGTCTAGCTTTATACGTAGAAATCCTGTTTCCAACTAAATCCTCAAAGAGGTCCAAATATCCACTTGCAGACTTTACAAACAGAGTGTTTCCAAACTGCTCTATGAAAAGAAAGGTTAAACTCTGTGAGTGGAACGCACACATCACCAAGTGTTTGCTGAGAATGATTCTCTCTAGTTTTTATGCGAAGATATTTCCTTTTCTACATTTGGCCGCAAAGTGCTTGAAATCTCCACTTGCAAATTCCACAAAAAGAGGGTTTCAAATCTGCTCTGTCTAAAGGAAGGTTCAACACTGTGAGTTGAACACACGCAGCCCAAAGAAGTTACTGTGAATTCTTCTGCCTAGATTTATATGAAGAAATCCCGTTTAAAACAATATCCCCAGAGAGGTCCAAATATTCACTTGCAGACTTTAAAACAGAGTGTTTCCAAACTGCTCTATGAAAAGAAAGTTTAAACTCTCTGAGTGGAACGCACACATCTCCAAGTGGTTGCTGAGAATGATTCTCTCTATTTTTTATGCGAAGATATTTCCTTTTCTACCATTGGCCCAAATGCGCTTGAAATCTCCAATGGCAAATTCCATAAAAAGAGGGTTTCAAATCTGCTGTGTCTAAAGGAAGGTTCAACTCTGTGAGTTGAACACACGCAGCCCAAAGAAGTTACTGATAATTCTTGTGTCTAGCGTTATATGCAGAAATCCCGTTTCAAAAGAAATCCTCAAAGAGGTCCAAATATCCACTTGCAGGCTTTACAAACAGAGTGTTTCCAAACTGCTCTATGAAAAGAAAGGTTATACTCTGTGAGTGGAACGCACACATCACAAGGTGGTTGCTGAGAATGATTCTCTCTAGTTTTTAAACGAAGATATTTCCTTTTCTACTGTTGGCCTGAAAGCGCTTGAAATCTCCGCTTGCAAATTCCACAAAATGAGGGTTTCAAATCTGCTCTGTCTAAAGGAAGATTCAACTCTGTGAGTTGAACACACGCAGCCTAAAGAAGTTACTGAGAATGCTTCTGTCTAGCGTTATATTCAGAAATCCCGTTTCCAACGAAATCCTCAAAGGGGTCCAAATATCCACTTGCAGACTTTACAAACAGAGTGTTTCCAAACTGCTCTATGAAAAGAAAGGTTAAACTCTATGAGTGGAACGGACACATCACCAAGTGGTTTCTGAGAATGATTCTCTCTAGTTTTTATACGAAGATATTTCCTTTTCTACTGTTGGCCCCAAGCGCTTGAAATCTCCACGGAAAATTCCACTAAAAGAGGGTTTCAAATCTGCTCTGTCTAAAGGACGGTTCAACTCTGTGAGTTGAACTCACGCAGCCCAAAGAAGTTACTGAGAATACTTCTGTCTAGAGTTATATGCAGAAATCCCGTTTCCAACGAAATCCTCAAAGGAGTCCAAATATCCACTTGCAGACTTTACAAACAGAGTGTTTCCAAACTGCTCTATGAAAAGAAAGGTTAAACTCTGTGAGTGGAACGCACACATCACCAAGTGGCTGCTGAGAATGATTCTCTCTAGTTTTTATACGAAGATATTTCCTTTTCTACCGTTGGCCCCAAAGCGCTTGAAGCCTCCACCTTCAAATTCCACGAAAAGAGGGTTTCAAATCTGCTCTGCCTAAAGGAAGGTTCAACTCTGTGAGTTGAACACTCGCAGCCCAAAGAAGTTACTGAGAATTCTTCTGTCTAGCGTTATATGCAGAAATACCGTTTCCAACGAAATCCCCAGAGAGGTCCAAATATCCACTTGCAGACTTTACAAACAGAGTGTTTCCAAGCTGCTCTATGAAAGAAAGTTTAAACGCTGTGAGTGGAACGCACACATTGCCAAGTGGTTGCTGAGAATGATTCTCTCTACTTTTTATACGAAGATATATCCTTTCCTACCGTAGGCAACAAAGCCCATGAAATTTCCACTTTCAAATTCCATAAAAATAGGGTTTCAAATCTGCTGTGTCTAAAGGAAGGTTCAACTCTGTGAGTTGAACCCACGCAGCCCAAAGCAGTTACTTACAATCCTTCTGTCTAGAGTTATATGCAGAAATCCCGTTTCCAACGAAATCCTCTAAGAGGTCCATATATCCACTTGCAGACTTTACAAACAGAGTGTTTCCAAACTGCTCTATGAAAAGAAAGGTTAAACTCTGTGAGTGGAACGCACACATCACCAAGTGTTTGCTGAGAATGATTCTCTCTAGTTTTTATGCGAAGATATTTCCTTTTCTACATTTGGCCGCAAAGTGCTTGAAATCTCCACTTGCAAATTCCACAAAAAGAGGGTTTCAAATCTGCTCTGTCTAAAGGAAGGTTCAACACTGTGAGTTGAACACACGCAGCCCAAAGAAGTTACTGAGAATTCTTCTGTGTAGCGTTATATGCAAAAATCCCGTTTCCAACGAAATCCCCAGAGAGGTCCAAATATCCCCTTGCAGACTTTACAAACAGAGTGTTTCCAAACTGCTCTATGAAAAGAAAGTTTAAACGCTGTGAGTGGAACGCACACATTACCAAGTGGTTGCTGAGAATGATTCTCTCTAGTTTTTATACGAAGATATTTCCTTTCCTACAGTTGGCCCCAAAGCCCTTGAAATTTCCACTTTCAAATGCCATAAAAAGAGGGTTTCAAATCTGCTGTGTCTAAAGTAAGTTTCAACTCTGTGAGTTGAGCACACGCAGCCCAAACAAGTTACTGAGAATTCTTCTGTCTTGCGTTATATGCAGAAATCCCGTTTCCAACGAAATCCTCAAAGAGGTCCAAATATCCACTTGCAGACTTTACAAACAGAGTGTTTCCAAACTGCTCCATGAAAAGAATGGTCAAACGCTGTGAGTGGAACGCACTCATCAAAAAGTGGTTGCTGAAAATGATTCTCTCTAGTTTTTATGCGAAGATATTTCCTTTCCTACCGTTGGCCCGAAAGCGCTTGAAATCTCCACTTGCAAATTCCACAAAAAGAGGGTTTCAAATCTGCTCTGTCTAAATTAAGATTCAACTCTGTGAGTTGAACACACGCAGCCCAAAGAAGTTACTGAGAATTCTTCTGCCGAGCTTTATATGAAGAAATCCCGTTTCAAACGAAATCTCCAGAGAGGTCCAAATATCCACTTGCAGACTTTAAAACAGAGTGTTTCCAAACTACTCTATGAAAAGAAAGGTTAAACTCTGTGAGTGGAACGCACACATCACCAAGTGGTTGCTGAGAATGATTCTCTCTAGTTTTTATGCGAAGATATTTCCTTTTCTACCATTGGCCCAAATGCGCTTGAAATCTCCACTGGCAAATTCCACGAAAAGAGGTTTTCATATCTGCTATGTCTAAAGGAAGGTTCTACTCTGTGAGTTGAACACACGCAGCCCAAAGGAGTTACTGAGAATCCTTCTGTCTAGCGTTATATGCAGAAATCCCGTTTTCAACGAAATCCTCAAAGAGGTCCAAATATCCACTTGCAGACTTTACAAACAGAGTGTTTCCAAACTGCTCTATGAAAAGAAAGGTTAAACTCTGTGTGTGTGACGCACACATCACCAAGTGGTTGCTGAGAATGATTCCCTCTAGTTTTAATGCGAAGATATTTCCTTTACTACCGTTGGCCCCAACGTGCCTGAAGTCTCCACTTGCAAATTCCACAAAAAGAGGGTTTCAAATCTGCTCTGTCGAAAGGAAGGTTCAACTCTGTGAGTTGAACACTCGCAGCCCAAAGAAGTTACTGAGAATTTTTCTGTCTAGCGTTATATGCAGAAATCCTGTTTCCAAGGAAATCCCCAGAGAGGTCCAAATATCCACTTGCAGACTTTACAAACAGAGTGTTTCCAAACTGTTCTATGAAAAGATAGGTTAAACGCTGTGAGGGGAACGCACACATCACCAAGTGGTTGCTGAGAATGATTCTCTCTAGTTTTTTTGTGAAGATATTTCCTTTCCCACCGTTGGCCCCAAAGCGCTTGAAATCTCCACTTGCAAATTCCATAAAAAGAGCGTTTCAAATCTGCTGTGTCTAAAGGAACGTTCAACTCTGTGAGTTGAGCACACGCAGCCCAAACAAGTTACTGAGAATTCTTCGGTCTAGCGTTATATACAGAAATGCCGTTTCCAACGAAATCCTCAAAGAGGTCCAAATATCCACTTGCAGAATTTACAAACAGAGTGTTTCCAAACTGCTCTATGAAAAGAAAGGTTAAACTCTGTGAGTGGAACGCACACATCACCAAGTGGTTGCTTAGAATGATTCTCTCTAGTTTTTATGCGAAGATATTTCCTTTTCTACCTTTGGCCCCAAAGCGCTTGAAATCTCCACTTGCAAATTCCACAAAAAGAGGGTTTCAAATCTGCTCTGTATAAAGGAAGGTTCAACCCTGTGAGTTGAACACACGCAGCCCAAAGAAGTTACAGTGAATTCTTCTGCCTAGCTTTATATGAAGAAATCCCTTTTAAAACAATATCCCCAGAGAGATGCAAATATCCACTTGCAGACTTTAAAACAGAGTGTTTCCAAACTGCTCTATGAAAAGAAAGTTTAAACTCTGTGAGTGGAACGCACACATCACCAAGTGGTTGCTGAGAATGATTCCCTCTAGTTTTTATGCGAGGATATTTCCTTTTCTACCATTGGCCCAAATGCGCTTGAAATCTCCAAAGGCAAATTCCATAAAAAGAGGGTTTCAAATCTGCTGTGTCTAAAGGAAGGTTCAACTCTGTGAGTTGAACATGCGCAGCCCAAACAAGTTACTGAGAATTCTTCTGTCTAGCGTTATATGCAGAAATACCGTTTCCAACGAAATCCCCAGAGAGGTCCAAATATCCACTTGCAGACTTTACAAACAGAGTGTTTCCAAGCTGCTCTATGAAAGAAAGTTTAAACGCTGCGAGTGGAATGCACACATTGCCAAGTGGTTGCTGAGAATGATTCTCTCTACTTTTTATACGAAGATATTTCCTTTCCTACCGTTGGCCACAAAGCCCTAGAAATTTCCACTTTCAAATTCCATAAAAATAGGGTTTCAAATCTGCTGTCTCTAAAGGAAGGTTCAACTCTGTGAGTTGAACACACGCAGCCCAAAGAAGTTACTGAGAATCCTTCTGTCTAGCGTTATATGCAGAAATCCCGTTTCCAACGAATTCCTCTAAGAGGTCCAAATATCCACTTGCAGACTTTACAAACAGAGTGTTTCCAAACTGCTCAATGAAAAGAAAGGTTAAACTCTGTGAGTGGAACGCACACATCACCAAGCGGTTGCTGAGAATGATTCTCTCTAGTTTTTAGGCGAAGATATTTCCTTTTCTACAATTGGCCCAAATGCGCTTGAAATCTACAATGGCAAATTCCATAAAAAGAGGGATTCAAATCTGCTGTGTCTAAAGGAAGGTTCAACTCTGTGAGTTGAACACACGCAGCCCAAACAAGTTACTGAGAATTCTTCTGTCTAGCATCATATGCAGAAATCCCGTTTCCAAAGAAATCCCCAGAGAGGTCCAAATATCCACTTGCAGACTTTACAAACAGAGTGTTTCCAAACTGTTCTATGAAAAGAAAGGTTAAACGCTGTGAGTGGAACGCACACATCACCAAGTGGTTGCTGAGAATGATTCTCTCTAGTTTTTATACGAAGATATTTCCTTTCCTACCGTTGGCCCCAAAGCGCTTGAAATCTCCACTTTCAAATTCCATAAAAAGAGGGTTTCAAATCTGCTCTGTCTAAAGGATGGTTCAACTCTGTGAGTTGAATACAGGCAGCCCAAAAAAGTTACTGAGAATTCTTCTGTCTAGCATTATATACGGAAATCCCGTTTCCAACGAAATCCTCAAAGTGGTCCAAATATCCACTTGCAGACTTTACAAACAGAGTGTTTCCAAACTGCTCCATGAAAAGAAAGGTTAAACTCTGTGAGTGGAACGCACACATCACCAAGTGGTTGCTGAGAATGATTCCCTCTAGTTTTAATGCGAAGATATTTCCTTTACTACCGTTGGCCCCAAAGTGCCTGAAGTCTCCACTTGCAAATCCCACAAAAAGAGGTTTTCAAATCTGCTGTGTCTAAAGGAAGGTTCAACTCTGTGAGTTGAACACACGCAGCCCAAAGAAGTTACTGAGAATTCTTCTGTCTAGCGTTATATGCAGAAATCCCGTTTCCAACGAAATCATCAAAGACTTCCAAATATCCACTTGCAGACTTTACAAACAGAGTGTTTCCAAACTGTTCTATGAACAGAAACGTTAAACTCTGTGAGTGGAACGCACACATCACCAAGTGGTTGCTGAGAATAATTCTCTCTATTTTTATGCTAAGATACTTCCTTTTCTACCTTTGGCCCCAAAGCACTTGAAGTCTCCACTTGCAAATTCCACAAAAAGAGGGTTTCAAATCTGCTCTGTCTAAAGGGCGGTTCAACTCTGTGAGTTGAACACTCGCAGCCTAAAGAAGTTACTGAGAATTCTTCTGTCTAGCGTTATATGCAGAAATCCCGTTTCCAACGAAATCCGCAAAGAGGTCCAAATATCCACTTGCAGACTTTACAAACAGAGTGTTTCCAAACTGCTCTATGAAAAGAAAGGTCAAACTCTGTGAGAGGAATGCGCACATCACCAAGTGTTTGCTGAGAATGATTCTCTCTAGTTTTTATACGAAGATATTT
Source organism: Gorilla gorilla gorilla (assembly GCF_029281585.2). Classification (NCBI taxonomy): domain Eukaryota; kingdom Metazoa; phylum Chordata; class Mammalia; order Primates; family Hominidae; genus Gorilla; species Gorilla gorilla. The sequence continues at coordinate 67,033,090 of NC_073230.2, read as the reverse complement.
CCTTTTCTTCCGTTGGCCCCAAGCGCTTGAAATCTCCACTTGAAAATTCCACAAAAAGAGGGTTTCAAATCTGCTCTGTCTAAAGGAAGGTTCAACTCTGTGGGATGAACACACACAGCCCAAAGAAGTAACTGAGAATTCTTCTGCATAGCGTTATATGAAGAAATCCCTTTTCCAACGATATCCGCAGAGAGCTCCAAATATCCACTTGCAGACTTCAAAACAGAGTGTTTCCAAACTGCTCTATGAAAAGAAAGGTTAAACTCTGTGAGTGGAATGCACACATCACCAAGTGGTTGCTGAGAATGATTCTCTCTAGTTTTTATGCGAAGATACATCCTTTTCTACTTTTGGCCCCAAAGCACTTGAAATCTCCACTTGCAAATTCCACGAAAAGACGGTTTCAAGTCTGTTCTGTCTAAAGGACGGTTGAACTCTGTGAGTTGAACTCACGCAGCCCAAAGAATTTACTGAGAATTCTTCTATCTAGCGTTATATGCAGAAATCCCGTTTCCAACGAAATCACCAGAGAGGTCCACATATCCACTTGCAGACTTTACAAACAGAGTGTTTCCAAACTGCTCTATGAGAAAAAAGTTTAAAAGCTGTGAGTGGAACACACACATTACCAAGTGGTTGCTGAGAATGATTCTCTCTAGTTTTTATACGAAGATATTTCCTCTTCTACCGTTGGCCCCAAGCGCTTGAAATCTCCACTTGAAAATTCCACAAAAAGAGGGTTTCAAATCTGCTCTGTCTAAAGGAAGGTTCAACTCTGTGAGTTGAACACACACAGCCCAAAGAATTTACTGAGAATTCTTCTGTCTAGCTTTATATGCAGAAATCCCGTTTCCAACGAAATCCTCAGAGAGGTCCAAATATCCACTTGCAGACTTTACAAACAGAGTGTTTCCAAACTGCTCTATGAAAAGAAAGGTTAAACTCTGTGAGTGGAACGCACTCATCACCAAGTGGTTGCTGAAAATGATTATCTCTAGTTTTTATGCGAAGATATTTCCTTTCCTACTGTTGGCCCCAAAGCACTTGAAATCTCCACTTGCAAATTCCAGGAAAAGAGGGTTTCAAATCAGCTCTGTCTAAAGGAAGGTTCAACTCTGTGAGTTGAACACACGCAGCTCAAGGAAGTTACTGAGAATTCTTCTGCCTAGCGTTGTATGAAAAAATTCCGTTTCCAACGAAATCCCCTGAGAGGTCCAAATATCCACTTGCAGATTTTAAAACAGAGTGTTTCCAAACTTATCTATGAAAAGAAAGGTTAAACACTGTGAGTGGAACGCACACATCACCAACTGGTTGCTGAGAATGATTCTCTCTATTTTTTATGCGAAGATATTTCCTTTTCTAGAATTGGCCCCAAAGCGCTTGAAATCTCCACTGGCAAATTCCACAAAAAGAGGGTTTCATATCTGCTCTGTCTAAAGGAATGTTCAACTCTGTGAGTTGAACACACGCAGCCCAAAGAAGTTACTGAGAATTCTTCTGTCTAGCGTTATATGCAGAAATCCGGTTTCCAACAAAATCCACAAAGAGGTCCAAATATCCACTTGCAGACTTTACATAAAGAGTGTTTCCAAACTGCTCTTTGAAATGAAAGGTTAACCTCTGTGAGTGGAACGCACACATCACCAACTGGTTGCTGAGAATGATTCTCTCTAGTTTTTATGCGAAGATATTTCCTTTTCTACCTTTGGCCCCAAAGCGCTTGAAATCTCCACTTGCAAATTCCACAAAAAGAGGGTTCCAACTCTGCTCTGTCTAAAGGAAGGTTCAAATCTCTGAGTTTAACACAGGGAGCACAAAGAAGTTACTGATAATTCTTCTGTCTTGCGTTATATGCAGAAATTCCGTTTCCAATGAAGTCCTCAATATGTCCAAATATCCACTTGCAGACTTTACAAACAGAGTGTTTCCAAACTGCTCTATGAAAAGAAAGGTTAAACTCTGTGAGTGGAACGCACACATCACCAAGTGGTTGCTGAGAATGATTCTCTCTAGTTTTTATACGAAGATATTTCCTTTTCTACCGTTGGCCCCAAAGCGCTTGAAATCTACACTTGCAAATTAAACAAAAAGAGGGTTTCAAATCTGCTCTGTCTAAAGGAAGGTTCAACTCTGTGAGTTGAACACACGCAGCCCAAAGAAGTTACTGAGAATTCTTCTGTCTAGCGTTATATGCAGAAATCCCGTTTCCAACGAAATCCTCAAAGGGGTCCAAATATCCACTTGCAGACTTTACAAACAGAGTGTTTCCATACTGCTCTATGAACAGAAAGGTTAAACTCTGTGAGTGGAACGCACACATCACCAAGTTGTTGCTGAGAATGATTCTCTCTAGTTTTTATATGAAGATATTTCCTTTCTTACCGTTGGCCCCAAAACGCTTGAATCCTCCAGTTGAAAATTCCACGAAAAGAGGGTTTCAAATCTGCTCTGTCGAAAGAAAGGTTAAACTCTGTAAGTTGAACACTCACAGCCCAAAGAAGTTACTGAGAATTTTTCTGTCTAGCGTTATATGAAGAAATCCCATTTCCAACGAAACCCCAGAGAGGTCCAAATATCAAATTGCAGACTTTACAAAGAGAGTGTTTCCAAACTGCTCTTTAAAAAAAAGGTTAATCGCTCTTAGTGGAATGCACACATCCCCAAGTGGTTGCTGAGAATGATTCTCTCTAGTTTTTATACGAAGATATTTCCTTTCCTACCGCTGGCCCCAAAGCGCTTGAAATCTCCACTTTCAAATTCCATAAAAACAGGGTTTCAAATCTGCTGTGTCTAAAGGAAGGTTCAACTCTGTGAGTTGAACACACGCAGCGCAAAGAAGTTACTGAGAATTCTTCTGTCTAGCGTTATATGCAGAAATACCGTTTACAACGAAATCCTCAAAGGGGTCCAAATATCCACTTGCAGACTTTACAAACAGAGTGTTTCCAAACTGCTCTATGAAAAGAAAGGTGAAACTCTGTGAGTGGAACGCACACATCACCAAGTGGTTGCTGAGAATGATTCTCTCTAGTTTTTATACGAAGATATTTCCTTTTCTACCGTTGTCCCCAAAGCGCTTGAAATCTCCACTTGCAAATTCCACAAAAGGAGGGTTTCAAATCTGCTCTGTCTAAAGGAAGGTTCAACACTGTGAGTTGAACACACGCAGCCCAAACAAGTTACTGAGAATTCTTCTGCCTAGCTTTATATGAGGAAATCCCGTTTTCAACGAAATCCCCAGAGAGATCCAAATATCCACTTGCAGACTTTAAAACAGAGTGTTTCCAGACTGCTCTATGAAAAGAAAGTTTAAACTCTGTGAGTGGAATGCACACATCACAAAGTGGTTGCTGAGAATGGTTCTCTCTAGTTTTTATACGAAGATATTCCCTTTTCTTCCATTGGCCCCAAGCGCTTGAAATCTCCACTTGCAAATTCCACAAAAAGAGGGTTTCAAATCTGCTCTGTCTAAAGGAAGGTTCAACTCTGTGAGTTGAACACACGCAGCCCAAAGAAGTTTCTGAGAATTCTTCTGTCTAGCGTTATATGCAGAAATCCCGTTTCCAACGAAATCCCCAGAGTGGTCCAAATATACACTTGCAGATTTTAAAACAGAGTGTTTCCAAACTGCTCTATGAAAAGAAAGGTTAAACTCTGTGAGTGAAACGCACACATCTCCAAGAAGTTGCTGAGAATGCTTCTCTCTATTTTTTGTGCGAAGATATGTCTTTTTCTACCGTTGGCCTCAAAGCGCTTGAAATCTTCACTGGCAAATTCCACTAAAAGAGGGTTTCAAATGTGCTCTGTCTAAAGGAAGGTTCAGCTCTGTGAGTTGAACACAGGCAGCCCAGAGAAGTTACTGAGAATTTTTCTGTCTAGCGTTATATGCAGAAATCCCGTTTCCAACGAAATCCTCAGAGAGGTCCAAATATCCACTTGCAGACTTTACAAACAGAGTGTTTCCAAACTGCTCTGTGAAAAGAAAGGTTAAACTCTGTGAGTGGAACGCACACATCACCAAGTGGTTGTTGAGAAAGATTCTCTCTAGTTTTTACACGAAGATAATTCCTTTTCTACCGTTGGCCGCAAAGCGCTTGAAATCTACACTTGGAAATTCCACAAAAAGAGGGTTTCAAATCTCCTCTGTCTAAAGGAAGGTTCAACCCTGTGAGTTGAACACACGCAGCCCTAACAAGTTACTGAGAATTCTTCTGCCCAGCTTTATATGAAGAAATACCGTTTTAAACGAAATCCCCAGAGAGGTCCAAATATCCACTTGCAGACTTTAAAACAGAGTGTTTCCAAACTGCTCTATGAAAAGAAAGGTGAAACTCTGTGAGTGGAACGCACACATCACCAAGTGGTTGCTGAGAATGATTCTCTCTAGCTTTTATACGAGGATATTTGCTTTTCAACCGTTGGCCCCAAAGTGCTTGAAATCTACACTTGGAAATTAAACAAAAAGAGTGTTTCAAATCTGCTCTGTCTAAAGGAAGGTTCAAATCTGTGAGTTGAACACACGCAGCCCAAAGAAGTTACTGAGAATTCTTCTGCCTAGATTTATATGAAGAAATCCCGTTTTCAAGGAAATCCCCAGAGAGGTCCAAATATCCACTTGCAGACTTTAAAACAGAGTGTTTCCAAACTGCTCTATGAAAAGAAAATTTAAACTCTGTGAGTGGAACGCACACATCACCAAGTGGTTGCTGAGAATGATTCTCTCTTGTTTTTATATGAAGATATTTCCTTTTCTACCGTTGGCCCCAAAGCCCTTGAAGCCTCCACTTGCAAATTCCACCAAAAGAGGGTTTCAAATCTGCTCTGTTGAAAGGAAGGTTCAAATCAGTGAGTTGAACACACGCAGCCCAAAGAAGTTACTGAGAATTCTTCTGTCTAGCGTTATTTGCAGAAATCCCGTTTCCAACGAAATCCTCAAAGAGGTCCAAATATCCACTTGCAGACTTTACAAACAGAGTGTTTCCAAACTGTTCTGTGAAAAGAAAAGTTAAACTCTGTGAGTGGAACGCACACATCACAAAGTGGTTGCTGAGAATGGTTCTCTCTAGTTTTTATACGAAGATATTTTATTTTCTACAATTGGCCCCAAGCGCTTGAAATCTCCCCTTGCAAATTCCACAAAAAGAGGGTTTCAAATCTGCTCTGTCTAAAGGACGGTTCAACTCTGTGAGTTGAACACACGCAGCCCAAAGAAGTTACTGAGAATTCTTCTGTCTAGCGTTATATGCGGAAATCCGGTTTCCCACGAAATCCTCAAAGAGGTCCAAATATCCACTTACAGGCTTTACAAACAGAGTGTTTCCAAACTGCTCTATGAAAACAAAGGTTATACTCCGTGAGTGGAACGCCCACATCACCAAGTGGTTGCTGAGAATGATTCTCCCTAGTTTTTATACGAAGATATTTCCTTTTCTACCATTGGCCCGAAAGCGCGTGAAATCTCCACTTTCAAATTCCACAAAAAGAGGGTTTCAATTCTGCTCTGTATAAAGGAAGATTCAACTCTGTGAGTTGAACACACGCAGCCCACAGAAGTTACTGAGAATTCTTCTCTCTAGCGTTATATGAAGAAATCCCGTTTGCAACGAAATCCTCAAAGGGGTCCAAATATCCACTTTCAGACATTACAAACAGAGTGTTACCAAACTGCTCTATGAAAAGAAAGGTTAAACTCTGTGAGTGGAACGCACACATCACCAAGTGGTTGCTGAGAATGATTCTCTCTAGTTTTTATGCGAAGATATTTCCTTTCCTACCTTTGGCCCCAATGCGCTTGAAATCTCCATTGGCAAATTCCATAAAAAGAGTGTTTCCAATCTGCTGTGTCTAAAGGAAGGTTCAACTCTGTGAGTTGAACACTCGCAGCCCAAATAAGTTACTGACAATTCTTCTGTCTAGCGTTATATGCAGAAATCCCGTTTCCAATGAATCCCCAGAGAGGTCTAAATATCCACTTGCAGACTTTACAAACAGAGTGATTCCAAACTGCTCTATGAAAAGAAAGGTTAAACTCTGTGAGTGGAACGCACACATCACCAAGTGGTTGCTGAGTATGATTCTCTCTAGTTTTTATGCGAAGATATTTCCTTTTCTACCTTTGGCCCCAAAGCGCTTGAAGCCTCCACTTGCAAATTCCACGAAAAGAGGGTTTCAAATCTGCTCTGTCGAAAGGAAGGTTCAACCCTGTGAGTTGAACACTCGCAGCCCAAAGAAGTTACTGAGAATTATTCTGTCTAGCATTATATGCAGAAATCCCGTTTCCAACAAAATCCCCAGAGAGGTCCAAATATCCACTTGCAGACTTTACAAACAGAGTGTTTCCAAACTGTTCTATGAAAAGAAAGGTTAAACTCTGTGAGTGGAACGCACACATCACCAAGTGGTTGCTGAGAATGATTCTCTCTAGTTTTTTTGCGAAGATATTTCCTTTTCTACCATTGGCACAAATACGCTTGAAATCTCCAATGGCAAATTCCATAAAAAGAGGGTTTCAAATGTGCTGTGTCTAAAGGAATGTTCAACTCTGTGAGTTGAACACACGCAGCCCAATCAAGTTAGTGAGAAATCTTCTGTCTAGCGTTATATGCAGAAATCCCGTTTCCAACGAAATCCTCAAAGAGGTCCAAATATCCACTTGCAGACTTTACCAACAGAGCGTTTCCAAACTGTTCTATGAAAAGAAAGGTTAAACTCTGTGAGTGGAACACATACATCACCAAGTGGTTGCTGAGAATGTTTCCCTCTAGTTTTTATGCGAGGATATTTCCTTTTCTACCGTTGGCCCCAAAGTGCCTGAAGTCTCCACTTGCAAATTCCACAAAAAGAGGGTTTCAAATCTGCTGTGTCAAAAGGAACGTTCCACTCTGTGAGGTGAACACACACAGCCCAGGGAAGTTACTGAGAATTCTTCTGTCTAGCGTTATATGCAGAAATCCCGTTTCCAACGAAATCCTCAAAGAGGTCCAAATATCCACTTGCAGGCTTTACAAACAGAGTGTTTCCAAACTGCTCTATGAAAAGAAAGGTTATACTCTGTGAGTGGAACGCACACATCACAAAATGGTTGCTGAGAATGATTCTCTGTTGTTTTTATACGAAGATATTTCCTTTTATACCGTTGGCCCGAAAGCGCTTGAAATCTCCACTTGCAAATTCCACAAAAAGAGGGTTTCAAATCTGCTCTGTCTAAAGGAAGATTCAACACTGTGAGTTTAACACACGCAGCCTAAAGAAGTTACTGAGAATTCTTCTGTCTAGCGTTATATGCAGAAATCCCGTTTCCAACGAAATCCTCAAAGGGGTCCAAATATCCACTTGCAGACTTTACAAACAGAGTGTTTCCAAACTGCTCTATGAAAAGAAAGGTTAAACACTGTGAGTGGAAAGCACACATCACCAAGTGGTTGCTGAGAATGATTCTCTCTAGTTTTTATACGGAGATATTTCCTTTTCTACCGTTGGCCCCAAAGCGCTTGAAATCTCCACTTGCAAACTCCACAAAAAGAGGTTTTCAAATCTCCTCTGTCTAAAGGAAGGTCCAACCCTGTGAGTTGAACACACGCAGCCCAAAGAAGTTACTGAGAATTCTTCTGCCTAGCTTTATATGAAGAAATCCCGTTTCCAACGAAATCCCCAGAGAGGTCCAAATATCCACTTGCAGCCTTTAAAACAGAGTGTTTCCAAACTGCTCTATGAAAAGAAAGGTTAAACTCTGTGAGTGGAATGCACACATCACCAAGTGGTTGCTGAGAATGATTCTCACTAGTTTTTATGCGAAGATATTTCCTTTTCTACCTTTGGCCCCAATTCGCTTGAAATCTCCACTGGCAAATTCCATAAAAAGAGGGTTTCAAATCTGCTTTGTCTAAAGGAAGGTTCAACTCTGTGAGTTGAACACTCGCAGCCGAAAGAAGTTTCTGAGAATTCTTCTGTCTAGCGTTATATGCAGCAAACCCGTTTCCAAAGAAATCCTCAAAGGGGTCCAAATATCCACTAGCAGACTTTACAAACAGAGTGTTTCCAAACTGCTCTATGAAAAGAAAGGTTAAACACTGTTAGTAGAATGCACACATCACCAAGTGGTTGCTGAGAATGATTCCCTCTACTTTTTATACGAAGATATTTCCTTTTCTACAGTTGGCCCCAAAGCGCTAGAAATCTCCACTTGCAAATTCCACAAAAAGAGGGGTTCAAATCTGCTGTGTCGAAAGGAAGGTTCAACTCTGAGAGTTGAACACTCGCAGCCCAAAGATGTTACTGAAAATTTTTCTGTCTAGCGTTATATGCAGAAATCCCCTTTCCAACGAAATCCCCAGAGAGGACCAAATATCCACTTGCAGACTCTACAAACAGAGTGTTTCCAAACTCTTCTATGAAAAGAAAGGTTAAACGCTGTGAGTGGAACGCACACATCACCAAGTGGTTGCTGAGAATGATTCTCTCTAGTTTTTATACGAAGATATTTCCTTTCCTACCGTTGGCCCCAAAGCGCTTGAAATCTACACTTTCAAATTCCATAAAAAGAGGGTTTCAAATCTGCTGTGTCAAAAGGAAGGTTCCGCTCTGTGAGTTGAACACACACAGCCCAAAGTAGCTCCTGAGAATTCTTCTGTCTAGCTTTATATGCAGAAATCCCGTTTCCAACGAAATCCCCAGAGAGGTCCAAATATCCAATTGCAGATTTTAAAACAGAGAGTTTCCAAACTGCTCTATGAAAAGAAAGGTTAAACTCTGTGAGTGGAACGCACACATCACCAAGTGGTTGCTGAGAATGATTCTCTCTAGTTTTTATGCGAAGATATTTCCTTTTCTACATTTGGCCCCAATGCGCTTGAAATCTCCACTGGCAAATACCACCAAAAGAGGGTTTCATATCTGCTCTGTCCAAAGGAAGATTCAACTCTGTGAGTTGAACACACGCAGCCCAAAGAAGTTGCTGAGAATTCTTCTGTCTAGTGTTATATGCAGAAATCCCATTTCCAACGAAATCCTCAAAGAGGTCCAAATATCCACTTGCAGACTTTACAAACAGAGTGTTTCCAAGCTGCTCTATGAAAAGAAAGGTTAAACGCTGTGATTCGAACGCACAGATCACGAAGTGGTTGCTGAGAATGATTCTCTCTAGTTTTTATACGAAGATATTTCCTTTCCTACCGTTGGCCCCAAAGCGCTTGAAATCTCCAATGGCAAATTCCATAAAAGGAGGGTTTCAAATGTGCCGTGTCTAAAGGAAGGTTCAACTCTGTGAGTTGAACACACGCAGCCCAAACAAGTTACTGAGAATTCTTCTGTCTAGCGTTAAATGCAGAAATCCCGTTTCCAAAGAAATCCTCAAAGAGGTCCAAATATCCACTTGCAGACTTTACAAACAGAGGGTTTCCAAACTGCTCTATGAAAAGAAAGGTTAAACTCTGTGAGTGGAACGCACACATCACCAAGTGGTTGCTGAGAATGATTCACTCTAGTTTTTATGCGAAGATATTTCCTTTTCTACCGTTGGCCCCAAAGTGCCTGAAGTTTCCACTTGCAAATTCCACAAAAAGAGGGATTCAAATCTGCTGTGTCGAAAGAAAGGTTCAACTCTGTGAGTTGAACACTCGCAGCCCAAAGATGTTACTGAAAATTTTTCTGTCTTGCGTTATATGCAGAAATCCCGTTTCCAACGAAATCCCCAGAGAGGTCCAAATATCCACTTGCAGACTTTACAAACAGAGTGTTTCCAAACTGTTCTATGAAAAGAAAGGTTAAACGCTGTGAGTGGAACGCACACATCACCAAGTGGTTGCTGAGAATGATTCTCTCTAGTTTTTATACGAAGATATTTCCTTTCCTACCGTTGGCCCCAAAGCGCATGAAATCTCCACTTTCAAATTCCATAAAAAGAGGGTTTCAAATCTGCTCTGTCTAAAGGAAGGTTCCACTCTGTGAGTTGAACACACACAGCCCAAAGAAGTTACTGAGAATTCTTCTGTCTAGCTTTATATGCAGAAATCCCGTTTCCAACGAAATCCTCAAAGACGTCCAAATATCCACTTGCAGGCTTTACAAACAGAGTGTTTCCAAACTGCTCTATGAAAAGAAAGGTTATACTCTGTGAGTGGAACGCACACATCACAAAGTGGTTGCTGAGAATGATTCTCTCTTGTTTTCATACGAAGATATTTCCTTTTCTACTGTTGGCCCGAAAGCGCTTGAAATCTCCACTTGCAAATTCCACAAAAAGAGGGTTTCAAATCCGCTCTGTCTAAAGGAAGATTCAACTCTGTGAGTTGAACACATGCAGCCCAAAGAAGTTACTGAGAATTCTTCTGTCTAGCGTTATATGCAGAAATCCCGTTTCCAACGAAATCCTCAAAGGGGTCCAAATATCCACTTGCAGACTTTACAAACAGAGTTTTTCCAAACTGCTCTATGAAAAGAAAGGTTAAACTCTGTGAGGAGAAAGCTCACATCACCAAGTGGTTGCTGAGAATGATTCTCTCTAGTTTTTATACGAGGATATTTCCTTTTCTACCATTGGCTCCAAAGCGCTTGAAATCTCCACTTGCAAATTCCACAAAAAGAGGGTTTCAAAACTCCTCTGACTAAAGGAAGGTTCAACCCTGTGAGTTAAACACACGCAGCCCAAAGAAGTTACTGAGAATTCTTCTGCCTAGCTTTATGTGAAGAAATCCCTTTTCCAACGAAATCCCCAGAGAGGTCCAAATATCCACTTGCAGACTTTAAAACAGAGTGTTTCCAAACTGCTCTATGAAAAGAAAGGTTAAACTCTGTGAGTGGATCACACACATCACCAAGTGGTTGCTGAGAATGATTCTCTCTAGTTTTTATGCGAAGATATTTCTTTTACAACCATTGGCCCAAATTTGCTTGAAATCTCCACTGGCAAATTCCACTAAAAGAGGGTTTCATATCTGCTCTCTCTAAAGGAAGGTTCAACTGTGTGAGTTGAACACACGCAACTGTAAGAAGATAGTGAGAATTCTTCTGTCTAGCTTTATATGCAGAAATCCCCTTTCCAACGAAATCCTCAAAGAGGTCCAAATATCCAATTGCAGACTTTACAAACAGAGTGTTTCCAAACTGCTCCATGAATAGAAAGGTTAAACTCAGTGAGTGGAATGCACACATCACAAAGTTGTTGCTGAGAATGATTCTCTCTAGTTTTTATGCAAAGATATTTCCTTTACAACCATTGGCCCAAATTCGCTTGAAATCTCCACTGGCAAATTCCACTAAAAGAGGGTTTCATATCTGCTCTCTCTAAAGGAAGGTTTAACTCTGTGTGTTGAACACAAGCAACTATAAGTAGATAGTGAGAATTCTTCTGTCTAGCTTTATAAACAGAAATCCCGTTTCCAACGAAATCCTCAAAGAGGTCCAAATATCCAATTGTAGACTTTACAAACAGAGTGTTTCCAAACTGCTCCATGAAAAGAAAGGTTAAACTCAGTGAGTGGAATGCACACATCACAAAGTTGTTGCTGAGAATGATTCTCTCTAGTTTTTATGCGAAGATATTGCCTTTTCTACCGTTGGCCCCAAAGCGCTTGAAATCTCCATTTGCAAATTCCACAAAAAGAGGGTTTCAAATCTGCTCTGTCTAAAGGAAGGTTCAACTCTGTGAGTTGAACACACACAGCCCGAAGAAGTTACTGAGAATTCTTCTGTCTAGCGTTATATGCAGAAATCCCGTTTCCAACGAAATCCACAAATGGGTCCAAGTATCCACTTGCAGACTTTACAAACAGAGTGTTTCCATACTGCTCTATCAAAAGAAAGGTTAAACACTGTGAGTGGAACGCACACATCACCAAGTTGTTGCTGAGAATGATTCTCTCTAGTTTTTATATGAAGATATTCCCTTTTCTACCATTGGCCCCAAAGCGCTTGAAGCCTCCACTTGCAAATTCCACAAAAAGAGCGTTTCAAATGTGCTCTGTCTAAAGGAAGGTTCAACCCTGTGAGTTGAACACACGCAGCCCAAAGAAGTTACTGAGAATTCTTCTGCCTAGCTTTATATGAAGAAATCCCGTTTCCAACGAAATCCCCAGAGAGGTCCAAATATCCACTTGCAGACTTTAAAACAGAGTGTTTCCAAACTGCTCTATGAAAAGAAAGGTTAAACTCTGTGAGTGGAACGCACACATCACCAAGTGGTTGCTGAGAATGATTCTCTCCAGTTTTTACGCGAAGATATTTCCTTTTCAACCATTGGCCCAAATTAGCTTGAAATCTCCACAGGCAAATTCCACTAAAAGAGGGTATCATATCTGCTCTGTCTAAAGGAAGGCTCAACTCTGTGAGTTGAACACACGCAAATGTAAGAAGATACTGAGAATTCTTCTGTCTAGCTTTATATGCAGAAATCCCGTTTCCAACGACATCCACAAAGAGGTCCAAATATCCAGTTGCAGACTTTACAAACAGAGTGTTTCCAAACTGCTCCATGAAAAGAAAGGTTAAACTCAGTGAGTGGAATGCACACATCACAATGTTGTGGCTGAGAATGATTCTCTCTAGTTTTTATACGAAGATATTTCCTTTTCTACTGTTGGCCCCAAAGCGCTTGAAATCTCCACTTCAAATTCCACAAAAAGAGGGTTTCAAACCTGCTCTGTCTAAAGGAAGGTTCAACTCTGTGAGTTGAACTCACACAGCCCGAAGAAGTTACTGAGAATTCTTCTGTCTAGCGTTATATGCAGAAATCCCGTTTCCAACGAAATCCACAAAGGGGTTCAAGTATCCACTTGCATACTTTACAAACAGAGTTTTTCCAAACTGCTCCATGAAAAGAAAGGTTAAACTCAGTGAGTGGAATGCACACATCACTAAGTTGTTGCTGAGAATGATTCTCTCTACTTTTTATACGAAGATATTACCTTTCCTACCATTGACCCAAAAGCGCTTGAAATCTCCACTTGGAAATTCCATAAAAAGAGGGTTTCAAATCTGCTGTGAATAAAGGAAGGTTCAGCTCTGTGAGTTGAACACACGCAACCCAAAGGAGTTACTGAGAATTCTTCTGTCTAGCGTTATATGCAGAAATCCCGTTTCCAACGAAATCCTCAAAGACTTCCCAATATCCAGTTGCAGACTTTACAAACTGAGTGTTTCCAAACTGCTCTATGAAAAGAAAGGTTAAACTCGGTGAGTGGAATGCAAACATCACCAAGGGGTTGCTGAGAATGATTCTCTCTAGTTTTTACACGAAGATATTTCCTTTTCTACCATTGCCCCCAAAGCGCTTCAAATCTCCACTTGCAAATTAAACAAATATAGGGTTTAAAATCTGCTCTGTCTAAAGGAAGGTTCAACCCTGTGAGTTGAACACATGCAGCCCAAAAAGTTACAGAGAATTCTTCTGCCTAGCTTTATATGAAGAAATCCCGTTTCAAACGAAATCCCCAGAGAGGTCCAAATATCCACTTGCAGAATTTAAAACAGAGTGTTTCCAAACTGCTCTATGAAAAAAAAGTTTAAACTCTGTGAGTGGAATGCACACATCACCAAGTGGTTGCTGAGAATGATTCTCTCTAGTTTTTATGCGAAGATATTTCCTTTTCTACCATTGGCCCAAATGCGCTTGAAATCTCCAATGGCATATTCCATAAAAAGAGGGTTTCAAATGTGCCGTGTCTAAAGGAAGGTTCAACTCTGTGAGTTGAACACACGCAGCCCAAACCAGTTACTGAGAATTCTTCTGTCTAGCGTTATATGCAGAAATCCCGTTTCCAAAGAAATCCTCAAAGAGGTCCAAATATCCACTTGCAGACATTACAAACAGAGTGTTTCCAAACTGCTCTATGAAAAGAAAGGTTAAACTCTGTGAGTGGAACGCACACATCACCATGTTGTTGCTAAGAATGATTCCCTCTAGTTTTTATGCGAAGATATTTCCTTTTCTACCGTTGGCCAAAAAGTGCCTGAAGTCTCCAATTGCAAATTCCACAAAAAGAGGGTTTCAAAACTGCTCTGTCAAAAGGAAGATTCAATTCTGTGAGTTGAACTCACGCAAATGTAAGAAGATACTGAGAATTCTTCTGTGTAGCTTTATATGCAGAAATCCCGTTTCCAACGAAATCCTCAAAGAGGCCCAAATATCCAAATGCAGACTTTACAAACAGAGTGTTTCCAAACTGCTCCATGAAAAGAAAGGTTAAACTCTGTGAGTGTAACGCACACATCACCAAGTGGTTGCTGAGAATGATTCTCTCTAGTTTTTATACGAAGATATTTCCTTTCCTACCGTTGGCCCCAAGGCGCTTGAAATGTCCACTTTCAAATTCCATAAAAAGAGGGTTTCAAATCTGCAGTGTCTAAAGGAAGGTTGAACTCTGTGAGTTGAACACACGCAGCCCAAAGAAGTTTCTGAGAATTCTTCTGTCTAGCGTTATATGCAGAAATCCCGTTTCCAACGAAATCCCCAAAGAGTTCCAAACATCCACTTGCAGGCTTTACATACAGAGTGTTTCCAAACTGCTCTATGAAAAGGAAGGTTAAACTCTGTGAGTGAAATGCACACATCACCAAGTGATTGCTGAGAATGATTCTCTCTATTTTTTGTGCGAAGATATTTCCTTTTCTACCATTGGCCTCAAAGCGCTTGAAATCTCCACCTGCAAATTCCACAAAAAGAGGGTTTCAAATGTGCACTGTCTAAAGGAAGGTTCAACTCTGTGAGTTGAACACACGCAGCCCTGAGAAGTTACTGAGAATTCTTCTGTCTAGCGTTATATGCAGAAATCCCGTTTCCAAAGAAATCCTCAAAGAGGTCCAAATATCCACTTGCAGACTTTACAAACAGAGTGTTTCCAAACTGCTCTATGAAAAGAAAGGTTAAACTCTGTGAGTGGAACGCACACATCACCATGTTGTTGCTAAGAATGATTCCCTCTAGTTTTTATGCGAAGATATTTCCTTTTCTACCGTTGGCCAAAAAGTGCCTGAAGTCTCCAATTGCAAATTCCACAAAAAGAGGGTTTCAAAACTGCTCTGTCAAAAGGAAGATTCAATTCTGTGAGTTGAACTCACGCAACTGTAAGAAGATACTGAGAATTCTTCTGTCTAGCTTTATATGCAGAAATCCCGTTTCCAACGAAATCCTCAAAGAGGTCCAAATATCCAAATGCAGACTTTACAAACAGAGTGTTTCCAAACTGCTCCATGAAAAGAAAGGTTAAACTCTGTGAGGGGAACGCACACATCACCAAGTGGTTGCTGAGAATGATTCTCTCTAGTTTTTATACGAAGATATTTCCTTTCCTACCGTTGGCCCCAAGGCGCTTGAAATGTCCACTTTCAAATTCCATAAAAAGAGGGTTTCAAATCTGCAGTGTCTAAAGGAAGGTTGAACTCTGTGAGTTGAACACACGCAGCCCAAAGAAGTTTCTGAGAATTCTTCTGTCTAGCGTTATATGCAGAAATCCCTTTTCCAACGAAATCCCCAAAGAGTTCCAAACATCCACTAGCAGGCTTTACATACAGAGTGTTTCCAAACTGCTCTATGAAAAGAAAGGTTAAACTCTGTGAGTGAAATGCACACATCACCAAGTGATTGCTGAGAATGATTCTCTCTATTTTTTGGGCGAAGATATCTCCTTTTCTACCATTGGCATCAAAGCGCTTGAAATCTCCACCTGCAAATTCCACAAAAAGAGGGTTTCAAATGTGCTCTGTCTGAAGGAAGGTTCAACTCTGTGAGTTGAACACACGCAGCCCAGAGAAGTTACTGAGAATTCTTCTGTCTAGCGTTATATGCAGAAACCCCGTTTTCAAAGAAATCCTCAAAAGGTCCAAACAACCACTTGCAGACTTTACAAACAGAGTGTTTCCAAACTGCTCTATGAAAAGAAAGGTTTAACTCTGTGAGTGGAACGCAGACATCACGAAGTTGTTGCTGAGAATGATTCTCTCTAGTTTTTATATGAAGATATTTACCTTTCTACTGTTGGCCCCAAAGCGCTTGAAGCCTCCACTTGCAAATTCCACGAAAAGAGGGATTCAAATCTGCTCTGTCTAAAGGAAGGTTCAACTCTGTGAGTTAAACACTCGCAGCCCAAAGAAGATACTGAGAATTCTTCTGTCTAGCGTTACATGCAGCAATCCCGTTTCCAAAGAAATCCTCAAAGAGGTCCAAATATCCAATTGCAGACTTTACAAACAGAGTGTTTCCAAACTGCTCTATGAAAATAAAGGTTAAACTCCGTGAGTGGAACGCACACATCACCAAGTGGTTGCTGAGAATGATTCTCTCTAGTTTTTATGCGAAGATATTTCCTTTTCTACCTTTGGCCCCAAAACGCTTGAAATCTCCACTTGCAAATTCCACAAAAAGAGGGTTCCAAATCTGCTCTGTCTAAAGGAAGGTTCAAATCTGTGAGTTTAACACACGCAGCCCAAAGAAGTTACTGAGAATTCTTCTGTCTAGCGTTATATGCAGAAATCCCGTTTCCAACGAAATCCTCAAAGGGGTCCAAATATCCACTTGCAGACTTTACAAACAGAGTGTTTCCATACTGCTCTATGAACAGAAAGGTTAAACTCTGTGAGTGGAACGCACACATCACCAAGTTGTTGCTGAGAATGATTCTCTCTAGTTTTTATATGAAGATATTTCCTTTCTTACCGTTGGCCCCAAAACGCTTGAATCCTCCAGTTGAAAATTCCACGAAAAGAGGGTTTCAAATCTGCTCTGTCGAAAGAAAGGTTAAACTCTGTAAGTTGAACACTCACAGCCCAAAGAAGTTACTGAGAATTTTTCTGTCTAGCGTTATATGAAGAAATCCCGTTTCCAACGAAATCCCCAGAGAGGTCCAAATATCCAATTGCAGACTTTACAAAGAGAGTGTTTCCAAACTGCTCAATGAAAAGAAAGGTTAATCGCTGTTAGTGGAACGCACACATCCCCAAGTGGTTGCTGAGAATGATTCTATCTAGTTTTTTACAAAGATATTTCCTTTCCCACCGCTGGCCCCAAAGCGCTTGAAATCTCCACTTTCAAATTCCATAAAAACAGGGTTTCAAATCTGCTGTGTCTAAAGGAAGGTTCAACTCTGTGAGTTGAACACACGCAGCCCAAACAAGTTACTGAGACTTCTTCTGTCTAGCGTTATAGGCAGAAATCCCGTTTGCAACGAAATCCTCACAGGGGTCCAAATATACACTTGCAGACTTTACCAACAGAGTGTTTCCAAACTGCTCTATGAAAGGAAAGGTGAAACTCTGTGAGTGGAACGCACACATCACCAAGTGGTTGCTGAGAATGATTCTATCTAGTTTTTATACGAAGATATTTCCTTTTCTACCGTTGGCCCCAAAGCGCTTGAAATCTACACTTGGAAATTAAACAAAAAGAGTGTTTCAAATCTGCTCTGTCTAAAGGAAGGTTTAAATCTGTGAGTTGAACACACGCAGCCCAAAGAAGTTACTGAGAATTCTTCTGCCTAGCTTTATATGAAGAAATCCCGTTTTCAATGAAATCCCCAGAGAGGTCCAAATATCCACTTGCAGACTTTAAAACAGAGTGTTTCCAAACTGCTCTATGAAAAGAAAATTTAAACTCTGTGAGTGGAACGCACACATCACCTAGTGGTTGCTGAGAATGATTCTCTCTTGTTTTTATATGAAGATATTTCCTTTTCTGCCATTGGCCCCAAAGCTCTTGAAATCTCCACTTTCAAATTCCATAAAAAGAGGGTTTCAAATCTGCTGTGTCAAAAGGAAGGTTCCGCTCTGTGAGTTGAACACACACAGCCCAAAGTAGCTCCTGAGAATTCTTCTGTCTAGCTTTATATGCAGAAATCCCGTTTCCAACGAAATCCCCAGAGAGGTCCAAATATCCAATTGCAGACTTTAAAACAGAGTGTTTCCAAACTGCTCTATGAAAAGAAAGGTTAAACTCTGTGAGTGGAACGCACACATCACCAAGTGGTTGCTGAGAATGATTCTCTCTGGTTTTTATGCGAAGATATTTCCTTTTCTACATTTGGCCCCAATGCGCTTGAAATCTCCACTGGCAAATACCACCAAAAGAGGGTTTCATATCTGCTCTGTCCAAAGGAAGATTCAACCCTGTGAGTTGAACACACGCAGCCCAAAGAAGTTGCTGAGAATTCTTCTGTCTAGCGTTATATGCAGAAATCCCATTTCCAACGAAATCCTCAAAGAGGTCCAAATATCCACTTGCAGACTTTACAAACAGAGTGTTTCCAAGCTGCTCTATGAAAAGAAAGGTTAAACGCTGTGATTCGAACGCACAGATCTCGAAGTGGTTGCTGAGAATGATTCTCTCTAGTTTTTATACGAAGATATTTCCTTTCCTACCGTTGGCCCCAAAGCGCTTGAAATCTCCAATGGCAAATTCCATAAAAGGAGGGTTTCAAATGTGCCGTGTCTAAAGGAAGGTTCAACTCTGTGAGTTGAACACACGCAGCCCAAACAAGTTACTGAGAATTCTTCTGTCTAGCGTTAAATGCAGAAATCCCGTTTCCAAAGAAATCCTCAAAGAGGTCCAAATATCCACTTGCAGACTTTACAAACAGAGGGTTTCCAAACTGCTCTATGAAAAGAAAGGTTAAACTCTGTGAGTGGAACGCACACATCACCAAGTGGTTGCTGAGAATGATTCACTCTAGTTTTTATGCGAAGATATTTCCTTTTCTACCGTTGGCCCCAAAGTGCCTGAAGTTTCCACTTGCAAATTCCACAAAAAGGGGGTTCAAATCTGCTGTGTCGAGAGAAAGTTTCAACTCTGTGAGTTGAACACTCGCAGCCCAAAGATGTTACTGAAAATTTTTCTGTCTAGCGTTATATGCAGAAATCCCGTTTCCAACGAAATCCCCAGAGAGGTCCAAATATCCACTTGCAGGCTTTACAAACAGAGTGTTTCCAAACTGCTCTATGAAAAGAAAGGTTATACTCTGTGAGTGGAACGCACACATCACAAAGTGGTTGCTGAGAATGATTCTCTCTTCTTTTCATACGAAGATATTTCCTTTTCTACTGTTGGCCCGAAATCGCTTGAAATCTCCACTTGCAAATTCCACAAAAAGAGGGTTTCAAATCCGCTCTGTCTAAAGGAAGATTCAACTCTGTGAGTTGAACACATGCAGCCCAAAGAAGTTACTGAGAATTCTTCTGTCTAGCGTTATATGCAGAAATCCCGTTTCCAACGAAATCCTCAAAGGGGTCCAAATATCCACTTGCAGACTTTACAAACAGAGTTTTTCCAAACTGCTCTATGAAAAGAAAGGTTAAACTCTGTGAGGAGAAAGCTCACATCACCAAGTGGTTGCTGAGAATGATTCTCTCTAGTTTTTATACGAGGATATTTCCTTTTCTACCATTGGCTCCAAAGCGCTTGAAATCTCCACTTGCAAATTCCACAAAAAGAGGGTTTCAAAACTCCTCTGTCTAAAGGAAGGTTCAACCCTGTGAGTAAAACACACGCAGCCCAAAGAAGTTACTGAGAATTCTTCTGCCTAACTTTATGTGAAGAAATCCCTTTTCCAACGAAATCCCCAGATAGGTCCAAATATCCACTTGCAGACTTTAAAACAGAGTGTTTCCAAACTGCTCTATGAAAAGAAAGGTTAAACTCAGTGAGTGGAATGCACACATCACAAAGTTGTTGCTGAGAATGATTCTCTCTAGTTTTTATGCAAAGATATTTCCTTTACAACCATTGGCCCAAATTCGCTTGAAATCTCCACTGGAAAATTCCACTAAAAGAGGGTTTCATATCTGCTCTCTCTAAAGGAAGGTTTAACTCTGTGAGTTGAACACAAGCAACTGTAAGAAGATAGTGAGAATTCTTCTGTCTAGCTTTATAAACAGAAATCCCGTTTCCAACGAAATCCTCAAAGAGGTCCAAATATCCAATTGTAGACTTTACAAACAGAGTGTTTCCAAACTGCTCCATGAAAAGAAAGGTTAAACTCAGTGAGTGGAATGCACACATCACAAAGTTGTTGCTGAGAATGATTCTCTCTAGTTTTTATGCGAAGATATTGCCTTTTCTACCGTTGGCCCCAAAGCGCTTGAAATCTCCAATTGCAAATTCCACAAAAAGAGGGTTTCAAATCTGCTCTGTCTAAAGGAAGGTTCAACTCTGTGAGTTGAACACACACAGCCCGAAGAAGTTACTGAGAATTCTTCTGTCTAGCGTTATATGCAGAAATCCCGTTTCCAACGAAATCCACAAAGGGGTCCAAGTATCCACTTGCAGACTTTACAAACAGAGTGTTTCCATACTGCTCTATGAAAAGAAAGGTTAAACACTGTGAGTGGAACGCACACATCACCAAGTTGTTGCTGAGAATGATTCTCTCTAGTTTTTATATGAAGATATTCCCTTTTCTACCATTGGCCCCAAAGCGCTTGAAGCCTCCACTTGCAAATTCCACAAAAAGAGCGTTTCAAATGTGCTCTGTCTAAAGGAAGGTTCAACCCTGTGAGTTGAACACACGCAGCCCAAAGAAGTTACTGAGAATTCTTCTGCCTAGCTTTATATGAAGAAATCCCGTTTCCAACGAAATCCCCAGAGAGGTCCAAATATCCACTTGCAGACTTTAAAACAGAGTGTTTCCAAACTGCTCTATGAAAAGAAAGGTTAAACTCTGTGAGTGGAACGCACACATCACCAAGTGGTTGCTGAGAATGATTCTCTCCAGTTTTTACGCGAAGATATTTCCTTTTCAACCATTGGCCCAAATTAGCTTGAAATCTCCACAGGCAAATTCCACTAAAAGAGGGTATCATATCTGCTCTGTCTAAAGGAAGGTTCAACTCTGTGAGTTGAACACACGCAAATGTAAGAAGATACTGAGAATTCTTCTGTCTAGCTTTATATGCAGAAATCCCGTTTCCAACGACATCCACAAAGAGGTCCAAATATCCAGTTGCAGACTTTACAAACAGAGTGTTTCCAAACTGCTCCATGAAAAGAAAGGTTAAACTCAGTGAGTGGAATGCACACATCACAATGTTGTGGCTGAGAATGATTCTCTCTAGTTTTTATACGAAGATATTTCCTTTTCTACTGTTGGCCCCAAAGCGCTTGAAATCTCCACTTCAAATTCCACAAAAAGAGGGTTTCAAACCTGCTCTGTCTAAAGGAAGGTTCAACTCTGTGAGTTGAACTCACACAGCCCGAAGAAGTTACTGAGAATTCTTCTGTCTAGCGTTATATGCAGAAATCCCGTTTCCAACGAAATCCACAAAGGGGTTCAAGTATCCACTTGCATACTTTACAAACAGAGTTTTTCCAAACTGCTCCATGAAAAGAAAGGTTAAACTCAGTGAGTGGAATGCACACATCACTAAGTTGTTGCTGAGAATGATTCTCTCTACTTTTTATACGAAGATATTACCTTTCCTACCATTGACCCAAAAGCGCTTGAAATCTCCACTTGGAAATTCCATAAAAAGAGGGTTTCAAATCTGCTGTGAATAAAGGAAGGTTCAGCTCTGTGAGTTGAACACACGCAACCCAAAGGAGTTACTGAGAATTCTTCTGTCTAGCGTTATATGCAGAAATCCCGTTTCCAACGAAATCCTCAAAGACTTCCCAATATCCAGTTGCAGACTTTACAAACTGAGTGTTTCCAAACTGCTCTATGAAAAGAAAGGTTAAACTCGGTGAGTGGAATGCAAACATCACCAAGGGGTTGCTGAGAATGATTCTCTCTAGTTTTTACACGAAGATATTTCCTTTTCTACCGTTGCCCCCAAAGCGCTTCAAATCTCCACTTGCAAATTAAACAAATATAGGGTTTCAAATCTGCTCTGTCTAAAGGAAGGTTCAACCCTGTGAGTTGAACACATGCAGCCCAAAAAGTTACAGAGAATTCTTCTGCCTAGCTTTATATGAAGAAATCCCGTTTCAAACGAAATCCCCAGGGAGGTCCAAATATCCACTTGCAGAATTTAAAACAGAGTGTTTCCAAACTGCTCTATGAAAAGAAAGTTTAAACTCTGTGAGTGGAATGCACACATCACCAAGTGGTTGCTGAGAATGATTCTCTCTAGTTTTTATGCGAAGATATTTCCTTTTCTACCATTGGCCCAAATGCGCTTGAAATCTCCAATGGCATATTCCATAAAAAGAGGGTTTCAAATGTGCCGTGTCTAAAGGAAGGTTCAACTCTGTGAGTTGAACACACGGAGCCCAAACCAGTTACTGAGAATTCTTCTGTCTAGCGTTATATGCAGAAATCCCGTTTCGAAAGAAATCCTCAAAGAGGTCCAAATATCCACTTGCAGACTTTACAAACAGAGTGTTTCCAAACTGCTCTATGAAAAGATAGGTTAAACTCTGTGAGTGGAACGCACACATCACCATGTTGTTGCTAAGAATGATTCCCTCTAGTTTTTATGCGAAGATATTTACTTTTCTACCGTTGGACAAAAAGTGCCTGAAGTCTCCAATTGCAAATTCCACAAAAAGAGGGTTTCAAAACTGCTCTGTCAAAAGCAAGATTCAATTCTGTGAGTTGAACTCACGCAAATGTAAGAAGGTACTGAGAATTCTTCTGTCTAGCTTTATATGCAGAAATCTCGTTTCCAACGAAATCCCCAGAGAGGTCCAAATATCCACTTGGAGACTTTACAAACAGAGTGTTTCCAAACTGCTCTATGAAAAGAAAGGTTAAACTCAGTGAGTGGAACGCACACGTCACAAAGTGGTTGCTGAGAATGGTTCTCTCTAGTTTTTATACGAAGATATTTCCTTTCCTACCATAGGCCCCAAGCACTTGAAATCTCCACTTGCAAATTCCACAAAAAGAGGGTTTCAAATCTGCTCTGTCTAAAGGAAGGTTGAACAATGTGAGTTGAACACACGCAGCCCAAAGAAGTTTCTGAGAATTCTTCTGTCTAGAGTTATATGCAGAAATCTCGTTTCCAACGAAATCCTCAAAGAGGTCCAAATGTCCATTTGCAGACATTACAAACAGACTGTTTCGAAACTTCTCTATGAACAGAAAGGTTAAACTCTGTGAGTGGAACGCACACATCACCAAGTGTTTGCTGAGAATGATTCTCTCTAGTTTTTATACGAAGATATTTCCTTTCCTACCGTTGGCCCCAAAGAGCTTGAAATCTACACTTGGGTATTCCATAAAAAGAGGGTTTCAAATCTGCTGTGACTAAAGGAAGGTTCAACTCAGTGAGGTGAACACTCGCAGCCCAAAGAAGTTACTGAGAATTCTTCTGTCTAGAGTTATATGCTGAAATCCCGTTTCCAACGAAATCCTCAAAGAGGTCCAAATATCCAATTGCAGACTTTACAAACAGAGTGTTTCCAAACCGCTCCATGAAAAGAAAGGTTAAACTCTGTGAGTGGAACGCACACATCACCAAGTGGTTGCAGAGAATGATTCTCTCTAGTTTTTATACGAAGATATTTCCTTTTCTACCGTTGGCCCCAAAGCGCTTGAAATCTTCACTTTCAAATTCCATAAAAAGAGGGTTTCAAATCTGCTGTGTATAAAGGAAGGTTCAACTCTGCGAGTTGAACACATGCAGCCCAAGCAAGTTACTGAGAATTCTTCTGTCTAGCGTTATATGCAGAAATCCCGTTTCCAAAGAAATCCTCAAAGAGGTCCAAATATCCACTTGCAGACTTTACAAACAGAGTGTTTCCAAACTGCTCTATGAAAAGAAAGGTTAAACTCTGTGAGTGTAACGCACACATCACCAAGTGGTTGCAGAGAATGATTCTCTCTAGTTTTTAAACGAAGATATTTGCTTTTCTACCGTTGGCCACAAAGCGCTTGAAATCTACACTTGGATACTCCATAAAAAGAGGGTTTCATATCTGCTGTGACTAAAGGAAGGTTCAACTCAGTGAGTTGAACACTCGCAGCCCAAAGAAGTTACTGAGAATTCTTCTGTGTAGAGTTATATGCAGAAATCCACTTTCCAGCGAAATCCCCAGAGAGGTCCAAATATCCACTTGCAGACTTTACAAATAGAGTGTTTCCAAACTGCTCTATGAAAATAAAGGTTAAACGCTGTGATTCAAACGCACACATCACCAAGTGGTTGCTGAGAATGATTCTCTCTAGTTTTTATACGAAGATATTTCCTTTATTACCGTTGGCCCCAAAGCGCTTGAAATCTCCACTTTCAAATTCCATAAAAAGAGGGTTTCAAATCTGCCGTGTCTAAAGGAAGGTTCAACTCTGTGAGTTGAACACATGCAGCACAAACAAGTTACTGAGAATTCTTCTGTCTAGCGTTATATGCAGAAATCCTGTTTCAAACGAAATCCCCATAGATGTCCAAATATCCACTTGGAGACTTTACAAACAGAGTGTTTCCAAACTGCTCTATGAAAAGGAAGGTTAAACTCTGTGAGTGGAACGCACATATCACCAAGTTGTTGCAGAGAATGATTCTCTCTAATTTTTATACGAAGATATTTCCTTTTGTACCGTTGGCCCCAAAGCGCTTGAAATCTCCAATTGCAAATTCCACACATTGAGGGTTTCAAATCTGCTCTGTCTAAAGGAAGGTTGAACTCTGTGAGTTGAACACACGCAGCCCAAAGAAGTTACTGAGAATTCTTCTGTCTAGTGTTATATGCAGAAATCCCGTTTCCAACGAAATCCCCAGAGAGGTCCAAATATCCACTTGCAGACTTAACAAACAGAGTGTTTCCAAACTGCTCTAAGAAAAGAAAGGTTAAACTCTGTGAGTGGAACGAACACATCACCTAGTGGTTGCTGAGAATGATTCTCTCTAGTTTTTATACGAAGATATTTCCTTTTCTTCCGTTGGCCCCAAAGCGCTTAAAATCTCCACTTGCAAATTCCACAAAAAGAGGGTTTCAAATCTGCTCTGTCTAAAGGAAGGTTCAACTCTGTGATTTGAACACACACAGCCCAAAGAAGTTACTGAGAATTCTTCTGTTTAGCGTTATATGCAGAAATCCCGTTTCCAACGAAATCCTCAAAGGGGTACAAATATCCACTTGCAGACTTTACAAACAGAGTGTTTCCAATCTGCTCTATGAAAAGAAAGGTTAAACTCTGTGAGTGGAACGCACACATCACCAAGTGGTTGCTGAGAATGATTCTCTCTAGTTTTTATGCGAAGATATTTCCTTTTGTACGGTTGGCCCCAAAGCGCTTGAAATCTCCACTTGCAAATTCCACAAATTGAGGGTTTCAAATCTACTCTGTTTAAAGGAAGGTTCAACTCTGTGAGTTGAACACACGCAGCCCAAAGAAGTTACTGAGAATTCTTCTGTCTTGCGTTATATGCAGAAATCCCGTTTCCAACGAAATCCGCAGAGAGGACCAAATATCCACTTGCAGACTTTACAAACAGAGTGTTTCCAAACTGCTCTGTGAAAAGAAAGGGTAAACTCTGTGAGTGGAACGCACACATCACAAAGTGGCTGCTGAGAATGGTTCTGTCTAGTTTTTTTACGAAGATATTTCCTTTCCTACCGTTGGCCCCAAAGCGCTTGAAATCTCCACTTTCAAATTCCATAAAAAGAGGGTTTCAAATCTGCTGTGTCTAAAGGAAGTTTCAACTCTGTGTGTTGAACACACGCAGCCCAAACAAGTTACTGAGAATTCTTCTGTCTAGCGTTATATGCAGAAATCCCGTTTTCAACGAAATCCTCAAAGAGGTCCAAACATCCACTTGCAGACTTTACAAACAGAGTGTTTCCAAACTGCTCTATGAAAAGAAAGGTTTAACTCTGTGAGTGAAATGCACACATCACCAATTGGTTGCTGAGAGTGATTCTCTCTAGTTTTTATGCGAAGATATTTCCTTTTCTACCTTTGGACCCAAAGCACTTGAAATCTCCACTTTCATATTCCACAAAAAGAGGGTTTAAAATCTGCTGAGTCTAAAGGACGGTTCAACTCTGTGAGTTTAACACTCGCAGCCTGAAGAAGTTACTGAGAATTCTTCTGTCTAGCGTTATATGCAGAAATCCCGTTTCCAAAGAAATCCCCAGGGAGGTGCAAATATCCACTTGCAGACCTTCCAAACAGAGTGTTTCCAAACTGCTCTATGAAAAGAAAGGTTAAACGCTGTGATTCGAACGCACACATCACCAAGTGGTTGCTGAGAATGATTCTGTCTAGTTTTTATGCGAAGATATATCCTTTTCTACCTTTGGCCCCAAAGGGATTGAAATCGCCACTTGCATATTCCACAAAAAGAGGGTTTCAAATCTGCTGTGTCTAAAGGAAGGTTCAATTCTGTGAGTTTAACACATGCAGCCCAAAGAAGTTACTGAGAATTCTTATGTCTAGCGTTATATGCAGAAATCCCGTTTCCAAAGAAATCTCCAGAGAGGTCCAAATATCCACTTGCAGACTTTACGAACAGAGTGTTTCCAAACTGCTCTATGAAAAGAAAGGTTAAACGCTGTGATTCGAACGCACACATCACCAAGTGGTTGCTGAGAATGATTCTCTCTAGTTTTTATACGAAGATATTTCCTTTCCTACCGTTGGCCCAAAAGCGCTTGAAATCTCCACTTTCAAATTCCATAAAAAGAGGTTTTCAAATCTGCTGTGTCTAAAGGAAGGTTCAGCTCTGTGAGGTGAACACACGCAGCACAAACAAGTTACTGAGAATTCTTCTGTCTAGTGTTATAAGCAGAAATCCCGTTTCAAACGAAATCCCCAGAGAGGTCCAAATATCCACTTGGAGACTTTACAAACAGAGTGTTTCCAAACCGCTCTATGAAAAGAAAGGTTAAACTCTGTGAGTGGAACGCACACATCACCAAGTGTTTGCAGAGAATGATTCTCTCTAATTTTTATACGAAGATATTTCCTTTTGTACGGTTGGCTCCAAAGCGCTTGAAATCTCCACTTGCAAATTCCACAAATTGAGGGTTTCAAATCTGCTCTGTCTAAAGGAAGGTTCAATTCTGTGAGTTGAACACACGCAGCCCAAACAAGTTACTGAGAATTCTTCTGTCCAGCGTTATATGCAGAAATCCCGTTTCCAATGAAATCCTCAAAGGGGTCCAAATATCCACTTGCAGACTTTACAAACAGAGTGTTTCCAAACTGCTCTATGAAAAGAAAGGTTAAACTCTTTGAGTGGAACGCACACATCACCAAGTGGTTGCTGAGAATGATTCTCTCTAGTTTTTATGCGAAGATATTTCCTTTTCTACCTTAGGCCCCAAAGCGCTTGAAATCTCCACTTGCATATTCCACAAAAACAGGGTTTCATATCTGCTGTGTCTAAAGGACGGTTCAACTCTGTGAGTTTAACACTCGCACACAAATAAGTTACTGAGAATTCTTCTGTCTAGCGTTATATGCAGAAATCCGGTTTCCAAAGAAATCCCCAGAGAGGTCCGAATATCCACTTGCAGACTTTACAAACAGAGTGTTTCCAAACTGCTCTATGAAAAGAAAGGTTAAACGCTGTGATTCAAACGCACACATCACCAAGTGGTTGCTGAGAATGATTCTCTCTAGTTTTTATACGAAGATATTTCCTTTCCTACCGTTGGCCCCAAAGCGCTTGAAATCTCCACTTTCAAATTCCATAAAAAGAGGTTTTCAAATCTGCTGTGTCTAAAGGAAAGTTCAACTCTGTGAGTTAAACACACGCAGTGCAAACAAGTTACTGAGAATTCTTCTGTCTAGCGTTATATGCAGAAATCCTGTTTTAAAAGAAATCCCCAGTGAGGTCCAAATATCCACTTGGAGACTTTACAAACAGAGTGTTTCCAAACTGCTCTATGAAAAGAAAGGTTAAACTCTGTGAGTGGAATGCACACATCACCAAGTTGTTGCAGAGAATGATTCTCTCTAATTTTTATACGAAGATATTTCCTTTTGTACCGTTGGCCACAAAGCGCTTGAAATCTCCACTTGCAAATTCCACAAATTGAGGGTTTCAAATCTGCTCTGTCTAAAGGAAGGTTCAACTCTGTGAGTTGAACACACGCAGCCCAAAGAAGTTACTGAGAATTCCTCTGTCTAGCGTTATATGCAGAAATCCCGTTTCCAACGAAATCCCCAGAGAGGTCCAAATATCCACTTGCAGACATTACAAACAGAGTGTTTCCAAACTGCTCTATGAAACGAAAGTTTAAACTCTGTGAGTGGAACGCACACATCACCAAGTGCTTGCAGAGAATGATTCTCTCTAATTTTTATATGAAGATATTTCCTTTTCTACCGTCGGCCCCAAAGCGCTTGAAACCTCCCCTTTCAAATTCCACGAAATGACGGTTTCAAATCTGCTCTGTCTAAAGGAAGGTTCAACTCTCTGGGTTGAACACACGTAGCCCAAAGAAGTTACTGAGAATTCTTCTGTCTAGCATTATATGCAGAAATCCCGTTTCCAACGAAATCCTCAAAGGGGTCCAAATATCCACTTGCAGACTTTACAAACAGAGTGTTTCCAAACTGCTCTATGAAAAGAAAGGTTAAACGCTGTGATTCGAACGCACACATCAGCAAGTGGTTGCTGAGAATGATTCTCTCTAGTTTTTATACGAAGATATTTCCTTTCCTATCGTAGGCCCAAAAGCGCATGAAATCTCCACTTTCAAATTCATAAAAATATGGTTTCAAATCTGCTGTGTCTAAAGGAAGGTTCAACTCTGTGAGTTGAACACACGCAGCGCAAACAAGTTACTGAGAATTCTTCTGTCTAGCGTTATATGCAGAAATCCCGTTTCCAAAGAAATCCCCGGAGAAGTCCAAATATCAACTTGCAGACTTTACAAACAGAGTGTTTCCAAACTGCTCTATGAAAAGAAAGGTTAAACGCTGTGAGTGGAACGCACACATCACCAAGTGGTTGCTGAGAATGATTCTCTCTAGTTTTTATACGAAGATATTTCCTTTCCTACCGTTGGCCCCAAAGCGCTTGAAATCTCCACTTGCAAATTCCACGAAAAGAGGGTTTCAAATCTGCTCTGTCTAAAGGAAGGTTCAACTCTGTGAGTTGAACACACGCAGTGCAAACAAGTTACTGAGAATTCTTCTGTCTAGCGTTATATGCAGAAATCCCGTTTCCAACGAAATCCTCAAAGGGGTCCAAATATCCACTTGCAGACTTTACAAACAGAGTGTTTCCAAACTGCTCTATGAAAAGAAAGGTTAAACTCTGTGAGTGGAACGCACACATCACCATGTGGTTGCTGAGAATGATTCTCTCTAGTTTTTATACGAAGATATTTCCTTTTGTACCGTTGGCCCCAAAGGGGTTGAAATCTCCACTTGCAAATTCCACAAATTGAGGGTTTCAAATCTGCTCTGTCTAAAGGAAGGTTCAACTCCGTGAGTTGAACACACGCAGCCCAAAGAAGTTACTGAGAATTCTTCTGTCTAGCGTTATATGCAGAAATCCCGTTTCCAAAGAAATCCCCAGAGAGGTCCAAATATCCACTTGCAGACTTTACAAACAGAGTGTTTCCAAACTGCTCTATGAAAAGAAAGGTTAAACACCGTGATTCGAATGCACACATCACCAAGTGGTTGCTGAGAATGATTCTCTCTAGTTTTTATACGAAGTTATTTCCTTTCCTACCGTAGTCCCCAAAACGCTTGAAATCTCCACTTTCAAATTCCATAAAAAGAGGGTTTCAAATCTGCTGTGTCTAAAGGAAGGTTCAACTCTGTGAGTTAAACACACGCAGCACAAACAAGTTACTGAGAATTCTTCTGTCTAGCGTTATATGCAGGACTCCAGTTTCAAACAAAATCCCCAGAGAGGTCCAAATATCCAGTTGCAGACTTTACAAACAGAGTGTTTCCAAACTGCTCTATGAAGAGAATGGTTAAACTCTGTGAGTGGAACGCACACATCACCAAGTGTTTGCAGAGAATGATTCTCGCTAATTTTTATATGAAGATATTTCCTTTTGAACCATTGGCCCCAAAGCGCTTGAAATCTCCACTTGCAAATTCCACAAATTGAGGGTTTCAAATCTGCTCTGTCTAAAGGAAGGTTCAACTCTGTTAGTTGAACACACGCAGCCAAAAGAAGTTACTGAGAATTCTTCTGTCTAGCGTTATATGCAGAAATCCCGTTTCTAACAAAATCCCCAGAGAGGTCCAAATATCCTCTTGCAGACTTCACAAACAGAGTGTTTCCAAACTGCTCTATGAAAAGAAAGGTTAAACTCTGTGAGTGGAACGCACACATCACCAAGTGGTTGCAGAGAATGATTCTCTCTAATTTTTATACGAAGATATTTACTTTTCTACCGTCGGCCCCAAAGCGCTTGAAACCTCCCCTTTCAAATTCCACGAAAAGAGTGTTTCAAATCTGCTCTGTCTAAAGGAAGGTTCAACTCTCTGAATTGAACTCACGTAGCCCAAAGAAGTTATCGAGAATTCTTCTGTCTAGTGTTATATGCAGAAATACCGTTTCAAACGAAATCCCCAGAGAGGTCCAAATATCCACTTGGAAACTTTACAAACAGAGTGTTTCCAAACTGCTCTATGAAAAGAAAGGTTAAACTCTGTGAGTGGAACGCACACATCACCAAGTGGTTGCTGAGAATGATTCTCTCAAGTTTTTATGCGAAGATATTTCCTTTTCTACCTTTGGCCCCAAAGCGCATGAAATCTCCACTTGCATATTCCACAAAAAGAGGGTTTCAAATCTGCTGTGTCTAAAGGACGGTTCAACTCTGTGAGATTAACACTCGCAGCCCAAAGAAGTTACTGAGAATTCTTCTGTCTAGCGTTATATGCAGAAATCCAGTTTCCAAAGAAATCCCCAGAGAGGTCCAAATATCCACTTGCAGACTTTACAAACAGAGTGTTTCCAAACTGCTCTATGAAAAGAAATGTTAAACGCTGTGATTCGAACGCACACATCACCAAGTGGTTGCTGAGAATGATTCTCTCTAGTTTTTATACGAAGATATTTCCTTTCCTACCGTAGGCCCCAAAGCGCTTGAAATCTCCACTTTCAAATTCCATAAAAAGAGGGTTACAAATCTGCTGTGTCTAAAGGAAGGTTCAACTCTGTGAGTTAAACACACGCAGCACAAACAAGTTACTGAGAATTCTTCTGTCTAGGGTTATATGCAGGACTCCCGTTTCAAACAAAATCCCCAGAGAGGTCCAAATATCCACTTGCAGACTTTACAAACAGAGTGTTTCCAAACTGCTCTATGAAAAGAAAGGTTAAACTCTGTGAGTGGAACGCACACATCACCATGTGTTTGCAGAGAATGATTCTCTCTAATTTTTATACGAAGATATTTCCTTTTGTACCATTGGCCCCAAAGCGCTTGAAATCTCCACTTGCAAATTCCACAAATTGAGGGTTTCAAATCTGCTCTGTCGAAAGGAAGGTTCAACTCTGTGAGTTTAACACTCGCAGCCCAAAGAAGTTACTGAGAATTCTTCTGTCTAGCGTTATATGCAGAAATCCCGTTTCCAAAGAAATCCCCAGAGAGCTCCAAATATCCACTTGCTGACTTTACAAACAGAGTGTTTCCAAACTGCTCTATGAAAAGAAAGGTTAAACGCTGTGATTCGAACGCACACATCACCAAGTGGTTGCTGAGAATGATTCTCTCTAGTTTTTATACGAAGATATTTCCTTTCCTACCGTAGGTCCCAAAGCGCTTGAAATCTCCACTTTCAAATTCCATAAAAATAGGGTTTCAAATCTGCTGTGTCTAAAGGAAGGTTCAGCTCTGTGAGTTGAACACACGCAGCGCAAACAAGTTACTAGGAATTCTTCTGTCTAGCGTTATATGCAGAAATCCCGTTTCAAACGAAATCCCCAGAGAGGTCCAAATATACACTTGGAGACTTTAGAAACAGAGTATTTCCAAACTGCTCTATGAAAAGAAAGGTTAAACTCTGTGAGTGGATCGAAAACATCACCAAGTGGTTGCTGAGAATGATTCTCTCTAGTTTTTATGCAAAGATATTTCCTTTTGTACCGTTGGCCACAAAGCGCTTGAAATCTCCACTTGCAAATTCCACAAATTGATGGTTTCAAATCTGCTCTGTCTAAAGGAAGGTTCAACTCTGTGAAATGAACACACGCAGCCCAAAGAAGTTACTGAGAATTCTTCTGTCTAGCGTTATATGCACAAATCCCGTTTCCTACGAAATCCCCAGAGAGGTCCAAATATCCACTTGCAGACTTTACAAACAGAGTGCTTCCAAACTGCTCTATGAAAAGAAAGGTTAAACTCTGTGAGTGGAACGCACACATCACCAAGTGGTTGCAGAGAATGATTCTCTCTAATTTTTATATGAAGATATTTCCTTTTCTACCGTCGGCTCCAAAGCGCTTGAAACCTCCCCTTTCAAATTCCACGAAAAGAGTGTTTCAAATCTGCTCTGTCTAAAGGAAGGTTCAACTCTGTGAGTTCAACACACGTAGCCCAAAGAAGTTATTGAGAATTCTTCTGTCTAGAGTTATATGCAGAAATCCCGTTTCCAACGAAATCCTCAAAGAGGTCCAAATATCCACTTGCAGACTTTACAAACAGAGTGTTTCCAAACTGCTCAATGAAAAGAAAGGTTAAACTCTGTGAGTGGAACGAACACATCACCAAGTGGTTGCTGAGAATGATTCTCTCTAGTTTTTATACGAAGATATTTCGTTTTCTACCGTTGGCCCAAAGCGCTTGAAATCTCTACTTGCAAATTCCACGAAAAGAGGGTTTCAAATCTGCTCTGTCTAAAGGAAGGTTCAACTCTGTGAGTTGAACACACACAGCCCAAAGAAGTTACTGAGAGTTCTTCTGTCTAGCGTTACATGCAGAAATCCCGTTTCCAACGAAATCCTCATTGGGGTCCAAATATCCACTTGCAGACTTTACAAACAGAGTGTTTCCAAACTGCTCTATGGAAAGAAAGGTTAAACTCTGTGAGTGGAACGCACACATCACCAAGTGGTTGCTGAGAATGATTCTCTCTAGTTTTAATGCGAAGAAATTTCCTTTTCTACCGTTGGCCCCAAAGCGCTTGAAATCTCCACTTGCATATTCCACAAAAAGAGGGTTTCAAATCTGCTCTGTTGAAAGGACGGTTCAACTCTTTGACTTTAACACTCGCAGCCAAAAGAAGTTACTGAGAATTCTTCTGTCTAGCTTTATTTGCAGAAATCCCGTTTCCAAAGAAATCCCCAGAGAGGTCCAAATATCCACTTGCAGACTTTACAAACAGAGTGTTTCCAAACTGTTCTATGAAAAGAAAGGTTAAACGCTGTGATTCGAACGCACACATCACCAAGTTGTTGCTGAGAATGATTCTCTCTAGTTTTTATACAAAGATATTTCCTTTCCTACCGTTGGCCCCAAAGCGCTTGAAATCTCCACTTGCAAATTCCATAAAAAGGGGGTTTCAAATCTGCTGTGTCTAAAGGAAGGTTCAACTCTGTGAGTTGAACACACGCAGCGCAAACAAGTTACTGAGAATTCTTCCTTCTAGCGTTATATGCAGAAATCCCGTTTCCAACGAAATCCTCAAAGGGGTCCAAATATCCACTTGCAGAGTTTACAAACAGAGTGTTTCCAGACTGCTCTATGAAAAGAAAGGTTAAACTCTGTGAGTGAAATGCACACATCACCAAGTGGTTGCTGAGACTGATTCTCTCTAGTTTTTATGCGAAGATATTTCCTTTTCTACATTTGGCCCCAAAAGCTTGAAATCTCCACTTGCATATTCCACAAAAAGAGGGTTTCAAATCTGCTGGGTCTAAAGGACGGTTCAACTCTGTGAGTTTAACACTCGCAGCCCAAAGAAGTTACTGAGAATTCCTCTGTCTAGCGTTATATGCAGAAAACCCGTTTCCTAAGAAATCCCCAGAGAGGTCCAAATATCCACTTGCAGACTTTACGAACAGAGTGTTTCCAAACTGCTCTATGAATAGAAAGGTTAAACGCTGTAATTCGTACGCACAGATCACCAAGTGGTTGCTGAGAATGATTCTCTCTAGTTTTTATACGAAGATATTTCCTTTCCTAAAGTTGGTCCCAAAGCGCTTGAAATCTCCACTTTCAAATTCCATAAAAAGAGGGTTTCAAATCTGCTGTGTCTAAAGGACGGGTCAACTCTGTGAGTTTAACACTCCCAGCCCAAAGAAGTTACTGAGAATTCTTCTGTCTAGCGGTATATGCAGAAATCCCGTTTCCAAACAAATCCCCAGAGAGGTCCAAATTTCCACTTGCAGACTTTACAAACAGAGTGTTTCCAAACTGCTCTATGAAAAGAAAGGTTAAACTCTGTGAGTGGAACGAACACATCACCAAGTGGTTGCTGAGAATGATTCTCTCTAGTTTTTATATGAAGATATTTCCTTTTCTACCGTTGGCCCCAAAACGCTTAAAATCTCCACTTGCAAATTCCACGAAAAGAGGGTTTCAAATCTGCTGGTTCTAAAGGACGGTTCAACTCTGTGAGTTTAACACTCGCAGCCCAAAGAAGTTACTGAGAATTCTTCTGTCTAGCGTTATATGCAGAAATGCCGTTTCCAACGAAATCCTCAAAGGGGTCCAAATATCCACTTGCAGACTTTAAAACAGAGTGTTTCCAAAGTGCTCTATAAAAAGAAAGGTTAAACTCTGTGAGTGGAACGCACACATCACCAAGTGGTTGCTGAGAATGATTCTTTCTACTTTTTATACGAAGATATATACTTTTCTACCGTAGTCCCCAAAGCGCTTGAAGCCTCCACATGCAAATTCCACGAAAAGAGGGTTTCAAATCTGCTCTGTCTAAAGGAAGGTTCAACGCTGTGAGTGGAACGCACACATCACCAAGTGGTTCCTGAGGATGATTCTCTCTAGTTTTTATATGAAGATATTTACTTTTCTGCCGTTGTCCCCAAAGCGCTTGAAATCTCCACTTGCAAATTCCACAAAAAGAGAGTTTTAAATCTGCTCTGTCTAAAGGAAGGTTCAACTCTGTGAGATGAACACACGTAGCCGAAAGAAGTTACTGGGAATTCTTCTGTATAGCATTATATGCAGAAATCCCGTTTCCAAGGAAATCCTCAAAGTGGTCCAAATATCCACTTGCAGACATTACAAACTGTGTGTTTCCAAACTCCTCTATAAGAAGAAAAGTTAAACTCTGTGAGTGGAATCCACACATCACCAACTGGTTGCTGAGAATGATTCTCTCTAGTTTTTATGCGAAGATATTTCCTTTTCTACCATTGGCCCCAAAGCGCTTGAAACCTCCACTTGCAAATTCCACAAAAAGAGGGTTTCAAATATGCTCTGTCTAAAGGAAGGTTCAACTCTGTGAGTTGAACACACGTAGCCCAAAGAAGTTACTGAGAATTCTTCTGTCTAGCGTTATATGCAGAAATCCCGTTTCCAAGGAAATCCTCAAAGGGGTCCAAATATCCACTTGCAGACACTACAAACAGAGTGTTGCCAAACTGCTCTATGAAAAGAAAGGTTAAACTCTGTGAGTGGAACGCACACATCACCAAGTGGTTGCTGAGAATGATTCTTTCTAGTTTTTATACGAAGATATATCGTTTTCTACCGTAGTCCCGAAAGCGCTTGAAGCCTCCACATGCAAATTCCACGAAAAGAGGCTTTCAAATCTGCTCTGTCTAAAGGAAGGTTCAACGCTGTGATTGGAACGCATACATCACCAAGTGGTTGCTGAGAATGATTCTCTCTAGTTTTTATGTGAAGATATTTACTTTTCTGCCGTTGACCCCAAAGCGCTTGAAATCTCCACTTGCAAATTCCACAAAAAGAGAGTTTTAAACCTGCTCTGTCTAAAGGAAGGTTCAACTCTGTGAGATGAACACACGTAGCCGAAAGAAGTTACTGGGAATTCTTCTGTATAGCATTATATGCAGAAATCCCGTTTCCAAAGAAATCCTCAAAGAGGTCCAAATATCCACTTACAGACATTACAAACAGTGTGTTTCCAAACTCCTCTATAAGAAGAAAAGTTAAACTCTGTGAGTGGAATCCACACATCACCAACTGGTTGCTGAGAATGATTCTCTCTAGTTTTTATGCGAAGATATTTCCTTTTCTACCATTGGCCCCAAGGCGCTTGAAACCTCCACTTGCAAATTCCACAAAAAGAGGGTTTCAAATCTCCTCTGTCTAAACGAAGGTTCAACTCTGTAAGTTGAACACACGCAACCCTAAGAAGTTACTGAGAATTCTTCTGTCCAGCCTTAGATGATGAAATCCCGTTTCCTACGAAATCCTCAAAGAGGTCAAAATATCCACTTGCAGACTTTACAAACTGAGTGTTTCCAAACTGCTCTGTGAAAAGAAAGGTTAAACTCTGTGAGTGGAAGGCACACATCACAAAGTGGTTTCTGAGAATGATTCTCTCTAGTTTTTATACGAAGATATTTCCTTTTCTTCTGTTGGCCCCAAAGCGCATGAAATCTCCCCTTTCGAATTCCACAAAAAGAGGGTTTCGAATCTGCTCTGTCTAAAGGATGGTTCAACTCTGTGAGTTGAACACACGCAACCCAAAGAAGTTACCGAGAATTCTTCTGTCTAGCATTAGATGAAGAAATCCCGTTTCCAACGAAAACCTCAAAGAGGACCAAATATCCACTTGCAGACTTTACAAACTGAGTGTTTCCAAACTGCTCTATGAAAAGAAAGGTTAAACTATGTGAGTGGAATGCACACATCACAAAGCTGTTTCTGAGCATTATTCTCTGTAGTTTTTATATGAAGATATTTACTTTTCTTCCGTTGGCACCCAAGGCACATGAAATCTCCACTTGCAAATTCCACAAAAAGAGGGTTTCGAATCTGCTCTGTGTAAAGGAAAGTTCAACTCTGTGAGTTGAACACACGCAACCCAAAGAAGGTACTGATAATTCTTCTGCCTAGCATTAGATGAAGAAATCCCGTTTCCAACGAAATCCACAAATAGGTCCGAATATCCACTTCCAGACTCTACAAACAGAATGTTTGCAAACTGGTCTATGAAAAGAAAGTTTAAACTCTGTGAGTGGAAAGCACACATCACAAAGTGGTTTCTGAGAATGATTCTTTCTAGTTTTTATGTGAAGATATTTCCTTTTCTAATGTTGGCCCCAAAGCGCTTGAAATCTCCACATGGAAATTCCACAAAAAGAGGGTTTCAAGTCTGGTCTGTCCAAAGGAAAGTTCAAATCTGTGAGTGGAACACACGCAAACCAAAGAAGTTACTGAGAATTCTTCTGTCTAGCATTAGATGAAGAAATCCCTTATCCAATGAAATCCTCAAAGAGGTCGAATTATCAACTTACAGACGTTACAATGTGAGTGTTTCCAAACTGCTCTATGAAAAGGAAGGTTAAACTCTGTGAGTGGAACGCACACATCACAAAGTTGTTTCTGAGAATGATTCTCTCTAGTTTTTATACGCAGATATTTCCTTTTCTACCGTTGGCCCCAAAGAGCTTCAAATCTCCAATTGTAGATTCCACAAAAAGAGGGTTTCAAATCTGCTCTGTCTAAAGAATGGTTCAACTCTGTGAGTTGAAAACACGCAACACAAAGAAGTTACTGAGAATTCTTCTGTCCAGCATTAGATTAAAAATCCCATTTCCAACAAAATCCTCAAAGAGGTACAAATATCCACTTGCAGACTTTACAAACTGAGTGTTTCCAAACTGCTCTATGTAAAGAAAGGTTAAACTCTGTGAGTGAAACGCACACATCACAACGTGGCTTCTGAGAATGATTCTCTCTAGTTTTCATACGCAGTTATTTCCTTTTCTACCGTTGGCCCCAAAGCGCTTGAAATCTCCACCTGCAAATTCCACAAAAAGAGGGTTTCGAATCTTCTCTGTGTAAAGGAAGATTCAGCTCTGTGAGTCAAAAACACGCAACCCAAAGAAGTTACTGAGAATTCTTCTGTCTAGCATTAGATGAAGAAATCCCGTTTCCATCGAAATCCTCAAAGAGGTCCAAATATCCACTTGCAGACTTTACAAACTGAGTGTTTCCAAACTGCTCTATGAAAAGGAAGGTTAAACTCTGTGAGTGGAAGGCACTCATCACAAAGTGGTTTCTGAGAATTATTCTCTGTAGTTTTTATATGAAGATATTTCCTTTTCTTCCATTGGCCTCAAATCGCATGAAATCTACACTTGCAAATTCCACAAAAAGAGGGTTTAGTATCTGCTCTGTGTAAAGGAAGGTTCAACTCTGTGAGTCGAACACACGCAACCCAAAGAAGTTACTGAGAATTCTTCTGTATAGCATTAGATGAAGAAATCCCATTACCAATGAAATCCTGAAAGAGATCCAATTATCAACTTGCAGACTTTACAAACTGAGTGTTTCCAAACTGCTCTATGAAAAGAAAGGTTAAACTCTGTGAGTGGAACACACACATCACAAACTGGTTTCTGAGAATGATTCTCTCTAGTTTTTATAGGCAGATATTTCCTTTTCTTCCATTGGCCTTAAAGCACTTGAAATCTCCACTTGCAAATTCCACAAAAAGAGGGTTTCAAATCTCCTCTGTCTAAAGGAATGTTCAACTCTGTGAGTTGAACACACGCAACGCAAAGAAGTTACTGAGAATTCTTCTGTCCAGCATTAGATGAAGAAATCCCGTTTCCAACGAAATCCTCAGAGTTCCAAATATCCGCTTGAAGACCTTACAAACTGAGTGTTTCCCAACTGCTCAATGAAAACAAAGGTTAAACTCTGTGAGGGGAATGCACACATCACAAGGTGGTTTCTGAGAATGATTCTCTGTAGTTTTTATACGAAGATATTTCCTTTTCTTCCGTTGGCCTCAAAGCACATGAAATCTACATTTGCAAATTCCACAAAAAGAGTGTTCCAAATCTGCTCTGTGTAAAGGAAGGTTCAACTCTGTGAGTTGAACACACGCAACCCAAAGAAGTTACTGAGAATTCTTCTGTCTAGCATTAGATGAAGAAATCCCTTTTCCGATGAAATCCTCAAAGAGGTCGAATTATCAACTTGCAGACTTTACAAACTGAGTGTTTCCAAACTGCTCTATGAAAAGAAAGGTTAAACTCTGTGAGTGGAACGCACACATCACAAAGTGGTTTCTCAGAATGATTCTCTCTTGTTTTTATATGCAGATATTTCCTTTTCTTCTGTTGGCCCCAAAACACTTGAAATCTCCACTTGCAAATTCCATAAAACGAGGGTTTCAAATCTGCTCTGTCTAAAGGATGGTTCAACTCTGTGAGTTGAACACACGCAAGCCAAAGAAGTTACTGAGAATTCTTCTGTCCAGCATTAGAGGAAGAAATCCCGTTTCCAATGAAATCCTCAAAGAGGTGCAAATATCCACTTGCAGACTTTACAAACTGAGTGTTTCCAAACTGCTCTATGAAAAGAAAGGTTAAACTCTGTGAGTGGAACACACACAACACAAAGTGGATTATTGGAATTATTCTCTGTAGTTTTTATACTAAGATATTTCCTTTTCTTCCATTGGCCCCAAAGCGCGTGAAATCTCCACTTGAAAATTCCACAAAAAGAGGGTTTCGAATCTTCTCTGGGTAAAGGAAGGTTCAATTCTGTGCATTGAAGACACGCAGCCCAAAGAAGTTACTGAGAATTCTTCTGTCTAGCATTAGATGAAGAAATCCCGTTTCCAATGAAATCCTCAAAGAGGTCGAATTGGCAACTTGCAGACTTTTCAAACTGAGTGTTTCTAAACTGCTCTATGAAAAGAAAGGTTAAAGTCTGTGAGTGGAAAGCACACATCACAAAGTGGTTTCTGAGAATGATTCTCTCAATTTTTATACGAAGATATTTCCTTTTCTACCGTTGGCCCAAAAGCGCTTGAAACCTCCACTTGCAAATTCCACAAAAAGAAGGTTTCGAATCTGCTCTGTGTAAAGGAAGGTTCAACTCTGTTAGTCCAATACAAGCAACCCAAAGAAGTTACTGAGAATTCTTCTCTCCAGCATTAGATGAAGAAATCCCGTTTCCAAAGAAATCCTCAAAGAGGTCCAAATATCCACTTGCAGAATTTACAAACTGAGAGTTTCCAAACTGCTCCATGAAAAGTAAGGTTAAACTCTGTGAGTGGAATGCACACATCACAAAGTGGTTTCTGAGAATGATTCTCTCTAATTTTTATACGCAGATATTTCCTTTTCTACCGTTGGCCACAAAGCGCATGAAAACTCCTATTGCAAATTCCACAAAAAGAGGGATTCAAATCTGCTTTGTGTAAAGGAAGTTTCAGCTCTGTGAGTCAAAAACACGCAACCCAAAGAAGTTACTGAGAATTCTTCTATCTAGCATTAGATGAAGAAATCCCGTTTCCAACGAAATCCTCAAAGAGGTCCAGTTATCCACTTGCAGACTTTACAAACTGAGTGTTTCCAAACTGCTCTATGATAAGAACGATTAAACTCTGTGAGTGGAAGGCACACATCACAAAGTGGTTTCTGAGAATTATTCTCTGTAGTTTTCATATGAAGATATTTCCTTTTCTTCCGTTGGCCTCAAAGCGCATGAAATCTCCACTTGCAAATTCCACAAAAAGAAGGTTTCGAATCTGCTCTGTGTAAAGGAAGGTGCAACTCTGTGAGTTGAACACACGCAACCCAAAGAAGTTACTGAGAATTCTTCTGTCTAGCATTAGATGAAGAAATCCCGTTTCCAATGAAATCCTCAAAGAGGTCCAAATATTCACTTGCAGACATTACAAACTGAGTGTTTCCAAACTGCTCTATGAAAAGAAAGGTTAAAATCTGTGAGTGGAACACACACATCACAAAGTGGCTTCTGAGAATGATTCTCGGTAGTTTTTATACGCAGATATTTCCTTTTCTACCGTTGGCATCAAAGCGCATGAAATCTCCACTTTCAAATTCCACAAAGAGAGAGTTTCGAATCTGCTCTGTGTAAAGGAAGGTTCAACTCTGTGAATCGAAAACATGCAACCCAAAGAAGTTACTGAGATTTCTTCTGTCCAGCATTAGATAAAGGAATCCCGTTTCCAACGAAATAATCAAAGGGGTCGAATTATCAACTTGCAGACTTTACAAACTGAGTGTTTCCAAACTGCTCTATGAAAAGACAGGTTAAATTTTGTGAGTGGAATGCACACATCACAAAGTGGTTTCTGAGAATCATTCTCTCTAGTTTTTATACGCAGATATTGCCTTTTTATCCGTTGGCCCCAAAGCGCATGAAATCTCCTATTGCAAATTCCACAAAAAGAGGGTTTCAAATCTGCTTTGTGTAAAGGAAAGTTCAGCTCTGTGAGTCGAACACACGCAACCCGAAGATGTTACTGAGAATTCTTCTGTCTAGCATTAGATTAAGAAATCCCGTTTCCAATGAAATCCTCAAAGAGGTCAAATTATCAACTTGCAGACTTTACAAACTGAGTGTTTCCAAACTGCTCTATAAAATAAAGGTTAAACTCTGTGAGTGGAATGCTCTCATCACAAAGTGGTTTCTGAGAATGATTCTCTCTAGTTTTTATACGCAGATATTTCCTTTTCTACCGTTGACCCCAATGCGCTTGAAATCTCCACTTGCAAATTCCACAAATAGAGGTTTTCAAATCTGCTCTGTCAAAAGGAAGGTTCAAATCTGTGAGTTGAACACACGCAACCCAAAGAAGTTACTGAGAATTCTTCTGTCTAGCATTTCACGCAGAAATCCAGTTTCCAGCGAAAACCTCAAAGACGTCCAAATATCCACTTGCAGATATTACAAATTGAGTGTTTCCAAACTGCTCT
Organism: Gorilla gorilla gorilla; assembly: GCF_029281585.2. Taxonomy (NCBI): domain Eukaryota; kingdom Metazoa; phylum Chordata; class Mammalia; order Primates; family Hominidae; genus Gorilla; species Gorilla gorilla. Next base: position 66,991,402 of record NC_073230.2, on the reverse strand, counting down.
ATGAAAAGAAAGGTTAAACTCTGTGAGTGGAACACACACATCACAAAGTGGTTTCTGAGAATGATTCTCTCTAGTTTTTACACGCAAATATTTCCTTTTCTTCCGTAGGCCTCAAAGCGCATGAAATCTCCACTTGCAAATTCCACAAAAAGAGGGTTTCTAATCTGCTCTGTGTAAAGCAAGGTTCAACTCTGTGAGTCAAACACACGCAAGCCAAAGAAGATACTGAGAATTCTTCTGTCCAGCATTAGATGAAGAAAACCCGTTTCCAACGAAATCCTGAAAGTGGTCCAAATATCCACTTGCAGACTTTACAAACTGGGTGTTTCAAAACTGCTCTATGAAAAGAAAGGTTAACCTCTGTGAATGGAAAGCACACATCACAAAGTGGTTTCTGAGAATCATTCTCTCTAATTTTTATACACAGATATTTCCTTTTCTACCATTGGCCCCAAAGCTCTTGAAATCTCCACTTGCAAATTACACAAAAACAGGGTTTCAAATCTGCTGTGTCTAAAGGAAGGTTCAACTCTGTGAGGGGAACACACGCAACACAAAGAAGTTACTGAGAATTTTTCTGTCCAACATTAGATGAAGAAATGCCCTTTCCAACGAAATCCTCAGAGGTCCAAATATCCACTTGCAGGCCAAATAAACTGAGTGTTTCCGAACTGCTCTGTGAAAAGAAAGGTTAACCTCTGTGAGTGGAACGCACACATCACAAAGTGGTTTCTGAGAATGATTCTCTCTAGTTTTTATACGCAGATATTTCCTTTTCTACCATAGGCCCCAAAGCGCATGAAAACTCCTATTGCAAATTCCACAAAAAGAGGGATTCCAATCTGCTTTGTGTAAAGGAAGTTTCAGCTCTGTGAGTCAAAAACACGCAACCCAAAGAAGTTACTGAGAATTCTTCTGTCTAGCATTAGATGAAGAAATCCCGTTTCCAATGAAATCCTCAAAGAGGTCCAAATATTCACTTGCAGACATTACAAACTGAGTGTTTCCAAACTGCTCTATGAAAAGAAAGGTTAAAATCTGTGAGTGGAACACACACATCACAAAGTGGCTTCTGAGAATGATTCTCGGTAGTTTTTATACGCAGATATTTCCTTTTCTACCGTTGGCATCAAAGCGCATGAAATCTCCACTTTCAAATTCCACAAAGAGAGAGTTTCGAATCTGCTCTGTGTAAAGGAAGGTTCAACTCTGTGAATCGAAAACATGCAACCCAAAGAAGTTACTGAGATTTCTTCTGTCCAGCATTAGATAAAGGAATCCCGTTTCCAACGAAATAATCAAAGGGGTCGAATTATCAACTTGCAGACTTTACAAACTGAGTGTTTCCAAACTGCTCTATGAAAAGACAGGTTAAATTTTGTGAGTGGAATGCACACATCACAAAGTGGTTTCTGAGAATCATTCTCTCTAGTTTTTATACGCAGATATTGCCTTTTTATCCGTTGGCCCCAAAGCGCATGAAATCTCCTATTGCAAATTCCACAAAAAGAGGGTTTCAAATCTGCTTTGTGTAAAGGAAAGTTCAGCTCTGTGAGTCGAACACACGCAACCCGAAGATGTTACTGAGAATTCTTCTGTCTAGCATTAGATTAAGAAATCCCGTTTCCAATGAAATCCTCAAAGAGGTCAAATTATCAACTTGCAGACTTTACAAACTGAGTGTTTCCAAACTGCTCTATGAAATAAAGGTTAAACTCTGTGAGTGGAATGCTCTCATCACAAAGTGGTTTCTGAGAATGATTCTCTCTAGTTTTTATACGCAGATATTTCCTTTTCTACCGTTCACCCCAATGCGCTTGAAATCTCCACTTGCAAATTCCACAAATAGAGGTTTCCAAATCTGCTCTGTCAAAAGGAAGGTTCAAATCTGTGAGTTGAACACACGCAACCCAAAGAAGTTACTGAGAATTCTTCTGTCTAGCATTTCACGCAGAAATCCAGTTTCCAGCGAAAACCTCAAAGACGTCCAAATATCCACTTGCAGATATTACAAATTGAGTGTTTCCAAACTGCTCTATGAAAAGAAAGGTTAAACTCTGTGAGTGGAACACACACATCACAAAGTGGTTTCTGAGAATGATTCTCTCTAGTTTTTACACGCAGATATTTCCTTTTCTTCCGTAGGCCTCAAAGCGCATGAAATCTCCACTTGCAAATTCCACAAAAAGAGGGTTTCTAATCTGCTCTGTGTAAAGCAAGGTTCAACTCTGTGAGTCAAACACACGCAAGCCAAAGAAGATACTGAGAATTCTTCTGTCCAGCATTAGATGAAGAAAACCCGTTTCCAACGAAATCCTGAAAGTGGTCCAAATATCCACTTGCAGACTTTACAAACTGAGTGTTTCAAAACTGCTCTATGAAAAGAAAGGTTAACCTCTGTGAATGGAAAGCACACATCACAAAGTGGTTTCTGAGAATCATTCTCTCTAATTTTTATACACAGATATTTCCTTTTCTACCATTGGCCCCAAAGCTCTTGAAATCTCCACTTGCAAATTACACAAAAACAGGGTTTCAAATCTGCTGTGTCTAAAGGAAGGTTCAACTCTGTGAGTGGAACACACGCAACACAAAGAAGTTACTGAGAATTTTTCTGTCCAACATTAGATGAAGAAATGCCCTTTCCAACGAAATCCTCAGAGGTCCAAATATCCACTTGCAGGCCTTATAAACTGAGTGTTTCTGAACTGCTCTGTGAAAAGAAAGGTTAACCTCTGTGAGTGGAACGCACACATCACAAAGTGGTTTCTGAGAATGATTCTCTCTAGTTTTTATACGCAGATATTTCCTTTTCTACCATAGGCCCCAAAGCGCATGAAAACTCCTTTTGCAAATTTCACAAAAAGAGGGATTCAAATCTGCTTTGTGTAAAGGAAGTTTCAGCTCTGTGAGTCAAAAACACGCAACCCAAAGAAGTTACTGAGAATTCTTCTATCTAGCATTAGATGAAGAAATCCCGTTTCAAACGAAATCCTCAAAGAGGTCCAGATATCCACTTGCAGACTTTACAACCTGAGTGTTTCCAAACTGCTCTATGATAAGAACGATTAAACTCTGTGAGTGGAAGGCACACATCACAAAGTGGTTTCTGAGAATTATTCTCTGTAGTTTTCATATGAAGATATTTCCTTTTCTTCCGTTGGCCTCAAAGCGCATGAAATCTCCACTTTCAAATTCCACAAAGAGAGAGTTTCGAATCTGCTCTGTGTAAAGGAAGGTTCAACTCTGTGAATCGAAAACATGCAACCCAAAGAAGTTACTGAGATTTCTTCTGTCCAGAATTAGATGAAGGAATCCCGTTTCCGACGAAATCCTCAAAGAGGTCCAAATATCCACTTACAGACTTTAGAAACTGAGTGTTTCCAAACTGCTCTATGAAAAGAAAGGTTAAACTCGGTGAGTGGAACGCACACATCACAAAGTGGTTTCTGAGAATCATTCTCTGTAGTTTTTATATGCAGATATTTCCTTTTCTACCGTTGGCCCCAAAGCACTTGAAATCTCCACTTTCAAATTACACAAAAACAGGGTTTCAAATCTGCTGTGTCTAAAGGAAAGTTCAACTCTGCGAATTGTTCACACGGAACCCAAAGAAGTTACTGAGAATTCTTCTGTCTAGCATTAGATGAAGAAATCCCTTATCCAACGATATCCTCAAAGAGGTCCAAATATCCACTTGCAGACTTTGCAAACTGAGTGTTTCCAAACTGCTCTATGAAAAGAAAGGTTAAACTCTCTGAGTGGAACACACACATCACAAAGTGGTTTCTGAGAATGATTCTCTCTAGTTTTTATACGCAGATATTTCCTTTTCTACTGTTGGCCCCAAAGCACATGAAATCTCCTCTTGAAAATTCCACAAAAAGAGGGTTTCAAATCTGCTTAGTGTAAAGGAAGGTTCAGCTCTGTGAGTTGAACACACGCAACCCAAAGAATTTACTGAGAATTCTTCTGTCTAGCATTAGATGAAGAAATCCCGTTTCCAATGAAATCCTCAAAGAGGTCCATATATCCACTTGCAGACTTTACAAACTGAGTGTCTCCACACTGCTCTATGAAAAGAAAGGTTAAATTCTGTGAGTGGAACACACACATCAAAAAGTGGTTTCTGAGAATGATTCTCTGTAGTTTTTATACAAAGATATTTCATTTTCTTCAGTTGGCCCCAATGCGCATGAAATCTCCACTTGCAAATTCCACAAAAAGAGGGTTTCAAATCTGCTCTGTCTAAAGGAAGGCTCAACTCTGTGAGTTGAACACACGCAACCCAAAGAATTTACTGAGAATTCTTCTGTCTAGCATTAGATGAAGAAATCCGATTTGCAACGAAATCTTCAAAGAGGTCCAAATATCCACTTGCAGACTTTACAAACTGAGTGTTTCCATACTGCTTTATCAAAAGAAAGGGTAAACTCTGTGAGAGGAACGCACACATCACAAAGTGGTTTCTGAGAATGATTCTCTGTAGTTTTTATACGAAGATATTTCATTTTCTTCCTTTGGCCCCAAATCGCATGAAATCTCCACTTGCAAATTCCACAAAAAGAGGTTTTGAATCTGCTCTGTGTAAAGGAATGTTCAACTCTGTGAGTTGAACACACGCAACCCAAAGAGGTTACTGAGAATTCTTCTGTCTAGCATTAGATGAAGAAATCCCGTTTCCAACGAAATCCTCAAAGAGGTCCAAATATCCACTTGCAGACATTTCAAACAGAGTGTTTCCAAACTGCTCTATGAAAAGAAAATTTAAAGTCGGTGAATGGAACACACACATCACAAAGTGGTTTCTGAGAATTATTCTCTGTAGTTTTTATATGAAGATATTTCCTTTTCTACCATTGGCCCCAAAGCGCTTGAAATCTCCACTTGCAAATACCACAAAAAGAGGGTTTCAAATCTGCTCTGTCTAAAGGAAGGTTCAACTCTGCGAATTGAACACACATAACCCAAGGAAGATACTGAGAATTCTTCTGTCTAGCATTAGATGAAGAAATCCCATTTCCAACCAAATCCTAAAAGAGGTCCAAATATCCACTTGTAGACTTTACAAACTGAATGTTTCCAAACTGCTCTATGAAAAGAAAGGTTAAACTGTGTGAGTGGAATGCGCACATCACAAAGTGGTTTCTGAGAATTATTCTCTGTAATTTTTATATGAAGATATTTACTTTTCTTCTGTTGGCCCCAAAACGCATGAAATCTCCACTTGCAAATTTCACAAAAAGAGGGTTTCGAATCTGCTCTGTGTAAAGGAACGTTCAACTCTGTGAGTCGAACACATGCAACCCAAAGGAATTACTGAGAATTCTTCTGTCCAGCATTAGATAAAGAAAACCCATTTCCAACGAAATCCTCAAAGAGGTCCAAATTTCCACTTGCAGACCTTACAAACTGAGTGTTTCCAAACTGCTCTATGAAAAGAAAGGTTGAACTCTGTGAGTGGAACGCACACATCACAAAGCGGTTTCTGAGAATGATTCTCTCTAGTTTTTATACGCAGATATTTCCTTTTCTACCATTGGCCCAAAGCACATGTAGTCTCCACTTGCAATTTCAACAAAAAGAGGGTTTCAAATCTGCTCTGTCGAAAGGAAGGTTCAACTCTGTGAGTTTAACACTCGCAGCCCAAAGAAGTTACTGAGAATTCTTCTGTCTAGCGTTATATGCAGAAATCCCGTTTCCAAAGAAATCCCCAGAGAGCTCCAAATATCCACTTGCTGACTTTACAAACAGAGTGTTTCCAAACTGCTCTATGAAAAGAAAGGTTAAACGCTGTGATTCGAACGCACACATCACCAAGTGGTTGCTGAGAATGATTCTCTCTAGTTTTTATACGAAGATATTTCCTTTCCTACCGTAGGTCCCAAAGCGCTTGAAATCTCCACTTTCAAATTCCATAAAAATAGGGTTTCAAATCTGCTGTGTCTAAAGGAAGGTTCAGCTCTGTGAGTTGAACACACGCAGCGCAAACAAGTTACTAGGAATTCTTCTGTCTAGCGTTATATGCAGAAATCCCGTTTCAAACGAAATCCCCAGAGAGGTCCAAATATCCACTTGGAGACTTTAGAAACAGAGTATTTCCAAACTGCTCTATGAAAAGAAAGGTTAAACTCTGTGAGTGGATCGAAAACATCACCAAGTGGTTGCTGAGAATGATTCTCTCTAGTTTTTATGCAAAGATATTTCCTTTTGTACCGTTGGCCACAAAGCGCTTGAAATCTCCACTTGCAAATTCCACAAATTGATGGTTTCAAATCTGCTCTGTCTAAAGGAAGGTTCAACTCTGTGAAATGAACACACGCAGCCCAAAGAAGTTACTGAGAATTCTTCTGTCTAGCGTTATATGCACAAATCCCGTTTCCTACGAAATCCCCAGAGAGGTCCAAATATCCACTTGCAGACTTTACAAACAGAGTGCTTCCAAACTGCTCTATGAAAAGAAAGGTTAAACTCTGTGAGTGGAACGCACACATCACCAAGTGGTTGCAGAGAATGATTCTCTCTAATTTTTATATGAAGATATTTCCTTTTCTACCGTCGGCTCCAAAGCGCTTGAAACCTCCCCTTTCAAATTCCACGAAAAGAGTGTTTCAAATCTGCTCTGTCTAAAGGAAGGTTCAACTCTGTGAGTTCAACACACGTAGCCCAAAGAAGTTATTGAGAATTCTTCTGTCTAGAGTTATATGCAGAAATCCCGTTTCCAACGAAATCCTCAAAGAGGTCCAAATATCCACTTGCAGACTTTACAAACAGAGTGTTTCCAAACTGCTCAATGAAAAGAAAGGTTAAACTCTGTGAGTGGAACGAACACATCACCAAGTGGTTGCTGAGAATGATTCTCTCTAGTTTTTATACGAAGATATTTCGTTTTCTAACGTTGGCCCCAAAGCGCTTGAAATCTCTACTTGCAAATTCCACGAAAAGAGGGTTTCAAATCTGCTCTGTCTAAAGGAAGGTTCAACTCTGTGAGTTGAACACACACAGCCGAAAGAAGTTACTGAGAGTTCTTCTGTCTAGCGTTACATGCAGAAATCCCGTTTCCAACGAAATCCTCATTGGGGTCCAAATATCCACTTGCAGACTTTACAAACAGAGTGTTTCCAAACTGCTCTATGAAAAGAAAGGTTAAACTCTGTGAGTGGAACGCACACATCACCAAGTGGTTGCTGAGAATGATTCTCTCTAGTTTTAATGCGAAGAAATTTCCTTTTCTACCGTTGGCCCCAAAGCGCTTGAAATCTCCACTTGCATATTCCACAAAAAGAGGGTTTCAAATCTGCTCTGTTGAAAGGACGGTTCAACTCTGTGACTTTAACACTCGCAGCCAAAAGAAGTTACTGAGAATTCTTCTGTCTAGCGTTATTTGCAGAAATCCCGTTTCCAAAGAAATCCCCAGAGAGGTCCAAATATCCACTTGCAGACTTTACAAACAGAGTGTTTCCAAACTGTTCTATGAAAAGAAAGGTTAAACGCTGTGATTCGAACGCACACATCACCAAGATGTTGCTGAGAATGATTCTCTCTAGTTTTTATACAAAGATATTTCCTTTCCTACCGTTGGCCCCAAAGCGCTTGAAATCTCCACTTTCAAATTCCATAAAAAGGGGGTTTCAAATCTGCTGTGTCTAAAGGAAGGTTCAACTCTGTGAGTTGAACACACGCAGCGCAAACAAGTTACTGAGAATTCTTCCTTCTAGCGTTATATGCAGAAATCCCGTTTCCAACGAAATCCTCAAAGGGGTCCAAATATCCACTTGCAGACTTTACAAACAGAGTGTTTCCAGACTGCTCTATGAAAAGAAAGGTTAAACTCTGTGAGTGAAATGCACACATCACCAAGTGGTTGCTGAGACTGATTCTCTCTAGTTTTTATGCGAAGATATTTCCTTTTCTACATTTGGCCCCAAAAGCTTGAAATCTCCACTTGCATATTCCACAAAAAGAGGGTTTCAAATCTGCTGGGTCTAAAGGACGGTTCAACTCTCTGAGTTTAACACTCGCAGCCCAAAGAAGTTACTGAGAATTCTTCTGTCTAGCGTTATATGCAGAAAACCCGTTTCCTAAGAAATCCCCAGAGAGGTCCAAATATCCACTTGCAGACTTTACGAACAGAGTGTTTCCAAACTGCTCTATGAATAGAAAGGTTAAACGCTGTAATTCGAACGCACAGATCACCAAGTGGTTGCTGAGAATGATTCTCTCTAGTTTTTATACGAAGATATTTCCTTTCCTAAAGTTGGTCCCAAAGCGCTTGAAATCTCCACTTTCAAATTCCATAAAAAGAGGGTTTCAAATCTGCTGTGTCTAAAGGACGGGTCAACTCTGTGAGTTTAACACTCCCAGCCCAAAGAAGTTACTGAGAATTCTTCTGTCTAGCGGTATATGCAGAAATCCCGTTTCCAAACAAATCCCCAGAGAGGTCCAAATTTCCACTTGCAGACTTTACAAACAGAGTGTTTCCAAACTGCTCTATGAAAAGAAAGGTTAAACTCTGTGAGTGGAACGAACACATCACCAAGTGGTTGCTGAGAATGATTCTCTCTACTTTTTATATGAAGATATTTCCTTTTCTACCGTTGGCCCCAAAACGCTTAAAATCTCCACTTGCAAATTCCACGAAAAGAGGGTTTCAAATCTGCTGGTTCTAAAGGACGGTTCAACTCTGTGAGTTTAACACTCGCAGCCCAAAGAAGTTACTGAGAATTCTTCTGTCTAGCGTTATATGCAGAAATGCCGTTTCCAACGAAATCCTCAAAGGGGTCCAAATATCCACTTGCAGACTTTAAAACAGAGTGTTTCCAAAGTGCTCTATAAAAAGAAAGGTTAAACTCTGTGAGTGGAACGCACACATCACCAAGTGGTTGCTGAGAATGATTCTTTCTACTTTTTATACGAAGATATATACTTTTCTACCGTAGTCCCCAAAGCGCTTGAAGCCTCCACATGCAAATTCCACGAAAAGAGGGTTTCAAATCTGCTCTGTCTAAAGGAAGGTTCAACGCTGTGAGTGGAACGCACACATCACCAAGTGGTTGCTGAGGATGATTCTCTCTAGTTTTTATATGAAGATATTTACTTTTCTGCCGTTGACCCCAAAGCGCTTGAAATCTCCACTTGCAAATTCCACAAAAAGAGAGTTTTTAATCTGCTCTGTCTAAAGGAAGGTTCAACTCTGTGAGATGAACACACGTAGCCGAAAGAAGTTACTGGGAATTCTTCTGTATAGCATTATATGCAGAAATCCCGTTTCCAAGGAAATCCTCAAAGTGGTCCAAATATCCACTTGCAGACATTACAAACTGTGTGTTTCCAAACTCCTCTATAAGAAGAAAAGTTAAACTCTGTGAGTGGAATACACACATCACCAACTGGTTGCTGAGAATGATTCTCTCTAGTTTTTATGCGAAGATATTTCCTTTTCTACCATTGGCCCCAAAGCGCTTGAAACCTCCACTTGCAAATTCCACAGAAAGAGGGTTTCAAATATGCTCTGTCTAAAGGAAGGTTCAACTCTGTGAGTTGAACACACGTAGCCCAAAGAAGTTACTGAGAATTCTTCTGTCTAGCGTTATATGCAGAAATCCCGTTTCCAAGGAAATCCTCAAAGGGGTCCAAATATCCACTTGCAGACACTACAAACAGAGTGTTGCCAAACTGCTCTATGAAAAGAAAGGTTAAACTCTGTGAGTGGAACGCACACATCACCAAGTGGTTGCTGAGAATGATTCTTTCTAGTTTTTATACGAAGATATATCGTTTTCTACCGTAGTCCCGAAAGCGCTTGAAGCCTCCACATGCAAATTCCACGAAAAGAGGCTTTCAAATCTGCTCTGTCTAAAGGAAGGTTCAACGCTGTGATTGGAACGCATACATCACCAAGTGGTTGCTGAGAATGATTCTCTCTAGTTTTTATGTGAAGATATTTACTTTTCTGCCGTTGACCCCAAAGCGCTTGAAATCTCCACTTGCAAATTCCACAAAAAGAGAGTTTTAAACCTGCTCTGTCTAAAGGAAGGTTCAACTCTGTGAGATGAACACACGTAGCCGAAAGAAGTTACTGGGAATTCTTCTGTATAGCATTATATGCAGAAATCCCGTTTCCAAAGAAATCCTCAAAGAGGTCCAAATATCCACTTACAGACATTACAAACAGTGTGTTTCCAAACTCCTCTATAAGAAGAAAAGTTAAACTCTGTGAGTGGAATCCACACATCACCAACTGGTTGCTGAGAATGATTCTCTCTAGTTTTTATGCGAAGATATTTCCTTTTCTACCATTGGCCCCAAGGCGCTTGAAACCTCCACTTGCAAATTCCACAAAAAGAGGGTTTCAAATCTCCTCTGTCTAAACGAAGGTTCAACTCTGTAAGTTGAACACACGCAACCCTAAGAAGTTACTGAGAATTCTTCTGTCCAGCCTTAGATGATGAAATCCCGTTTCCTACGAAATCCTCAAAGAGGTCAAAATATCCACTTGCAGACTTTACAAACTGAGTGTTTCCAAACTGCTCTGTGAAAAGAAAGGTTAAACTCTGTGAGTGGAAGGCACACATCACAAAGTGGTTTCTGAGAATGATTCTCTCTAGTTTTTATACGAAGATATTTCCTTTTCTTCTGTTGGCCCCAAAGCGCATGAAATCTCCCCTTTCGAATTCCACAAAAAGAGGGTTTCGAATCTGCTCTGTCTAAAGGATGGTTCAACTCTGTGAGTTGAACACACGCAACCCAAAGAAGTTACCGAGAATTCTTCTGTCTAGCATTAGATGAAGAAATCCCGTTTCCAACGAAAACCTCAAAGAGGACCAAATATCCACTTGCAGACTTTACAAACTGAGTGTTTCCAAACTGCTCTATGAAAAGAAAGGTTAAACTATGTGAGTGGAATGCACACGTCACAAAGCTGTTTCTGAGCATTATTCTCTGTAGTTTTTATATGAAGATATTTACTTTTCTTCCGTTGGCACCCAAGGCACATGAAATCTCCACTTGCAAATTCCACAAAAAGAGGGTTTCGAATCTGCTCTGTGTAAAGGAAAGTTCAACTCTGTGAGTTGAACACACGCAACCCAAAGAAGGTACTGATAATTCTTCTGCCTAGCATTAGATGAAGAAATCCCGTTTCCAACGAAATCCACAAATAGGTCCGAATATCCACTTCCAGACTCTACAAACAGAGTGTTTGCAAACTGGTCTATGAAAAGAAAGTTTAAACTCTGTGAGTGGAAAGCACACATCACAAAGTGGTTTCTGAGAATGATTCTTTCTAGTTTTTATGTGAAGATATTTCCTTTTCTAATGTTGGCCCCAAAGCGCTTGAAATCTCCACATGGAAATTCCACAAAAAGAGGGTTTCAAGTCTGGTCTGTCCAAAGGAAAGTTCAAATCTGTGAGTGGAACACACGCAAACCAAAGAAGTTACTGAGAATTCTTCTGTCTAGCATTAGATGAAGAAATCCCTTATCCAATGAAATCCTCAAAGAGGTCGAATTATCAACTTACAGACGTTACAATGTGAGTGTTTCCAAACTGCTCTATGAAAAGGAAGGTTAAACTCTGTGAGTGGAACGCACACATCACAAAGTTGTTTCTGAGAATGATTCTCTCTAGTTTTTATACGCAGATATTTCCTTTTCTACCGTTGGCCCCAAAGAGCTTCAAATCTCCAATTGTAGATTCCACAAAAAGAGGGTTTCAAATCTGCTCTGTCTAAAGAATGGTTCAACTCTGTGAGTTGAAAACACGCAACACAAAGAAGTTACTGAGAATTCTTCTGTCCAGCATTAGATTAAAAATCCCATTTCCAACAAAATCCTCAAAGAGGTACAAATATCCACTTGCAGACTTTACAAACTGAGTGTTTCCAAACTGCTCTATGTAAAGAAAGGTTAAACTCTGTGAGTGAAACGCACACATCACAACGTGGCTTCTGAGAATGATTCTCTCTAGTTTTCATACGCAGTTATTTCCTTTTCTACCGTTGGCCCCAAAGCGCTTGAAATCTCCACCTGCAAATTCCACAAAAAGAGGGTTTCGAATCTTCTCTGTGTAAAGGAAGATTCAGCTCTGTGAGTCAAAAACACGCAACCCAAAGAAGTTACTGAGAATTCTTCTGTCTAGCATTAGATGAAGAAATCCCGTTTCCATCGAAATCCTCAAAGAGGTCCAAATATCCACTTGCAGACTTTACAAACTGAGTGTTTCCAAACTGCTCTATGAAAAGGAAGGTTAAACTCTGTGAGTGGAAGGCACTCATCACAAAGTGGTTTCTGAGAATTATTCTCTGTAGTTTTTATATGAAGATATTTCCTTTTCTTCCATTGGCCTCAAATCGCATGAAATCTACACTTGCAAATTCCACAAAAAGAGGGTTTAGTATCTGCTCTGTGTAAAGGAAGGTTCAACTCTGTGAGTCGAACACACGCAACCCAAAGAAGTTACTGAGAATTCTTCTGTATAGCATTAGATGAAGAAATCCCATTACCAATGAAATCCTGAAAGAGATCCAATTATCAACTTGCAGACTTTACAAACTGAGTGTTTCCAAACTGCTCTATGAAAAGAAAGGTTAAACTCTGTGAGTGGAACACACACATCACAAACTGGTTTCTGAGAATGATTCTCTCTAGTTTTTATAGGCAGATATTTCCTTTTCTTCCATTGGCCTTAAAGCACTTGAAATCTCCACTTGCAAATTCCACAAAAAGAGGGTTTCAAATCTCCTCTGTCTAAAGGAATGTTCAACTCTGTGAGTTGAACACACGCAACCCAAAGAAGTTACTGAGAATTCTTCTGTCCAGCATTAGATGAAGAAATCCCGTTTCCAACGAAATCCTCAGAGTTCCAAATATCCGCTTGAAGACCTTACAAACTGAGTGTTTCCCAACTGCTCAATGAAAACAAAGGTTAAACTCTGTGAGGGGAATGCACACATCACAAGGTGGTTTCTGAGAATGATTCTCTGTAGTTTTTATACGAAGATATTTCCTTTTCTTCCGTTGGCCTCAAAGCACATGAAATCTACATTTGCAAATTCCACAAAAAGAGTGTTCCAAATCTGCTCTGTGTAAAGGAAGGTTCAACTCTGTGAGTTGAACACACGCAACCCAAAGAAGTTACTGAGAATTCTTCTGTCTAGCATTAGATGAAGAAATCCCTTTTCCGATGAAATCCTCAAAGAGGTCGAATTATCAACTTGCAGACTTTACAAACTGAGTGTTTCAAAACTGCTCTATGAAAAGAAAGGTTAACCTCTGTGAATGGAAAGCACACATCACAAAGTGGTTTCTGAGAATCATTCTCTCTAATTTTTATACACAGATATTTCCTTTTCTACCATTGGCCCCAAAGCTCTTGAAATCTCCACTTGCAAATTACACAAAAACAGGGTTTCAAATCTGCTGTGTCTAAAGGAAGGTTCAACTCTGTGAGTGGAACACACGCAACACAAAGAAGTTACTGAGAATTTTTCTGTCCAACATTAGATGAAGAAATGCCCTTTCCAACGAAATCCTCAGAGGTCCAAATATCCACTTGCAGGCCAAATAAACTGAGTGTTTCCGAACTGCTCTGTGAAAAGAAAGGTTAACCTCTGTGAGTGGAACGCACACATCACAAAGTGGTTTCTGAGAATGATTCTCTCTAGTTTTTATACGCAGATATTTCCTTTTCTACCATAGGCCCCAAAGCGCATGAAAACTCCTATTGCAAATTCCACAAAAAGAGGGATTCAAATCTGCTGTGTGTAAAGGAAGTTTCAGCTCTGTGAGTCAAAAACATGCAACCCAAAGAAGTTACTGAGAATTCTTCTGTCTAGCATTAGATGAAGAAATCCCGTTTCCAATGAAATCCTCAAAGAGGTCCAAATATTCACTTGCAGACATTACAAACTGAGTGTTTCCAAACTGCTCTATGAAAAGAAAGGTTAAAATCTGTGAGTGGAACACACACATCACAAAGTGGTTTCTGAGAATGATTCTCGGTAGTTTTTATACGCAGACATTTCCTTTTCTACCGTTGGCATCAAAGCGCATGAAATCTCCACTTTCAAATTCCACAAAGAGAGAGTTTCGAATCTGCTCTGTGTAAAGGAAGGTTCAACTCTGTGAATCGAAAACATGCAACCCAAAGAAGTTACTGAGATTTCTTCTGTCCAGCATTAGATGAAGGAATCCCGTTTCCGACGAAATCCTCAAAGAGGTCCAAATATCCACTTACAGACTTTAGAAACTGAGTGTTTCCAAACTGCTCTATGAAAAGAAAGGTTAAACTCGGTGAGTGGAACGCACACATCACAAAGTGGTTTCTGAGAATCATTCTCTGTAGTTTTTATATGCAGATATTTCCTTTTCTACCGTTGGCCCCAAAGCACTTGAAATCTCCACTTTCAAATTACACAAAAAGAGGGTTTCAAATCTGCTGTGTCTAAAGGAAAGTTCAACTCTGTGAATTGTACACACGGAACCCAAAGAAGTTACTGAGAATTCTTCTGTCTAGCATTAGATGAAGAAATCCCTTATCCAACGATATCCTCAAAGAGGTCCAAATATCCACTTGCAGACTTTGCTAACTGAGTGTTTCCAAACTGCTCTATGAAAAGAAAGGTTAAACTCTCTGAGTGGAACACACACATCACAAAGTGGTTTCTGAGAATGATTCTCTCTAGTTTTTATACGCAGATATTTCCTTTTCTACTGTTGGCCCCAAAGCACATGAAATCTCCTCTTGAAAATTCCACAAAAAGAGGGTTTCAAATTTGCTTAGTGTAAAGGAAGGTTCAGCTCTGTGAGTTGAACACACGCAACCCAAAGAATTTACTGAGAATTCTTCTGTCTAGCATTAGATGAAGAAATCCCGTTTCCAATGAAATCCTCAAAGAGGTCCATATATCCACTTGCAGACTTTACAAACTGAGTGTCTCCACACTGCTCTATGAAAAGAAAGGTTAAATTCTGTGAGTGGAACACACACATCAAAAAGTGGTTTCTGAGAATGATTCTCTCTAGTTTTTATACGCAGATATTTCATTTTCTTCAGTTGGCCCCAATGCGCATGAAATCTCCACTTGCAAATTCCACAAAAAGAGGGTTTCAAATCTGCTCTGTCTAAAGGAAGGCTCAACTCTGTGAGTTGAACACACGCAACCCAAAGAATTTACTGAGAATTCTTCTGTCTAGCATTAGATGAAGAAATCCGATTTGCAACGAAATCTTCAAAGAGGTCCAAATATCCACTTGCAGACTTTACAAACTGAGTGTTTCCATACTGCTTTATCAAAAGAAAGGGTAAACTCTGTGAGAGGAACGCACACATCACAAAGTGGTTTCTGAGAATGATTCTCTGTAGTTTTTATACGAAGATATTTCATTTTCTTCCTTTGGCCCCAAATCGCATGAAATCTCCACTTGCAAATTCCACAAAAAGAGGTTTTGAATCTGCTCTGTGTAAAGGAATGTTCAACTCTGTGAGTTGAACACACGCAACCCAAAGAGGTTACTGAGAATTCTTCTGTCTAGCATTAGATGAAGAAATCCCGTTTCCAACGAAATCCTCAAAGAGGTCCAAATATCCACTTGCAGACATTTCAAACAGAGTGTTTCCAAACTGCTCTATGAAAAGAAAATTTAAAGTCGGTGAATGGAACACACACATCACAAAGTGGTTTCTGAGAATTATTCTCTGTAGTTTTTATAGGAAGATATTTCCTTTTCTACCATTGGCCCCAAAGCGCTTGAAATCTCCACTTGCAAATACCACAAAAAGAGGGTTTCAAATCTGCTCTGTCTAAAGGAAGGTTCAACTCTGCGAATTGAACACACATAACCCAAGGAAGATACTGAGAATTCTTCTGTCTAGCATTAGATGAAGAAATCCCATTTCCAACCAAATCCTAAAAGAGGTCCAAATATCCACTTGTAGACTTTACAAACTGAATGTTTCCAAACTGCTCTATGAAAAGAAAGGTTAAACTGTGTGAGTGGAATGCGCACATCACAAAGTGGTTTCTGAGAATTATTCTCTGTAATTTTTATATGAAGATATTTACTTTTCTTCTGTTGGCCCCAAAACGCATGAAATCTCCACTTGCAAATTTCACAAAAAGAGGGTTTCGAATCTGCTCTGTGTAAAGGAACGTTCAACTCTGTGAGTCGAACACATGCAACCCAAAGGAATTACTGAGAATTCTTCTGTCCAGCATTAGATAAAGAAAACCCATTTCCAACGAAATCCTCAAAGAGGTCCAAATTTCCACTTGCAGACCTTACAAACTGAGTGTTTCCAAACTGCTCTATGAAAAGAAAGGTTGAACTCTGTGAGTGGAACGCACACATCACAAAGCGGTTTCTGAGAATGATTCTCTCTAGTTTTTATACGCAGATATTTCCTTTTCTACCATTGGCCCAAAGCACATGTAATCTCCACTTGCAATTTCAACAAAAAGAGGGTTTCAAATCTGCTGTGTCTAAAGGAAGTTTCAGCTCTGTGAGTTGAACACAGGCAACCCAAAGAAGTTACTGAGAATTCTTCTGTCCAGCATTAGATGAAGAAATCCCGTTTCCAACGAAATCCTCATAGGGGTCCAAATATCCACTTGCAGACTTTACAAACAGAGTGTTTCCAAACTGCTCTATGAAAAGAAAGGTTAAACTCTGTGAGTGGAATGCACACATCACCAAGTGCTTGCTGAGAATGATTCTCTCTAGTTTTTATGCGAAGATATTTCCTTTTCTACCTTTGGACCCAAAGCGCTTGAAATCTCCACTTGCATATTCCACAAAAAGAGGGTTTCAAATCTCCTCTGTCTACAAGAAGGCTCAACCCTGTGAGTTTAACACTCACAGCCCAAAAAGTTACTGAGAATTCTTCTGTCTAGCGTTATATGCAGAAATCCCGTTTCCAAAGAAATCCCCAGAGAGGTCCAAATATCCACTTGCAGACTTTACAAACAGAGTGTTTCCAAACTGCTCTATGAAAAGAAAGGTTAAACGCTGTGATTCAAACGCACACATCACCAAGTGGTTGCTGAGAATGATTCTCTCTAGTTTTTATGCGAAGATATTTCCTTTTGTACGGTTGGCCCCAAAGCGCTTGAAATCTCCACTTGCAAATTCCACAAATTGAGGGTTTCAAATCTGCTCTGTTTAAAGGAAGGTTCAACTCTGTGAGTTGAACACTCGCAGCCCAAAGAAGTTACTGAGAATTCTTCTGTCTAGCGTTATATGCAGAAATCCGGTTTCCAACGAAATCCGCAGAGAGGTCAAAATATCCACTTGCAGACTTTACAAACAGAGTGTTTCCAAACTGCTCTGTGAAAAGAAAGGGTAAACTCTGTGAGTGGAACGCACACATCACAAAGTGGTTGCTGAGAATGGTTCTCTCTAGTTTTTTAACGAAGATATTTCCTTTCTTACTGTTGGCCCCAAAGCGCTTGAAATCTCCACTTTCAAATTCCATAAAAAGAGGGTTTCAAATCTGCTGTGTCTAAAGGAAGTTTCAACTCTGTGTGTTGAACACATGCAGCCCAAACAAGTTACTCAGAATTCTTCTGTCTAGCGTTATATGCAGAAATCCCGTTTTCAAAGAAATCCTCATAGAGGTCCAGATATCCACTTGCAGAATTTACAAACAGAGTGTTTCCAAACTGCTCTATGAAAAGAAAAGTTAAACTCTGTGAGTGAAATGCACACATCACCAATTGGTTGCTGAGAGTGATTCTCTCTAGTTTTTATGCGAAGATATTTCCTTTTCTACCGTTGGCCCCAAAGCACTTGAAATCTCCACTTTCATATTCCACAAAAAGACGGTTTAAAATCTGCTGTGTCAAAAGGACAGTTCAACTCTGTGAGTTTAACACTCGCAGCCCGAAGAAGTTATTGAGAATTCTTCTGTCTAGCGTTATATTCACAAATCCCGTTTCCAAAGAAATCCCCAGGGAGGTCCAAATATCCACTTGCAGACCTTCCAAACAGAGTGTTTCCAAACTGCTCTATGAAAAGAAAGGTTAAACGCTGTGATTCGAAAGCACACATCACCTAGTGGTTGCTGAGAATGATTCTCTCTAGTTTTTATGCGAAGATATTTCCTTTTCTACCTTTGGCCCCAAAGGGCTTGAAATCTCCACTTGCATATTCCACAAAAAGAGGGTTACAAATCTGCTGTGTCTAAGGGAAGGTTCAATTCTGTGAGTTTAACACTTGCAGCCCAAAGAAGTTACTGAGAATTCTTCTGTCTAGCGTTATATTCAGAAATCCCGTTTCCAAAGAAATCCCCAGAGAGGTCCAAATATCCACTTGCAGACTTTACGAACAGAGTATTTCCAAACTGCTCTATGAAAAGAAAGGTTATACTCTGTGAGTGGAACGCACACATCACCAAGTGGTTGCTGAGAATGATTCTCTCAATTTTTATACGAAGATATTTCCTTTTCTACCATTGGCCCCAAAGCTCTTGAAATCTCTACTTGCAAATTCCACAAAAAGAGGGTATCAAATCTGCTCTGTCTAAAGGAAGGTTCAACTCTGTGAGTAGAACACACACAGCCCAAAGAAGTTACTGAGAATTCTTCTGTCTAGCGTTATATGCAGAAATCCCGTTTGCAACGAAATCCTCAAAGTGGTCCAAATATCCACTTGCAGAATTTACAAACAGAGTGTTTCCAAACTGCTCTATGAAAAGAAAAGTTAAACTCTGTGAGTGAAATGCACACATCACCAATTGGTTGCTGAGAGTGATTCTCTCTAGTTTTTATGCGAAGATATTTCCTTTTCTACCGTTGGCCCCAAAGCACTTGAAATCTCCACTTTCATATTCCACAAAAAGACGGTTTAAAATCTGCTGTGTCAAAAGGACAGTTCAACTCTGTGAGTTTAACACTCGCAGCCCGAAGAAGTTATTGAGAATTCTTCTGTCTAGCGTTATATTCACAAATCCCGTTTCCAAAGAAATCCCCAGGGAGGTCCAAATATCCACTTGCAGACCTTCCAAACAGAGTGTTTCCAAACTGCTCTATGAAAAGAAAGGTTAAACGCTGTGATTCGAAAGCACACATCACCTAGTGGTTGCTGAGAATGATTCTCTCTAGTTTTTATGCGAAGATATTTCCTTTTCTACCTTTGGCCCCAAAGGGCTTGAAATCTCCACTTGCATATTCCACAAAAAGAGGGTTACAAATCTGCTGTGTCTAAGGGAAGGTTCAATTCTGTGAGTTTAACACTTGCAGCCCAAAGAAGTTACTGAGAATTCTTCTGTCTAGCGTTATATTCAGAAATCCCGTTTCCAAAGAAATCCCCAGAGAGGTCCAAATATCCACTTGCAGACTTTACGAACAGAGTATTTCCAAACTGCTCTATGAAAAGAAAGGTTATACTCTGTGAGTGGAATGCACACATCACCAAGTGGTTGCTGAGAATGATTCTCTCAATTTTTATACGAAGATATTTCCTTTTCTACCATTGGCCCCAAAGCTCTTGAAATCTCTACTTGCAAATTCCACAAAAAGAGGGTATCAAATCTGCTCTGTCTAAAGGAAGGTTCAACTCTGTGAGTAGAACACACACAGCCCAAAGAAGTTACTGAGAATTCTTCTGTCTAGCGTTATATGCAGAAATCCCGTTTGCAACGAAATCCTCAAAGTGGTCCAAATATCCACTTGCAGACTTTACAAACAGAGTGTTTCCAAACTGCTCTATGAAAAGAAAGGTTAAACTCTGTGAGTGGAATGCACACATCACCAAGTGCTTGCTGAGAATGATTCTCTCTAGTTTTTATGCGAAGATATTTCCTTTTCTACGTTTGGCCCCAAAGCGCTTGAAATCTCCACTTGCATATTCCACAAAAAGAGGGTTTCAAATCTGCTCTGTCTACAAGAAGGCTCAACCCTGTGAGTTAAACACTCGCAGCCCAAAAAGTTACTGAGAATTCTTCTGTCTAGCGTTATATGCAGAAATCCCGTTTCCAAAGAAATCCCCAGAGAGGTCCAAATATCCACTTGCAGACTTTACAAACAGAGTGTTTCCAAACTGCTCTATGAAAAGAAAGGTTAAACGCTGTGATTCGAACGCACACATCACCAAGTGGTTGCTGAGAATGATTCTCTCTAGTTTTTATACGAAGATATTTCCTTTCCTACTGTTGGCCCCAAAGCGCTTGAAATCTCCACTTTCATATTCCATAAAAAGAGGGTTTCAAATATGCTGTGTCTAAAGGAAGGTTCAAATCTGTGAGTTGAACACACGCATTGCAAACAAGTTACTGAGAATTCTTCTGTCTAGAGTTATATGCAGAAATCCCGTTTCCAACGAAATCCCCAGAGTGGTCCAAATATCCACTTGCAGACTTAACAAACAGAGTGTTTCCAAACTGCTCTATGAAAAGAAGGGTTAAACTCTGTGAGTGGAACGCACTCATCACGAAGTGATTGCAGAGAATGATTCTCTCTAATTTTTATACGAAGATATTTCCTTTTCTACCGTCGGCCCCAAAGCGCTTGAAACCTCCCCTTTCAAATTCCACGAAAAGAGGGTTTCAAAGCTGCTCTGTCTAAAGGAAGGTTCAACTCTGTGAGTTGAACACACACAGCCCAAACTAGTTACTGAGAATTCTTCTGTCTAGCGTTATTTGCAGAAATCCCGTTTCCAACGAAATCCTCAAAGGGGTCCAAATATCCACTTGCAGACTTTACAAACAGAGTGTTTCCAAACTGCTCTATGAAAAGAAAGGTTAAACTCTGTGAGTGGAACGCACACATCACCAAGTGCTTGCTGAGAATGATTCTCTCTAGTTTTTATGCGAAGATATTTCCTTTTCTACATTTGGCCCCAAAGCGCTTGAAATCTCCACTTGCAAATTCCACAAATTGAGGGTTTCAAATCTGCTCTGTCTAAAGGAAGGTTCAATTCTGTGAGTTGAACACTCGCAGCCCAAACAAGTTACTGAGAATTCTTCTGTCTAGCGTTATATGCAGAAATCCCGTTTCCAACGAAATCACAAGAGAGGTCCAAATATCCACTTGCAGACTTTACAAACAGAGTGTTTCCAAACTGCTCTATGAAAAGAAAGGTTAAACTCTGTGAGTGGAACGCACACATCACCAAGTGGTTGCAGAGAATGATTCTCTCTAATTTTTATACGAAGATATTTCCTTTTCTACCGTCGGCCCCAAAGGGCTTGAAACCTCCCCTTTCAAATCCCACGAAAAGAGGGTTTTAAATCTGCTCTGTCTAAAGGAAGGTTCAACTCTGTGAGTTGAACACACGTAGTGCAAAGAAGTTACTGAGAATTCTTCTGTCTAGCGTTATATGCAGAAATCCCGTTTCCAACGAAATCCTCAAAGAGGTCCAAATATCCACTTGCAGACTTTACAAACAGAGTGTTTCCAAACTGCTCTATGAAAAGAAAGGTTATACTCTGTGAGTGGAACGCACACATCACCAAGTGGTTGCTGAGAATGATTCTCTCAATTTTTATACGAAGATATTTCGTTTTCTACTGTTGGCCCCAAAGCTCTTGAAATCTCTACTTGCAAATTCCACAAAAAGAGGGTATCAAATCTGCTCTGTCTAAAGGAAGGTTCAACTCTGTGAGTAGAACACACACAGCCCAAAGAAGTTACTGAGAATTCTTCTGTCTAGCGTTATATGCAGAAATCCCGTTTGCAACGAAATCCTCAAAGTGGTCCAAATATCCACTTGCAGACTTTACAAACAGAGTGTTTCCAAACTGCTCTATGAAAAGAAAGGTTAAACTCTGTGAGTGGAATGCACACATCACCAAGTACTTGCTGAGAATGATTCTCTCTAGTTTTTATGCGAAGATATTTCCTTTTCTACCTTTGGCCCCAAAGCGCTTGAAATCTCCACTTGCATATTCCACAAAAAGAGGGTTTCAAATCTGCTCTGTCTACAAGAAGGCTCAACCCTGTGAGTTTACCACTCGCAACCCAAAAAGTTACTGAGAATTTTTCTGTCTAGCGTTATATGCAGAAATCCCGTTTCCAACGAAATCCCCAGAGAGGTCCAAATATCCACTTGCAGACTTTACAAACACAGTGTTTCCAAACTGCTCTATGAAAAGAAAGGTTAAACACTGTGATTCGAACGCACACATCACCAAGTGGTTGCAGAGAATGATTCTCTCTAGTTTTTATACGAAGATATTTCCTTTCCTACTGTTGGCCCCAAAGCGCTTGAAATCTCCACTTTCATATTCCATAAAAAGAGGGTTTCAAATATGCTGTGTCTAAAGGAAGGTTCAACTCTGTGAGCTGAACACATGCAGTGCAAACAAGTTACTGAGAATTCTTCTGTCTAGAGTTATATGCAGAAATCCCGTTTCCAACGAAATCCCCAGAGTGGTCCAAATATCCACTTGCAGACTTTACAGAGTGTTTCCAAACTGCTCTATGAAAAGAAGGGTTAAACTCTGTGAGTGGAACGCACTCATCACCAAGTGATTGCAGAGAATGATTCTCTCTAATTTTTATACGAAGATATTTCCTTTTCTACCGTCGGCCCCAAAGCGCTTGAAACCTCCCCTTTCAAATTCCACGAAAAGAGGGTTTCAAAGCTGTTCTGTCTAAAGGAAGGTTCAACTCTGTGAGTTGAACACACACAGCCCAAACTGGTTACTGAGAATTCTTCTGTCTAGCGTTATTTGCAGAAATCCCGTTTCCAACGAAATCCTCAAAGGGGTCCAAATATCCACTTGCAGACTTTACAAACACAGTGTTTCCAAACTGCTCTATGAAAAGAAAGGTTAAACTCTGTGAGTGGAACGCACACATCACCAAGTGCTTGCTGAGAATGATTCTCTCTAGTTTTTATGCGAAGATATTTCCTTTTCTACATTTGGCCCCAAAGCGCTTGAAATCTCCACTTGCAAATTCCACAAATTGAGGGTTTCAAATCTGCTCTGTCTAAAGGAAGGTTCAATTCTGTGAGTTGAACACTCGCAGCCCAAAGAAGTTACTGAGAATTCTTCTGTCTAGCATTATATGCGGAAATCCCGTTTCCAACGAAATCACAAGAGTGGTCCAAATATCCACTTGCAGACTTTACAAACAGAGTGTTTCCAAACTGCTCTATGAAAAGAAAGGTTAAACTCTGTGAGTGGAACACACACATCACCAAGTGGATGCAGAGAATGATTCTCTCTAATTTTTATACGAAGATATTTCCTTTTCTACCGTCGGCCCCAAAGCGCTTGAAACCTCCCCTTTCAAATTCCACGAAAAGAGGGTTTCAAATCTGCTCTGTCTAAAGGAAGGTTCAACTCTGTGAGTTGAACACACGTAGCCCAAGGAAGTTACTGAGAATTCTTCTGTCTAGCGTTATATGCAGAAATCCCGTTTCCAACGAAATCCTCAAAGAGGTCCAAATATCCACTTGCAGACTTTACAAACAGAGTGTTTCTAAACTGCTCTATGAAAAGAAAGGTTAAACTCCGTGAGTGGAACGAACACATCACCAAGTGGTTGCTGAGAATGATTCTCTCTAGTTTTTGTACGAAGATATTTCCTTTTCTACCGTTGGCCCAAAAGCGCTTGAAATCTCCACTTGCAAATTCCACGAAAAGAGGGTTTCAAATCTGCTCTGTCTAAAGGAAGGTTCAACTCTGTGAGTTGAACACACGTAGCCCAAATAAGTTACTGAGAATTCTTCTGTCTAGCGTTATATGCAGAAATCCTGTTTCCAACGAAATCCCCAGAGTGGTCCAAATATCCACTTGCAGACTTTACAAACAGAGTGTTTCCAAACTGCTCTATGAAAAGAAAGGGTAAACTCTGTGAGTGGAACGCACACATCACAAAGTGGTTGCTGAGAATGGTTCTCTCTAATTTTTATACGAAGATATATCTTTTCCTACCGTTGGCCCCAAAGCGCTTGAAATCTCCACTTTCAAATTCCATAAAAAGAGGGTTTCAAATCTGGTGTGTCTAAAGGAAGGTTCAACTCTGTGTGCTGAACACACGCAGCCCAAACAAGTTACTGAGAATTCTTCTG
This sequence comes from Gorilla gorilla gorilla, assembly GCF_029281585.2. Classification (NCBI taxonomy): domain Eukaryota; kingdom Metazoa; phylum Chordata; class Mammalia; order Primates; family Hominidae; genus Gorilla; species Gorilla gorilla. The sequence goes on along the minus strand of NC_073230.2, from coordinate 66,967,385 downwards.
TCTAGCGTTATATGCAGAAATCCCGTTTTCAACCAAATCCTCAAAGAGGTCCAAATATCCACTTGCAGACTTTACAAACAGAGTGTTTCCAAACTGCTCTATGAAAAGAAAGGTTAAACTCTGTGAGTGGAATGCACACATCACCAAGTGCTTGCTGAGAATGATTCTCTCTAGTTTTTATGCGAAGATATTTCCTTTTCTACCATTGGCCCCAAAGCGCTTGAAATCTCCACTTGCATATTCCACAAAAAGAGGGTTTCATATCTGCTCTGTCTACAAGAAGGCTCAACCCTGTGAGTTTAACACTCGCAGCCCAAAAAGTTACTGAGAATTCTTCTGTCTAGCGTTATATGCAGAAATCCCGTTTCCAACGAAATCCCCAGAGAGGTCCAAATATCCACTTGCAGACTTTACAAACACAGTGTTTCCAAACTGCTCTATGAAAAGAAAGGTTAAACGCTGTGATTCGAACGCACACATCACCAAGTGGTTGCTGAGAATGATTCTCTCTAGTTTTTATACGAAGATATTTCCTTTCCTACTGTTGGCCCAAAAGCGCTTGAAATCTCCACTTTCATATTCCATAAAAAGAGGGTTTCAAATATGCTGTGTCTAAAGGAAGGTTCAACTCTGTGAGTTGAACACACGCAGTGCAAACAAGTTACTGAGAATTCTTCTCTCTAGAGTTATATGCAGAAATCACGCTTCCAACGAAATCCCAAGAGTGGTCCAAATATCCACTTGCTGACTTTACAAACAGAGTGTTTCCCAACTGCTCTATGAAAAGAAAGGTTGAACTCTGTGAGTGGAACGCACTCATCACCAAGTGATTGCAGAGAATGATTCTCTCTAATTTTTATACGAAGATATTTCCTTTTCTACCATCGGCCCCAAAGCGCTTGAAACCTCTCCTTTCAAATTCCACGAAAAGAGGTTTTCGAAGCTGCTCTGTCTAAAGGAAGGTTCAACTCTCTGAGTTGAACACACGTAGCCTAAAGAAGTTACTGAGAATTCTTCTGTCTAGCGTTATATGCAGAAATCCCGTTTCCAACGAAATCCTCAAAGACGTCCAAATATCCACTTGCAGACTTTACAAACAGAGTGTTTCCAAACTGCTCTATGAAAAGAAAGGTTAAACTCTGAGAGTGGAACGAACACATCACGAAGTGGTTCCTGAGAATGATTCTCTCTAGTTTTTATACGAAGATATTTCCTTTTCTACCGTTGGCCCCAAAGCGCTTGAAATCTCCACTTGCAAATTCCACGAAAAGAGGGTTTCAAATCTGCTCTATCTAAAGGAAGGTTCAACTCTGTGAGTTGAACACACGTAGCCCAAACAAGCTACTGAGAATTCTTCTGTCTAGCGTTATATGCAGAAATCCTGTTTCCAACGAAATCCCCAGAGTGGTCCAAGTATCCACTTGCAGACTATACAAACAGAGTGTTTCCAAACTGCTCGATGAAAAGAAAGGTTAAATTCTGTGAGTGGAACGCACACATCACCAAGTTGTTGCAGAGAATGATTCTCTCTAATTTTTATACGAAGAAATTTCCTTTTCTACCGTCGGCCTCAAAGCGCTTGAAACCTCCCCATTCAAATTCCACGAAAAGAGGGTTTCAAATCTGCTCTGTCTAAAGGGAGGATCAACTCTGTGAGTTGAACACACGTAGCCCAAAGAAGTTACTGAGAATTCTTCTGTCTAGCGTTATATGCAGAAATCCCGTTTCCAACGAAATCCTCAAAGAGGTCCAAATATCCACTTGCAGACTTTACAAACAGAGTGTTTCCAAACTGCTCTATGAAAAGAAAGGTTAAACACTGTGAGTGGAACGAAGCATCACCAAGTGGTTGCTGAGAATGATTCTTTCTAGTTTTTATGCGAAGATATTTCCTTTTCTACCATTGGCCACAATGCGCTTGAAATCTCCACTGGCAAATTCCACTAAAAGAGGGTTTCATATCTGCTCTGTCTAAAGGAAGGTTCAACTCTGTGAGTTGAACACACGCAGCCCAAAGGAGATACTGAGAATCCTTCTGTCTAGCATTATATGCAGAAACCCAGTTTCCAACGAAATCCTCAAAGAGGTCCAAATATCCACATGCAGACTTTACAAACAGAGTGTTTCCAAACTGCTCTATGAAAAGAAAGGTTAAACTCTGTGAGTGGAACGCACACATCACCAAGTGGTTGCTGAGTATGATTCTCTCTAGTTTTTATGCGAAGATATTTCCTTTTCTACATTTGGCCCCAAAGCGCTTGAAGCCTCCACTTGTAAATTCCACAAAAAGAGGGTTTCAAACCTGCTCTGTCTAAAGGAAGGTTCAAATCAGTGAGTTGAACACAGGCAGCCCAAAGAAGTTACTGATGATTCTTCTGTCTAGCGTTATATGCAGAAATCCCGTTTCCAACGAAATCCTCAAAGAGGTCCATATATCCACTTGCAGACTTTACAAACAGACTGTTTCCAAACTACTCTATGAAAAGAAAGGTTATACTCTGTGAGTGGAACGCACACATCACCAAGTGGTTGCTGAGAATGATTCTCTCAATTTTTATACGAAGATATTTCCTTTTCTACCGTTGGCCCCAAAGCGCCTGAAATCTCCACTTGCAAATTCCACAAAAGGAGGGTATCAAATCTGCTCTGTCTAAAGGAAGGTTCAACTCTGTGAGTTGAACACACACAGCCCAAAGAAGTTACTGAGAATTCTTCTCTCTAGCGTTATATGCAGAAATCCCGTTTCCAACGAAATCCTCAAAGGGGTCCAAATATCAACTTGCAGACTTTACAAACAGAGTGTTTCCAAACTGCTCTATGAAAAGAAAGGTTAAACTCTGTGAGTGGAACCCACACATCACCAAGAGCTTGCTGAGAATGATTCTCTCTAGTTTTTTTGCGAAGATATTTCCTTTTCTGCCTTTGGCCCCAAAGCCCTTGAAATCTCCATTTGCATATTCCACAAAAAGAGGGTTTCAAATCTGCTCTTTCTACAGGAAGGCTCAACCCTGTGGGTTTAACACTCGCAGCCCAAAAAGTTACTGAGAATTCTTCTGTCTAGCGTTATATGCAGAAATCCCGTTTCCAACGAAATCCCCAAAGGGGTCCAAATATCCATTTGCAGACTTTACAAACAGAGTGTTTCCAAACTGCTCTATGAAAAGAAAGGTTAAACTCTGTGAGTGGAACGCACACATCACCAAGTGGTTGCTGAGAATGATTCTCTCTAGTTTTTATGCGAAGAAATTTCCTTTTCTACCGTTGGCCCCAAAGCGCTTGAAATCTCCACTTTCAAATTCCATAAAAAGAGGGTTTCAAATCTGCTGTGTCTAAAGGAAGGTTCAACTCTGTGAGTTGAACACACGCAGCAGAAACAAGTTACTGAGAATTCTTCTGTCTAGCGTTATAAGCAGAAATCCCGTTTCAAACGAAATCCCCAGAGAGGTCCAAATATCCACTTGGAGACTTTACAAACAGAGTGTTTCCAAACCGCTCTATGAAAAGAAAGGTTAAACTCTGTGAGTGGAACGCACACATCACCAAGTGGTTGCAGAGAATGATTCTCTCTAATTTTTATACGAAGATATTTCCTTTTGTACGGTTGGCTCCAAAGCGCTTGAAATCTCCACTTGCAAATTCCACAAATTGAGGGTTTCAAATCTGCTCTGTCTAAAGGAAGGTTCAATTCTGTGAGTTGAACACACGCAGCCCAAAGAAGTTACTGAGAATTCTTCTGTCTTGCGTTATATGCAGAAATTCCGTTTCCAACGAAATCACAAGAGTGGTCCAAATATCCACTTGCAGACTTTACAAACAGAGTGTTTCCAAACTGCTCTATGAAAAGAAAGGGTAAACTCTGTGAGTGGAACGCACACATCACAAAGTGGTTGCTGAGAATGGTTCTCTCTAATTTTTATACGAAGATATATCTTTTCCTACCGTTGGCCCCAAAGCGCTTGAAATCTCCACTTTCAAATTCCATAAAAAGAGGGTTTCAAATCTGGTGTGTCTAAAGGAAGGTTCAACTCTGTGTGCTGAACACACGCAGCCCAAACAAGTTACTGAGAATTCTTCTGTCTAGCGTTATATGCAGAAATCCCGTTTTCAACCAAATCCTCAAAGAGGTCCAAATATCCACTTGCAGACTTTACAAACAGAGTGTTTCCAAACTGCTCTATGAAAAGAAAGGTTAAACTCTGTGAGTGGAATGCACACATCACCAAGTGCTTGCTGAGAATGATTCTCTCTAGTTTTTATGCGAAGATATTTCCTTTTCTACCATTGGCCCCAAAGCGCTTGAAATCTCCACTTGCATATTCCACAAAAAGAGGGTTTCAAATCTGCTCTGTCTACAAGAAGGCTCAACCCTGTGAGTTTAACACTCGCAGCCCAAAAAGTTACTGAGAATTCTTCTGTCTAGCGTTATATGCAGAAATCCCGTTTCCAACGAAATCCCCAGAGAGGTCCAAATATTCACTTGCAGACTTTACAAACACAGTGTTTCCAAACTGCTCTATGAAAAGAAAGGTTAAACGCTGTGATTCGAACGCACACATCACCAAGTGGTTGCTGAGAATGATTCTCTCTAGTTTTTATACGAAGATATTTCCTTTCCTACTGTTGGCCCAAAAGCGCTTGAAATCTCCACTTTCATATTCCATAAAAAGAGGGTTTCAAATATGCTGTGTCTAAAGGAAGGTTCAACTCTGTGAGTTGAACACACGCAGTGCAAACAAGTTACTGAGAATTCTTCTCTCTAGAGTTATATGCAGAAATCCCGCTTCCAACGAATTCCCAAGAGTGGTCCAAATATCCACTTGCTGACTTTACAAACAGAGTGTTTCCCAACTGCTCTATGAAAAGAAAGGTTGAACTCTGTGAGTGGAACGCACTCATCACCAAGTGATTGCAGAGAATGATTCTCTCTAATTTTTATACGAAGATATTTCCTTTTCTACCATCGGCCCCAAAGCGCTTGAAACCTCTCCTTTCAAATTCCACGAAAAGAGGTTTTCGAAGCTGCTCTGTCTAAAGGAAGGTTCAACTCTCTGAGTTGAACACACGTAGCCTAAAGAAGTTACTGAGAATTCTTCTGTCTAGCGTTATATGCAGAAATCCCGTTTCCAACGAAATCCTCAAAGAGGTCCAAATATCCACTTGCAGACTTTACAAACAGAGTGTTTCCAAACTGCTCTATGAAAAGAAAGGTTAAACTCTGTGAGTGGAACGAACACATCACGAAGTGGTTCCTGAGAATGATTCTCTCTAGTTTTTATACGAAGATATTTCCTTTTCTACCGTTGGCCCCAAAGCGCTTGAAATCTCCACTTGCAAATTCCACGAAAAGAGGGTTTCAAATCTGCTCTATCTAAAGGAAGGTTCAACTCTGTGAGTTGAACACACGTAGCCCAAACAAGCTACTGAGAATTCTTCTGTCTAGCGTTATATGCAGAAATCCTGTTTCCAACGAAATCCCCAGAGTGGTCCAAGTATCCACTTGCAGACTATACAAACAGAGTGTTTCCAAACTGCTCGATGAAAAGAAAGGTTAAATTCTGTGAGTGGAACGCACACATCACCAAGTTGTTGCAGAGAATGATTCTCTCTAATTTTTATACGAAGAAATTTCCTTTTCTACCGTCGGCCTCAAAGCGCTTGAAACCTCCCCATTCAAATTCCACGAAAAGAGGGTTTCAAATCTGCTCTGTCTAAAGGGAGGATCAACTCTGTGAGTTGAACACACGTAGCCCAAAGAAGTTACTGAGAATTCTTCTGTCTAGCGTTATATGCAGAAATCCCGTTTCCAACGAAATCCTCAAAGAGGTACAAATATCCACTTGCAGACTTTACAAACAGAGTGTTTCCAAACTGCTCTATGAAAAGAAAGGTTAAACACTGTGAGTGGAACGAAGCATCACCAAGTGGTTGCTGAGAATGATTCTTTCTAGTTTTTATGCGAAGATATTTCCTTTTCTACCATTGGCCACAATGCGCTTGAAATCTCCACTGGCAAATTCCACTAAAAGAGGGTTTCATATCTGCTCTGTCTAAAGGAAGGTTCAACTCTGTGAGTTGAACACACGCAGCCCAAAGGAGATACTGAGAATCCTTCTGTCTAGCATTATATGCAGAAACCCAGTTTCCAACGAAATCCTCAAAGAGGTCCAAATATCCACATGCAGACTTTACAAACAGAGTGTTTCCAAACTGCTCTATGAAAAGAAAGGTTAAACTCTGTGAGTGGAACGCACACATCACCAAGTGGTTGCTGAGTATGATTCTCTCTAGTTTTTATGCGAAGATATTTCCTTTTCTACATTTGGCCCCAAAGCGCTTGAAGCCTCCACTTGTAAATTCCACAAAAAGAGGGTTTCAAACCTGCTCTGTCTAAAGGAAGGTTCAAATCAGTGAGTTGAACACAGGCAGCCCAAAGAAGTTACTGATAATTCTTCTGTCTAGCGTTATATGCAGAAATCCCGTTTCCAACGAAATCCTCAAAGAGGTCCATATATCCACTTGCAGACTTTACAAACAGACTGTTTCCAAACTACTCTATGAAAAGAAAGGTTATACTCTGTGAGTGGAACGCACACATCACCAAGTGGTTGCTGAGAATGATTCTCTCAATTTTTATACGAAGATATTTCCTTTTCTACCGTTGGCCCCAAAGCGCCTGAAATCTCCACTTGCAAATTCCACAAAAGGAGGGTATCAAATCTGCTCTGTCTAAAGGAAGGTTCAACTCTGTGAGTTGAACACACACAGCCCAAAGAAGTTACTGAGAATTCTTCTCTCTAGCGTTATATGCAGAAATCCCGTTTCCAACGAAATCCTCAAAGGGGTCCAAATATCAACTTGCAGACTTTACAAACAGAGTGTTTCCAAACTGCTCTATGAAAAGAAAGGTTAAACTCTGTGAGTGGAACCCACACATCACCAAGAGCTTGCTGAGAATGATTCTCTCTAGTTTTTTTGCGAAGATATTTCCTTTTCTGCCTTTGGCCCCAAAGCCCTTGAAATCTCCATTTGCATATTCCACAAAAAGAGGGTTTCAAATCTGCTCTTTCTACAGGAAGGCTCAACCCTGTGGGTTTAACACTCGCAGCCCAAAAAGTTACTGAGAATTCTTCTGTCTAGCGTTATATGCAGAAATCCCGTTTCCAACGAAATCCCCAAAGGGGTCCAAATATCCATTTGCAGACTTTACAAACAGAGTGTTTCCAAACTGCTCTATGAAAAGAAAGGTTAAACTCTGTGAGTGGAACGCACACATCACCAAGTGGTTGCTGAGAATGATTCTCTCTAGTTTTTATGCGAAGAAATTTCCTTTTCTACCGTTGGCCCCAAAGCGCTTGAAATCTCCACTTTCAAATTCCATAAAAAGAGGGTTTCAAATCTGCTGTGTCTAAAGGAAGGTTCAACTCTGTGAGTTGAACACACGCAGCAGAAACAAGTTACTGAGAATTCTTCTGTCTAGCGTTATAAGCAGAAATCCCGTTTCAAACGAAATCCCCAGAGAGGTCCAAATATCCACTTGGAGACTTTACAAACAGAGTGTTTCCAAACCGCTCTATGAAAAGAAAGGTTAAACTCTGTGAGTGGAACGCACACATCACCAAGTGGTTGCAGAGAATGATTCTCTCTAATTTTTATACGAAGATATTTCCTTTTGTACGGTTGGCTCCAAAGCGCTTGAAATCTCCACTTGCAAATTCCACAAATTGAGGGTTTCAAATCTGCTCTGTCTAAAGGAAGGTTCAATTCTGTGAGTTGAACACACGCAGCCCAAAGAAGTTACTGAGAATTCTTCTGTCTTGCGTTATATGCAGAAATTCCGTTTCCAACGAAATCACAAGAGTGGTCCAAATATCCACTTGCAGACTTTACAAACAGAGTGTTTCCAAACTGCTCTATGAAAAGAAAGGTTAAAGTCTGTGAGTGGAACGCACACATCACCAAGTGGATGCAGAGAATGATTCTCTCTAATTTTTATACCAAGATATTTCCTTTTCTACCGTCGGCCAAAAAGCGCTTGAAACCTCCCCTTTCAAATTCCACGAAAAGAAGGTTTCAAAGCTGCTCTGTCTAAAGGAAGGTTCAACTCTGTGAGTTGAACACACGTAGCCCAAAGGATTTACTGAGAATTCTTCTGTCTAGCGTTATATGCAGAAATCCCGTTTCCAACGAAATCCTCAAAGAGGTCCAAATATCCACTTGCAGACTTTACAAACAGAGTGTTTCTAAACTGCTCTATGAAAAGAAAGGTTAAACTCTGTGAGTGGAACGAACACATCACCAAGTGGTTGCTGAGAATGACTCTCTCTAGTTTTTGTACGAAGATATTTCCTTTTCTACCGTTGGCCCCAAAGCGCTTGAAATCTCCACTTTCAAATTCCATAAAAAGAGGGTTTCAAATCTTCTGTGTCTAAAGGAAGGTTCAACTCTGTGAGTTGAACACACGCAGCACAAACAAGTTATTGAGAATTATTCTGTCTAGCGTTATAAGCAGAAATCCCGTTTCAAATGAAATCCCTAGAGAGGTCCAAATATCCACTTGGAGACTTTACAAACAGAGTGTTTCCAAACTGCTCTATGAAAAGAAAGGTTAAAGTCTGTGAGTGGAACGCACACATCACCAAGTGGTTGCAGAGAATGATTCTCTCTAGTTTGTATACGAAGATATTTCCTTTTCTACCGTTGGCCCCAAAGCGCTTGAAATCTCCACTTGCAAATTCCACGAAAAGAGGGTTTCAAATCTGCACTGTCTAAAGTAAGGTTCAATTCTGTGAGTTGAACACACGTAGCCCAAAGAAGTTACTGCGAATTCTTCTGTCTAGCGTTATATGCAGAAATCCCGTTTCCAACGAAATCCTCCAAGAGGTCCAAATATCTACATGCAGACTTTACAAACAGAGTGTTTCCAAACTGCTCTATGAAAAGAAACGTTATACTCTGTGAGTGGAACGCACACATCACCAAGTGGTTGCTGAGAATGATTCTCTCTAGTTTTTATACGAAGATATTTCCTTTTCTTCATTTGGCCCCAAAGCGCTTGAAATCTCCAGTTGCAAATTCCACAAAAAGAGGGTTTCAAATCTGCTGTGTCTAAAGGAAGGTTCAACTCTGTGAGTTGAACACACGCAGCACAAACAAGTTACTGAGAATTCTTCTGTCTAGCGTTATATGCAGAAATACCGTTTCAAACGAAATCCCCAGAGAGGTCCAAATATCCACTGGGAGACTTTACAAACAGAGTGTTTCCAAACTGCTCTATGAAAAGAAAGGTTAAACTCTGTGAGTTGAACGCACACATCACCAAGTGGTTGCAGAGAATGATTCTCTCTAGTTTGTATACGAAGATATTTCCTTTTCTACCGTTGGCCCCAAAGCGCATGAAATCTCCACTTGGAAATTCCACGAAAAGAGGGTTTCAAATCTGCTCTGTCTAAAGGAAGGTTCAATTCTGTGAGTTGAACACACGTAGCCCAAAGAATTTACTGAGAATTCTTCTGTCTAGCGTTATATGCAGAAATCCCGTTTCCAACGAAATCCTCAAAGAGGTCCAAATATCCACATGCAGACTTTACACACTGAGTGTTTCCAAACTGCTCTATGAAAAGAAAGGTTAAACTCTGTGAGTGGAATGCACACATCAGAAAGTGGCTTCTGAGAATGATTCTCTCTAGTTTATATACGCAGATACTTCCTTTTCTACCATTGGCCCCAAAGTGCTTGAAATCTCCACTTGCAAATTCCACAAAAACAGGGTTTCCAATCTGCTCTGTGTAAAGGAAGGTTCAAATCTGTGAGTTGAACACACGCAACCCAAAGAAGTTACTGAGAATTCTTCTGTCTAGCATTAGATGAAGAAATCCCGTTTCCAACAAAATCCTCAGAGAGGCCCACATATCCACTTGCAGACATTACAAACTGAGTGTTTCCAAACGGCTCTATGGAAAGAAAGGTTAAACTGTGTGAGTGGAACGCACACATCACAAAGTGGTTTCTGAGAATTATTCTCTGTAGTTTTTATATGAAGATATTTCCTATTCTTCCGTTGGCCCCACAGCGCATGAAATCTCCACTTGCAAATTACACAAACAGAGGGTTTCGAATCTACTCTGGGTTAGGAAAGTTCAACGCTTTGAGTTGAACACACGCAACCCAAAGAAGGTACTTAGAATTCTTCTGTCTAGCACTAGATGAAGAAATCCCGTTTCCAAAGAAATCCACAAAGAGGTCCAAATATACACTTGCAGACTCTACAAACAGAGTGTTTGCAAACTACTCTATGAAAAGAATGGTTAAACTTCGTGAGTGGAACGCACACATCACAAAGTGGTTTCTGAGAATGATTCTCTCTACTTTTTTTACGCAGACATATCCTTTTCCACAGTTGGCCCCAAAGCGCTTGAAATCTCCATTGCAAATTTCACAAAAAGAGTTTTTCAAATCTGCTCTGTGTAAAGGAAGGTTCAACTCTGTGAGTGGAATGCACGCAACTCAAAGAAGCTACTGAGAGTTCTTCTTTCTAGCATTAGAGGCAGAAATCCACTTTCCATCGAAATCCTCAAAGAGGTCCTAATATCCACTTGTAGATTTTACAAACTGAGTGTTTCCAAACTGCTCCATGAAAAGAAAGGTTAAACTCTGTGAGTGGAAGGCACACATCACAAAGTGGTTTCTGAGAATTATTCTCTGTAGTTTTTATATGAAGATATTTCCTTTTCTTCCATTGGCCTCAAATCGCATGAAATCTACACTTGCAAAATCCACAAAAAGAGGGTTTAGTATCTGCTCTGTGTAAAGGAAGGTTCAACTCTGTGAGTCGAACACACGCAACCCAAAGGAGTTACTGAGAATTCTTCTGTATAGCATTAGATGAAGAAATCCCATTACCAATGAAATCCTGAAAGAGATCCAATTATCAACTTGCAGACTTTACAAACTGAGTGTTTCCAAACTGCTCTATGAAAAGAAAGGTTAAACTCTGTGAGTGGAACACACACATCACAAACTGGTTTCTGAGAATGATTCTCTCTAGTTTTTATACGCAGATATTTCCTTTTCTACCGTTGGCCTTAAAGCACTTGAAATCTCCACTTGCAAATTCCACAAAAACAGGGTTTCAAATCTCCTCTGTCTAAAGGAATGTTCAACTCTGTGAGTTGAACACACGCAACCCAAAGAAGTTACTGAGAATTCTTCTGTCTAGCATTAGATGAAGAAATCCCGTTTCCAATGAAATCCTCAAAGAGGTCGAATTATCAACTTGCAGACTTTACAAACTGAGTGTTTTCAAACTGCTCTATGAAAAGAAAGGTTAAACTCTGTGAGTGGAACGCACACATCACAAAGTGGTTTCTCAGAATGATTCTCTCTTGTTTTTATATGCAGATATTTCCTTTTCTTCTGTTGGCCCCATAACACTTGAAATCTCCACTTGCAAATTCCATTAAACGAGAGTTTCAAATCTGCTCTGTCTAAAGGATGGTTCAACTCTGTGAGTTGAACACACGCAACCCAAAGAAGTTACTGAGAATTCTTCTGTCCAGAATTAGATGAAGAAATCCCGTTTCCAATGAAATCCTCAAAGAGGTGCAAATATCCACTTGCAGACTTTACAAACTGAGTGTTTCCAAACTGCTCTATGAAAAGAAAGGTTAAACTCTGTGAGTGGAACACAAACAACACAAAGTGGATTCCTGGAATTATTCTCTGTAGTTTTTATACGAAGATATTTCCTTTTTTCCGTTGGCCCCAAAGCGTGTGAAATCTCCACTTGAAAATTCCACAAAAAGAGGGTTTCGAATCTTCTCTGTGTAAAGGAAGGTTCAATTCTGTGCATTGAAAACATGCAACCCAAAGAAGTTACTGAGAATTCTTCTGTCTAGCATTAGATGAAGAAATCCCGTTTGCAATGAAATCCTCAAAGAGGTCGAATTGTCAACTTGCAGACTTTTCAAACTGAGTGTTTCCAAACTGCTCTATGAAAAGAAAGGTTAAACTCTGTGAGTGGAATGCACACATCACAAAGTGGTTTCTGAGAATGATTCTCTCAATTTTTATACGAAGATATTTCCTTTTCTACCGTTGGCCCCAAAGCGCTTGAAATCTCCTCTTGCAAATTCCACAAAAAGAGGGTTTCGAATCTGCTCTGTCTAAAGGAACGTTCAACTCTGTGAGTCCAACACATGCAACCAAAAGAAGTTACTGAGAATTCTTCTGTCCAGCATTAGATGAAGAAATCCCGTTTCCAAAGAAATCCTCAAAGAGGTCCAAATATCCACTTGCAGAATTTACAAACTGAGTGCTTCCAAACTGCTCCATGAAAAGTAAGGTTAAACTCTGTGAGTGGAACACACTCTTCACAAAGTGGTTTCTGAGAATTATTCTCTGTAGTTTTTATACGAAGATATTTCCTTTTCTACCGTTGGCCACAAAGCGCTGGAAATCTCCACTTGAAATTCCACAAAAAGAGGGTTTCAAATCGGCTCTGTCTAAAGGATGGTTCAAATCTGTGTCTTGAACACACGCAACCCAAAGAAGTTACTGAGAATTCTTCTGTCCAGCATTAGATGAAGGAATCCCGTTTCCTAAGAAATAATCAAAGAGGTCGAATTATCAACTTGCAGACTTTACAAACTGAGTGTTTCCAAACTGCTCTATGAAAAGAAAGGTTAAATTTTGTGAGTGGAATGCACACATCACAAAGTGGTTTCTGAGAATGATTCTCTCTAGTTTTTATACGCAGGTATTGCCTTTTTATCCGTTGGCCCCAAAGTGCATGAAAACTCCTATTGCAAATTCCACAAAAAGACGGTTTCAAATCTGCTTTGTGTAAAGGAAAGTTCAGCTCTGTGAGTCGAACACACGCAACCCGAAGATGTTACTGAGAATTCTTCTGTCTAGCATTAGATAAAGGAATCCCGTTTCCAACCAAATCCTCAAAGAGGCCCAAATATCCTCTTACAGACTTTACAAAATGAGTGTTACCAAACTGTTCTATGAAAAGAACGGTTAAACTCTGTCTGTGGAATGCACACATCAGAAAGTGGTTTCTGAGAATTATTCTCTGTAGTTTTTATATGAAGATATTTCCTTTTCTTCCATTGGCATCAATGCGCATGAAATCTCCACTTGCAAATTCCCCAAAAAGAGGGTTTCGAATCTCCTCTGTGTAAAGGAAGGTTCAACTCTGTGAGTCGAACACACCCAACCCAAAGAAGTTACTGAGAATTCTTCTGTCTAGCATTAGATTAAGAAATCCCGTTTCCAATGAAATCCTCAAAGAGGTCAAATTATCAACTTGCAGACTTTACAAACTGAGTGTTTCCAAACTGCTCTATGAAATAAAGGTTAAACTCTGTGAGTGGAACGCTCTCATCCAAAGTGGTTTCTGAGAATCATTCTCTCTACTTTTTATACGCAGATATTTCCTTTTCTGCCGTAGGCGGCAAAGCGCTTGAAATCTCCACTTGCAAATTCCACAAAAAAAGGGTTTCAAATCTGTTCTGAGTAAAGGAAAGTTCAACTCTGTGAGTCGAACACACGCAACCCAAAGAAGTTACTGAGAATTCTTCTGTCCAGCATTAGATGGAGAAATCCCGTTTCCAAAGAAATCCTCAAAGAGGTCCAAATATCCACTTGCAGACTTTACAAACTGAGTGTTTCCAAACTGCTCCATGAAAAGAAAGGTTAAACTCTGTAAGTGGAACGCACACATCGTGAAGTGGTTTCTGAGAATGATTCTCTCTAATTTTTATACGCAGATATTTCCTTTTCTACCGCTGGCATCAAAGCGCATGAAATCTCCACTTTCAAGTTCCATGAAAAGAGGGTTTCGAACCTGCTCTGTGTAAAGGAAGGTTCAACTCTGTGAGTTGAACACACGCAACACAAAGAAGTTACTGAGAGTTCTTCTGTCTAGCTTTAGATGAAGAAATCCCGTTTCCAATGAAATCCTCAAAGAGGTCGAATTATCAACTTGCAGACTTTACAAACTGAGTGTTTCCAAACTGCTCTATGAAAAGTAAGGTTAAACTCTGTGAGTGGAATGCACACATCACAAAGTGGTTTCTGAGAATGATTCTCTCTAGTTTTTATACGCAGATATTTCCTTTTCTACCGTTGACCCCAATGCGCTTGAAATCTTCACTTGCAAATTCCACAAATAGAGGGTTTCAAAATTGCTCTGTCAAAAGGAAGGTTCAAATCTGTGAGTTGAACACACGCAACCCAAAGAATTTACTGAGAATTCTTCTGTCTAGCATTTGACGCAGAAATCCAGTTTCCAGCGAAAACCTCAAAGACGTCCAAATATCCACTTGCAGATATTAGAAATTGAGTGTTTCCAAACTGCTCTATGAAAAGAAAGGTTAAACTCTGTGAGTGGAACACACACATCACAAAGTGGTTTCTGAGAATGATTCTCTCTAATTTTTATACGCAGATATTTCCTTTTCTTCCGTAGGCCTCAAAGCGCATGAAATCTCCACTTGCAAGTTCCACAAAAAGAGTTTTTCGAATCTGCTCTGTGTAAAGGAAGGTTCAAATCTGTGAGTCGAACACACACAAAGCAAAGAAGTTACTGAGAACTCTTCTGTCTAGCATTAGATGGAGAAATCCCGTTTCCAATGAAATCCCCAAAGAGGTCCAAATATCCAATTGCAGACATTACAAACTGAGTGTTTCCAAACTGCTCTATGAAAAGTAAGGTTAAACTCTGTGAGTGGAACGTACACATCACAAAGTGGTTTCAGAGAATGATTCTCTCTAGTTTTTATACGCAGACATTTCCTTTTCTTCCTTTGGCATCAAAGCCCATGAAATCTCCACATTCAAATTCCACAAAAAGAGGGTTTCGAATCTGCTCTGTGTAAAGGAAGGTTCAGCTCTGTGCGTTGAACACACGCAACCCTAAGAAGTTACTGAGAATTCTTCTGTCTAGCATTAGACCCAGAAATCCCTTTTCCTGCGAAATCCTCAAAGAGATCCAAATATCCACTTGCAGACTTTACAAACTGAGTGTTTCCAAACTGCTCTATGAAAAAAAGGTTAAACTCTGTGAGGGAAACGTACATATCAAAAAGTTGTTTCTGAGAATGATTATCTCTAGTTTTTATACGCAGATATTTCCTTTTCTACCGTTGGCCTCAAAGAGCATGAAATCTCCACTTGCAAATTCCACAAAAAGAGGGTTTCGAATCTGCCCTGTGTAAAGGAAGGTTCAACTCTGTGAGTCGAACACACAGAAACCAAAGAAGTTACTGAGAACTTTTCTGTCTAGCATTAGATGAAGAAATCGCGTTTCCAACGAAATACTCAAAGAGGTCCAAATATCCACTTGCAGACTTTGTAAACTGAGTGTTTCCAAACTGCTCTATGAAAAGAAAGCTTAAACTCTGTGAGTGGAATGCACACATCACAAAGTGGTTTCTGAGAATGATTCTCTCTGGATTTTATACGCTGATGTTTCCTTTTCTACCGTTGGCCCCAATGCGCTTGAAATCTCCACTTGCAAATTCCACAAAAAGAGGGTTTCAAATCTGTTCTGTCAAAAGGAAGTTTCAATTCTGTGAGTTGAACACACGCAACCCAAAGAAGTTACTGAGAAATCTTCTGTCTAGCTATAGACGCAGAAATCCTGTTTCCAGCGAAATCCTCAAAGAGATCCAAATATCCACCTGCAGACTTTACAAATTGAGTGTTTCCAAACTTCTCTATGAAAAGAAAGGTTAAACTCTGTGAGTGGAACGCACACATCACAAAGTGGTTTCTGAGAATCATTCTCTCTAGTTTTTATACGCAGATATTTCCTTTTCTTCCGTTGGCCTCAAAGCGCATGAAATCTCCACTTTCAAATTCCACAAAAAGGGGGTTTCGAATCTGCTCTGTGTAAAGGAAGTTTCAAGTCTTTGCGTTGAACACCCGCAACCCAAAGAAGTTACTGAGAATTCTACTGTCTACCATTAGATGAAGACATCCCGTTACCAAAGAAATCCTCAAAGAGGTCCAAATATCCACTTGCAGACTTTACAAACTGAGTGTTTCCAAACTGCTCCATGAAAAGAAAGGTTAAACTCTGTGAGTGGAACGCACACATCACAAAGTGGTTTCTGAGAATTATTCTCTGTAGTTTTTATACGAAGATATTTTCTTTTCTTCCGTTGGCCCCAAAGAGCATGAAATCTCCACTTGCAAATTCCACAAAAAGAGGGTTTCGAATCTTCTCTGTGTAAAGGAACTTTCAACTCCGTGCGTTGGACACACACAACCCAAAGAAGTTACTGAGAATTCTTCAGTCTAGCATTAGACGCTGAATCCCGTTTCCAGCAAAATCCTCAAAGAGGTCCAAATATCCACTTGCAGACTTTACAATCTGAGTGTTTCAAAACTGCTCTATGAAAAGAAAGGTTAAACTCTGTGAGTGGAACGCACACATCAGAAAGTTGTTTCTGAGAATGATTCTCTCTAGTTTTTATACGCAGATATTTCCTTTTCTACCGAGGGCCTCAAAGAGCATGAAATCTCCACTTTTAAATTCCACAAAAAGAGGGTTTCGAATCTGCTCTGTGTAAAGGAAGGCTCAACTCTGTGAGTCAAAAACACGCAAACCGAAGAAGTTACTGAGTATTCTTCTGTCTAGCATTAGATGAAGAATCCCGTTTCCAATGAAATCCTCAAAGAGGTCCAAATATCCACTTGCAGACTTTACAAACTGAGTGTTTCCATACTGCTCTATGAAAAGAAAGGTTAAACTCGGTGAGTGGAACGCACACACCACAAAGTGGTTTCTGAGAATCATTCTCTGTAGTTTTTATACGCAGATATTTCCTTTTCTACCGTTGGCCCCTAAGCGCTTGAAATCTCCACTTGCAAATTCCACAAAAAGAGGGTTTCAAATCTCCTCTGTCTAAAGGAAGGTTCAACTCTGTGAGTTGAACACACGCAACCCAAAGAAGTTACTGAGAATTCTTCTGTCCAGCATTAGATGAAGAAATCCCGTTTCCAGTGAAATCCTCAAAGAGGTCCAAATACCCAATTGGAGACTTGACAGACTGAGTGTTCCCAAACTGCTCTATGAAAAGAAAGGTTAAATTCTGTGAGTGGAAGGCACACAACATAAAGTGGTTTCTGAGAATTATTCTCTCTAGTTTTTATACACAGATATTTCCTTTTCTACCGTTGGCCCCTATGCGCTTGAAATCTCCACTTGCAAATACCACAAAAAGAGGGTTTCAAATCTGCTCTGTCTAGAGGTAGGTTCAACTCTGTGAGTTGAACACACGCAACCCAAAGAAGGTACTGAGAATTCTTCTGACCAGCATTAGATGAAGAAATCCCGTTTCCAACGAAATCCTCAAAGAGGTCCAAATATCCCCTTGCAGACTTTACAAACTGAGTGTTTCCCAACTGCTCTATGAAAAGAAAGGTTAAACTCTGTGAGTGGAACACACACATCACAATGTGGTTTCTGAGAATCATTCTCTGTAGTTTTTATACGCAGGTATTTCCTTTTCTACCGTTCGCCCCAAAGCGCTTGAAATCTCCACTTGCAAATTACAAAAAAACAGGGTTTCAAATCTGCTGTGTCTAAAGGAAAGTTCAACTCTTTGAACTGAACACACGGAACCCAAAGAAGTTACTGAGAATTCTTCTGTCTAGCATTAGATGAAGAAATCCCGTTTCCAACGATATCCTCAAAGAGGTCCAAATATCCACTTGCAGACTTTGCAAACTGAGTGTTTCCAAACTGCTCTCTGAAAAGAATGGTTAAACTCTGTCAGTGGAATGCACACATCACAAATAGGTTTCTGAGAGTTTTTCTCTGTAGTTTTAATATGAAGATATTTGCTTTTCTTCCGTTGGCCTCAAAGCGCATGAAATCTCCACTTGCAAATTCCACAAAAAGAGGGTTTCGGATCTGCTCTGTGTAAAGGAAGGTTCAACTCTGTGAGTCGAACACACACAAACCAAAGAAGTTACTGAGAACTCTTCTGTCTAGCATTAGATGAAGAAATCACTTTTCCCATGAAATCCTCAAAGAGGTCCAAATATCCAGTTGCAGAGTTTACAAACTGAGTGTTTCCAAACTGCTCTATGAAATAAAGGTTAAACTCTGTGAGTGGAACGCTAACATCACAAAGTGGTTTCTGAGAATGATTCTCTCTAGTTTTTATACGCAGATATTTCCTTTTCTACCGTTGGCCCAAAAGCGCTTGAAATCTCCACTTGCAAGTTCCACAAAAAGAGGGTTTCAAATCTGCTCTGTCTAAAGGAATGTTCAATTCTGTGATTTGAACACACACAACCCAAAGACGTTGCTGAGAATTCTTCTGTCTAGCATTAGATGAAGAAATCCCGTTTCCAACGAAATCCTCAAAGAGGTCCAAATATCCACTTGCAGACTTTAAAAACTGAGTGTTTCCAAACTGCTCCATGAAAAGAAAGGTTAAACTCTGCGAGTGGAACGCACACATCACAAAGTGGTTTCAGAGAATTATTCTCTGTAGTTTTTATACGAAGATATTTTCTTTTCTTCCGTTGGCCCCAAAGCGCATGAAATCTCCAGTTGCAAATTCCACAAAAAGAGGGTTTCGAATCTGCTCTGTCTAAAGGATGATTCAACTCTGTGAGTTGAACACACGCAATTGAAAGAAGTTACTGAGAATTCTTCTGTCCAGCATTAGATGAAGGAATCCCGTTTCCAACGAAATCCTCAAAGACGTCCAAATATCCACTTGCAGACTTTAAAAACTGAGTGTTTCCAAACTGCTCTATGAAAAGAAAGGTTGAACTCTGTGAGTGGAACGCACACATCACAAAGTGTTTTCTCAGAATGATTCTCTCTAGTTTTTATACGCAGATATTTCCTTTTCTACCGTTGGCATCAAAGCGCATGAAATCTCCACTTTTAAATCCCACAAAAAGAGGGTTTCGAATCTCCTCTGTGTAAAGGAAGGTTCAACTCTGTGAGTCGAAAACACGCAACCCAAAGAAGTTACTGAGTATTCTTCTGTCTAGCATTAGATGAAGAAATCCCGTTTCCAATGAAATCCTCAAAGAGGTCCAAATATCCACTTGCCGACTGTACAAACTGAGTGTTTCCAAACTGCTCTATGAAAAGAAAGGTTAAACTCTGTGAGTGGAACGCACACATCACAAAGTGGTTTCTGAGAGTTATTCTCTGTAGTTTTTATATGAAGATATTTTCTTTTCTTCCGTTGGCCTCAAAGCGCATGAAATCTCCAGTTGCAAATGCCACAAAAGAGGGTTTCAAATCTGCTCTGTGTAAAGGAAGGTTCAACTCCGTGAGTTGAACACACACAAACCAAAGAAGTTACTGAGAATTCTTCTGTCTAGCATTAGATGAAGAAATCACATTTCCAATGAAATCCCAAAACAGGTCCAATTATCCACTTGCAGACATTACAAACAGAGTGTTTCCAAACTGCTCTAAGAAAAGTAAGGTTAAACTCTGTGAGTGGAACGTACACATCGCAAAGTGGTTTCTGAGAATGATTCTCTCTAGTTTTCATTCGCAGATATTTCCTTTTCTACCGCTGGCCCAAAATCGCTTGAAATCTGCCCTTGCAAATTCCACAAAAAGAGGGTTTCAAATCTGCTCTCTAAAGGAAAGTTCAACTGTCTGAGTTGAACACACGCAACCCAAAGAAGTTACTTAGAATCCTTCTGTCTAGCATTACATGAAGAAATCGCGTTTCCAACGAAATACTCAAGAAGGTCCAAATATCCACTTGCAGACTTAACAAACTGAGTGTTTCCAAACTGCTCTATGAAAAGAAAGGTTGAACTCTGTGAGTGGAACGCACACATCACAAAGTGGTTTCTGAGAATGATTCTCTCTAGTTTTTATACGCAGATGTTTCCTTTTCTACCGTTGGACCCAAAGCGCTTGAAATCTCCACTTGCAAATTCCACAAAAAGAGGGTTTCATATCTTCTCTGTCAAAAGGAAGGTTCAACTCTGTGAGTTGAAAACACGCAACCCAAAGAAGTTACTGAGAAATCTTCTGTCTAGCATTAGACGCAGAAATCCCGTTTCCAGCCAAATCCTCAAAGAGGTCCAAATATCCACCTGCAGACTTTACAAATTGATTGTTTCCAAACTGCTCTATGAAAAGAAAGGTTAAACTCTGTGAGGGGAACGCACACATAACAATGTGGTTTCTGAGAATGATTCTCTCTAGTTTTTATACGCAGATACTTCCTTTTCTTCCGTTGGCCTCAAAGCGCATGAAATCTCCACTTCCAAATTCCACAAAAAGAGGGTTTCGAATCTGCTCTGTGTAAAGGAAGGTTCAACTCGGTGCGTTGAACACCTGCAACCCAAAGTCGTTACTGAGAATTCTTCTGTCTAGCATTAGATGAAGAAATCCCGTTTCCAACGAAATCCTCAAAGAGGTCCAAATATCCACTTGCAGACATTACAAACTGAGTGTTTGCAAACTGCTCCATGAAAAGAAAGGTTAGACTCTGTGAGTGGAACGCACACATCAGAAAGTGATTTCTGAGAATTATTCTCTGTAGTTTTTATACGAAGATATTTTCTTTTCTTCCGTTGGCCCCAAAGCGCATGAAATCTCCAGTTTCAAATTCCACAAAAAGAGGGTTTTGAATCTGCTCTGTCTAAAGGATGGTTCAACTCTGTGAGTTGAACACATACAATTGAAAGAAGTTACTGAGAATTCTTCTGTCCAGCATTAGATGAAGGAATCCCGTTTCCAACGAAATCCTCAAAGACGTCCAAATATCCACTTGCAGACTTTACAAACTGAGTGTTTCCAAACTGCTCTATGAAAAGAAAGGTTGAACTCTCTGAGTGGAATGCACACATCACAAAGTGGTTTCTCAGAATGATTCTCTCTAGTTTTTATACGCACATATTTCCTTTTCTACCGTTGGCATCAAAGCGCATGAAATCTCCACTTTTAAATTCCACAAAAAGAGGGTTTCAAATATGCTGTGTCTAAAGGAAGGTTCAACTCTGTGAGTTGAACACACGCAGCACAAACAAGTTACTGAGAATTCTTCTGTCCAGCATTAGATGAAGAAATCCGGTTTCCAATGAAATCCCCAAAGTGGACAAAATATCCACTTGCAGACTTTAAAAACTGAGTGTTTCCAAAGTGCTCTAGGAAAAGAAAGGTTAAACTCTGTGAGTGGAATGCACACATCATAAAGTGGATTCCTAGAATTATTCTCAGTAGTTTTTATATGAAGATATTTCCTTTTCTTCCGCTGGCCCCAAAGCGCATGAAATCTCCACTTGCAAATTCCACAGAAAGAGGGTTTCAAAACTGTTCTGTCCAAAGGAAGGCTGAAATCTGTGAGTTGAACACACGTAACCCAAAGAAGTTACTGAGAATTCTTCTGTCTAGCATTAGATGAAGCAATCCCGTTTCCAACGAAATCCTCAAAGAGGTCCAAGTATCCACTTGCAGACATTTCCAACTGAGTTTTTCCAAACTGCTCTATGAAAAGAAAGGTTAAACTCGGTGAATGGAATGCACACATCACAAAGTGGTTTCTGAGAATGATTCTCTCTAGTTTTTATACGCAGATATATACTTTTCTACCGTTGGCCCCAAAGCGCATGAAATCTCCACTTGCAAATTCCATAAAAAGAGGGTTTCAAATCTGCTCTGTCTAAGGGATGGTTCAACTCTGTGAGTTGAACACACGCAACCCAAAGAAGTTACTGAGAATTCTTCTGACCAGCATTAGATGAAGAAATCCTGTTTCCAACGAAATCCTCAAAGAGGTCCAAATATCCACTTGCAGAATTTACAAACTGAGTGTTTCCAAACTGCTCTATGAAAAGAAAGGTTAAACTCTGTGAGTGGAACAGACACATTACAAAGTGGTTTCTGAGAATCATTCTCTCTAGTTTTCATACGCAGATATTTCCTTTTCTTCCGATGGCCCCAAAGCGCTTGAAATCTCCACTTGCAAATTCCAGAAAAAGAGGGTTTCAAATATACTCTGTCTAAAGGAAGGTTCAACTCTGTGAGTTGAACACACACAACCCAAAGAAGTTACTGAGAATTCTTCTGTCTAGCATTAGATGTAGAAATCCCGTTTCCAACGAAATCCTCAAAGAGGTCCAAATATCCACTTGCAGACTTCACAGACTGAGTGTTTCCAAACTGCTCTATGAAAAGAAAGGTTAAACTCTGTGAGTGGAACACACACATCACAAAGTGGTTTCTGAGAATGATTCTCGGTAGTTTTTATACACAGATATTTCCTTTTCTACCGTTGGCCCCAAAGCACATGAAATCTCCACTTTTAAATTCCACAGAAAGAGGGTTTCGAATCTGCTCTGTATAAAGGAAGGTTCAACTCTGTGAGTCGAAAACACGCAACCCAAAGAAGTTACTGAGAATTCTTCTGTCTAGCATTAGATGAAGAATTCCCGTTTCCAAAGAAATCCTCAGAGAGGTACAGATATCCACTTGCAGACTTACAGACTGAGTGTTTCCAAAGTGCTCTATGAAAAGAAAGGTTAAACACTGTGAGTGGAACACACACATCACAAAGTGGTTTCTGAGAATGATTCTCTGTAGTTTTTATACGAAGATATTTCATTTTCTTCCATTGGCCCCAAAGCGCATGAGATCTCCAATTGCAAATTCCACAAAAAGAGGGTTTGAAATCTGCTCTGTGTAAGGAAGGCTCAACTCTGTGAGTTGAACACAAGCAACCCAAAGAAGTTACTGAGAATTCTTCTGTCTAGCATTAGATGAAGAAATCCCGTTTCCAACGAAATCCTCAAAGAGGTCCAAATATCCACTTGCAGACTATACAAACTGAGTGTTTCCAAACTGCTCTATGAAAAGAAAGGTTAAACTCTGTGAGTGGAACGCAAACATCACAAAGTGGTTTCTGAGAATTATTCTCTCTACTTTTTATACGCAGATATGACCTTTTCTACAGTTGGCCCCAAATCGCATGATATCTCCACTTGCAAATTCCACAAAAAGAGGCTTTCAAACCTGCTCTGTCTAAAGGAAGGTTCAAATCTGTGAGTTGAACACACGCAACCCAAAGAAGTTACTGAGAATTCTTCTGTTTAGCATTAGATGAAGAAATCTCATTTCCAACGAAATCCTCAAAGAGTCCCTATATCCACTTGCAGACTTTAGAAACTGAGTGTTTCCAAACAGCTCTTTCAAAAGAAAGGTTAAACACTGTGAGTGGAACGTGCACATCACAAAGTGGTTTCTGAGAATTATTCTCTGTAGTTTCTATATGAAGATAAATCCTTTTCTTCCGTTGGCCCCAAAGCGCATGAAATCTCCAGTTGCAAATTCCACAAAAAGAGGGTTTCCAATCTGCTCTGTGTAAAGGAAGGTTCAACTCTGTGAGTTGAACACACGCAACCCAAAGAAGTTACTGAGAATTCTTCTGTCTAGCATTAGATGAAGAAATCCCGTTTCCAACGAAATCCTCAGAGAGGTCCAAATATCCACTTGCAGACTTTACAGACTGAGTGTTCCCAAACTGCTCTTTGAAAGGAAAGGTTAAACTCTGTGAGTGGAACACACACATCATAAAGTGGTTTCTAAGAATCATTCTCTCTAGTTTTTATACACAGATATTTCCTTTCCTACCGTTGGCCCCAAAGCGCTTGCATATTCCACAAAAAGAGTGTTTCAAATCTGCTGTGTCTAAAGGAATGTTCAACTCTGTGAGTTGAACACACGCAACCCAAAGAAGTTACTGAGAATTCTTCTGTCTAGCATTAGATGAAGAAATCCCGTTTGCAACGAAATCCTCAAAGAGGTGCAAATATCCACTTGCAGACTTTACAAACTGAGTGTTTCCCAACTGCTCTATGAAAAGAAAGCTTAAACTCTGTGAGTGGAACACACACATCACAATGTGGTTTCTGAGAAATATTCTCTGTAGTTTTTATATTAAGATATTTCCTTTTCCTCCGTTGGCCCCAAAGCACATGAAATCTCCAATTGCAAATTCCACAGAAAGAGGGTTTCGAATATGCTCTGTGTAAAGGAAGGTTCAACATTCTGCGTCGAACACACGCAACCCAAAGAACTTACTGAGAATTCTTCTGTCTAGCATTAGATGAAGAAATCACATTTCCAACGAAATCCTCAAAGAGGTGCAAATATCCACTTGCAGACTTTACAAACTGAGTGTTTCCAAACTGCTCTATGAAAAGAAAGGTTAAACTCTGTGAGTGGAACACACACATCACAAAGTGGTTTCTGAGAATTATTCTCTCTAGTTTTTATACACAGATATTTCCTTTTCTACGGTTGGCCCCAATGTGCTTGAAATCTCCACTTGCAAATACCACAAAAAGAATGTTTCAAACCTGCTCTGTCTAGAGGTAGGTTCAACTCTGTGAGTTGAACACATGCAACCCAAAGAAGTTACTGAGAATTCTTCTGTCCAGCATTAGATGAAGAAATCCCGTTTCCAGTGAAATCCTCAAAGAGGTCCAAATATCCACTTGCAGACTTTTACAACTGAGTGTTCCCAAACTACTCTATGAAAAGAAAGGTTAACCTCTGTGAGTGGAACGCACACATCACAAAGTGGTTTCTGAGAATTATTCTCTCTAGTTTTTATACACAGATATTTCCTTTTCTACCGTTGGCCCCTATGCGCTTGAAATCTCCACTTGCAAATACCAAAAAAAGAGGGTTTCAAATCTGCTCTGTCTAGAGGTAGGTTCAACTCTGTGAGTTGAACACACGCAACCCAAAGAAGGTACTGAGAATTCTTCTGACCAGCATTAGAATAAGAAATCCCGTTTCCAACGAAATCCTCAAAGAGGTAAAATATCCCCTTGCAGACTTTACAAACTGAGTGTTTCCCAACTGCTCTATGAAAAGAAAGGTTAAACTCTGTGAATGGAACGCACACATCACAAAGTGGTTGCTGAGAATGATTCCCTCTAGTTTTTATACACAGATATTTCCTTTTCTTCCATTGGCCCCAACGTGCATGAACTCTCCGCTTGCCAATTCCAGAAAAAGAGGGTTTCGAATCTGCTCTGTGTAAAGGAAGGTTCAACTCTGTGAGTTGAACATACACAACCAAAAGAAGTTACGGAGAATTCTTCTATCTAGCATTAGATGAAGAAATCCCGTTTCCAACCAAATCCTCAAAGAGATCCAAATATCCACTTGCGGACTTTAGAAACTGAGTGTTTCCAAACTGCTCTAAGAAAGAAAGGTTAAACTCTGTGAGTGGAATGCACACATCACAAAGTGGTTTCTGAGAATTATTCTCTCTAGTTTTTATACACAGATATTTCCATTTCTACCGTTGGCACCAAAGTGCTTGCAAATTCCACAAAATGTGGGTTACAAATCTGCTGTGTCTAAAGGAAGGTTCAACTCTGTGAGTTGAACACACACAACCCAAAGAAGTTACTGAGAATTCTTCTGTCCAGCATTAGATGAAGAAATCCCATTTCCAACGAAATCCTCAAAGAGGTCGAAATATCCAATTGCAGACTTCACAGACTGAGTGTTTCCAAACTGCTCTATGAAAAGAAAGGTTTAACTCTGTGAGTGGAATGCACACATCACAAAGTGGTTTCTGAGAATGATTCTCTGTATTTTTTATACGAAGATATTTCCTTTTTTTCCGTTGGCCGCAACGCGCATGAACACTCGACTTGTAAATTCCACAAAAAGAGGGTTTCGAATCTGCTCTGTGTAAAGGAAGGTTCAACTCTGTGAGTTGAACATATGCAACCCAAAGAAGTTACGGAGAATTCTTCTGTCTAGCATTAGATGAAGAAAACCCGTTTCCAATGATATCCTCAAAGAGGTCCAAATATCCACTTGCAGACTTCAGAAACTGAGTGTTTCCAAACTGCCCTATGAAAAGAAAGGTTAAACTCTGTGAGTGGAAGGCACACATCACAAGTTGGTTTCTGAGAAATGTTCTCTGTAGTTTTTATATGAAGATATTTCCTTTTCCTCCGTTGGCCCCAAATCACATGAAATCTCCAATTGCAAATTCCACAGAAAGAGGGTTTCGAATCTGCTCTGTGTAAGGGAAGGTTCAACTTTGTGCGTCGAACACACGCAACCCAAAGAATTTACTGAGAATTCTTCTGTCTAGCATTAGATAAAGAAATCACATTTCAAACGAAATCCTCAAAGAGGTCCAAATATCCACTTGCAGACTTTACAAACTGAGTGTTTCCAAACTGCTCTATGAAAAGAAAGGTTAAACACTGTGAGTGGAACGCACACATCACAAAGTGGATTTTGAGAATTATTCTCTGTTGTTTCTGTATGAAGATATATCCTTTTCTTAGGTTGGCCCCAAAGCGCATGAAATCTCCACTTGCAAATTCCACAAAAAGAGGGTTTCGAATCTGCTCTGTGTAAAGGAAGGATCAACTCTGTGAGTTGAACACATGCAACCCAAAGAAGTTACTGAGAATTCTCCTGTCCAGCATTAGATGAAGAAATCCCGTTTCCAGCGAAATCCTCAAAGAGGTCCAAATATCCAATTGCAGACTTCACAGACGGAGTGTTTCCAAACTGCTCTATGAAAAGAAAGGTTAAACTCTGTGAATGGAACGCACACATCACAAAGTGGTTTCAGAGAATGATTCCCTCTAGTTTTTATACGAAGATATTTCCTTTTCTACAATTGGCCCCAACGCGCATGAACTCCCCGCTTGCCAATTCCACAAAAAGAGGGTTTCGAATCCGCTCTGTGTAAAGGAAGGTTCAACTCTGTGAGTTGAACATACGCAACCAAAAGAAGTTACGGAGAATTCTTCTATCAAGCATTAGATGAAGAAATCCCGTTTCCAACCAAATCCTCAAAGAGATCCAAATATCCACTTGCGTACGTTAAAAACTGAGTGTTTCCAAACTGCTCTAAGAAAGAAAGGTTAAACTCTGTGAGTGGAACGCACACATCACAAAGTGGTTTCGGAGAATTATTCTCTCTAGTTTTTGTACACAGATATTTCGTTTTCTACCGTTGGCCCCAAAGTGCTTGAAATCTCCACTTCTAAATTCCACAAAAAGAGGGTTTCAAATCTGCTCTGTGTAAAGGAAGGTTCAACTCTGTGAGTTGAACATACGCAACCCAAAGAAGTTACTGAGAATTCTTCTATCTAGCATTAGATGAAGAAATCCCGTTTCCCACCAAATCCTCAAAGAGATCCAAATATCCAATGCGGACTTTACAAACTGAGTGTTTCCAAACTGCTCGAAGAAAGAAAGGTTAAACCCTGTGAGTGGAACGCACACATCACAAACTGGTTTCTGAGAATAAATCTCTCTAGTTTTTAAACGCAGATATTTCCTTTTCTAGCGTTGTCCACAAATCGCACGAAATCTCCACTTGCAAATTCCACAAAAAGAGGGTTTCGAATCCCCTCTGTGTAAAGGAAGGTTCAACTCTGTGAGTCAAACACACGCAACCCAAAGAAGTTACTGAGAATTCTTCTGTCCAGCATTAGATGAAGAAATCCCTTTTCCAACGAAATCCTCAAAGAGGTCCAAATATTCACTTGCAGACTTTACAAACTGGGTGTGTCCAAACTGCTTTATGAAAATAAAGGTTAAAATCTGTGAGTGGAAGGCACTCTCCACAAAGTGGTTTCTGAGAATTATTCTCTGTAGTTTTTATACACAGATATTTCCTTTTCTACCGTTGGCCCCAAATCGCTTGAAATCTCCAATTGCAAATACCACAGAAAGAGGGTTTCAAACCTGCTCTGTGTAAAGGAAGGTTCAACTCTGTGAGTTGAACACACGCAACCCAAAGAAGTTGCTGAGAATTCTTCTGTCTAGCATTAGATGAAGAAATCCAGTTTCCAACGAAATCCTCAAAGAGGTCCAAATATCCACTTGCAGACTTTACAAACTGAGTGTTTCCAAACTGCTCTATGAAAAGAAAGGTTAAACTCTGTAAGTGGAACGCACACATCACAAAGTGGTTTCTGAGAATTATTCTCTCTATTTTTTATACGCAGATATCTCCTTTTCTACGGTTGGCCCCAAATCGCATGATATCTCCACTTGCAAATTCCACTAAAAGAGGGTTTCAATTCTGCTGTCTCTAAAGGAAGGTTCAACTCTGTGAGTTGAACACACGCAGCCCTAAGAAGATACTGAGAATTCTTCTGTCCAGCTTTAGATAAAGAAATCCCATTTCCAACGAAATCCTCAAAGAGGTAAAAATATCCACTTGACGACTTTACAAACCGACTGTTTCCAAACTGCTCTACGAAAAGAATGGTTAAACTCTGTGAGTGGAACGCACACATCACAAAGTGGTTTCTGAGAATCATTCTCTCTAGTTTTCATACATAGATATTTCCTTTTCTTCCGTTGGCCCCAAAGCGCTTGCAAATTCCAGAAAAAGAGTGTTTCCAATATGCTGTGTGTAAAGGAAGGTTCATCTCTGTGAGTTGAACGCACGCAACCCAAAGAAGTTACTGAGAATTCGTCTGTCCAGCATTAGATGAAGAAATCCCATTTCCAAAGAAATCCTAAAAGAGGTCCAAATATCCACTTTCAGACTTTACAAACTGAGTGTTTCCAAAGTGTTCTATGAAAAGAAAGGTTTAACTCTGTGAGTGGAACGCACACATCACAAAGTGGTTTTTGAGAATTATTCTCTGTAGTTTTTATACGAAGATATTTCCTTTTCTTCCGGTGGCCCCAAATTCCATGAACTCTCCACTTGCAAATTCCAGAAAAAGAGGGCTTCGAATCTGCTCTGTGTAAAGGAAGGTTCAACTCTGTGAGTCAAACACACGCAACCCAAAGAAGTTACTGAGAATTCTTCTGTCCAGCATTAGATGAAGAAATCCCTTTTCCAACGAAATCCTCAAAGACGTCCAAATATTCACTTGCAGACTTTACAAACTGGGTGTGTCCAAACTGCTTTATGAAAATAAAGGTTAAAATCTGTGAGTGGAAGGCACTCTCCACAAAGTGGTTTCTGAGAATTATTCTCTGTAGTTTTTATACACAGATATTTCCTTTTCTACCGTTGGCCCCAAATCGCTTGAAATCTCCACTTGCAAATACCACATAAAGAGGGTTTCAAACCTGCTCTGTGTAAAGGAAGGTTCAACTCTGTGAGTTGAACACACGCAACCCAAAGAAGTTACTGAGAATTCTTCTGTCTAGCATTAGATGAAGAAATCCAGTTTCCAACGAAATCCTCAAAGAGGTCCAAATATCCACTTGCAGACTTTACAAACTGAGTGTTTCCAAACTGCTCTATGAAAAGAAAGGTTAAACTCTGTAAGTGGAACGCACACATCACAAAGTGGTTTCTGAGAATTATTCTCTCTATTTTTTATACGCAGATATCTCCTTTTCTACAGTTGGCCCCAAATCGCATGATATCTCCACTTGCAAATTCCACTAAAAGAGGGTTTCAATTCTGCTGTCTCTAAAGGAAGGTTCAACTCTGTGAGTTGAACACACGCAGCCCTAAGAAGTTACTGAGAATTCTTCTGTCCAGCTTTAGATAAAGAAATCCCATTTCCAACGAAATCCTCAAAGAGGTACAAATATCCACTTGACGACTTTACAACCGACTGTTTCCAAACTGTTCTATGAAAAGAATGGTTAAACTCTGTGAGTGGAACGCACACATCACAAAGTGGTTTCTGAGAATCATTCTCTCTAGTTTTCATACATAGATATTTCCTTTTCTACCGTTGGCCCCAAAGCGCTTGCAAATTCCAGAAAAAGAGGGTGTAAAATATGCTGTGTCTAAAGGAAGGTTCAACTCTGTGAGTTGAACACACGCAACCCAAGAAGTTACTGAGAATTCTTCTGTCCAGCATTAGATGAAGAAACCCCATTTCCAACGAAATCCTCAAAGAGGTCCAAATACCCACTTGCAGAATTTACAAACTGAGTGTTTCCAAACTGCTCTATGAAACGAAAGGTTAAACTGTGTGAGTGGAACACACACATCACAAAGTGGTTACTGAGAATGATTCTCTGTAGTTTTTATATGAAGGTATTTCCTTTACTTCCGTTGGCCCAAAATCGCATGAAATCTCCACTTGCAAATTCCACAAGAGGAGGGTTTCGAATCTGCTCTGTGTAAAGGAAGGTTCAACTCTGTTAGTCGAACACACGCAACCCAAAGAAGTTACTGAGAATTCTTCTGTCTAGCATTAGATGAAGAAATCCCGTTTCCAACGAAATCCTCAAAGAGGTCCAAATATCCACTTGCAGACTGTACAAACTGAGTGTTTCCAAACTGCTCTATGAAAAGAAAGGTTAAACTCTGTGAGTGGAACGCACACATCCCAAAGTCGTTTCTGAGAATGATTCTCTCTCGTTTTTATCCGCAGATATTTCCTTTTCTACCGTTGGCCCCAAAGCGCATGAAATCTCCACTTGCAAATTCCACAAAAAGTGGGTTTAGAATCTGCTCTGTGTAAAGGAAGGTTCAACTCTGTGAGTCGAAAACATGCAATCCAAAGAAGTTACTGAGAATTCTTCTGTCTAGCATTAGATGAAGAAATCCCGTTTCTAATGAAATCCTCAAAGAGGTCCAAATATCCACTTGCAGACTTTACAATCTGAGTGTTTCCAAACTGGTCTATGAAAAGAAAGGTTAAACTCTGTGAGTGGAATCAAACATCACAAAGTGGTTTCTGAGAGTTATTCTCTGAAGTTTTTATATGAAGATATTTCCATTTCTTCCGTTGGCCCCAAAGCGGATGAAATCTCCGCTTGCAAATTCCACAAAAAGATGGTTTCGAATCTGCTCTGTGTAAAGGAAGGTTCAACTCTGTGAGTTGAACACACGCAACCCAAAGAAGTTACTGAGAATTCTTCTGTCTAGCATTAGATGAATAAATCCCGTTTCCAATCAAATCCTCAAAGAGGAGCAATTATCAACTTGCAGACATTACAAACTGTGTGTTTCGAAACTGCTCTATGAAAAGAAAGGTTAAACTGTGCGAGTGGAATGCACACATAACAAAGTGGTTTCTGAGAATGATTCTCTCAAGTTTTTATATGCAGATATTTCCTTTTCTACCGTTGGCCAGAAAGCGCTTGTAATCTCCACTTGCAAATACCACAAAAAGAGGGTTTCAAATCTGCTCTGTGTATAGGAAGGTTCATCTCTGTGAGTTGAACACACGCAACCCAAAGAAGTTACTGAGAATTCTTCTGTCTATCATTAGATGCAGACATCCCATTTCCAACGAACTCCTCAAAGAGGTCCAAATATCCACTTGCAGACTTACAAACTGAGTGTTTCCAAACTGCTGTATGAGAAGAAAGGTTAACCTCTGTGAGTGGAACGCACACATCACAAAGTGGTTTCTGAGAATGATTCTCTCTAGTTTTTATACACAGATATTTCCTTTTCTACCGTTGTCCCCAAAGCTCATGAAATCTCCACTTGCAAATTCGTCAAAAAGGGGGTTTCAAATCTGCTCTGTCTAAAGGATGGTTCAATTCTGTGAGTGGAACACACGCAACCCAAAGAAGTTACTGAGAATTCTTCTGTCCAGCATTAGATGAAGAAATCGCTTCTCCAACGAAATCCACAAAGAGGTGCAAATATCCACTTGCAGACTGTACAAACCGAGTGTTTCCAAAGTGCTCTACGAAAAGAAAGGTTAAACTCTGTGAGTGGAATGCAAACATCACAAAGTGGTTTCTGAGAATTATTCTCTGAAGTTTTTATATGAAGATATTTCCATTTTTTCCGTTGGCCTCAAAGCGCTTGGAATCTCCACTTGCAAATTTCACAGAAAGAGGGTTTTGAATCTGCTCTGTGTATAGGAAGGTTCAACTCTGTGAGTTGAACACACGCAACCCAAAGAAGTTACTGAGAATTCTTCTGCCTAGCATTAGATGAAGAAATCCCATTTCAAAAGAAATCCTCAAAGAGGTCCAAATATCCACTTGCAGACTTTACAAACTGAGTGTTTCCAAACTGCTCTATGAAAAGAAAGGTTAAACTCTGTGAGTGGAATGCACACATCACAAAGTGGTTTCTGAGAATGATTCTCTCTAGTTTTTTTACGCAGATATTTCCTTTCCTACCGTTGGCCCCAAGGCGGTTGAAATCTCCACTTGCAAATTCCACAAGAAGAGTTTTTCAAATCTGCTCTGTCTAAAGGAAGGTTCAACTCTATGAGTTGAACACATGCAACCCAAATAAGTTGCTGAGAATTCTTCTGTCTAGCATTAGATGAAGAAACCCCATTTCAAAAGAAATCCTCAAAGAGGTCCAAATATCCACTTGCAGATTTTACAAACTGAGTGTTTCCAAACTGCTCTATGAAAAGAAAGTTTAAACTCTGTGAGTGGAACGCACACATCACAAAGTCGTTTCTGAGAATGATTCTCTCTAGTTTTTATCCGCAGATATTTCCTTTTCTACCTTTGGCCCCAAAGGGCATGAAATCTCCAATTGCAAATTCCACAAAAAGTGGGTTTAGAATCTGCTCTGTGTAAAGGAAGGTTCAACTCTGTGAGTCGAAAACATGCAATCCAAAGAAGTTAGTGAGAATTCTTCTGTCTAGCATTAGATGAAGAAATCCCGTTTCCAATGAAATCCTCAAAGAGGTCCAAATATCCACTTGCAGACTTTACAATCTGAGTGTTTCCAAACTGGTCTATGAAAAGAAAGGTTAAACTCTGTGAGTGGAATCAAACATCACAAAGTGGTTTCTGAGAGTTATTCTCTGAAGTTTTTATATGAAGATATTTCCATTTCTTCCGTTGGCCCCAAAGCGGATGAAATCTCCGCTTGCAAATTCCACAAAAAGATGGTTTCGAATCTGCTCTGTGTAAAGGAAGGTTCAACTCTGTGAGTTGAACACACGCAACCCAAAGAAGTTACTGAGAATTCTTCTGTCTAGCATTAGATGAATAAATCCCGTTTCCAATCAAATCCTCAAAGAGGAGCAATTATCAACTTGCAGACATTACAAACTGTGTGTTTCGAAACTGCTCTATGAAAAGAAAGGTTAAACTGTGCGAGTGGAATGCACACATAACAAAGTGGTTTCTGAGAATGATTCTCTCAAGTTTTTATATGCAGATATTTCCTTTTCTACCGTTGGCCAGAAAGCGCTTGTAATCTCCACTTGCAAATACCACAAAAAGAGGGTTTCAAATCTGCTCTGTGTATAGGAAGGTTCATCTCTGTGAGTTGAACACACGCAACCCAAAGAAGTTACTGAGAATTCTTCTGTCTATCATTAGATGCAGACATCCCATTTCCAACGAACTCCTCAAAGAGGTCCAAATATCCACTTGCAGACTTACAAACTGAGTGTTTCCAAACTGCTGTATGAGAAGAAAGGTTAACCTCTGTGAGTGGAACGCACACATCACAAAGTGGTTTCTGAGAATGATTCTCTCTAGTTTTTATACACAGATATTTCCTTTTCTACCGTTGTCCCCAAAGCTCATGAAATCTCCACTTGCAAATTCGTCAAAAAGGGGGTTTCAAATCTGCTCTGTCTAAAGGATGGTTCAACTCTGTGAGTGGAACACACGCAACCCAAAGAAGTTACTGAGAATTCTTCTGTCCAGCATTAGATGAAGAAATCGCTTCTCCAACGAAATCCACAAAGAGGTGCAAATATCTACTTGCAGACTGTACAAACCGAGTGTTTCCAAAGTGCTCTACGAAAAGAAAGGTTAAACTCTGTGAGTTGAATGCAAACATCACAAAGTGGTTTCTGAGAATTATTCTCTGAAGTTTTTATATGAAGATATTTCCATTTTTTCCGTTGGCCTCAAAGCGCTTGGAATCTCCACTTGCAAATTTCACAGAAAGAGGGTTTTGAATCTGCTCTGTGTATAGGAAGGTTCAACTCTGTGAGTTGAACACACGCAACCCAAAGAAGTTACTGAGAATTCTACTGCCTAGCATTAGATGAAGAAATCCCATTTCAAAAGAAATCCTCAAAGAGGTCCAAATATCCACTTGCAGACTTTACAAACTGAGTGTTTCCAAACTGCTCTATGAAAAGAAAGGTTAAACTCTGTGAGTGGAATGCACACATCACAAAGTGGTTTCTGAGAATGATTCTCTCTAGTTTTTTTACGCAGATATTTCCTTTCCTACCGTTGGCCCCAAGGCGGTTGAAATCTCCACTTGCAAATTCCACAAGAAGAGTTTTTCAAATCTGCTCTGTCTAAAGGAAGGTTCAACTCTGTGAGTTGAACACACGCAACCCAAATAAGTTGCTGAGAATTCTTCTGTCTAGCATTAGATGAAGAAACCCCATTTCAAAAGAAATCCTCAAAGAGGTCCAAATATCCACTTGCAGATTTTACAAACTGAGTGTTTCCAAACTGCTCTATGAAAACAATGGTTAAACTCTGTGAGTGGAACGCACTCATTACAAAGTGGTTTCTGAGAATGATTCTCAGTAGTTTTTATATGAAGATATTTCCTTTTCTTCCTTTGGCCTCAAAGGGCATGAAATCTCCACTTGCAAATTCCACAAAAAGAGGGTTTCGAATCTGCTCTCTGTAAAGGAAGGTTCAACTCTGTGAGTCGGAAACACGCAACCCAAAGAAGTTACTGAGAATTCTTCTGTCTAGTATTGGAAGAAGAAATCCCGCTTCCAATGTAATCCTCAAAGAGGTCCAAATATCCAATTGCAGACTTTACAAACTGAGGTTTTCCAAACTGCTCCATGAAAAGGAAGGTTAAACTCTGTGGGTGCGACGCACAGATCACAAAGTGGTTTCTGAGAATGATTCTCTCTAATTTTACACGCAGATACTTCCTTTTCTACCGTTGGCCCCAAAGCGCTTGAAATTTACACTTGCAAATTCAACAAAAAGAGGGTTTCAAATCTGCTCTGTCTAAAGGAAGGTTCAACCGTGTGACTTGAACACATGCAACCCAAAGAAGTTACTGAGAATTCTTCTGTCTAGCATTAGATGAAGAAATCCCGTTTCCAACGAAATCCTCAAACAGGTCCAAATATCTACTTGCAGACTTTACAAACAGAGTGTTTCCAAACTGCTCTATGAAAAGAAAGGTTAAACTCTGTGAGTGGAACGCACACATCACAAAGAGGTTTCTGAGAATTATTCTCTGTAGTTTTTATATGGAGATATTTCCTTTTCTTCTGCTGGCCGCAAAGCGCATGAAATCTCCACTTTCAAATTCCACAAAAAGATGGTTTCGAATCTGCTCTGTGTATAGGAAGGTTCATCTCTGTGAGTTGAACACACGCAACCCAAAGAAGTTACTGAGAATTCTTCTGTCTAGCATTAGATGAAAAAATCCTGTTTCCAATGAAGTCCTCAGAGAGGTCCAAATATCCACTTACAGACTTTACAAACTGTGTGTTTCCAAAGTGCTCTATGAAAAGTAAGGTTAAACTCTGTGAGGGGAACGCACACATCACAAAGTGGTTTCTGAGAATGATTCTCTCTAGTTATTATACGCAGATATATCCTTTTCAACCGTTGTCCCCAAAGCGCTTGAAATCTCCACTTGCAAATTCCACAAAAAGAGGGTTTCAAATCGGCTCTGTCTAAAGAAGGTTCAACTCTGTGAGTTGAACACACGCAACCCAAAGAAGTTACTGAGAATTCTTCTGTCTAGCATTAGATGAAGAAATCCAGTTTCTAACGAAATCCTCAAAGAGGTCCAAATATCCACTTGCAGACTTTACAAACTGAGTGTTTCCAAACTGCTCTATGAAAAGAAAGGTTAAACTCTGTAAGTGGAACGCACACATCACAAAGTGGTTTCTGAGAATTATTCTCTCTATTTTTTATACGCAGATATCTCCTTTTCTACAGTTGGCCCCAAATCGCATGATATCTCCACTTGCAAATTCCACTAAAAGAGGGTTTCAATTCTGCTGTCTCTAAAGGAAGGTTCAACTCTGTGAGTTGAACACACGCAGCCCTAAGAAGTTACTGAGAATTCTTCTGTCCAGCTTTAGATAAAGAAATCCCATTTCCAACGAAATCCTCAAAGAGGTACAAATATCCACTTGACGACTTTACAACCGACTGTTTCCAAACTGTTCTATGAAAAGAATGGTTAAACCCTGTGAGTGGAACGCACACATCACAAAGTGGTTTCTGAGAATCATTCTCTCTAGTTTTCATACATAGATATTTCCTTTTCTACCGTTGGCCCCAAAGTGCTTGCAAATTCCAGAAAAAGAGGGTTTAAAATATGCTGTGTCTAAAGGAAGGTTCAACTCTGTGAGTTAAACACACGCAACCCAAGAAGTTACTGAGAATTCTTCTGTCCAGCATTAGATGAAGAAACCCCATTTCCAACAAAATCCTCAAAGAGGTCCAAATGTCCACTTTCGGACTTTACAAACTGAGTGTTTCCAAAGTGTTCTATGAAAAGAAAGATTAAACTCTGTGAGTGGAACGCACACATCACAAAGTGGTTTCTGAGAATGATTCTCTGTAGTTTTTATACGAAGATATTTCCTTTTCTTCCGTTGGCCCCAAAAGGCATGAAATCTCCAAATGCAAATTCCACAAAAAGAGGGTAACGAATCTGCTCTGTGTAAAGGAAGGTTCAACTCTGTGAGTTGAACACACTCAACCTAAAGAAGTTACTGAGTATTCTTCTCTCTAGCATTAGATGAAGAAATCCCGTTTCCAATGAAATCCTCAAAGAGGTCCAAATATCCAATTGCAGATTTTACAAACTGAGTGTTTCCAAACTCCTCTATGAAAAGAAAGGTTAAACTCTGTGAGTGGAACGCACACATCACAAAGTTGTTTCTGAGAATGATTCTCTGTAGTTTTTATACGCAGATATTTCCTTTTCTTCCGTTGGCCACAAAGCGCATGAAATCTCCACTTGCAAATTCCACAAAATGAGGACTTCAAATCTACTCTGTGTAAAGGAAGGTTCAACTCTGTGAGTTGAACACCGCAACCCAAAGAAGTTACTGAGAATTCTTCTGTCTAGCATTAGATGAAGAAACCCCGTTTCCAATGAAATCCTCAAAGAGGTCCAAACATCCAATTGCAGACTTTACAAACTGAGTGTTTCCAAACTGCCCAATGAAAAGGAAGGTTAAACTCTGTGAGTGGAACACACACATCACAAAGTGGTTTCTGAGAATGATTCTCTCTAGTTTTTATACGCAGATATTTCCTTTTCTACCGTTGGCCCCAAAGCGCTTGAAATCTCCACTTGCAAATTCCACAGAAAGAGGGTTTCAAATCTGTTCTGTCCTAAGGAAGGTTCAACTCTGTGAGTTGAACACACGCAACCCAAAGAAGTTACTGAGAATTCTTCTGTCCAGCATGAGATGAAGAAACCCCGTTTCCAACGATATCCTCAAAGAGATCCAAATATCCAATTGCAGACTTTAGAAACTGAGTGTTTCCAAACTGCTCTATGAAAAGTAAGGTTAAACTCTGTGAGTGGAACGCACACATCACACAGTGGTTTCTGAGTATGATTCTCTGTAGTTTTTATACGAAGATATTTCCTTTTCTTCCGTTGGCCCAAAATGCATGAAATCTCCAAATGCAAATTCCACAAAAGGAGGGTTACGAATCTGCTCTGTGTAAAGGAAGGTTCAACTCTGTGAGTTGAACACACTCAACCTAAGGAAGTTACTGAGTATTCTTCTGTCTAGCATCAGATGAAGAAATCCCGTTTCCAACGAAATCCTCAAAGAAGTCCAAATATCCACTTGCAGACTTTACAAACTGAGTGTTTCCGAACTGCTCTATGAAAAGAAAGGTTAAACTCTGTGAGTGGAACGCACACATCACAAAGTGGTTTCTGAGAATGATTCTCTCTAGTTTTGATACGCAGATATTTCCATTTCTACGGTGGGCCCCAAAGCGCATGAAATCTCCACTTGCAAATTCCACAGAAAGAGGGTTTCGAATCTACTCTGTGTAAAGGAAGGTTCAACTCTGTGAGTCAAACACACGCAACCCAAAGAAGTTACTGAGAATTCTTATGTCTAGCATTAGATGAAGAAATCCCGTTTCCAATGAAATCCTCAAAGAGGTCCAAATATCCACTTGCAGACTTTACAAACTGAGTGTTTCCAAACTGCTCTATGAAAAGAAAGGTTAAACTGTGTGAGTGGAACGCACACATCACAAAGTGGTTTCTGAGAATGATTCTCTCTAGTTTTGATACGCAGATATTTCCTTTTCTACCATTGGCCCCAAAGCACATGAAATCTCCACTTGCAAATTCCACAAAAAGAGGGTTTCGAATCTGCTCTGTGTAAAGGAAGGTTCAAATCTGTGAGTCGAACACACGCAACCCAAAGAAGTTACTGAGAATTCTTCTGTCTAGCATTAGATGAAGAAATCCCGCTTCCAATGAAATCCTCAAAGAGGTCCAAATATCCAGTTGCAGACTTTACAAATATGTGTTTCAAAACTGTTCTATAAAAAGAGAGGTTAAACTCTGTGAGTGGAACGCACACATCACAAATGGTTTCTGAGAATGATTCTGTAGTTTTTAAACGAAGATATTTCCTTTTCTTCCGTTGGCCCCAAAGCGCATGAAATCTCCACTTGCAAATTCGTCAAAAAGGGGGTTTCAAATCTGCTCTGTCTAAAGGATGGTTCAACTCTGTGAGTGGAACACACGCAACCCAAAGAAGTTACTGAGAATTCTTCTGTCCAGCATTAGATGAAGAAATCGCTTCTCCAACGAAATCCACAAAGAGGTGCAAATATCTACTTGCAGACTGTACAAACCGAGTGTTTCCAAAGTGCTCTACGAAAAGAAAGGTTAAACTCTGTGAGTGGAATGCAAACATCACAAAGTGGTTTCTGAGAATTATTCTCTGAAGTTTTTATATGAAGATATTTCCATTTTTTCCGTTGGCCTCAAAGCGCTTGGAATCTCCACTTGCAAATTTCACAGAAAGAGGGTTTTGAATCTGCTCTGTGTATAGGAAGGTTCAACTCTGTCAGTTGAACACACGCAACCCAAAGAAGTTACTGAGAATTCTACTGCCTAGCATTAGATGAAGAAATCCCATTTCAAAAGAAATCCTCAAAGAGGTCCAAATATCCACTTGCAGACTTTACAAACTGAGTGTTTCCAAACTGCTCTATGAAAAGAAAGGTTAAACTCTGTGAGTGGAATGCACACATCACAAAGTGGTTTCTGAGAATGATTCTCTCTAGTTTTTTTACGCAGATATTTCCTTTCCTACCGTTGGCCCCAAGGCGGATGAAATCTCCACTTGCAAATTCCACAAGAAGAGTTTTTCAAATCTGCTCTGTCTAAAGGAAGGTTCAACTCTGTGAGTTGAACACACGCAACCCAAATAAGTTGCTGAGAATTCTTCTGTCTAGCATTAGATGAAGAAACCCCATTTCAAAAGAAATCCTCAAAGAGGTCCAAATATCCACTTGCAGATTTTACAAACTGAGTGTTTCCAAACTGCTCTATGAAAAGAATGGTTAAACTCTGTGAGTGGAACGCACTCATCACAAAGTGGTTTCTGAGAATGATTCTCAGTAGTTTTTATATGAAGATATTTCCTTTTCTTCCTTTGGCCTCAAAGGGCATGAAATCTCCACTTGCAAATTCCACAAAAAGAGGGTTTCGAATCTGCTCTCTGTAAAGGAAGGTTCAACTCTGTGAGTCGGAAACACGCAACCCAAAGAAGTTACTGAGAATTCTTCTGTCTAGTATTGGAAGAAGAAATCCCGCTTCCAATGTAATCCTCAAAGAGGTCCAAATATCCAATTGCAGACTTTACAAACTGAGGTTTTCCAAACTGCTCCATGAAAAGGAAGGTTAAACTCTGTGGGTGTGACGCACAGATCACAAAGTGGTTTCTGAGAATGATTCTCTCTAATTTTACACGCAGATACTTCCTTTTCTACCGTTGGCCCCAAAGCGCTTGAAATTTACACTTGCAAATTCAACAAAAAGAGGGTTTCAAATCTGCTCTGTCTAAAGGAAGGTTCAACCGTGTGACTTGAACACATGCAACCCAAAGAAGTTACTGAGAATTCTTCTGTCTAGCATTAGATGAAGAAATCCCGTTTCCAACGAAATCCTCAAACAGGTCCAAATATCTACTTGCAGACTTTACAAACAGAGTGTTTCCAAACTGCTCTATGAAAAGAAAGGTTAAACTCTGTGAGTGGAACGCACACATCACAAAGAGGTTTCTGAGAATTATTCTCTGTAGTTTTTATATGGAGATATTTCCTTTTCTTCCGCTGGCCGAAAAGCGCATGAAATCTCCACTTTCAAATTCCACAAAAAGATGGTTTCGAATCTGCTCTGTGTATAGGAAGGTTCATCTCTGTGAGTTGAACACACGCAACCCAAAGAAGTTACTGAGAATTCTTCTGTCTAGCATTAGATGAAAAAATCCTGTTTCCAATGAAGTCCTCAGAGAGGTCCAAATATCCACTTACAGACTTTACAAACTGAGTGTTTCCAAAGTGCTCTATGAAAAGTAAGGTTAAACTCTGTGAGGGGAACGCACACATCACAAAGTGGTTTCTGAGAATGATTCTCTCTAGTTATTATACGCAGATATATCCTTTTCAACCGTTGTCCCCAAAGCGCTTGAAATCTCCAGTTGCAAATTCCACAAAAAGAGGGTTTCAAATCGGCTCTGTCTAAAGAAGGTTCAACTCTGTGAGTTGAACACACGCAACCCAAAGAAGTTACTGAGAATTCTTCTGTCTAGCATTAGATGAAGAAATCCAGTTTCTAACGAAATCCTCAAAGAGGTCCAAATATCCACTTGCAGACTTTACAAACTGAGTGTTTCCAAACTGCTCTATGAAAAGAAAGGTTAAACTCTGTAAGTGGAACGCACACATCACAAAGTGGTTTCTGAGAATTATTCTCTCTATTTTTTATACGCAGATATCTCCTTTTCTACAGTTGGCCCCAAATCGCATGATATCTCCACTTGCAAATTCCACTAAAAGAGGGTTTCAATTCTGCTGTCTCTAAAGGAAGGTTCAACTCTGTGAGTTGAACACACGCAGCCCTAAGAAGTTACTGAGAATTCTTCTGTCCAGCTTTAGATAAAGAAATCCCATTTCCAACGAAATCCTCAAAGAGGTACAAATATCCACTTGACGACTTTACAACCGACTGTTTCCAAACTGTTCTATGAAAAGAATGGTTAAACCCTGTGAGTGGAACGCACACATCACAAAGTGGTTTCTGAGAATCATTCTCTCTAGTTTTCATACATAGATATTTCCTTTTCTACCGTTGGCCCCAAAGCGCTTGCAAATTCCAGAAAAGGAGGGTTTAAAATATGCTGTGTCTAAAGGAAGGTTCAACTCTGTGAGTTAAACACACGCAACCCAAGAAGTTACTGAGAATTCTTCTGTCCAGCATTAGATGAAGAAACCCCATTTCCAACAAAATCCTCAAAGAGGTCCAAATGTCCACTTTCGGACTTTACAAACTGAGTGTTTCCAAAGTGTTCTATGAAAAGAAAGATTAAACTCTGTGAGTGGAACGCACACATCACAAAGTGGTTTCTGAGAATGATTCTCTGTAGTTTTTATACGAAGATATTTCCTTTTCTTCCGTTGGCCCCAAAAGGCATGAAATCTCCAAATGCAAATTCCACAAAAAGAGGGTAACGAATCTGCTCTGTGTAAAGGAAGGTTCAACTCTGTGAGTTGAACACACTCAACCTAAAGAAGTTACTGAGTATTCTTCTCTCTAGCATTAGATGAAGAAATCCCGTTTCCAATGAAATCCTCAAAGAGGTCCAAATATCCAATTGCAGATTTTACAAACTGAGTGTTTCCAAACTCCTCTATGAAAAGAAAGGTTAAACTCTGTGAGTGGAACGCACACATCACAAAGTTGTTTCTGAGAATGATTCTCTGTAGTTTTTATACGCAGATATTTCCTTTTCTTCCGTTGGCCACAAAGCGCATGAAATCTCCACTTGCAAATTCCACAAAATGAGGACTTCAAATCTACTCTGTGTAAAGGAAGGTTCAACTCTGTGAGTTGAACACCGCAACCCAAAGAAGTTACTGAGAATTCTTCTGTCTAGCATTAGATGAAGAAACCCCGTTTCCAATGAAATCCTCAAAGAGGTCCAAACATCCAATTGCAGACTTTACAAACTGAGTGTTTCCAAACTGCCCAATGAAAAGGAAGGTTAAACTCTGTGAGTGGAACACACACATCACAAAGTGGTTTCTGAGAATGATTCTCTCTAGTTTTTATACGCAGATATTTCCTTTTCTACCGTTGGCCCCAAAGCGCTTGAAATTTCCACTTGCAAATTCCACAGAAAGAGGGTTTCAAATCTGTTCTGTCCTAAGGAAGGTTCAACTCTGTGAGTTGAACACACGCAACCCAAAGAAGTTACTGAGAATCCTTCTGTCCAGCATGAGATGAAGAAACCCCGTTTCCAACGATATC
Source organism: Gorilla gorilla gorilla (assembly GCF_029281585.2). Lineage (NCBI taxonomy): Eukaryota > Metazoa > Chordata > Mammalia > Primates > Hominidae > Gorilla > Gorilla gorilla. The sequence goes on along the minus strand of NC_073230.2, from coordinate 66,924,975 downwards.
CTCAAAGAGATCCAAATATCCAATTGCAGACTTTAGAAACTGAGTGTTTCCAAACTGCTCTATGAAAAGTAAGGTTAAACTCTGTGAGTGGAACGCACACATCACACAGTGGTTTCTGAGTATGATTCTCTGTAGTTTTTATACGAAGATATTTCCTTTTCTTCCGTTGGCCCAAAATGCATGAAATCTCCAAATGCAAATTCCACAAAAGGAGGGTTACGAATCTGCTCTGTGTAAAGGAAGGTTCAACTCTGTGAGTTGAACACACGCAACCTAAGGAAGTTACTGAGTATTCTTCTGTCTAGCATCAGATGAAGAAATCCCGTTTCCAACGAAATCCTCAAAGAAGTCCAAATATCCACTTGCAGACTTTACAAACTGAGTGTTTCCGAACTGCTCTATGAAAAGAAAGGTTAAACTCTGTGAGTGGAACGCACACATCACAAAGTGGTTTCTGAGAATGATTCTCTCTAGTTTTGATACGCAGATATTTCCATTTCTACGGTGGGCCCCAAAGCGCATGAAATCTCCACTTGCAAATTCCACAGAAAGAGGGTTTCGAATCTACTCTGTGTAAAGGAAGGTTCAACTCTGTGAGTCAAAAACACGCAACCCAAAGAAGTTACTGAGAATTCTTATGTCTAGCATTAGATGAAGAAATCCCGTTTCCAAAGAAATCCTCAAAGAGGTCCAAATATCCACTTGCAGACTTTACAAACTGAGTGTTTCCAAACTGCTCTATGAAAAGAAAGGTTAAACTGTGTGAGTGGAACGCACACATCACAAAGTGGTTTCTGAGAATGATTCTCTCTAGTTTTGATACGCAGATATTTCCTTTTCTACCATTGGCCCCAAAGCACATGAAATCTCCACTTGCAAATTCCACAAAAAGAGGGTTTCGAATCTGCTCTGTGTAAAGGAAGGTTCAAATCTGTGAGTCGAACACACGCAACCCAAAGAAGTTACTGAGAATTCTTCTGTCTAGCATTAGATGAAGAAATCCCGCTTCCAATGAAATCCTCAAAGAGGTCCAAATATCCAGTTGCAGACTTTACAAATATGTGTTTCAAAACTGTTCTATAAAAAGAGAGGTTAAACTCTGTGAGTGGAACGCACACATCACAAATGGTTTCTGAGAATGATTCTGTAGTTTTTAAACGAAGATATTTCCTTTTCTTCCGTTGGCCCCAAAGCGCATGAAATCTCCACTTGCAAATCCCACAAAAAGAGGGTTAGGAATCTGCTCTGTGTAAAGGAAGGTACAACACACAGAGTTGAACACACACAACCCAAAGAAGTTAGTGAGAATTCTTCTTTCTAGCATCTGATGAAGAAATCCCGTTTCCAACGAAATCCTCAAAGAGGTCCATATATTCACTTTCAGACTTTACAAACTGAGTGTTTCCAAGCTGCTCTATGAAAATAAAGGTAGAACTCTGTGAGTGGAATGCACACATCACAAAGTGGTTTCTGAGAATGATTCTCTCTTGTTTTGATACGCAGATATTTCCATTTCTACCGTTGGCCCCAAATCGCTTGAAATATCCAGTTGCAAATTCCACAAAAAGAGGGTTTCGAATCTGCTCTGTGTAAAGGAAGGTTCAATTCTGTGAGTCAAAAACACGCAACCCAAAGAAGTTACTGAGAATTCTTCTGTCTAGCATTAGATGAAGAAATCCCGTTTCCAATCAAATCCTGAAAGAGTTCCAAATACCCACTTGCAGACTTTGCAAATAGAGTGTTTCCAAAGTGCTCTATGAAAAGAAAGGTTAAACTCTGTGAGGGGAACGCACACATCACCAAGTGGTTTCTGAGAATGATTCTCTCTAGTTTTTATCCGCAGATATTTCCTTTTCTACCGTTGGCCCCAAAGCGCTTGAAATCTCCACTTGCAAATTCCACAAAAAGAGGGCTTCAAATCTGCTCTGCCTTAAGAAGGTTCAACTCTGTTAGATGAACACACGCAACCCAAAGAAGTTACTGAGAATTCTTCTGTCCAGCATTAGATGAAGAAATCCCGTTTCCAACGAAATCCTCAAAGAGGTCCAAATATCCTCTTGCAGACTTTACAAACTGAGTGTTTCCAAACTGCTCAATGAAAAGAAAGGTTAAACTCTGTGAGTGGAACACACACACCACAAAGTGGTTTCTGAGAAGGATTCTCTCTAGTTTTTATACGCAGATATTTCCTTTTCTACCGTTGGCCCCAAAGCACTTGAAATCTCCACTTGCAAATTCCACAGAAAGAGGGTTTCAAATCTGCTCTGTCCTAAGGAAGGTTCAACTCTGTGAGTTGAACACTCGCAACCCAAAGAAGTTACTGAGAATTCTTCTGTCCAGCATGAGATGAAGAATTCCTGTTTCCAATGAAATCCTCAATGAGGTCCAAATATCCCCTTGCAGACTTTACAAACTGAGTGTTTCCAAACTGCTCTATGAAAAGAAAGGTTAAACTGCGTGAGTGGAACGCACACATCACAAAGTAGTTTCTGAGAATGATTCTCTCTAGTTTTGATACGCAGATATTTCCTTTTCTACCGATGGCCCCAAAGCACATGAAATCTCCACTTGCAAATTCCACAAAAAGAGGGTTTCGAATCTGCTCTGTGTAAAGGAAGGTTCAACTCTGTGAGTCGAAAACACACAACCCGAAGAAGTTACTGAGTATTCTTCTGTCTAGCATTAGATGAAGAAATCCCGCTTCCAATGAAATCCTCAAAGAGGTCCAAATATCCACTTGCAGACTTTACAAATATGTTTTTCCAAACTGTTCTATTAAAAGAAAGGTTAAACTCTGTGAGTGGAACGCACACATCACAAATGGTTTCTGAGAATGATTCTCTGTAGTTTTTATATGAAGATATTTCCTTTTCTTCCGTTGGCCCCAAAGCGCATGAAATCTCCACTTGCAAATCCCACAAAAAGAGTGTTAGGAATCTGCTCTGTGTAAAGGAAGGTACAACTCACAGAGTTGAACACACACAACCCAAAGAAGTTAGTGAGAATTCTTCTTTCTAGCATCAGATGAAGAAATCCCGTTTCCAACGAATTCCACAAAGAGGTCCAAATATCCACTTTCAGACCTTTCAAACTGAGTGTTTCCAAGCTGCTCTATGAAAATAAAGGTAGAAATCTGTGAGTGGAATGCACACATCACAAAGTGGTTTCTGAGAATGATTCTCTCTAGTTTTGATACGCAGATATTTCCATTTCTACCGTTGGCCCCAAATCGCTTGAAATATCCAGTTGCAAATTGCACAAAAAGAGGGTTTCGAAACTGCTCTGTGTAAAGGAAGGTTCAACTCTGTGAGTCGAAAACACGCAACCCAAAGAAGTTACTGAGAATTCTTCTGTCTAGCATTAGATGAAGAAATCCCATTTCCAATCAAATCCTGAAAGAGGTCCAAATATCCACTTGCAGACTTTACAAACAGGGTGTTTCCAAAGTGCTCAATGAAAAGAAAGGTTAAACTCTGTGAGGGGAACGCACACATCACCAAGTGGTTTCTGAGAATGATTCTCTCTAGTTTTTATACGCAGATATTTCCTTTTCCTCCGTCGGCCCCAAACACATGAAATCTCCACTTGCAAATTCCACAAAAAGTGGGCTTCGAATCTGCTCTGTGTAAAGGAAGATTCAACTCTGTGAGTTGAGCACACGCAACCTAAACAAGTTACTGAGAATTCTTCTGTCCAGCCTTAGATGAAGAAATCCCGTTTCCAACGAATTTCTCAAAGAGGTCCAAATATGCACTTGCACACTTTACAAACTGAGTGTTTCCGAACTGCTCTATGAAAAGAAAGGTTAAACTCTGTGAGTGGAATGCACACATCACAACGTGGTTTCTGAGAATTATTCTGTGTAGTTTTTATAGGAAGATATTTCCTTTTCTTCCGTTGGCCCCAAATTGCATGAAATCTCTACTCGCAAATTCCACAAAAAGAGGGTTTCGAATCTGCACTCTGTAAAGGAAGGTTCATCTCTGTGAGTTGAACACTCGCAACCCAAAGAAGTTACTGAGAATTCTTCTGTCTACCATTAGATGAAGAAATCCCGTTTCCAACGAAATCCTCAAAGAGGTCCAAATATCCACTTGTAGACTTTACAAACTGAGTGTTTGCAAACTGCTCTATAAAAAGAAAGATTAAACTCTGTGAGTGGAATGCACACATCACAAAGTGGTTTCTGAGAATGATTTTCTCTACTTTTTATATGCAGATATTTCCATTTCTACCGTTGGCCCCAAAGCGCTTGAAATCTCCACCTGCAAATTCCCCAAAAAGAGGGTTTCAAATCTGCTCTGTCTAAAGGATGGCTTATCTCTGTGGGTTGAACACACGCAACCCAAAGAAGTTACTGAGAATTCCTCTGTCTAGCATTAGATGAAGAAATCCCGTTTCCAATGAAATCCTCAAAGAGGTCTAAATATCCACTTGCAGACTTTACAAACTGACTATTTCCAAACTGCTCTATGAAAAGAAAGGTTAAACTCTGTGAGTGGAATGCACACATCTCAAAGTGGTTTCTGAGAATTATTTTCTGTTATTTTTATATGAAGATATTTCCTTTTCTTCCGTTGGCCCCAAAGCGAATGAAATTCCCTCTTGCAAATTCCACAAAAAGAGGGTTTCGAATCTGCTCTGTGTAAAGGAAGGTTCAACTCTGTGAGTCGAAAACACGCAACCAAAGGAGTTACTGAGAAATCTTCTGTCTAGCATTAGATGAAGAAATCCCGCTTCCAATGAAATCCTCAAAGAGGTCCAAATATCCAATTGCATAATTCAAAAACTGAGTGTTTGCAAACTTCTCTATGAAAAGTAAGGTTAAACTACGTCTGTGGAACGCACAGATCACAAAGTGGTTTCTGAGAATGATTCTCTCTAATTTTTATACGCTGATAGTTCCTTTTCAACCGTTGGCCCAAAAGCGCATGAAATCTCCACTTGCAAATTCCACAAAAAGAGGGTTTCGAATCTGCTCTGTGTAAAGGAAGGTTCAACTCTGTGAGTTGAAAACATGCAACCCAAAGAAGTTACTGAGAATTCTTCTGTCTAGCATAAGATGAAGAAATCCCGTTTCCAATGAAATCCTCAAAGAGGTCCAAATATCCGCTTGCAGACATTACAAACTGAGTGTTTCCAAACTGCTCTATGAAAAGAAAGGTTAAACTCTGTGATTGGAACGCACAGATCACAAAGTGGTTTCTGAGAATGATTCTATCTAGTTTATATACGCAGATACCACATTTTATATCGTTGTCCCCAAAGCGGTTGAGATCTCCACCTGCAAATTCCACAAAAGAGGGTTTCGAATCTGCTCTGTGTAAGGGAAGGTTCAACTCTGTGAGTCAAACACTCGCAACCCAAAGAAGTTACTGAGAATTCTTCTGTCTAGCATTAGATGAAGAAATCCCGTTTCCAATGAATTCCTCAAAGAGGTCCAAATATCCAAATGCAAACTTTACAAACTGAGTGTTTCCACACTGCTCTATGAAAAGTAAGGTTAAACTCTGTGAGTGGAACGCACACATCACAAAGTGGTTTCTGAGACTGATTCTCTCTAATTTTCAAATGCAGATAGTTCCTTTTCTATTGTTGGCCCCAAAGCGGTTGAGATCTCCACTTGCAAATTCCACAAAAAGAGTGCTTCACTTCTGCTCTGTCTAAAGGAAGGTTCAATACTGTGAGTTGAACACTCGCATCCCAAAGAAGTTACTGAGAATTCTTCTGTCCGGCATTCGATGAAGAAATCCCGTTTCCAATGAAATAACAATAGAGGTCCAAATTTCCACTTGCAGACTTTACAAACTGAGTGTTTCCAAACTGCTCTATGAAAGGAAAGGTTAAACTCTGTCAGTGGGACGCACACATCACAAAGCGGTTTCTGAGAATGATTCTCTGTAGCTTTTATACGAAGACATTTCCTTTTCCTCCGTCGGCCCCAAACACATGAAATCTCCACTTGCAAATTCCACAAAAAGTGGGCTTCGAATCTGCTCTGTGTAAAGGAAGATTCAACTCTGTGAGTTGAGCACACACAACGTAAACAAGTTACTGAGAATTCTTCTGTCCAGCCTTAGATGAAGAAATCCCGTTTCCAACGAAATTCTCAAAGAGGAACAAATACGCACTTGCACACTTTACAAGCTGAGTGTTTCCAAACTGCTCTAAGAAAAGAAAGGTTAAACTCTGTGAGTGGAATGCACACATCACAAAGTGGTTTGTGAGAATGATTCCCTGTAATTTTTATACGAAGATATTTCCTTTTCTTCCGTTGGCCCCAAAGTGCATGAAATCTCCACTTGCAAATTCCACAAAAAAAGGGTTTCGAATCTGCTCTGTGTGAAAGAAGGTTCAACTCTGTGAGGTGAACACACGCAACCCAAAGAAGTTACTGAGAATTCTTCCTTCTAGCCTTAGATGAAGAAATCCCGTTTCCAGTGAAATCTTCAAAGAGGTCCAAATATTCACTTGCAGACTTCACAAACTGAGTTTTTCCAAACTGCTCTATGAAAAGAAAGGTTAAACTCTGTGAGTGGAACGCACACATCACCAAGTGGTTTCTGAGAATGATTCTCACTGGTTTTTATATGCAGATATTTCCTTTTGTATCGTTGGCCAGAAAGCGCTAGAAATCTCCACTTTCAAATTCCACAAAAAAGTGTTTTGAAACTGCTCTGTGTAAAGGAAGGTTCAACTCTGTCAGTCGAACACACGCAACCCAAAGAAGTTACTGAGAATTCTTCTGTTCAGCATTAGATGAAGAAATCCAGTTTCCAATGAAATGCTCAAAGAGGTCCAAATATCCACTTGCAGACTTTACAAACTGAGATTTTCCAAACTGCTCTATGAAAAGAAAGGTTAAACTCTGCGAGTGGAACGCACACATCACAAAGTGGTTTCTGAGAATGATTCTCCGTACTTTTTATACTAAGATATCTCCCTTTCTTCCTTTGGCCCCAAAGTGCATGAAATCTCCACTTACAAATTCCACAAACAGAGGGTTTCGAATCTGCTCTGTGTAAAGGAAGCTTCAGCTCTGTGAGTTGAACACACGCAACCCAAAGAAGTTACTGAGAATTCTTCTGTCTAGCATTAGATGAAGAAATCCCGTTTACAATGAAATCCTCAAAGAGGTCGAATTATCAACTTGCAGTCTTTACAAACTGAGTGTTTCCAAACTGCTCTATGAAAAGTAAGGCTAAACTCTGTGAGTGGAACGCACACATAACAAAGCAGTTTCTGAGAATGATTCTCTCTAGTTTTTATATGCAGATATTTGCTTTTCGACCATTGTCCCCAAAGCGCTTGAAATCTCCACTTGCAAATTCCACAAAAAGAGGGTTTTAAATCTGCTCTGTCTAAAGGATAGTTCAACTCTGTGAGTTGAACACACGCAACCCAAAGAAGTTACTGAGAATTCTTCTGTCCCGCATTAGAAGAACAAATCCCGTTTCCAACGAAATCCTCAAAGAGGTCAAAATATCCACTTGCAGACTTTACAAACTGAGTGTTTCCGAACTGGTCTATGAAAAGAAAGGTTAAACTCTGTGAGTGGAACGCACACATCACAAAGTGGTCTCTGAGAATGATTCTCTCTAGTTTTTACATGCAGATATTTCCTTTTCTACCATAGGCCCCAACAGTGAATGAAATCTCCACTTGCAAATTCCACAAAAAGAGGGTTTCGAATCTGCTCTGTGTAACGGAAGGTTCATCTCTGTGAGTGGAACACACGCTGACCAAAGAAGTTGCAGAGAATTCTTCTGTCTAGCATTAGATGAAGAAATCCCGTTTCCAATGAAATCCTCAAAGAGGTCCAAATATCCACTTACAGACTTTACAAACTGAGTGTTTCCAAACTGCTCTATGAAAAGAAAGATTAAACTCTGTGAGTGGAATGCACACATCACAAAGTGGTTTCTGAGAATGATTCTCTCTAATTTTTATACGCAGATATTTCCTTTTCTACAGTTGGCCCCAAAGTGCTTGAAATCTTCGCTTGCAAATTCCACAAAAAGAGGGCTTCAAATCTGCTCTGTCTAAAGGAAGCTTCAACTATGTGAGTAGAACACACGCAACTCAAAGAAGTTACTGAGAATTCTTCTGTCAAGCATTAGATGAAGAAATACCGTTTCCAACGAAATCCTCAAAGAGGTCCAAATATACACTTACGGACACTATAAACAGAGTGTTTGCAAACTGCTCTGTGAAAAGAAACGTTAAACTCTGTGAGTGGAATGCACACATCACAAAGTGGTTTCTGAGAATGATTCTCTGTAGTTTTTATACGAAGATATTTCCTTTTCTTCCGTTGGCCCGAAAGTGCATGAAATCTCCACTTGCAAATTTCACAAAAGAGGGTTTCGAATCTGCTCTCTGTGAAGGAAAGTTCAACTCTGTGAGTTGAACACACGCAACCCAAAGAAGTTACTGAGAATTCCTCTGTATAGCATTAGATGAAGATATCCCGTTTCCAACGAAATCCTCAGAGAGATCCAAATATCCACTTGCAGATTTTACAAACTGAATGTTTCCAAACTGCTCTATGAAAACAAATGCTAAACTCTGTGAGTGGAACGCACACATCACAAAGTGGTTTATGAGAATTATTCTCTCTAGTTTTTATAGGCAGATATTTCCTTTTCTTCCGTTGGCCCCAAAGCGCATGAAAGCTCCAATTGCAAATTCCACAAAAAAGTGTTTCGAATCTGCTCTGTGTAAAGGAAGGTTCAACTCTGTGAGTCGAACACACATAACCCAAAGAAGTTACTGAGAATTCTTCTGTCCAGGATTAGATGAAGAAATCCCGTTTCCAACAAAATCCTCAAAGAAGTCCAAATATCCTCTTGCAGACTTTACAAACTGAATGTTTCCAAACTGCTCTATGAAAAGAAAGTTTAAACTCTGTGAGTGGAACGCACACATCCAAAGTGGTTTCTGAGAATGATTCTCTGTAGTTTTTATACGAAGATATTTCCTTTTCTTCCGTTGGCCCAAAAGCACATGAAATCTCCACTTGCAAATTCCACAAAAAGAGGGTTTCGAATCTGCTCTGTGAAAAGGAAGGTTCAACTCTGTGAGTAGAACACACGCAACCCAAAGAAGTTACTGAGAATTCTTCTGTCTAGCATTAGATGAAGAAATCCCGTTTACAATGAAATCCTCAAAGAGGTCGAATTATCAACTTGCAGTCTTTACAAACTGAGTGTTTCCAAACTGCTCTATGAAAAGTAAGGCTAAACTCTGTGAGTGGAACGCACACATAACAAAGCAGTTTCTGAGAATGATTCTCTCTAGTTTTTATATGCAGATATTTGCTTTTCGACCATTGTCCCCAAAGCGCTTGAAATCTCCACTTGCAAATTCCACAAAAAGAGGGTTTTAAATCTGCTCTGTCTAAAGGATAGTTCAACTCTGTGAGTTGAACACACGCAACCCAAAGAAGTTACTGAGAATTCTTCTGTCCCGCATTAGAAGAACAAATCCCGTTTCCAACGAAATCCTCAAAGAGGTCAAAATATCCACTTGCAGACTTTACAAACTGAGTGTTTCCGAACTGGTCTATGAAAAGAAAGGTTAAACTCTGTGAGTGGAACGCACACATCACAAAGTGGTCTCTGAGAATGATTCTCTCTAGTTTTTACATGCAGATATTTCCTTTTCTACCATAGGCCCCAACAGTGAATGAAATCTCCACTTGCAAATTCCACAAAAAGAGGGTTTCGAATCTGCTCTGTGTAACGGAAGGTTCATCTCTGTGAGTGGAACACACGCTGACCAAAGAAGTTGCAGAGAATTCTTCTGTCTAGCATTAGATGAAGAAATCCCGTTTCCAATGAAATCCTCAAAGAGGTCCAAATATCCACTTACAGACTTTACAAACTGAGTGTTTCCAAACTGCTCTATGAAAAGAAAGATTAAACTCTGTGAGTGGAATGCACACATCACAAAGTGGTTTCTGAGAATGATTCTCTCTAATTTTTATACGCAGATATTTCCTTTTCTACAGTTGGCCCCAAAGTGCTTGAAATCTTCGCTTGCAAATTCCACAAAAAGAGGGCTTCAAATCTGCTCTGTCTAAAGGAAGCTTCAACTATGTGAGTAGAACACACGCAACTCAAAGAAGTTACTGAGAATTCTTCTGTCAAGCATTAGATGAAGAAATACCGTTTCCAACGAAATCCTCAAAGAGGTCCAAATATACACTTACGGACACTATAAACAGAGTGTTTGCAAACTGCTCTGTGAAAAGAAACGTTAAACTCTGTGAGTGGAATGCACACATCACAAAGTGGTTTCTGAGAATGATTCTCTGTAGTTTTTATACGAAGATATTTCCTTTTCTTCCGTTGGCCCGAAAGTGCATGAAATCTCCACTTGCAAATTTCACAAAAGAGGGTTTCGAATCTGCTCTCTGTGAAGGAAAGTTCAACTCTGTGAGTTGAACACACGCAACCCAAAGAAGTTACTGAGAATTCCTCTGTATAGCATTAGATGAAGATATCCCGTTTCCAACGAAATCCTCAGAGAGATCCAAATATCCACTTGCAGATTTTACAAACTGAATGTTTCCAAACTGCTCTATGAAAACAAATGCTAAACTCTGTGAGTGGAACGCACACATCACAAAGTGGTTTATGAGAATTATTCTCTCTAGTTTTTATAGGCAGATATTTCCTTTTCTTCCGTTGGCCCCAAAGCGCATGAAAGCTCCAATTGCAAATTCCACAAAAAAGTGTTTCGAATCTGCTCTGTGTAAAGGAAGGTTCAACTCTGTGAGTCGAACACACATAACCCAAAGAAGTTACTGAGAATTCTTCTGTCCAGGATTAGATGAAGAAATCCCGTTTCCAACAAAATCCTCAAAGAAGTCCAAATATCCTCTTGCAGACTTTACAAACTGAATGTTTCCAAACTGCTCTATGAAAAGAAAGTTTAAACTCTGTGAGTGGAACGCACACATCCAAAGTGGTTTCTGAGAATGATTCTCTGTAGTTTTTATACGAAGATATTTCCTTTTCTTCCGTTGGCCCAAAAGCACATGAAATCTCCACTTGCAAATTCCACAAAAAGAGGGTTTCGAATCTGCTCTGTGAAAAGGAAGGTTCAACTCTGTGAGTAGAACACAAGCAACCCAAAGAAGTTACTGAAAATTCTTCTGTCTTGCATTAGATGAAGAAATCCCATTTCCAACAAAATCGTCAGAGAGGTCCAAATATCCACTTGGAGACTTTACAAACTGAGTGTTTCCAAACTTCTCTATGAAAACAAACGTTAAACTCTGTGAGTGGAACGCACACATCACAAAGTGGTTTCTGAGAATGATTCTCTGTAGTTTTTATAAGAAGATATTTCCTTTTCTTCCGCTGGCCCCAAAGCGCATGAAATCTCCACTTGCAAATTCCACAAAAAGAGGGTTTCGAATCTGCTCTCTGTAAAGGAAGGTTCAAATATGTGAGTCCAACACACGCAACCCAAAGAAGTTACTGAGAATTCTTCTGTCCAGGATTAGATGAAGAAATCCCGTTTCCAACGAAATCCTTAAAGAAGTCCAAATATCGGCTTGCAGACATTACAAACTGAGTGTTTCCAAACTGCTCTATGAAAAGAAAGGTTAAACTCTATGAGTGGAACACACACTTCAGAAAGTGGTTTCTGAGAATTATTCTGTGTGGTTTTTATATGAAAATATTTCATTTTCTTCCGATGGCCCCACAGCACATGAAATCTCCACTTAACAATTCTACAAAAAGAGGGTTTTGAATCTTCTCTGTGTAAAGGAAGGTTCACCTCTGTGAGTCGAACACACGCAGACCAAAGAAGTTGTTGAGAATTCTTCTGTCTAGCATTAGATGAAGAAATCCCGTTTCCAATGAAATCCTCAAAGAGGTCCAAATATCCACTTGCAGACTTTGCAAAGTGAGTGTTTCCAAACTGCTCAATGAAAAGTAAGGTTAAACTCTGTGAGTGGAACACACACATCACTAAGTGGTTTCTGAGAATGATTCTAATTTTTATACGCAGATATATCCTTTTCTACAGTTGGCCCCAAAGCGCTTGAAATCTCCACTTGCAAATTCCACAAAAAGAGGGCTTCAAATCTGCTCTGTCTAATGGAAGCTTCAACTATGTGAGTAGAACACACGCAAACCAAAGAATTTACTGAGAATTCTTCTGTCCAGCATTAGATGAAGAAATCCCGTTTCCAAAGAAATCCTCAAAGAGGTCCAAATATCCACTTACAGACTTTACAAACTGAGTGTTTCCAAACTGCTCTATGAAAAGGAAGTTTAAAATCTGTGAGTGGAATGCACACATCACAAAGTGGTTTCTGAGAATTATTCTGTGTAGTTTTTATGTGAAGATAGTTCCTTTTCTTCTGTTGGCCCCAAAGCGCATGAAATCGCCACTTGCAAATTCCACAAAAAGAGGGTTTCGAATCTGCTCTGTGTAAAGAAGGTTCATCTCTGTGAGTTGAACACACTCAACCCAAAGAAGTTACTGAGACCTCTTCTGTCCAGCATTAGATGAAAAAATCCCGTTTCCAACAAAACCTTCAAAGAGGTCCAAATATCCACTACAGACTTTACAAACACAGTGTTTCCAAACAGCTCTGTGAAAAGAAATGTTGAACTCTGTGAGTGGAACGCACACATCCCAAAGTGGTTTCTCAGAATGATTCTCTCCAGTTTTATACGAAGATATTTCCTTTTCTTCCGTTGACCCAAAGCGCATGAAATCTCCACTTGCAAATTCCACAAAGAGAGGGTTTCGAATCTGCTCTGTGTAAAGGAAGGTTCAGCTATGTGAGTTGAACACACGCAACCCAAAGAAGTTGCGGAGAATTCTTCTGTCTGGCATTAGATGACGAAATCCCTTTTCCAACGAAATCCACAAAGAGGTCCAAATATCCACTTGAAGACATTAAAAACTGAGTGTTTCCAAACTGCTCTATGAAAAGAAAGGTTAAACTCTGCGAGTGGAACGCACACATCACAAAGTGGTTTCTGAGAATGATTCTGTCTAGTTTTCATACGCAGATATTTTCTTTTCTACCGTTGGCCCCAAAGCGCATGAAATCTCCACTTGCAAATACCACAAAAAGAGGGTTTCGAATCTGCTCTGTGTAAAAGATTGTTCAACTCTCTGAGTCGAACACACGCAACCCAAAGAAGATACTGAGAATTCTTCTCACTAGCATTAGATGAAGAAATCCCGTTTCCAATGCAATTCTCAAAGAGGTCCAAATATCCACTTGCAGACTTTAAAAACTGAGTGTTTCCAAACTGCTCTATGAAAAGAAAGGGTAAACTCTGTGAGTGGAACAGACACCTCACAAAGTGTTTTCAGAGAATGATTCTCTCTAGTTTTTATACGTAGATATTTGCTTTTCTTCGGTTCGCCCCAAAGAACATGAAATCTCCACTTGCAAATTCCACAAAAGGAAGGTTTCTAATCTCCTCTGTCTAAAGGAAGGTTCAACTCTGTGAGTTGAACACACGCAACCCAAAGAAGTTACTGAGAATTCCTCTGTCCAGCATTAGATGAAGAAATCCCGTTTCCAACGATATCCTCAAAGAGGTCCAAATATCCACTTACAGACTTTACAACCTGAGTGTTTCCAAACTCCTCTATGAAAAGAAAGGTTCAACTCTGTGAGTGGAATGCACACATCCCAAGGTGGTTTCTGAGAATGATTCTCTCCAGTTTTTATACGAAGATATTTCCTTTTCTTCCGTTGGCCCCAAAGCGCATGAAATCTCCAGTTGCAAATTCCACAAATAGAGGGTTTCGAATCTGTTCTGTGTAAAGGAAGGTTCAACTCTGTGAGTCGAACACTCGCAACCCAAAGAAGTTACTGAGAATTCTTCTGTCCAGCATTAGATGAAGAAATCCCGTTTCCAACGAAATCCTCAAAGAGTTCCAAATATCCACTTCAGACTTTACAAACTGAGTGTTTCCAAACTGCTGTATGAAAATAAAGGTTAAACTCTGTGAGTGGAACGCACACATCACAAAGTGGTTTCTGAGAATGATTCTCTCTAGCATTTATACGCAGATATTTCCTTTTCTACCATTGTCCCCAAAGCGCTTGAAATCACGACTTGCAAATTCCACAAAAAGAGGACATGAATTCTGCCCTGTCTAAAGGAAGGTTCAACTCTGTAAGTTGAACACACGCAACCCAAAGAAGTTACTGAGAATTCTTCTGTCTAGCATTAGATGAAGAAATTCCGTTTGCAATGAAATTCTCAAAGAGGTCCAAATATCCACTTGCAGACTTTAAAAACTGAGTGTTTCCAAACTGCTCTATGAAAAGAAAGGTTAAACTCTGTGAATGGAACGCACACATCACCATGTGGTTTCTGAGAATTATTCTCTCTAGTTTTTATACGTAGATATTTCCTTTTCTACCGTTGGCCACTAAGCGCTTGAAATCTCCACTTGCAAATTCCACAAAAAGTGGGTTTCAAATCTGCTCTGTCTAAAGGAAGGTTCAACTCTGTGAGTTGAACACACGCAACCCAAAGAAGTTACTGAGAATTCTTCTGTCTAGCATTAGATGAAGAAATTCCGTTTGCAATGAAATTCTCAAAGAGGTCCAAATATCCACTTGCAGACTTTAAAAACTGAGTGTTTCCAAACTGCTCTATGAAAAGAAAGGTTAAACTCTGTGAATGGAACGCACACATCACCATGTGGTTTCTGAGAATTATTCTCTCTAGTTTTTATACGTAGATATTTCCTTTTCTACCGTTGGCCACTAAGCGCTTGAAATCTCCACTTGCAAATTCCACAAAAAGTGGGTTTCAAATCTGCTCTGTCTAAAGGAAGGTTCAACTCTGTGAGTTGAACACACGCAACCCAAAGAAGTTACTGAGAATTCTTCTGTCTAGCATTAGATGAAGAAATCCCGTTTCCAAAGAAATCCTCAAAGAGGTCCAAATATCCACATGCAGACTTTACAAACTGAGTGTTTCCAAACTGCTCTATGAAAAGAAAGGTTGAACTCTGTGAGTGGAACGCACACATCACAAAGTGGTTTCTGAGAATGATTCTCTGTTGTTTTTATACGAAGATATTTCCTTTTCTTCCGTTGGCCCCAAAGCGTATGAAATCTCCACTTGCAAATTCCACAAAAAGAGGGTTTCAAATCTGCTCTGTGTAAAGGAAGGTTCAACTCTCTGAGTTGAACACACACAACCGAAAGAAGTTACTGATAATTCTTCTGTATAGCTTTAGAAGAAGAAATCCCGTTTCCAACGAAATCCTCAAGGAGGTCCAAATATCCACTTGCAGACACTAAAAAGAGAGTGTTTCCAAACTGCACTATGAAAAGAAAGGTTAAACTCTGTGAGTGGAACGCACACATCACAAAGTGGTTACAGAGTGATTCTGTCTACTTTTTATATGAAGATATTTCCTTTTCTTCTATTGGCCCCAAAGCGCATGAAATCGCCACTTGCAAATTCCACAAAAAGAGGGTTTCGAATCGGCTCTGTGTAAAGAAGGTTCTTCTCTGTGAGTTGAACACACGCAACCCGGAGAAGTTACTGAGAAATCTTCTGTCCATCATTAGATGAAAAAATCCCGTTTCCAAAGAAATCCTCAAAGAGGTCCACATATCCACTTCAGACTTTACAAACACAGTGTTTCCAAACTGCTCTATGAAAAGAAAGGTTAAACTCTGTGATTGGAACGCACATATCCCAAAGTGGTTTCTGAGAATGATTCTCTCCAGTTTTTATATGAAGATATTTCCTTTTCTTCCGTTGGACCCAAACCACATGAAATCTCCACTTGCAAATTCCACAAATAGAGGGTTTCGAATCTGCTCTGTTTAAAGAAGGGTCAACTCTGTGAGTTGAACACACACAACCGAAAGAAGTTACTGATAATTCTTCTGTATAGCTTTAGAAGAAGAAATCCCGTTTCCAACAAAATCCTCAAGGAGGTCCAAATATCCACTTGCAGACATTAAAAAGAGAGTGTTTCCAAACTGCACTATGAAAAGAAAGGTTAAACTCTGTGAGTGGAACGCACACATCACAAAGTGGTTTCAGAGAATGATTCTGTCTAGTTTTTATATGAAGATATTTCCTTTTCTTCTATTGGCCCCAAAGCGCATGAAATCGCCACTTGCAAATTCCACAAAAAGAGGGTTTCGAATCTGCTCTGTGTAAAGAAGGTTCTTCTCTGTGAGTTGAACACACACAACCCAGAGAAGTTACTGAGAAATCTTCTGTCCATCATTAGATGAAAAAATCCCGTTTCCAAAGAAATCCTCAAAGAGGTCCACATATCCACTTCAGACTTTACAAACACAGTGTTTCCAAACTGCTCTATGAAAAGAAAGGTTAAACTCTGTGAGTGGAATGCACATATCCCAAAGTGGTTTCTGAGAATGATTCTCTCCAGTTTTTATACGAAGATATTTCCTTTTCTTCCGTTGGACCCAAACCGCATGAAATCTCCACTTGCAAATTCCACAAATAGAGGGTTTCGAATCTGCTCTGTTTAAAGAAGGGTCAACTCTGTGTGTTGAACACACGCAACCCAAAGAAGTTACTGAGAATTCTTCTGTCCAGCATTAGATGAAGAAATCCCGTTTCCAACGAAATCCTCAAAGAGGTTCAAATATCCACTTGCAGACTTTTCAAACAGAGTGTTTCCAAACTGCTCTATGAAAAGAAAGTTTAAACTCTGTGAGCGGAATGCACACATCCCAAAGTGGTTTCCGAGAATTATTCTGTGTAGTTTTTATATGAAGATATTACCTTTTCTTCTGTTGGCCCAAAAGCGCATGAAATTGCCACTTGCAAATTCCACAAAAAGAGGGTTTCGAATCTGCTCTGAGTAAAGAAGGTTCAACTCTGTGAGTCAAACACATGCAACCCAAAGAAGTTACTGAGAATTCTTCTGTCTAGCATTAGATGAAGAAATCCCGTTTCCAATGAAATCCTCAAAGAGGTCCAAATATCCACTTGCATACTTTACAAACTGAGTGTTTCCAAACTGCTCTGTGAGAAGAAAAGTTAAACTCTGTGAGTGGAACGCACACATCACAAAGTGGTTTCAGAGAATTATTCTCTGTAGTTTATATATGAAGATATTTCCTTTTCTTCCGTTGGCCCCAGAGCGCATGAAATCTCCACTTTCAAATTCCACCAAAAGAGGGTTTCGAATCTGTTCAATGTAAAGGAAGGTTCAACTCTGTGAGTTGAACACACGCAACCCAAAGAAGTTAATAAGAATTCTTCTGTCTAGCATTAGATGAAGAAATCCCGTTTCCTATATAATCCTCAAAGAGGTCCAAATATCCACTTGCAGACTGTACAAACTGAGTGTTTCCAGACTGCTCTATTAAAAGAAAGGTTAAACTCTGTGAGTGGAATGCACACATCACAAAGTGTTTTCTGAGAATGATTCTCCCTAGTTCTTACGCAGATATTTCCTTTTCTACCATTGGCCAGAAAAAGCATGAAATCTTCAATTGCAAATTCCACAAAAAGAGGGTTTCAAATCTGCTCTGTCTAAAGGAAGGTTCAACTCTGTGAGTTAACACACGCAACCCAAAGAGGTTACTGAGTATTCTTCTGTCCAGCATTAGATGAAGAAATCCCGTTTACAATGAAATCCTCAAAGAGGTCCAAATATCCACATGCAGACTTTACAAACTGAGTGTTTCCAAACTGCTCTATGAAAAGAAGGGTTAAACTCTGTGAGTGGAACGCACACATCACAAAGTGGTTTCTGAGAATGATTCTCTGTAGTTTTTATACGCAGATATTTCCTTTTCTACTGTTGGCCCCAAAGCGCTTGAAATCTCGACTTGAAAAATCCACAAAAAGAGGATTTGAATTCTGCCCTGTCTAAAGGAAGTTTCAACTCTGTGAGTTGAACACACGCAACCCAAAGGAGTTACTGAGAATTCTTCTGTCTAGCATTAGATGAAGAAATCCTGTCTCAAACGAAATCCTCAAAGAGGTCCAAATATCCACTTGCAGAATTTACAACCTGAGTGTTTGCAAACTGCTCTATGAAAAGAAAGGTTAAACAATGTGAGTGGTACGCACACATTACAAAGTGGTTTCTGAGAATGATTCTCTCTGGTTTTCATATGCAGATATTTCCTTTTCAACCGTTAGCCCCATAGCGCTTGAAATCTCCACTTGCAAATACCACAAAAAGAGGGTTTCAAATGTGCTCTGTGTCAAGGCAGTTTCAACTCTGTGAGTTGAACATGCACAACCTACAGAAGTTACTGAGAATTCTTCTGTCCAGCATTAGATGAAGAAATCCCCTTTCCAATGAAATCCTCAAAGAGATCCAAATATCCACTTGCAGACATTAAATCAGAGTGTTTCCAAACTGCTCTATGAAAAGAAAGGTTAAACCCTGTGAGTGGAACGCACACATCAGAAAGTGGTTTGTGAGAATGATTCTCTGTAGTTTTTGAACGAAGATATTTCCTTTTCCTCTGTTGGCACCAAAGCGCATGAATTCTCCACTTGCACATTCCACGAAAAGAGGGTTTCACATCTGCTCTGTGAAAAGGAAGGTTCATCTCTGTGAGTTGAACATGCAACCCAAAGAATTTACTGAGAATTCTTCTGTCTAGCATTAGATGAAGAAATCCCGTTTAAAATGAAATCCTCAAAGAGGTCCAAATATCCACTTGCATACTTTACAAACTGAGTGTTTCCAAACATCTCTATGAAAAGAAAGGTTAAACTCTGTGAGTGGAAGGCACACATCACAAAGTGGTTTCAGAGAATTATTCTCTGTAGTTTATATATGAAGATATTACCTTTTCTTCCGTTGGCCCCAGAGCACATGAAATCTCCACTTCCAAATTCCACAAAAAGAGGGTTTCGAATCTGTTCTATGTAAAGGAAGGTTCAATTCTGTGAGTCGAACACACACAACCCAAAGAAGTTACTGAGAATTCTTCTGTCCAGCATTAGATGAAGAAATCCCGTTTCCAAAGAAATCCTCAAAGAGCTCCAAATATCCACATGCAGACTTTACAAACTGACTGTTTCCAAACTGCTCTAAGAAAAGAAAGGTTAAACTCTATGAGTGGAATGCACACATCACAAAGTGGTTTCTGAGAATGATTCTCTGTAGT
The DNA here is from genome assembly GCF_029281585.2 of Gorilla gorilla gorilla. Classification (NCBI taxonomy): domain Eukaryota; kingdom Metazoa; phylum Chordata; class Mammalia; order Primates; family Hominidae; genus Gorilla; species Gorilla gorilla. The sequence goes on along the minus strand of NC_073230.2, from coordinate 66,905,840 downwards.
TTTTAAACGAAGATATTTCCTTTTCTTCCGTTGGCCCCAAAGCGCATGAAATCTCCACTTGCAAATTCCACAAAAAGAGGGTTTCAAATCTGCTCTGTGTAAAGGAAGGTTCAACCCTGTGAGTTGAACACGCGCAACTGAAAGAAGTTACTGATAATTCTTCTGTATAGCTTTAGATGAAGAAATCCCGTTTCCAACGAAATCCTCAAAAAGGTCCAAATATCCACTTGCAGACTGTACAAACTGAGTGTTTCCAAATTGCTCTATGTAAAGAAAGGTTACACTCTGTGAGTTTAACGCACACATCACGAAGTTGTTTCTGAGAATGATTCTGTCTAGTTTTTATATGAATATATTTCCTTTTCTTCTATTGGCCCCAAAGCTCATGAAATCGCCACTTGCAAATTCCACAAAAAGAGGGTTCCGAATCTGCTCTGTGTAAAGAAGTTTCATCTCTGTGAGTTGAACACACGCAACCCAAAGAAGTTACTGAGAAATCTTCTGTCCAGCATTAGGTGAAGAAATCCCGTTTCCAACGAAATCCTCAAAGAGGTCCAAATATCCACTTGCAGACTATACAGAGTGTTTGCAAACTGCTCTATGAATAGAAAGCTTAAACTCTGTGAGTGGAACGCACACATCACAAAGTGGTTTCTGAGAATGATTCTCTCTAGTTTTTATACGCAGATATTTCCTTTTCTACTGTTGAGCACGAAGCGCTTGAAATCTCCACTAGCAAATTCCACAAAAAGGGGTTTCCAATCTGCTCTGTCTAAAGGAAGGTTCAACTCTGTGAGTTGAACACAAGCAACCCAAAGAAGTTACTGAGAATTCTTCTGTCTAGCATTAGATGAAGAAATCCCGTTTCCAACGAAATCCTCAAAGAGGTCCAAATATCCACTTGCAGACGTTACAAACAGAGTGTTTGCAAAATGCACTATGAAAAGAAAGGTTAAACTCTGTGATTCGAACGCACACATCACAAACTGGTTTCTGAGAATGATTCTCTGTGGTTTTTATACGCGGATATTTCCTTTTCTACCGATGGCCAGAAACTGCTTGAAATCTCCCCTTGCAAATTCCACCAATCGAGTGTTTCAAATCTGCTCTGTCTAAAAGAAGGTTCAACTCTGTGAGTTGAACACACACAACCCGAAGAAGTTCCTGAGAATTCTTCTGTCCAGCATTAGATGAAGAAATCCCGTTTCCAGCGAAATCCTCATAGAAGTCCAAATATCCACTTGCAGACTTTACAAACTGAGTGTTTCCAAACTGCTCTATGAAAAGAAAGCTTAAACACTGTGAGTGGAATGCGCACATCACCAAGTGGTTGCTGAGATTGATTCTCTCTACTTTTTATACGAAGATATTTCCTTTTCTACAGTTGGCCCCAAAGAGCTTGAAATCTCCACTTGCAAATTCCACAAAAAGAGGGGTTCAAATCTGCTGTGTCGAAAGGAAGGTTCAACTCTGTGAGTTGAACACTCGCAGCCCAAAGATGTTACTGAAAATTTTTCTGTCTAGCGTTATATGCAGAAATCCCGTTTCCAACGAAATCCCCAGAGAGGTCCAAATATCCACTTGCAGACTCTACAAACAGAGTGTTTCCAAACTGTTCTATGAAAAGAAAGGTTAAACGCTGTGAGTGGAACGCACACATCACCAAGTGGTTGCTGAGAATGATTCTCTCTAGTTTTTATACGAAGATATTTCCTTTCCTACCGTTGGCCCCAAAGCATTGAAATCTCCAATGGCAAATTCCATAAAAGGAGGGTTTCAAATGTGCCGTGTCTAAAGGAAGGTTCAACTCTGTGAGTTGAAGACACGCAGCCCAAACAAGTTACTGAGAATTCTTCTGTCTAGCGTTGAATGCAGAAATCCCGTTTCCAACGAAATCCTCAAAGAGGTCCAAATATCCACTTGCAGACTTTTCAAACAGAGGGTTTCCAAACTGCTCTATGATAAGAAAGGTTAAACTCTGTGAGTGGAACGCACACATCACCAAGTGGTTGCTGAGAATGATTCACTCTAGTTTTTATGCGAAGATATTTCCTTTTCTACCGTTGGCCCCAAAGTGCCTGAAGTCTCCACTTGCAAATTCCACAAAAAGAGGGGTTCAAATCTGCTGTGTCGAAAGAAAGGTTCAACTCTGTGAGTTGAACACTCGCAGCCCAAAGATGTTACTGAAAATTTTTCTGTCTAGCGTTATACGCAGAAATCCCGTTTCCAACGAAATCCCCAGAGAGGTCCAAATATCCACTTGCAGACTTTACAAACAGAGTGTTTCCAAACTGTTCTATGAAAAGAAAGGTTAAACGCTGTGAGTGGAACGCACACATCACCAAGTGGTTGCTGAGAATGATTCTCTCTAGTTTTTATACGAAGATATTTCCTTTCCTACCGTTGGCCCCAAAGCGCTTGAAATCTCCACTTTCAAATTCCATAAAAAGAGGGTTTCAAATCTGCTGTGTCAAAAGGAAGGTTCCACTCTGTGAGTTGAACACACACAGCCCAAAGAAGTTACTGAGAATTCTTCTGTCTAGCTTTATATGCAGAAATCAAGTTTCCAACGATATCCTCAAAGAGGTCCAAATATCCACTTGCAGGCTTTACAAACAGAGTGTTTCCAAACTGCTCTATGAAAAGAAAGGTTATACTCTGTGAGTGGAATGCACACATCACAAAGTGGTTGCTGAGAATGATTCTCTCTAGTTTTCATACGAAGATATTTCCTTTTCTACCGTTGGCCCCAAAGCGCTTGAAATCTCCACTTGCAAATTCCACAAAAAGAGGGTTTCAAATCTCCTCTGTCTAAAGGAAGGTTCAACCCCGTGAGTTAAACACACGCAGCCCAAAGAAGTTACTGAGAATTCTTCTGCCTAGCTTTATGTGAAGAAATCCCGTTTCCAATGAAATCCCCAGAGAGGTCCAAATATCCACTTGCAGACTTTAAAACAGAGTGTTTCCAAACTGCTCTATGAAAAGAAAGGTTAAACTCTGTGAGTGGAACGCACACATCACCAAGTGGTTGCTGAGAATGATTCTCTCTAGTTTTTATGCGAAGATATTACTTTTACAACCATTGGCCCAAATTCGCTTGAAATCTCCACTGGCAAACTCCACTAAAAGAGGGTTTCATATCTGCTCTCTCTAAAGGAAGGTTTAACTCTGTGAGTTGAACGCACGCAACTGTAAGAAGATAGTGAGAATTCTTCTGTCTAGCTTTATATACAGAAATCCCGTTTCCAACGAAATCCTCAAAGAGGTCCAAATATCCAATTGCAGACTTTACAAACAGAGTGTTTCCAAACTGCTCCATGAAAAGAAAGGTTAAACTCAGTGAGTGGAATGCACACATCACAATGTTGTTGCTGAGAATGATTCTCTCTAGTTTTTATGCAAAGATGTTTCCTTTACAACCATTGGCCCAAATTCGCTTGAAATCTCCACTGGCAAATTCCACTAAAAGAGGGTTTCATACCTGCTCTCTCTAAAGGAAGGTTTAACTCTGTGAGTTGAACACACGCAACTGTAAGAAGATAGTGAGAATTCTTCTGTCTAGCTTTATATACAGAAATCCCGTTTCCAACGAAATCCTCAAAGAGGTCCAAATATCCAATTGCAGGCTTTACAGAGTGTTTCCAAACTGCTCCATGAAAAGAAAGGTTAAACTCAGTGAGTGGAATGCACACATCACAAAGTTGTTGCTGAGAATGATTCTCTCTAGTTTTTATGCGAAGATATTGCCTTTTCTACCGTTGGCCCCAAAGCGCTTGAAATCTCCAATTGCAAATTCCACAAAAAGAGGGTTTCAAATCTTCTCTGTCTAAAGGAAGGTTCAACTCTGTGAGTTGAACTCACACACCCCGAAGAAGTTACTGAGAATTCTTCTGTCTAGCGTTATATGCAGAAATCCCGTTTCCAACGAAATCCATTGAGGGGTCCAAGTATCCACTTGCAGACTTAACAAACAGAGTGTTTCCATACTGCTCTATGAAAAGAAAGGTTAAACTCTGTGAGTGGAACGCACACATCACCAAGTTGTTGCTGAGAATGATTCTCTGTAGTTTTTATATGAAGTTATTCCCTTTTCTACCATTGGCCCCAAAGCGCTTGAAGCCTCCACTTGCAAATTCCACAAAAAGAGGGATTCAAATCTGCTCTGTCTAAAGGAAGGTTCAACCCTGTGTGTAGAACACACGCAGCCCAAAGAAGTTACTGAGAATTCTTCTGCCTAGCTTTATATGAAGAAATCCCGTTTCCAACGAAATCCCCAGAGAGGTCCAAATATCCACTTGCAGACTTTAAAACAGAGTGTTTCCAAACTGCTCTATGAAAAGAAAGGTTAAACTCTGTGAGTGGAATGCACACATCACCAAGTGGTTGCTGAGAATGATTCTCTCCAGTTTTTATGCGAAGATATTTCCTTTTCAACCATTGGCCCAAACTAGCTTGAAATCTCCACAGGCAAATTCCACTAAAAGAGGGTATCATATCTGCTCTGTCTAAAGGAAGGTTCAACTCTGTGAGTTGAACACACGCAAATGTAAGAAGATACTGAGAATTCTTCTGTCTAGCTTTATATGCAGAAATCCCGTTTCCAACGACATCCACAAAGAGGTCCAAATATCTAGTTGCAGACTTTACAAACAGAGTGTTTCCAAACTGCTCCATGAAAAGAAAGGTTAAACTCAGTGAGTGGAATGCACACATCACAAAGTTGTGGCTGAGAATGATTCTCTCTAGTTTTTATACGAAGATATTTCCTTTTCTACCGTTGGCCCCAAAGCGCTTGAAATCTCCACTTCAAATTCCACAAAAAGAGGGTTTCAAACCTGCTCTGTCTAAAGGAAGGTTCAACTCTGTGAGTTGAACTCACACAGCCCGAAGAAGTTACTGAGAATTCTTCTGTCTAGCGTTATATGCAGAAATCCCGTTTCCAACGAAATCCACAAAGGGGTTCAAGTATCCAGTTGCAGACTTTACAAACAGAGTTTTTCCAAACTTCTCCATGAAAAGAAAGGTTAAACTCAGTGAGTGGAATGCACACATCACAAAGTTGTTGCTGAGAATGATTCTCTCTACTTTTTATACGAAGATATTACCTTTCCTACCGTTGGCCCAAAAGCGCTTGAAATCTCCACTTGGAAATTCCATAAAAAGAGGGTTTCAAATCTGCTGTGAATAAAGGAAGGTTCAACTCTGTGAGTTGAACACACGCAACCCAAAGGAGTTACTGAGAATCCTTCTGTCTAGCGTTATATACAGAAATCCCGTTTCCAAAGAAATCCTCAAAGAGTTCCCAATATCCAGTTGCAGACTTTACAAACTGAGTGTTTCCAAACTGCTCTATGAAAAGAAGGGTTAAACTCGGTGAGTGGAATGAAAACATCACCAAGTGGTTGCTGAGAATGATTCTCTCTAGTTTTCACACGAAGATATTTCCTTTTCTACCGTTGGCCCCAAAGCGCTTCAAATCTCCACTTGCAAATTCCACAAATATAGGGTTTCAAATCTGCTCTGTCTAAAGGAAGGTTCAACCCTGTGAGTTGAACACATGCAGCCCAAAAAGTTACTGAGAATTCTTCTGCCTAGCTTTATATGAAGAAATCCCGTTTCAAACGAAATCCCCAGAGAGGTCCAAATATCCACTTGCAGTATTTAAAACAGAGTGTTTCCAAACTGCTCTATGAAAAGAAAGTTTAAACTCTGTGAGTGGAATGCACACATCACCAAGTGGTTGCTGAGAATCATTCTCTCTAATTTTTATGCGAAGATATTTCCTTTTCTACCATTGGCCCAAATGCGCTTGAAATCTCCAATGGCAAATTCCATAAAAAGAGGGTTTCAAATGTGCCGTGTCTAAAGGAAGGTTCAACTCTGTGACTTGAACACACGCAGCCCAAACAAGTTACTGGGAATTCTTCTGTCTAGCGTTATATGCAGAAATCCCGTTTCCAACGAAATCCATTGAGGGGTCCAAGTATCCACTTGCAGACTTTACAAACAGAGTGTTTCCAAACTGCTCTATGAAAAGAAAGGTTAAACTCTGTGAGTGGAACGCACACATCACCGAGTGGTTGCTGAGTATGATTCTCTCTAGTTTTTATGCGAAGATATTTCCTTTTCTACCTTTGGCCCCAAAGCGCTTGAAGCTTCCACTTGCAAATTCCACGAAAAGAGGGTTTCAAATCTGCTCTGTCTAAAGGAAGGTTCAAATCAGTGAGTTCAACACAGGAAGCCCAAAGAAGTTACTGATAATTCTTCTGTCTAGCGTTATATGCAGAAATCCCGTTTCCAACGAAATCCTCAAAGAGGTCCAAATATCCACTAGCAGACTTTACAAACAGAGTGTTTCCAAACTGCTCTATGAAAAGAAAGGTTAAACTCTGTGAGTGGAACGCACACATCACCGAGTGGTTACTGAGTATGATTCTCTCTGGTTTTTATGCGAAGATATTTCCTTTTCTACCTTTGGCCCCAAAGCGCTTGAATCCTCCACTTGCAAATTCCACGAAAAGAGGGTTTCAAATCTGCTCTGTCTAAAGGAAGGTTCAAATCAGTGAGTTGAACACAGGCAGCCCAAAGAAGTTACTGATAATTCTTCTGTCTAGCGTTATATGCAGAAATCTCGTTTCCAACGAAATCCCCAGAGAGGTCCAAATATCCACTTGGAGACTTTACAAACAGAGAGTTTCCAAACTGCTCTATGAAAAGAAAGGTTAAACTCAGTGAGTGGAACACACACATTACAAAGTGGTTGCTGAGAATGGTTCTCTCTAGTTTTTATACGAAGATATTTCCTTTTCTACCGTTGGCCCCAACCACTTGAAATCTCCACTTGCAAATTCCACAAAAAGAGGGTTTCAAATATGCTCTGTCTAAAGGAAGGTTCAACTCTGTGAGTTGAACACACGCAGCCCAAAGAAGTTTCTGAGAATTCTTCTGTCTAGCGTTATATGCAGAAATCCTGTTTCCAAAGGAATCCCCAGAGAGGTCCAAATATCCACTTGCAGACTTTACAAACAGAGTGTTTCCAATCTGCTCTATGAAAAGAAAGGTTAAACGCTGTGATTCAAACGCACACATCACCAAGTGGTTGCTGAGAATGATTCTCTCTAGTTTTTATACGAAGATATTTCCTTTATTACCGTTGGCCCCAAAGCGCTTGAAATCTCCACTTTCAAATTCCATAAAAAGAGGGTTTCAAATCTGCTGTGTCTAAAGGAAGGTTCAACTCTGTGAGTTGAACACACGCAGCACAAATATGTTACTGAGAATTCTTCTGTCTAGCGTTATATGCAGAAATCCTGTTTCAAACGAAATCCCCAGAGATGTCCAAATATCCACTTGGAGACTTTACAAACAGAGTGTTTCCAAACTGCTCTATGAAAAGGAAGGTTAAACTCTGTGAGTGGAGCATACATATCACCAAGTGGTTGCAGAGAATGATTCTCTCTAATTTTTATACGAAGATATTTCCTTTTGTACCGTTGGCCCCAAAGCGCTTGTAATCTCCACTTGCAAATTCCACAAATTGAGGGTTTCAAATCTGCTCTGTCTAAAGGAAGGTTCAACTCTGTGATTGAACACACGCAGCCCAAAGAAGTTACTGAGAATTCTTCTGTCTAGTGTTATATGCAGAAATCCCGTTTCCAACGATTTCCCCAGAGAGGTCCAATTATCCACTTGCAGACTTTACAAACAGAGTGTTTCCAAACTGCTCTATGAAAAGAAAGGTTATACTCTGTGAGTGGAATGCACACATCACCAAGTGGTTGCTGAGAATGATTCTCTCTAGTTTTCATACGAAGATATTTCCTTTTCTTCCGTTGGCCCCAAAGCGCTTGAAATCTCCACTTGCAAATTCCACAAAAAGAGGGTTTCAAATCTGCTCTGTCTAAAGGAAGGTTCAACTCTGTGAGTTGAACACACACAGCCCAAAGAAGTTACTGAGAATTCTTCTGTTTAGCGTTATATGCAGAAATCCCGTTTCCAACGAAATCCTCAAAGGGGTACAAATATCCACTTGCAGACTTTACAAACAGAGTGTTTCCAATCTGCTCTATGAAAAGAAAGGTTAAATTCTGTGAGTGGAACGCACACATCACCAAGTGGTTGCAGAGAATGATTCTCTCTAGTTTTTATACGAAGATATTTCCTTTTGTACGGTTGGCCCCAAAGCGCTTGAAATCTCCACCTGCAAATTCCACAAATTGAGTGTTTCAAATCTGCTCTGTTTAAAGGAAGGTTCAACTCTGTGAGTTGAACACTCGCAGCCCAAAGAAGTTACTGAGAATTCTTCTGTCTAGCGTTATATGCAGAAATCCCGTTTCCAAAGAAATCCGCAGAGCGGTCCAAATATCCACTTGCAGACTTTACAAACAGAGTGTTTCCAAACTGCTCTGTGAAAAGAAAGGGTAAACTCTGTGAGTGGAACGCACACATCACAAAGTGGTTGCTGAGAATGGTTCTCTCTAGTTTTTTTACGAAGATATTTCCTTTCCTACTGTTGGCCCCAAAGCGCTTGAAATCTCCACTTTCAAATTCCATAAAAAGAGGGTTTCAAATCTGCTGTGTCTAAAGGAAGTTTCAACTCTGTGTGTTGAACACACGCAGCCCAAACAAGTTACTGAGAATTCTTCTGTCTAGCGTTATATGCAGATATCCCGCTTTCAACGAAATCCTCACAGAGGTCCAAATATCCACTTGCAGACTTTACAAACAGAGTGTTTCCAAACTGCTCTATGAAAAGAAAGGTTAAACTCTGTGAGTGAAATGCACACATCACCAATTGGTTGCTGAGAGTGATTCTCTCTAGTTTTTATGCGAAGATATATCCTTTTCTACCTTTGGCCCCAAAGGGCTTGAAATCTCCACTTGCATATTCCACAAAAAGAGGGTTACAAATCTGCTGTGTCTAAAGGAAGGTTCAATTCTGTGAGTTTAACACTTGCAGCCCAAAGAAGTTACTGAGAATTCTTCTGTCTAGCGTTATATGCAGAAATCCCGTTTCCAAAGAAATCCCCAGAGAGGTCCAAATATCCACCTGCAGACTTTACGAACAGAGTGTTTCCCAACTGCTCTATGAAAAGAAAGGTTAAACGCTGTGATTCGAACGCACACATCACCAAGTGGTTGCTGAGAATGATTCTCTCTAGTTTTTATACGAAGATATTTCCTTTCCTACCGTTGGCCCCAAAGCGCTTGAAATCTCCATTTTCAAATTCCATAAAAAGGGGGTTTCAAATCTGCTGTGTCTAAAGGAAGGTTCAACTCTGTGAGTTGAACACACGCAGCACAAACAAGTTACTGAGAATTCTTCTGTCTAGCGTTATAAGCAGAAATCCCGTTTCAAACGAAATCCCCAGAGAGGTCCAAATATCCACTTGGAGACTTTACAAACAGAGTGTTTCCAAACCGCTCTATGAAAAGAAAGGTTAAACTCTGTGAGTGGAACGCACACATCACCAAGTGGTTGCAGAGAATGATTCTCTCTAATTTTTATACGAAGATATTTCCTTTTGTAGGGTTGGCTCCAAAGTGCTTGAAATCTCCACTTGCAAATTCCACAAATTGAGGGTTTCAAATCCGCTCTGTCTAAAGGAAGGTTCAATTCTGTGAGTTGAACACACGCAGCCCAAAGAAGTTACTGAGAATTCTTCTGTCTAGCGTTATATGCAGAAATTCCGTTTCAAACGAAATCACAAGAGTGCTCCAAATATCCACTTGCAGACTTTACAAACAGAGTGTTTCCAGACTGCTCTATGAAAAGAAAGGTTAAAGTCTGTGAGTGGAACGCACACATCACCAAGTGGATGCAGAGAATGATTCTCTCTAATTTTTATACGAAGATATTTCCTTTTCTACCGTCGGCCCCAAAGCGCTTGAAACCTCCCCTTTCAAATTCCACGAAAAGAGGGTTTCAAAGCTGCTCTGTCTAAAGGAAGGTTCAACTCTGTGAGTTGAACACACGTAGCCCAAAGAAGTTACTGAGAATTCTTCTGTCTAGCGTTATATGCAGAAATCCCGTTTCCAACGAAATCCTCAAAGAGGTCCAAATATCCACTTGCAGACTTTACAAACAGAGTGTTTCTAAACTGCTCTATGAAAAGAAAGGTTAAACTCTGTGAATGGAACGAACACATCACCAAGTGGTTGCTGAGAATGATTCTCTCTAGTTTTTGTACGAAGATATTTCCTTTTCTACCGTTGGCCCAAAAGCGCTTGAAATCTCCACTTGCAAATTCCACGAAAAGAGGGTTTCAAATCTGCTCTGTCTATAGGAAGGTTCAACTCTGTGAGTTGAACACACGTAGCCCAAATAAGTTACTGAGAATTCTTCTGTCTAGCGTTATATGCAGAAATCCTGTTTCCAACGAAATCCCCAGAGTGCTCCAAATATCCACTTGCAGACTTTACAAACAGAGTGTTTCCAAACTGCTCTATGAAAAGTAAGGGTAAACTCTGTGAGCGGAACGCACACATCACAAAGTGGTTGCTGAGAATGGTTCTCTCTAATTTTTATACGAAGATATATCCTTTCCTGCCGTTGGCCCCAAAGCGCTTGAAATCTCCACTTTCAAATTCCATAAAAAGAGGGTTTCAAATCTGGTGTGTCTAAAGGAATGTTCAATTCTGTGTGCTGAACACACGCAGCCCAAACAAGTTACTGAGAATTCTTCTGTCTAGCGTTATATGCAGAAATCCCGTTTTCAACCAAATCCTCAAAGAGGTCCAAATATCCACTTGCAGACTTTACAAACAGAGTGTTTCCAAACTGCTCTATGAAAAGAAAGGTTAAACTCTGTGAGTGGAACGCACTCATCACCAAGTGGATGCAGAGAATGATTCTCTCTAGTTTTTATGCGAAGATATTTCCTTTTCTACGTTTGGCCCCAAGCGCTTGAAATCTCCACTTGCATATTCCACAAAAAGAGGGTTTCAAATCTGCTGTGTCTAAAGGAAGGTTCAATTCTGTGAGTTTAACACTTGCAGCCCAAAGAAGTTACTGAGAATTCTTCTGTCTAGCGTTATATGCAGAAATCCCGTTTCCAACGAAATCCCCAGAGTGGTCCAAATATCCACTTGCAGACTTTACAAACAGAGTGTTTCCAAACTGCTCAATGAAAAGAAAGGTTGAACTCTGTGAGTGGAACGCACTCATCACCAAGTGATTGCAGAGAATGATTCTCTCTAATTTTTATACGAAGATATTTCCTTTTCTACCATCGGCCCCAAAGCGCTTGAAACCTCTCCTTTCAAATTCCACGAAAAGAGGTTTTCGAAGCTGCTCTGTCTAAAGGAAGGTTCAACTCTCTGAGTTGAACACACGTAGCCTAAAGAAGTTACTGAGAATTCTTCTGTCTAACGTCATATGCAGAAATCCCGTTTCCAACGAAATCCTCAAAGACGTCCAAATATCCACTTGCAGACCTTCCAAACAGAGTGTTTCCAAACTGCTCTATGAAAAGAAAGGTTAAACTCTGTGAGTGGAACGAACACATCACGAAGTGGTTCCTGAGAATGATTCTCTCTAGTTTTTATACGAAGATATTTCCTTTTCTACCATTGGCCACAATGCGCTTGAAATCTCCACTGGCAAATTCCACTAAAAGAGCGTTTCATATCTGCTCTGTCTAAAGGAAGGTTCAGCTCTGTGAGTTGAACACACCCAGCCCAAAGGAGATACTGAGAATCCTTCTGTCTAGCGTTATATGCAGAAACCCAGTTTCCAATGAAATCCTCAAAGAGGTCCAAATATCCACTTGCAGACTTTACAAACAGAGTGTTTCCAAACTGCTCTATGAAAAGAAAGGTTAAACTCTGTGAGTGGAACGCACACATCACCAAGTGGTTGCTGAGTATGATTCTCTCTAGTTTTTATGCGAAGATATTTCCTTTTCTACATTTGGCCCCAAAGCGCTTGAAGCCTCCACTTGCAAATTCCACAAAAAGAGGGTTTCAAACCTGCTCTGTCTAAAGGAAGGTTCAAATCAGTGAGTTGAACACAGGCAGCCCAAAGAAGTTACTGATAATTCTTCTGTCTAGCGTTATATGCAGAAATCCCGTTTCCAACGAAATCCTCAAAGGGGTCCAAATATCCACTTGCAGACTTTACAAAAAGAGTGTTTCAAAACTGCTCTATGAAAAGAAAGGTTATACTCTGTGAGTGGAACGCACACATCACCAAGTGGTTGCTGAGAATGATTCTCTCAATTTTTATACGAAGATATTTCCTTTTCTACCGTTGGCCCCAAAGCGCTTGAAATCTCCACTTGCAAGTTCCACAAAAAGAGGGTATCAAATCTGCTCTGTCTAAAGGAAGGTTCAACTCTGTGAGTTGAACACACACAGCACAAAGAAGTTACTGAGAATTCTTCTGTCTAGCGTTATATGCAGAAATCCCGTTTCCAACGAAATCCTCAAAGGGGTCCAAATATCCACTTGCAGACTTTACAAACAGAGTGTTTCCAAACTGCTCTATGAAAAGAAAGGTTAAACTCTGTGAGTGGAACGCACACATCACCAAGTGCTTGCTGAGAATGATTCTCTCTAGTTTTATTGCGAAGATATTTCCTTTTCTACCTTTGGCCCCAAAGCGCTTGAAATCTCCATTTGCATATTCCACAAAAAGAGGGTTTCAAATCTGCTCTGTCTACAGGAAGGCTCAACCCTGTGGGTTTAACACTCGCAGCCCAAAAAGTTACTGAGAATTCTTCTGTCTAGCGTTATATGCATAAATCCCGTTTCCAAAGAAATCCACAGAGGGGTCCAAATATCCACTTGCAGACTTTACAAACAGAGTGTTTCCAAACTGCTCTATGAAAAGAAAGGTTAAACGCTGTGATTCGAACGCACACATCACCAAGTGGTTGCTGAGAATGATTCTCTCTAGTTTTTATACGAAGATATTTCCCTTTCCACAGTTGGCCCCAAAGCGCTTGAAATCTCCACTTGCAAATTCCACAAAAAGAGGGTTTCATATCTGCTCTGTCTAAAGGAAGGTTCAACTCTGTGAGTTGAACACACACAGCCCAAAGAAGTTACTGAGAATTCTTCTGTCTAGCGTTATATGCAGAAATCCCGTTTTCAACGAAATCCTCAAAGAGGTCCAAATATCCACTTGCAGACTTTACAAACAGAGTGTTTCCAAACTGCTCTATGAAAAGAAAGGTTAAACTCTGTGAGTGGAACGCACACATCACCAAGCGGTTGCTGAGAATGATTCTCTCTAGTTTTTATGCGAAGAAATTTCCTTTTCTACCTTTGTCCCCAAAGCGCTTGAAATCTCCACTTTCAAATTCCATAAAAAGAGGGTTTCAAATCTGCTGTGTCTAAAGGAAGGTTCAACTCTGTGAGTTGAACACACGCAGCACAAACAAGTTACTGAGAATTCTTCTGTCTAGCGTTATATGCAGAAATCCCGTTTCAAACGAAATCCCCAGAGAGGTCCAAATATCCACTTGGAGACTTTACAAACAGAGTGTTTCCAAACTGCTCTATGAAAAGAAAGGTTAAACTCTGTGAGTGGAACGCACACATCACCAAGTGCTTGCTGAGAATGATTCTCTCTAGTTTTTATGCGAAGATATTTCCTTTTCTACATTTGGCCCCAAAGCGCTTGAAATCTCCACTTGCATATTCCACAAAAAGAGGGTTTCAAATCTGCTCTGTCTACAGGAAGGCTCAACCCTGTGAGTTTAACACTCGCAGCCAAAAAAGTTACTGAGAATTCTTCTGTCTAGCGTTATATGCAGAAATCCCGTTTCCAAAGAAATCCTAAAAGAGGTCCAAATATCCACTTGCAGACTTTACAAACAGAGTGTTTTCAAACTGCTCTATGAAAAGAAAGGTTGAACTCTGTGAGTGGAACGCACTCATCACCAAGTGATTGCAGACAATGATTCTCTCTAATTTTTATACGAAGATATTTCCTTTTCTACCATCGGCCCCAATGCGCTTGAAACCTCTCCTTTCAAATTCCACGAAAAGAGGTTTTCGAAGCTGCTCTGTCTAAAAGAAAGTTCAACACTCTGAGTTGAACACACGTAGCCTAAAGAAGTTACTGAGAATTCTTCTGTCTAGCGTTATATGCAGAAATCCCGTTTCCAAGGAAATCCTCAAAGACGTCCAAATATCCACTTGCAGACTTTACAAACAGAGTGTTTCCAAACTGCTCTATGAAAAGAAAGGTTAAAATCTGTGAGTGGAACGAACACATCACGGAGTGGTTGCTGAGAATGATTCTCTCTAGTTTTTATACGAAGATATTTCCTTTTCTACCGTTGGCCCCAAAGCGCTTGAAATCTCCACTTGCAAATTCCACGAAAAGAGTGTTTCAACTCTGCTCTGCCTAAAGGAAGGTTCAACTCTGTGAGTTGAACACACGTAGCCCAAACAAGTTACTGAGAATTCTTCTGTCTAGCGTTATATGCAGAAATCCTGTTTCCAACGAAATCCCCAGAGTGGTCCAAATATCCACTTGCAGACTTTACAAACAGAGTGTTTCCAAACTGCTCGATGTAAAGAAAGGTTAAAGTCTGTGAGTGGAACGCACACATCACCAAGTGGTTGCTGAGAATGATTCTTTCTAGATTTTATGCGAAGATATTTCCTTTTCTACCATTGGCCACAATGCGCTTGAAATCTCCACTGGCAAATTCCACTAAAAGAGGGTTTCATATCTGCTCTGTCTAAAGGAAGGTTCAACTCTGTGAGTTGAACACACCGAGCCCAAAGGAGATACTGAGAATCCTTCTGTCTAGCGTTATATGCAGAAATCCTGTTTCCAACGAAATCCCCAGAATGGTCCATATATCCACTTGCAGACTTAAAAACAGAGTGTTTCCAAACTGCTCGATGAAAAGAAAGGTTAAACTCTGTGAGTGGAACGCACACATCACCAAGTTGTTGCAGAGAATGATTCTGTCTAATTTTTATACGAAGAAATTTCCATTTCTACCGTCGGCCTCAAAGCGCTTGAAACCTCCCCATTCAAATTCCACGAAAAGAGGGTTTCAAATCTGCTCTGTCTAAAGGGAGGTTCAACTCTGTGAGTTGAACACACGTAGCCCAAAGAAGTTACTGAGAATTCTTCTGTCTAGCGTTATATGCAGAAATCCCGTTTCCAAAGAAATCCACAAAGAGGTCCAAATATCCACTTGCAGACTTTACAAACAGAGTGTTTCCAAACTGCTCTATGAAAAGAAAGGTTAAACTCTGTGAGTGGAACAAACGCATCACCAAGTGGTTGCTGAGAATGATTCTTTCTTGTTTTTATGCGAAGATATTTCCTTTTCTACCATTGTCCACAATGCGCTTGAAATCTCCACTGGCAAATTCCACTAAAAGAGGGTTTCATATCTGCTCTCTCTAAAGGAAGGTTCAACTCTGTGAGTTGAACACACACAGCCCAAAGAAGTTACTGAGAATTCTTCTGTCTAGCGTTATATGCAGAAATCCCGATTCCAACGAAATCCTCAAAGGGGTCCAAATATCCACTTGCAGACTTTACAAACAGAGTGTTTCCAAACTGCTCTATGAAAAGAAAGGTTAAACTCTGTGAGTGGAACGCACACATCACCAAGTGGTTGCTGAGAATGATTCTCTCTAGTTTTTATGCGAAGAAATTTCCTTTTCTACCGTTGGCCCCAAAGCGCTTGAAATCTCCAATTGCATATTCCACAAAAAGAGGGTTTCAAATCTGCTGAGTCTAAAGGAAGGTTCAACTCGGTGAGTTGAACACTCGCAGCCCAAAGAACTTACTGAGAATTCTTCTGTCTAGCGTTATATGCAAAAATCCCGTTTCCAAAGAAATCCCCAGAGAGGTCCAAATATCCACTTGCAGACTTTGCAAACAGAGTGTTTCCAAACTGCTCTATGAAAAGAAAGGTTAAATGCTGTGAGTGGAACGCACACATCACCAAGTGGTTGCAGAGAATGATTCTCTCTAGTTTTTATACGAAGATATTTCCTTACCTACCGTTGGCCCCAAAGCGCTTGAAATCTCCACTTTCAAATTCCATAAAAAGAGGGTTTCAAATCTGCTGTGTCTAAAGGAAGGTTCAACTCTGTGAGTTGAACACACGCAGCCCAAACAAGTTACTGAGAATTCTTCTGTCTAGCGTTATATGCAGAAATCCCGTTTCAAACGAAATCCCCAGAGAGGTCCAAATATCCACTTGGAGACTTTACAAACAGAGTGTTTCCAAACTGCTCTATGAAAAGAAAGGTTAAACTCTGTGAGTGGAACGCACACATCACCAAGTGCTTGCTGAGAATGATTCTCTCTAGTGTTTATGCGAAGATATTTCCTTTTCTACATTTGGCCCCAAAGCGCTTGAAATCTCCACTTGCATATTCCACAAAAGGAGGGTTTCAAATCTGCTCTGTC
The DNA here is from genome assembly GCF_029281585.2 of Gorilla gorilla gorilla. Lineage (NCBI taxonomy): Eukaryota > Metazoa > Chordata > Mammalia > Primates > Hominidae > Gorilla > Gorilla gorilla. The sequence goes on along the minus strand of NC_073230.2, from coordinate 66,889,444 downwards.
TACAGGAAGGCTCAACCCTGTGAGTTTAACACTCGCAGCCAAAAAAGTTACTGAGAATTCTTCTGTCTAGCGTTATATGCAGAAATCCCGTTTCCAAAGAAATCCTAAAAGAGGTCCAAATATCCACTTGCAGACTTTACAAACAGAGTGTTTCCAAACTGCTCTATGAAAAGAAAGGTTAAACTCTGTGAGTGGAACGCACACATCACCAAGTGGTTGCTGAGAATGATTCTTTCTAGATTTTATGCGAAGATATTTCCTTTTCTACCATTGGCCACAATGCGCTTGAAATCTCCACTGGCAAATTCCACTAAAAGAGGGTTTCATATCTGCTCTGTCTAAAGGAAGGTTCAACTCTGTGAGTTGAACACACCCAGCCCAAAGGAGATACTGAGAATCCTTCTGTCTAGCGTTATATGCAGAAACCCAGTTTCCAACGAAATCCTCAAAGAGGTCCAAATATCCACTTGCAGACTTTACAAACAGAGTGTTTCCAAACTGCTCTATGAAAAGAAAGGTTAAACTCTGTGAGTGGAACGCACACTTCACCAAGTGGTTGCTGACTATGATTCTCTCTAGTTTCTATGCGAAGATATTTCCTTTTCTATATTTGGCCCCATAGCGCTTGAAACCTCCACTTGCAAATTCCACAAAAAGAGGGTTTCAAACCTGCTCTGTCTAAAGGAAGGTTCAAATCAGTGAGTTGAACACAGGCAGCCCAAAGAAGTTACTGATAATTCTTCTGTCTAGCGCTATATGCAGAAATCCCGTTTCCAACGAAATCCTCAAAGAAGTCCAAATATCCACTTGCAGACTTTACAAACAGAGTGTTTCCAAACTGCTCTATGAAAAGAAAGGTTATGCTCTGTGAGTGGAACGCACACATCACCAAGTGGTTGCTGAGAATGATTCTCTCAATTTTTATACGAAGATATTTCCTTTTCTACAGTTGGCCCCAAAGCGCTTGAAATCTCCACTTGCAAATTCCACAAAAAGAGGGTATCAAATCTGCTCTGTCTAAAGGAAGGTTCAACTCTGTGAGTTGAACACACACAGCCCAAAGAAGTTACTGAGAATTCTTCTGTCTAGCGTTATATGCAGAAATCCCGTTTCCAACGAAATCCTCAAAGGGGTCCAAATATCCTCTTGCAGACTTTACAAACAGAGTGTTTCCAAACTGCTCTATGAAAAGAAAGGTTAAACTCTGTGAGTGGAACGCACACATCACCAAGTGCTTGCTGAGAATGATTCTCTCTAGTTTTTATGCGAAGATATTCCCTTTTCTACCTTTGGCCCCAATGCGCTTGAAATCTCCACTTGCATATTCCACAAAAAGAGGGTTTCAAATCTGCTCTGTCTACAGGAAGGCTCAACCCTGTGGGTTTAACACTCGCAGCCCAAAAAGTTACTGAGAATTCTTCTGTCCAGCGTTATATGCAGAAATCCCATTTCCACAGAAATCCACAGAGAGGTCCAAATATCCACTTGCAGACTTTACAAACAGAGTGTTTCCAAACTGCTCTATGAAAAGAAAGGTTAAACGCTGTGATTCGAACGCACACATCACCAAGTGGTTGCTGAGAATGATTCTCTCTAGTTTTTATACCAAGATATTTCCTTTTCCACAGTTGGCCCCAAAGCGCTTGAAATCTCCACTTGCAAATTCCACAAAAAGAGGGTTTCATATCTGCTCTGTCTAAAGGAAGGTTCAACTCTGTGAGTTGAACACACACAGCCCAAAGAAGTTACTGAGAATTCTTCTATCTAGCGTTATATGCAGAAATCCCATTTCCAACTAAATCCTCAAAGTGGTCCAAATATCCACTTGCAGACTTTACAAACAGAGTGTTTCCAAACTGCTCTATGAAAAGAAAGGTTAAACTCTGTGAGTGGAACGCACACATCACCAAGTGGTTGCTGAGAATGATTCTCTCTAGTTTTTATGCGAAGAAATTTCCTTTTCTACCGTTGGCCCCAAAGCGCTTGAAATCTCCACTTTCAAATTCCATAAAAAGAGGGTTTCAAATCTGCTGTGTCTAAAGGAAGGTTCAATTCTGTGAGTTGAACACACGCAGCACAAACAAGTTACTGAGAATTCTTCTGTCTAGCGTTATATGCAGAAATCCCGTTTCAAACGAAATTCCCAGAGAGGTCCAAATATCCACTTGGAGACTTTACAAACAGAGTGTTTCCAAACTGCTCTATGAAAAGAAAGGTTATACTCTGTGAGTGGAACGCACACATCACCATGTGGTTGCTGAGAATGATTCTCTCTAGTTTTTATACGAAGATATTTCCTTTTCTACATTTGGCCCCAAAGCGCTTGATATCTCCACTTGCAAATTCCATAAAAAGAGGGTTTCAAATCTGCTGTGTCTAAAGGAAGGTTCAACTCTGTGAGTTGAACACACGCAGCACAAACAAGTTACTGAGAATTCTTCTGTCTAGCGTTATATGCAGAAATACCGTTTCAAACGAAATCCCCAGAGAGGTCTAAATATCCACTGGGAGACTTTACAAACAGAGTGTTTCCAAACTGCTTTATGAACAGAAAGGTTAAACTCTGTGAGTGGAACGCACACATCACCAAATGGTTGCAGAGAATGATTCTCTCTAGTTTGTATACGAAGATATTTCCTTTTCTTCCGTTGGCCCCAAAGCGCTTGAAATCTCCACTTGCAAATTCCACGAAAAGAGGGTTTCAAATCTGCTCTGTCTAAAGGAAGGTTCAATTCTGTGAGTTGAACACACGTAGCCCAAAGAAGTTACTGAGAATTCTTCTGTCTAGCGTTATATGCAGAAATCCCGTTTCCAACGAAATCCTCCAAGAGGTCCAAATATTCACATGCAGACTTTACAAACAGAGTGTTCCCAAACTGCTCTATGAAAAGAAAGGTTAAACTCTGTGAGTGGAACGCACACATCACCAAGTAGTTGCTGAGAATGATTCTCTCTAGTTTGTATACGTAGATATTTCCTTTTCTACCGTTGGCCCCAAAGCGCTTGAAATCTCCACTTGCAAATTCCACGAAAAGAGGGTTTCAAATCTGCTCTGTCTAAAGGAAGGTTCAAATCTGTGAGTTGAACACACACAGCCCAAAGAAGTTACTGAGAATTCTTCTGTCTAGCGTTATATGCAGAAATCCCGTTTCCAACGAAATCCACAAAGGGGTCCAAATATCCACTTGCAGACTTTACAAACAGAGTGTTTCCAAACTGCTCTATGAAAAGAAAGGTTAAACTCTGTGAGTGGAACGCACACATCACCAAGTGGTTGCTGAGAATGATTCTCTCTAGTTTTTATGCGAAGATATTCCCTTTTCTACATTTGGCCCCAAAGGGCTTGAAATCTCCACTTGCATATTCCACAAAAAGAGCGTTTCAAATCCGCTGTGTCTAAAGGACGGTTCAACTCTGTGAGTTTAACACTCACAGCCCAAAAAAGTTACTGAGAATTCTTCTGTCTATCGCTATATGCAGAAATCCCGTTCCCAAAGAAATCCTCAGAGAGGTCCAAATATCCACTTGCAGACTTTGCAAACAGAGTGTTTACAAACTGCTCTATGAAAAGAAAGGTTAAACGCTGTGATTCGAACGCACACATCACCAAATGGTTGCTGAGAATGATTCTCTCTAGTTTTTATACGAAGATATTTCCTTTTATACCGTTGGCCCCAAAGCGCTTGAAATCTCCACTTGCAAATTCCACAAATTGAGGGTTTCTAATCTGCTTTGTCTAAAGGAAGGTTCAACTCTGTGAGTTGAACACACGCAGCCCAAAGAAGTTACTGAGAATTCTTCTGTCTAGCGTTGTATGCAGAAACACCATTTCCAACGAAATCCCCAGAGAGGTCCACATATCCCCTTGCAGACTTTAAAACAGAGTGTTTCCAAACTGCTCTATGAAAAGAACGGTTAAACTCTGTGAGTGGAACGCACACATCACCAAGTGGTTGCTGAGAATGATTCTCTCTAGTTTTTATGTGAAGATATTTTCTTTTCAACCGTTGGCCCCAAAGCGCTTGAAATCTCCTCTGGCAAATTCCACTAAAAGAGGCTTTCATATCTGCTCTGTCTAAAGGAAGGTTCAACTCTGTGAGTTGAACACACGTAGCCCAAAGAAGTTACTGAGAATTCTTCTGTCTAGCGTTGCATGCAGAAATCCCGTTTCCAACGAAATCCTCAAAGAGGACCAAATATCCACTTGCAGACTTTACAAACAGAGTGTTTCCAAACTGCTCTATGAAAAGAAAGGTTAAACTCTCTGAGTGGAACGCACACATCACCAAGTTCTTGCTGAGAATGATTCTTTCTAGTTTTTATACGAAGATATTTCCTTTTCTACGTTTGGCCCCAAAGCGCTTGAAATCTCCACTTGCAAATTCCACAAAAAGAGAGTTTTAAATCTGCTCTGTCTAAAGGAAGGTTGAACTCTGTGAGATGAACACACGTAGCCGAAAGAAGTTACTGGGAATTCTTCTGTATAGCGTTATATGCAGAAATCCCGTTTCCAAAGAAATCCTCAAAGAGGTCCAAATATCCACTTGCAGACATTACAAACAGTCTGTTTCCATACTCCTCTATAAGAAGAAAAGTTAAACTCTGTGAGTGGAATCCACACATCACCAACTGGTTGCTGAGAATGATTTTCTCTAGTTTTTATGCGAAGATATTTCCTTTTCTACCATTGGCCCCAAAGTGCTTGAAACCTCCACTTGCAAATTCCACAAAAAGAGGGTTTCAAATCTGCTCTGTCTAAACGAAGGTTCAACTCTGTAAGTTGAACAAACGCAACCCAAAGAAGTTACTGAGAATTCTTCTGTCCAGCCTTAGATGAAGAAATCCCGTTTCCTACGGAATCCTCAAAGAGGTCCAAATATCCACTTGCAGACTTTTCAAACAGAGGGTTTCCAAACTGCTCTATGTAAAGAAAGGTTAAACTCTGTGAGTGGAACGCACACATCACAACGTGGTTTCTGAGAATGTTTCACTCTAGTTTTTATACGCAGATATTTCCTTTTCTACCGTTGGCCCCAAAGCGCACGAAATCTCCACTTGCAAATTCCACAGAAATAGGGTTTTGAATCTGCTCTGTGTAAAGTCAGGTTCACCTCTGTGAGTTGAACACATGCAACCGAAAGAAGTTACTGAGAATTCTCCTGTCTAGTATTAGATGAAGAAATCCTGTTTCCAACGAAATCCTCAAAGAGGTCCAAATATCCACATGCAGACTTTACACACTGAGTGTTTCCAAACTGCTCTATGAAAAGAAAGGTTAAACTCTGTGAGTGGAACGCACACATCAGGAAGTGGCTTCTGAGAATGATTCTCTCTAGTTTATATACGCAGATACTTCCTTTTCTACCAATGGCCCCAAAGTGCTTGAAATCTCCACTTGCAAATTCCACAAAAAGAGGGTTTCCAATCTGCTCTGTGTAAAGGAAGGTTCAAATCTGTGAGTTGAACACACGCAACCCAAAGAAGTTACTGAGAATTCTTCTGTCTAGCATTAGATGAAGAAATCCCGTTTCCAACAAAATCCTCAGAGAGGCCCACATATCCACTTGCAGACATTACAAACTGAGTGTTTCCAAACGGCTCTATGAAAAGAAAGGTTAAACTGTGTGAGTGGAACGCACACATCACAAAGTGGTTTCTGAGAATTATTCTCTGTAGTTTTTATATGAAGATATTTCCTATTCTTCCGTTGGCCCCACAGCGCATGAAATCTCCACTTGCAAATTCCACAAACAGAGGGTTTCGAATCTGCTCTGGGTAAAGGAAAGTTCAACGCTTTGAGTTGAACACACGCAACCCAAAGAAGGTACTTAGAATTCTTCTGTCTAGCACTAGATGAAGAAATCCCGTTTCCAAAGAAATCCACAAAGAGGTCCAAATATACACTTGCAGACTCTACAAACAGAGTGTTTGCAAACTACTCTATGAAAAGAATGGTTAAACTTCGTGAGTGGAACGCACACATCACAAAGTGGTTTCTGAGAATGATTCTCTCTAGTTTTTTTACGCAGACATATCCTTTTCCACAGTTGGCCCCAAAGCGCTTGAAATCTCCATTGCAAATTCCAGAAAAAGAGTTTTTCAAATCTGCTCTGTGTAAAGGAAGGTTCAACTCTGTGAGTGGAATGCACGCAACTCAAAGAAGTTACTGAGAGTTCTTCTTTCTAGCATTAGAGGCAGAAATCCACTTTCCAATGAAATCCACAAAGAGGTCCTAATATCCACTTGTAGATTTTACAAACTGAGTGTTTCCAAACTGCTCCATGAAAAGAAAGGTTAAACTCTGTGAGTGGAAGGCACACATCACAAAGTGGTTTCTGAGAATTATTCTCTGTAGTTTTTATATGAAGATATTTCCTTTTCTTCCATTGGCCTCAAATCGCATGAAATCTACACTTGCAAAATCCACAAAAAGAGGGTTTAGTATCTGCTCTGTGTAAAGGAAGGTTCAACTCTGTGAGCCGAACACACGCAACCCAAAGGAGTTACTGAGAATTCTTCTGTATAGCATTAGATGAAGAAATCCCATTACCAATGAAATCCTGAAAGAGATCCAATTATCAACTTGCAGACTTTACAAACTGAGTGTTTCCAAACTGCTCTATGAAAAAAAGGTTAAACTCTGTGAGGGAAACGTACATATCAAAAAGTTGTTTCTGAGAATGATTATCTCTAGTTTTTATACGCAGATATTTCCTTTTCTACCGTTGGCCTCAAAGAGCATGAAATCTCCACTTTTAAATTCCACAAAAAGAGGGTTTCGAATCTGCTCTGTGTAAAGGAAGGTTCAACTCTGTGAGTCAAAAACACGCAACCCAAAGAAGTTACTGTGTATTCTTCTGTCTAGCATTAGATGAAGAAATCCCGTTTCCAATGAAATCCTCAAAGAGGTCCAAATATCCACTTGCCGACTTTACAAACTGAGTGTTTCCAAACTGCTCTGTGAAAAGAAAGGTTAAACTCGGTGAGTGGAACGCACACATCACAAAGTGGTTTCTGAGAATCATTCTCTGTAGTTTTTATACGCAGATATTTCCTTTTCTACCGTTGGCCCCAAAGCGCTTGAAATCTCCAATTGCAAATTACACAAAAAGAGTGTTTCAAATCTGCTGTGTCTAAAGGAAAGTTCAACTCTGTGAATTGAACACACGGAACCCAAAGAAGTTACTGAGAATTCTTCTGTCTAGCATTAGATGAAGATATCCCTTTTCCAATGATATCCTCAAAGAGGTCCAAATATCCACTTGCAGACTTTGCAAACTGAGTGTTTCCAAACTGCTCTATGAAAAGAACGGTTAAACTCTGTCAGTGGAATGCACACATCACAGAGTGGTTTCTGAGAGTTATTCTCTGTAGTTTTAATATGAAGATATTTGCTTTTCTTCCGTTGGCCTCTAAGCGCATGAAATCTCCACTTCCAAATTCCACAAAAAGAGGGTTTCGGATCTGCCCTGTGTAAAGGAAGGTTCAACTCTGTGAGTCGAACACACAGAAACCAAAGAAGTTACTGAGAACTTTTCTGTCTAGCATTAGATGAAGAAATCGCGTTTCCAACGAAATACTCAAAGAGGTCCAAATATCCACTTGCAGACTTTGTAAACTGAGTGTTTCCAAACTGCTCTATGAAAAGAAAGGTTAAACTCTGTGAGTGGAATGCACACATCACAAAGTGGTTTCTGAGAATGATTCTCTCCGGATTTTATACGCTGATGTTTCCTTTTCTACCGTTGGTCCCAATGCGCTTGAAATCTCCACTTGCAAATTCCACAAAAAGAGGGTTTCAAATCTGCTCTGTCAAAAGGAAGTTTCAATTCTGTGAGTTGAACACACGCAACCCAAAGAAGTTACTGATAAATCTTCTGTCTAGCTATAGACGCAGAAATCCTGTTTCCAGAGAAATCCTCAAAGAGGTCCAAATATCCACCTGCAGACTTTACAAATTGAGTGTTTCCAAACTGCTCTATGAAAAGAAAGGTTAAACTCTGTGAGTGGAACGCACACATCACAAAGTGGTTTCTGAGAATCATTCTCTCTAGTTTTTATACGCAGATATTTCCTTTTCTTCTGTTGTCCTCAAAGCGCATGAAATCTCCACTTCCAAATTCCACAAAAAGAGGGTTTTGAATCTGCTCTGTGTAAAGGAAGTTTCAAGTCTTTGCGTTGAACACCCGCAACCCAAAGAAGTTACTGAGAATTCTTCTGTCTTCCATTAGATGAAGAAATCCCGTTACCAAAGAAATCCTCAAAGGGTCCAAATATCCACTTGCAGACTTTACAAACTGAGTGTTTCCAAACTGCTCCATGAAGAGAAAGGTTAAACTATGTGAGTGGAACGCACACATCACAAAGTGGTTTCTGAGAATTATTCTCTGTAGTTTTTATACGAAGATATTTTCTTTTCTTCCGTTGGCCCCAAAGCGCATGAAATCTCCACTTGCAAATTCCACAAAAAGAGGGTTTCGAATCTTCTCTGTGTAAAGGAACATTCAACTCTGTGCGTTGAACACACACAACCCAAAGAAGTTACTGAGAATTCTTCTGTCTAGCATTAGACGCTGAATCCCGTTTCCAGCGAAATCCTCAAAGAGGTCCAAATATCCACTTGCAGACTTTACAATCTGAGTGTTTCAAAACTGCTCTATGAAAAGAAAGGTTAAACTCTGTGAGTGGAACGCACACATCAGAAAGTTGTTTCTGAGAATGATTCTCTCTAGTTTTTATACGCAGATATTTCCTTTTCTACCGAGGACCTCAAAGAGCATGAAATCTCCACTTTTAAATTCCACAAAAAGAGGGTTTCGAATCTGCTCTGTGTAAAGGAAGGCTCAACTCTGTGAGTCAAAAACACGCAAACCGAAGAAGTTACTGAGTATTCTTCTGTCTAGCATTAGATGAAGAAATCCCGTTTCCAATGAAATCCTCAAAGAGGTGCAAATATCCACTTGCAGACATTACAAACTGAGTGTTTCCAAACTGCTCTATGAAAAGAAAGGTTAAACTCTGTGAGTGGAACACACACATCACAAAGTGGTTTCTGAGAATTATTCTCTCTAGTTTTTATACACAGATATTTCCTTTTCTACCATTGGCCCCAAAGCGCTTGAAATCTCCACTTGCAAATTCCACAAAAAGAGGGTTTCAAATCTCCTCTGTCTAAAGGAAGGTTCAACTCTGTGAGTTGAACACACGCAACCCAAAGAAGTTACTGAGAATTCTTCTGTCCAGCATTAGATGAAGAAATCCCGTTTCCAGTGAAATCCTCAAAGAGGTCCAAATATCCAATTGGAGACTTGACAGACTGAGTGTTCCCAAACTGCTCTATGAAAAGAAAGGTTAAATTCTGTGAGTGGAAGGCACACAACATAAAGTGGTTTCTGAGAATTATTCTCTCTAGTTTTTATACACAGATATTTCCTTTTCTACGGTTGGCCCCAATGTGCTTGAAATCTCCACTTGCAAATACCACAAAAAGAATGTTTCAAACCTGCTCTGTCTAGAGGTAAGTTCAACTCTGTGAGTTGAACACATGCAACCCAAAGAAGTTACTGAGAATTCTTCTGTCCAGCATTAGACGCAGAAATCCTGTTTCCAGCGAAATCCTCAAAGAGGTCCAAATATCCACCTGCAGACTTTACAAATTGAGTGTTTCCAAACTGCTCTATGAAAAGAAAGGTTAAACTCTGTGAGTGGAACGCACACATCACAAAGTGGTTTCTGAGAATCATTCTCTCTAGTTTTTATACGCAGATATTTCCTTTTCTTCCGTTGTCCTCAAAGCGCATGAAATCTCCACTTCCAAATTCCACAAAAAGAGGGTTTTGAATCTGCTCTGTGTAAAGGAAGTTTCAAGTCTTTGCGTTGAACACCCGCAACCCAAAGAAGTTACTGAGAATTCTTCTGTCTTCCATTAGATGAAGAAATCCCGTTACCAAAGAAATCCTCAAAGGGTCCAAATATCCACTTGCAGACTTTACAAACTGAGTGTTTCCAAACTGCTCCATGAAGAGAAAGGTTAAACTATGTGAGTGGAACGCACACATCACAAAGTGGTTTCTGAGAATTATTCTCTGTAGTTTTTATACGAAGATATTTTCTTTTCTTCCGTTGGCCCCAAAGCGCATGAAATCTCCACTTGCAAATTCCACAAAAAGAGGGTTTCGAATCTTCTCTGTGTAAAGGAACATTCAACTCTGTGCGTTGAACACACACAACCCAAAGAAGTTACTGAGAATTCTTCTGTCTAGCATTAGACGCTGAATCCCGTTTCCAGCGAAATCCTCAAAGAGGTCCAAATATCCACTTGCAGACTTTACAATCTGAGTGTTTCAAAACTGCTCTATGAAAAGAAAGGTTAAACTCTGTGAGTGGAACGCACACATCAGAAAGTTGTTTCTGAGAATGATTCTCTCTAGTTTTTATACGCAGATATTTCCTTTTCTACCGAGGACCTCAAAGAGCATGAAATCTCCACTTTTAAATTCCACAAAAAGAGGGTTTCGAATCTGCTCTGTGTAAAGGAAGGCTCAACTCTGTGAGTCAAAAACACGCAAACCGAAGAAGTTACTGAGTATTCTTCTGTCTAGCATTAGATGAAGAAATCCCGTTTCCAATGAAATCCTCAAAGAGGTGCAAATATCCACTTGCAGACATTACAAACTGAGTGTTTCCAAACTGCTCTATGAAAAGAAAGGTTAAACTCTGTGAGTGGAACACACACATCACAAAGTGGTTTCTGAGAATTATTCTCTCTAGTTTTTATACACAGATATTTCCTTTTCTACCATTGGCCCCAAAGCACTTGAAATCTCCACTTGCAAATTCCACAAAAAGAGGGTTTCAAATCTCCTCTGTCTAAAGGAAGGTTCAACTCTGTGAGTTGAACACACGCAACCCAAAGAAGTTACTGAGAATTCTTCTGTCCAGCATTAGATGAAGAAATCCCGTTTCCAGTGAAATCCTCAAAGAGGTCCAAATATCCAATTGGAGACTTGACAGACTGAGTGTTCCCAAACTGCTCTATGAAAAGAAAGGTTAAATTCTGTGAGTGGAAGGCACACAACATAAAGTGGTTTCTGAGAATTATTCTCTCTAGTTTTTATACACAGATATTTCCTTTTCTACGGTTGGCCCCAATGTGCTTGAAATCTCCACTTGCAAATACCACAAAAAGAATGTTTCAAACCTGCTCTGTCTAGAGGTAAGTTCAACTCTGTGAGTTGAACACATGCAACCCAAAGAAGTTACTGAGAATTCTTCTGTCCAGCATTAGATGAAGAAATCCCGTTTCCAACGAAATCCTCAAAGAGGTCCAAATATCCCCTTGCAGACTTTACAAACTGAGTGTTTCCCAACTGCTCTATGAAAAGAAAGGTTAAACTCTGTGAGTGGAACACACACATCACAATGTGGTTTCTGAGAATCATTCTCTGTAGTTTTTATACGCAGATATTTCCTTTTCTACCGTTCGCCCCAAAGTGCTTGAAATCTCCACTTGCAAATTACAAAAAAACAGGGTTTCAAATCTGCTGTGTCTAAAGGAAAGTTCAACTCTTTGAACTGAACACACGGAACCCAAAGAAGTTACTGAGAATTCTTCTGTCTAGCATTAGATGAAGAAATCCCGTTTCCAACGATATCCTCAAAGAGGTCCAAATATCCACTTGCAGACTTTGCAAACTGAGTGTTTCCAAACTGCTCTCTGAAAAGAACGGTTAAACTCTGTCAGTGGAATGCACACATCACAATTAGGTTTCTGAGAGTTATTCTCTGTAGTTTTAATATGAAGATATTTGCTTTTCTTCCGTTGGCCTCAAAGCGTATGAAATCTCCACTTGCAAATTCCACAAAAAGAGGGTTTCGGATCTGCTCTGTGTAAAGGAAGGTTCAACTCTGTGAGTCGAACACACACAAACCAAAGAAGTTACTGAGAACTCTTCTGTCTAGCATTAGATGAAGAAATCACTTTTCCCATGAAATCCTCAAAGAGGTCCAAATATCCAGTTGCAGACTTTACAAACTGAGTGTTTCCAAACTGCTCTATGAAATAAAGGTTAAACTCTGTGAGTGGAACGCTAACATCACAAAGTGGTTTCTGAGAATGATTCTCTCTAGTTTTTATACGCAGATATTTCCTTTTCTACCGTTGGCCCAAAAGCGCTTGAAATCTCCACTTGCAAATTCCACAAAAAGAGGGTTTCAAATCTGCTCTGTCTAAAGGAAGGTTCAATTCTGTGATTTGAACACACACAACCCAAAGACGTTGCTGAGAATTCTTCTGTCTAGCATTAGATGAAGAAATCCCGTTTCCAACGAAATCCTCAAAGAGGTCCAAATATCCACTTGCAGACTTTACAAACTGACTGTTTCCAAACTGCTCCATGAAAAGAAAGGTTAAACTCTGTGAGTGGAACGCACACATCACAAAGTGGTTTCTGAGAATTATTCTCTGTAGTTTTTATACGAAGATATTTTCTTTTCTTCCGTTGGCCCCAAAGCGCATGAAATCTCCAGTTGCAAATTCCACAAAAAGAGGGTTTCGAATCTGCTCTGTCTAAAGGATGATTCAACTCTGTGAGTTGAACACACGCAATTGAAAGAAGTTACTGAGAATTCTTCTGTCCAGCATTAGATGAAGGAATCCCGTTTCCAACGAAATCCCCAAAGACGTCCAAATATTCACTTGCAGACTTTAAAAACTGAGTGTTTCCAAACTGCTCTATGAAAAGAAAGGTTGAACTCTGTGAGTGGAACGCACACATCACAAAGTGTTTTCTCAGAATGATTCTCTCTAGTTTTTATACGCAGATATTTCCTTTTCTACCGTTGGCATCAAAGCGCATGACATCTCCACTTTTAAATCCCACAAAAAGAGGGTTTCGAATCTCCTCTGTGTAAAGGAAGGTTCAACTCCGTGAGTTGAACACACACAAACCAAAGAAGTTACTGAGAATTCTTCTGTCTAGCATTAGATGAAGAAATCACATTTCCAATGAAATCCCAAAACAGGTCCAATTATCCACTTGCAGACATTACAAACAGAGTGTTTCCAAACTGCTCTAAGAAAAGTAAGGTTAAACTCTGTGAGTGGAACGTACACATCGCAAAGTGGTTTCTGAGAATGATTCTCTCTAGTTTTCATTCGCAGATATTTCCTTTTCTACCGCTGGCCCAAAATCGCTTGAAATCTGCCCTTGCAAATTCCACAAAAAGAGGGTTTCAAATCTGCTCTCTAAAGGAAAGTTCAACTGTCTGAGTTGAACACACGCAACCCAAAGAAGTTACTTAGAATCCTTCTGTCTAGCATTACATGAAGAAATCGCGTTTCCAACGAAATACTCAAAAAGGTCCAAATATCCACTTGCAGACTTAACAAACTGAGTGTTTCCAAACTGCTCTATGAAAAGAAAGGTTGAACTCTGTGAGTGGAACGCACACATCACAAAGTGGTTTCTGAGAATGATTCTCTCTAGTTTTTATACGTAGATGTTTCCTTTTCTACCGTTGGACCCAAAGCGCTTGAAATCTCCACTTGCAAATTCCACAAAAAGAGGGTTTCATATCTTCTCTGTCAAAAGGAAGGTTCAACTCCGTGAGTTGAAAACACGCAACCCAAAGAAGTTACTGAGAAATCTTCTGTCTAGCATTAGACGCAGAAATCCCGTTTCCAGCCAAATCCTCAAAGAGGTCCAAATATCCACCTGCAGACTTTACAAATTGATTGTTTCCAAACTGCTCTATGAAAAGAAAGGTTAAACTCTGTGAGGGGAACGCACACATAACAATGTGGTTTCTGAGAATGATTCTCTCTAGTTTTTATACGCAGATACTTCCTTTTCTTCCGTTGGCCTCAAAGCTCATGAAATCTCCACTTCCAAATTCCACATAAAGAGGGTTTCGAATCTGCTCTTTGTAAAGGAAGGTTCAACTCGGTGCGTTGAACACCTGCAACCCAAAGTCGTTACTGAGAATTCTTCTGTCTAGCATTAGATGAAGAAATCCCGTTTCCAACGAAATCCTCAAAGAGGTCCAAATATCCACTTGCAGACATTACAAACTGAGTGTTTCCAAACTGCTCCATGAAAAGAAAGGTTAGACTCTGTGAGTGGAACGCACACATCACAAAGTGGTTTCTGAGAATTATTCTCTGTAGTTTTTATACGAAGATATTTTCTTTTCTTCCGTTGGCCCCAAAGCGCATGAAATCTCCAGTTTCAAATTCCACAAAAAGAGGGTTTTGAATCTGCTCTGTCTAAAGGATGGTTCAACTCTGTGAGTTGAACACATACAATTGAAAGAAGTTACTGAGAATTCTTCTGTCCAGCATTAGATGAAGGAATCCCGTTTCCAACGAAATCCTCAAAGACGTCCAAATATCCACTTGCAGACATTAAAAACTGAGTGTTTCCAAACTGCTCTATGAAAAGAAAGGTTGAACTCTCTGAGTGGAATGCACACATCACAAAGTGGTTTCTCAGAATGATTCTCTCTAGTTTTTATACGCAGATATTTCCTTTTCTACCGTTGGCATCAAAGCGCATGAAATCTCCACTTTTAAATTCCACAAAAAGAGGGTTTGGAATCTGCTCTGTGTAAAGGAAGGCTCAACTCTGTGAGTTGAACACACGCAACCCAAAGAAGTTACTGAGAATTCTTCTGTCCAGCATTAGATGAAGAAATCCGGTTTCCAATGAAATCTCCAAAGTGGACCAAATATCCACTTGCAGACTTTAAAAACTGAGTGTTTCCAAAGTGCTCTAGGAAAAGAAAGGTTAAACTCTGTGAGTGGAATGCACACATCATAAAGTGGATTCCTAGAATTATTCTCAGTAGTTTTTATATGAAGATATTTCCTTTTCTTCCGCTGGCCCCAAAGCGCATGAAATCTCCACTTGCAAATTCCACAGAAAGAGGGTTTCAAAACTGTTCTGTCCAAAGGAAGGCTGAAATCTGTGAGTTGAACACACGTAACCCAAAGAAGTTACTGAGAATTCTTCTGTCTAGCATTAGATGAAGCAATCCCGTTTCCAACGAAATCCTCAAAGAGGTCCAAGTATCCACTTGCAGACATTTGCAACTGAGTTTTTCCAAACTGCTCTATGAAAAGAAAGGTTAAACTCGGTGAATGGAATGCACACATCACAAAGTGGTTTCTGAGAATGATTCTCTCTAGTTTTTATACGCAGATATATACTTTTCTACCGTTGGCCCCAAAGCGCATGAAATCTCCACTTGCAAATTCCATAAAAAGAGGGTTTCAAATCTGCTCTGTCTAAGGGATGGTTCAACTCTGTGAGTTGAACACACGCAAGACAAAGAAGTTACTGAGAATTCTTCTGACCAGCATTAGATGAAGAAATCCCGTTTCCAACGAAATCCTCAAAGAGGTCCAAATATCCACTTGCAGAATTTACAAACAGAGTGTATCCCAACTCCTCTATGAAAAGAAAGGTTAAACTCTGTGAGTGGAACAGACACATTACAAAGTGGTTTCTGAGAATCATTCTCTATAGTTTTCATACGCAGATATTTCCTTTTCTTCCGATGGCCCCAAAGCGCTTGAAATCTCCACTTGCAAATTCAAGAAAAAGAGGGTTTCAAATCTACTCTGTCTAAAGGAAGGTTCAACTCTGTGAGTTGAACACACACAACCCAAAGAAGTTACTGAGAATTCTTCTGTCTAGCATTAGATGTAGAAATCCCGTTTCCAACGAAATCCTCAAAGAGGTGCAAATATCCACTTGCAGACTTTACAGACTGAGTGTTTCCAAACTGCTCTATGAAAAGAAAGGTTAAACTCTGTGAGTGGAACACACACATCACAAAGTGGTTTCTGAGAATGATTCTCGGTAGTTTTTATACACAGATATTTCCTTTTCTACTGTTGGCCCCAAAGCACATGAAATCTCCACTTTTAAATTCCACAAAAAGAGGGTTTCAAATCTGCTCTGTATAAAGGAAGGTTCAATTCTGTGAGTCGAAAACATGCAACCCAAAGAAGTTACTGAGAATTCTTCTGTCTAGCATTAGATGAAGAATTCCCGTTTCCAAAGAAATCCTCAGAGAGGTACAGATATCCACTTGCAGACTTACAGACTGAGTGTTTCCAAAGTGCTCTATGAAAAGAAAGGTTAAACACTGTGAGTGGAACACACACATCACAAAGTGGTTTCTGAGAATGATTCTCTGTAGTTTTTATACGAAGATATTTCATTTTCTTCCATTGGCCCCAAAGCGCATGAGATCTCCAATTGCAAATTCCACAAAAAGAGGGTTTGAAATCTGCTCTGTGTAAGGAAGGCTCAACTCTGTGAGTTGAACACAAGCAACCCAAAGAAGTTACTGAGAATTCTTCTGTCTAGCATTAGATGAAGAAATCCCGTTTCCAACGAAATCCTCAAAGAGGTCCAAATATCCACTTGCAGACTTTACAAACTGAGGGTTTCCAAAGTGCTCTAGGAAAAGAAAGGTTAAACTCTGTGAGTGGAATGCACACATCATAAAGTGGATTCCTAGAGTTATTCTCAGTAGTTTTTATATGAAGATATTTCCTTTTCTTCCGCTGGCCCCAAAGCGCATGAAATCTCCACTTGCAAATTCCACAGAAAGAGGGTTTCAAAACTGTTCTGTCCAAAGGAAGGCTGAAATATGTGAGTTGAACACACGTAACCCAAAGAAGTTACTGAGAATTCTTCTGTCTAGCATTAGATGAAGCAATCCCGTTTCCAACGAAATCCTCAAAGAGGTCCAAGTATCCACTTGCAGACATTTGCAACTGAGTTTTTCCAAACTGCTCTATGAAAAGAAAGGTTAAACTCGGTGAATGGAATGCACACATCACAAAGTGGTTTCTGAGAATGATTCTCTCTAGTTTTTATACGCAGATATATACTTTTCTACCGTTGGCCCCAAAGCGCATGAAATCTCCACTTGCAAATTCCATAAAAAGAGGGTTTCAAATCTGCTCTGTCTAAGGGATGGTTCAACTCTGTGAGTTGAACACACGCAAGACAAAGAAGTTACTGAGAATTCTTCTGACCAGCATTAGATGAAGAAATCCCGTTTCCAACGAAATCCTCAAAGAGGTCCAAATATCCACTTGCAGAATTTACAAACAGAGTGTATCCCAACTCCTCTATGAAAAGAAAGGTTAAACTCTGTGAGTGGAACAGACACATTACAAAGTGGTTTCTGAGAATCATTCTCTATAGTTTTCATACGCAGATATTTCCTTTTCTTCCGATGGCCCCAAAGCGCTTGAAATCTCCACTTGCAAATTCAAGAAAAAGAGGGTTTCAAATCTACTCTGTCTAAAGGAAGGTTCAACTCTGTGAGTTGAACACACACAACCCAAAGAAGTTACTGAGAATTCTTCTGTCTAGCATTAGATGTAGAAATCCCGTTTCCAACGAAATCCTCAAAGAGGTGCAAATATCCACTTGCAGACTTTACAGACTGAGTGTTTCCAAACTGCTCTATGAAAAGAAAGGTTAAACTCTGTGAGTGGAACACACACATCACAAAGTGGTTTCTGAGAATGATTCTCGGTAGTTTTTATACACAGATATTTCCTTTTCTACTGTTGGCCCCAAAGCACATGAAATCTCCACTTTTAAATTCCACAAAAAGAGGGTTTCAAATCTGCTCTGTATAAAGGAAGGTTCAATTCTGTGAGTCGAAAACATGCAACCCAAAGAAGTTACTGAGAATTCTTCTGTCTAGCATTAGATGAAGAATTCCCGTTTCCAAAGAAATCCTCAGAGAGGTACAGATATCCACTTGCAGACTTACAGACTGAGTGTTTCCAAAGTGCTCTATGAAAAGAAAGGTTAAACACTGTGAGTGGAACACACACATCACAAAGTGGTTTCTGAGAATGATTCTCTGTAGTTTTTATACGAAGATATTTCATTTTCTTCCATTGGCCCCAAAGCGCATGAGATCTCCAATTGCAAATTCCACAAAAAGAGGGTTTGAAATCTGCTCTGTGTAAGGAAGGCTCAACTCTGTGAGTTGAACACAAGCAACCCAAAGAAGTTACTGAGAATTCTTCTGTCTAGCATTAGATGAAGAAATCCCGTTTCCAACGAAATCCTCAAAGAGGTCCAAATATCCACTTGCAGACTTTACAAACTGAGGGTTTCCAAACTGCTCTAGGAAAAGAAATGTTAAACTCTGTGAGTGGAATGCACACATCACAAAGTGGTTTCTGAGAATTATTCTCTCTAGTTTTTATACACAGATATTTCCTTTTCTACCATTGGCCCCAAATGCTTGCAAATTCCACAAAATGTGGGTTACAAATCTGCTGTGTCTAAAGGAAGGTTCAACTCTGTGAGTTGAACACACACAACCCAAAGAAGTTACTGAGAATTCTTCTGTCCAGCATTAGATGAAGAAATCCCGTTTCCAACGAAATCTTCAAAGAGGTCGAAATATCCAATTGCAGACTTCACAGACTGAGTGTTTCCAAACTGCTCTATGAAAAGAAAGGTTTAACTCTGTGAGTGGAATGCACACATCACAAAGTGGTTTCTGAGAATGATTCTCTGTATTTTTTATACGAAGACATTTCCTTTTTTTCCGTTGGCCGCAACGTGCATGAACACTCCACTTGCAAATTCCACAAAAAGAGGGTTTCGAATCTGCTCTGTGTAAAGGAAGGTTCAACTCTGTGAGTTGAACATATGCAACCCAAAGAAGTTACGGAGAATTCTTCTGTCTAGCATTAGATGAAGAAAACCCGTTTCCAATGATATCCTCAAAGAGGTCCAAATATCCACTTGCAGACTTCACAAACTGAGTGTTTCCAAACTCCCCTATGAAAAGAAAGGTTAAACTCTGTGAGTGGAACACACACATCACAAGTTGGTTTCTGAGAAATGTTCTCTGTAGTTTTTATATGAAGATATTTCCTTTTCCTCCGTTGGCTCCAAAGCACATGAAATCTCCAATTGCAAATTCCACAGAAAGAGGGTTTCGAATCTGCTCTGTGTAAAGGAAGGTTCAACTTTGTGCGTCGAACACACGCAACACAAAGAATTTACTGAGAATTCTTCTGTCTAGCATTAGATAAAGAAATCACATTTCCAACGAAATCCTCAAAGAGGTCCAAATATCCACTTGCAGACTTTACAAACTGAGTGTTTCCAAACTGCTCTATGAAAAGAAAGGTTAAACACTGTGAGTGGAACGCGCACATCACAAAGTGGATTTTGAGAATTATTCTCTGTTGTTTCTATATGAAGATATATCCTTTTCTTAGGTTGGCCCCAAAGCGAATGAAATCTACACTTGCAAATTCCACAAAAAGAGGGTTTCGAATCTGCTCTGTGTAAAGGAAGGATCAACTCTGTGAGTTGAACACATGCAACCCAAAGAAGTTACTGAGAATTCTTCTGTCCAGCATTAGATGAAGAAATCCCGTTTCCAACGAAATCCTCAAAGAGGTCCAAATATCCAATAGCAGACTTCACACAGGGAGTGTTTCCAAACTGCTCTATGAAAAGAAAGGTTAAACTCTGTGAATGGAACGCACACATCACAAAGTGGTTTCTGAGAATTATTCCCTCTAGTTTTTATACACAGATATTTCCTTTTCTTCCATTGGCCCCAATGCGCATGAACTCTCCGTTTGCCAATTCCACAAAAAGAGGGTTTCGAATCTGCTCTTTGTAAAGGAAGGTTCAACCCTGTGAGATGAACATACGCAACCAAAAGAAGTTACGGAGAATTCTTCTATCTGGCATTAGATGAAGAAATCCCGTTTCCAACCAAATCCTCAAAGATATCCAAATATCTACTTGCGGACTTTACAAACTGAGTGTTTCCAAACTGCTCTAAGAAAGAAAGGTTAAACTCTGTGAGTGGAATGCACACATCACAAAGTGGTTTCTGAGAATTATTCTCTCTAGTTTTTATACACAGATATTTCGTTTTCTACCGTTGGCCCCAAAGTGCTTGCAAATTCCACAAAATGTGGATTACAAATCTGCTGTGCCTAAAGGAAGGTTCAACCCTGTGAGTTGAACACACACAACCCAAAGAAGTTACTGAGAATTCTTCTGTCCATCATTAGATGAAGAAATCCCGTTTCCAACGAAATCATCAAAGAGGTCCAAATATCCACTTGCAGACTTTTCAAACTGAGTGTTCCCAAACTACTCTATGAAAAGAAAGGTTAACCTCTGTGAGTGGAACGCACACATCACAAAGTGGTTTCTGAGAATTATTCTCTCTAGTTTTTATACACAGATATTTCCTTTTCTACCGTTGGCCCCTATGCGCTTGAAATCTCCACTTGCAAATACCACAAAAAGAGGGTTTCAAATCTGCTCTGTCTAGAGGTAGGTTCAACTCTGTGAGTTGAACACACGCAACCCAAAGAAGGTACTGAGAATTCTTCTGACCAGCATTAGATGAAGAAATCCCGTTTCCAACGAAATCCTCAAAGAGGTCCAAATATCCCCTTGCAGACTTACAAACTGAGTGTTTCCCAACTGCTCTATGAAAAGAAAGGTTAAACTCTGTGAGTGGAACACACACATCACAATGTGGTTTCTGAGAAATATTCTCTGTAGTTTTTATATGAAGATATTTCCTTTTCCTCCGTTGGCCCCAAAGCACATGAAATCTCCAATTGCAAATTCCACAGAAAGAGGGTTTCGAATCTGCTCTGTGGAAAGGAAGGTTCAACTTTGTGCGTCGAACACACGCAACCCAAAGAACTTACTGAGAATTCTTCTGTCTAGCATTAGATGAAGAAAACACATTTCCAACGAAATCCTCAAAGAGGTGCAAATATCCACTTGCAGACTTTACAAACTGAGTGTTTCCCAACTGCTCTATGAAAAGAAAGGTTAAACTCTGTGAGTGGGACACACACATCACAAAGTGGTTTCTGAGAATCATTCTCTCTAGTTTTTATACGCAGATATTTCCTTTTCCATGGGTGGCCCCAAAGCACATGAAATCACCACTTGCAAATTCCACAAAAAGTGGGTTTCGAATGTACTCTGTAGAAAGGAAGGTTCAACACTGGATGGTGAAAACATGCAACCCAAAGAAGTTACTGAGAATTCTTCAGTCTAGCATTAGATGAAGAAATCCCGTTTCCAATGAAATCCTCAAAGAGGTCCAAATATCCACTTGCAGACTTTACAGACTGAGTGTTTCCAAACTGCTCTATGAAAAGAAAGGTTAAACTCTGTGAGTGGAATACACACATCACAAAGTGATTTCTGACAATGATTCTCTGAAGTTTCTATACGAAGATATTTCATTTTCTACCGTTGGCCCCAAAGCGCATGAAATCTCCACTTGCAAATTCCACAAAAAGAAGGTTTCCATTCTGCTGTGTATAAAGGAAGGTTCAACTCTGTGAGTCGAACACACGCAACCCAAAGAAGTTCTTGAGAATTCTTCTGTCTAGCGTTAGATGAAGAAATCCCTTTTCCAAGGAAATCCTCAAAGAGGTCCAAATATCCACTTGCAGTCTATACAAACTGAGGGTTTCCAAACTGCTCTAGGAAAAGAAATGTTAAACTCTGTGAGTGGAACGCACACATCTCAAAGTGGTTTCTGAGAATTATTCTCTCTAGTTTTTATACAAAGATATTTCTTTTTCTACCGTTGGCCCCAAAGTGCTTGCAAATTCCACAAAATGTGGGTTACAAATCTGCTGTGTCTAAAGGAAGGTTCAACTCTGTGAGTTAAACACATCCAACCCAAGAAGTTACTGAGAATTCTTCTGTCCAGCATTAGATGAAGAAACCCCATTTCCAACGAAATCCTCAAAGAGGTCCAAATACCCACTTGCAGAATTTACAAACTGAGTGTTTCCAAACTGCTCTATGAAACGAAAGGTTAAACTGTGTGAGTGGAACACACACATCACAAAGTGGTTACTGAGAATGATTCTCTGTAGTTTTTATATGAAGGTATTTCCTTTACTTCCGTTGGCCCAAAATCGCATGAAATCTCCACTTGCAAATTCCACAAGAGGAGGGTTTCGAATCTGCTCTGTGTAAAGGAAGGTTCAACTCTGTTAGTCGAACACACGCAACCCAAAGAAGTTACTGAGAATTCTTCTGTCTAGCATTAGATGAAGAAATCCCGTTTCCAACGAAATCCTCAAAGAGGTCCAAATATCCACTTGCAGACTTTACAAACTGAGTGTTTCCAAACTGCTCTATGAAAAGAAAGGTTAAACTCTGTGAGTGGAACGCACACATCCCAAAGTCGTTTCTGAGAATGATTCTCTCTCGTTTTTATCCGCAGATATTTCCTTTTCTACCGTTGGCCCCAAAGCGCATGAAATCTCCACTTGCAAATTCCACAAAAAGTGGGTTTAGAATCTGCTCTGTGTAAAGGAAGGTTCAACTCTGTGAGTCGAAAACATGCAATCCAAAGAAGTTACTGAGAATTCTTCTCTCTAACATTAGATGAAGAAATCCCGTTTCCAATGAAATCCTCAAAGAGGTCCAAATATCCACTTGCAGAATTTACAAACTGAGTGTTTCCAAACTGCTCTATGAAAAGAAAAGTTAAGCTCTGTGAGTGTAACGGACACATCACAAAGTGGTTTCTGAGAATGATTCTCTCTAGTTTTTAAATGCAGATATTTCCTTTTCTACCGTTGTCCACAAATCGCATGAAATCTCCACTAGCAAATTCCACAAAAAGAGGGTTTTGAATCTCCTCTGTGTAACGGAAGGTTCAACTCTGTAAGTTGAATGCACGCAACCCAAAGAAGTTACTGAGAATTCTTCTGTCCAGCATTAGATGAAGAAATCCCCTTTCCAACGAAATCCTCAAAGAGGTCCAAATATCCACTTGCAGACTTTACAAACTGAGTGTTTCCAAACTGCTCTATGAAAAGAAAGGTTAAACTCTGTAAGTGGAACGCACACATCACAAAGTGGTTTCTGAGAATTATTCTCTCTAGTTTTTATACGCAGATATCTCCTTTTCTACAGTTGGCCCCAAATCGCATGATATCTCCACTTGCAAATTCCACTAAAAGAGGGTTTCAATACTGCTGTCTCTAAAGGAAGGTTCAACTCTGTGAGTTGAACACACGCAGCCCAAAGAAGTTACTGAGAATTCTTCTGTCCAGCTTTAGATAAAGAAATCCCATTTCCAACAAAATCCTCAAAGAGGTCCAAATATCCACTTGACGACTTTACAAACCGACTGTTTCCAAACTGCTCTGTGAAAAGAATGGTTAAACTCTGTGAGTGGAACGCACACATCACAAAGTGGTTTCTGAGAATCATTCTCTCTAGTTTTCATACATAGATATTTCCTTTTCTACCGTTGGCCCCAAAGCGCTTGCAAATTCCAGAAAAAGAGGGTTAAAAATATGCTGTGTCTAAAGGAAGGTTCAACTCTGTGAGTTAAACACAAGCAACCCAAGAAGTTACTGAGAATTCTTCTGTCCTGCATTAGATGAAGAAACCCCATTTTCAACGAAATCCTCAAAGAGGTCCAAATACCCACTTGCAGAATTTACAAACTGAGTGTTTCCAAACTGCTCTATGAAACGAAAGGTTAAACTGTGTGAGTGGAACACACACATCACAAAGTGGTTACTGAGAATGATTCTCTGTAGTTTTTATATGAAGGTATTTCCTTTACTTCCGTTGGCCCAAAATCGCATGAAATCTCCACTTGCAAATTCCACAAGAGGAGGGTTTCGAATCTGCTCTGTGTAAAGGAAGGTTCAACTCTGTTAGTCGAACACACGCAACCCAAAGAAGTTACTGAGAATTCTTCTGTCTAGCATTAGATGAAGAAATCCCGTTTCCAACGAAATCCTCAAAGAGGTTCAAATATCCACTTGCAGACTTTACAAACTGAGTGTTTCCAAACTGCTCTATGAAAAGAAAGGTTAAACTCTGTGAGTGGAACGCACACATCCCAAAGTCGTTTCTGAGAATGATTCTCTCTCGTTTTTATCCGCAGATATTTCCTTTTCTACCGTTGGCCCCAAAGCGCATGAAATCTCCACTTGCAAATTCCACAAAAAGTGGGTTTAGAATCTGCTCTGTGTAAAGGAATGTTCAACTCTGTGAGTCGAAAACATGCAATCCAAAGAAGTTACTGAGAATTCTTCTCTCTAACATTAGATGAAGAAATCCCGTTTCCAACGAAATCCTCAAAGAGGTCCAAATATCCAATTGCAGACTTTACAAACTGAGTGTTTCCAAACTTGTCTATGAAAAGAAAGGTTAAACTCTGTGAGTGGAATCAAACATCACAAAGTGGTTTCTGAGAATTATTCTCTGAAGTTTTTATATGAACATATTTCCATTTCTTCCGTTGGCCCCAAAGCGGATGAAATCTCCGCTTGCAAATTCCACAAAAAGATGGTTTCGAATCTGCTCTGTGTAAAGGAAGGTACAACTCTGTGAGTTGAACACACGCAACCCAAAGAAGTTACTGAGAATTCTTCTGTCTAGCATTAGATGAAGTAATCCCGTTTCCAATGAAATCCTCAAAGAGGTCCAAATATCCACTTGCAGAATTTACAAACTGAGTGTTTCCAAACTGCTCTATGAAAAGAAAAGTTAAGCTCTGTGAGTGTAACGGACACATCACAAAGTGGTTTCTGAGAATGATTCTCTCTAGTTTTTAAATGCAGATATTTCCTTTTCTACAGTTGTCCACAAATCGCATGAAATCTCCACTTGCAAATTCCACAAAAAGAGGGTTTTGAATCTCCTCTGTGTAACGGAAGGTTCAACTCTGTAAGTTGAATGCACGCAACCCAAAGAAGTTACTGAGAATTCTTCTGTCCAGCATTAGATGAAGAAATCCCGTTTCCAACGAAATCCTCAAAGAGGTCCAAATATCCACTTGCAGACTTTACAAACTGAGTGTTTCCAAACTGCTCTATGAAAAGAAAGGTTAAACTCTGTAAGTGGAACGCACACATCACAAAGTGGTTTCTGAGAATTATTCTCTCTAGTTTTTATACGCAGATATCCCCTTTTCTACAGTTGGCCCCAAGTCGCATGATATCTCCACTTGCAAATTCCACTAAAAGAGGGTTTCAATACTGCTGTCTCTAAAGGAAGGTTCAACTCTGTGAGTTGAACACATGCAGCCCAAAGAAGTTACTGAGAATTCTTCTGTCCAGCTTTAGATAAAGAAATCCCATTTCCAACGAAATCCTCAAAGAGGTCCAAATATCCACTTGACGACTTTACAAACCGACTGTTTCCAAACTGCTCTGTGAAAAGAATGGTTAAACTCTGTGAGTGGAACGCACACATCACAAAGTGGTTTCTGAGAATCATTCTCTCTAGTTTTCATACATAGATATTTCCTTTTCTACCGTTGGCCCCAAAGCGCTTGCAAATTCCAGAAAAAGAGGGTTTAAAATATGCTGTGTCTAAAGGAAGGTTCAACTCTGTGAGTTAAACACATGCAACCCAAGAAGTTACTGAGAATTCTTCTGTCCAGCATTAGATGAAGAAACCCCATTTCCAACGAAATCCTCAAAGAGGTCCAAATACCCACTTGCAGAATTTACAAACTGAGTGTTTCCAAACTGCTCTATGAAACGAAAGGTTAAACTGTGTGAGTGGAACACACACATCACAAAGTGGTTACTGAGAATGATTCTCTGTAGTTTTTATATGAAGGTATTTGCTTTACTTCCGTTGGCCCAAAATCGCATGAAATCTCCACTTGCAAATTCCACAAGAGGAGGGTTTCGAATCTGCTCTGTGTAAAGGAAGGTTCAACTCTGTTAGTCGAACACACGCAACCCAAAGAAGTTACTGAGAATTCTTCTGTCTAGCATTAGATGAAGAAATCCCGTTTCCAACGAAATTCTCAAAGAGGTCCAAATATCCACTTGCAGACTTTACAAACTGAGTGTTTCCAAACTGCTCTATGAAAAGAAAGGTTAAACTCTGTGAGTGGAACGCACACATCCCAAAGTCGTTTCTGAGAATGATTCTCTCTCGTTTTTATCCGCAGATATTTCCTTTTCTACCGTTGGCCCCAAAGCGCATGAAATCTCCACTTGCAAATTCCACAAAAAGTGGGTTTAGAATTTGCTCTGTGTAAAAGAAGGTTCAACTCTGTGAGTCGAAACCATGCAATCCAAAGAAGTTACTGAGAATTCTTCTCTCTAACATTAGATGAAGAAATCCCGTTTCCAATGAAATCCTCAAAGAGGTCCAAATATCCACTTGCAGACTTCACAAACTGAGAGTTTCCAAACTGGTCTATGAAAAGAAAGGTTAAACACTGTGAGTGGAATCAAACATCACAAAGTGGTTTCTGAGAATTATTCTCTGAAGTTTTTATATGAAGATATTTCCATTTCTTCCGTTGGCCCCAAAGCGGATGAAATCTCCGCTTGCAAATTCCACAAAAAGATGGTTTCGAATCTGCTCTGTGTAAAGGAAGGTTCAACTCTGTGAGTTGAACACACGCAACCCAAAGAAGTTACTGAGAATTCTTCTGTCTAGCATTATATGAAGAAATCCCGTTTCCAATGAAATCCTCAAAGAGGTCCAAATATCCACTTGCAGAATTTACAAACTGAGTGTTTCCAAACTGCTCTATGAAAAGAAAAGTTAAGCTCTGTGAGTGTAGCGGACACATCACAAAGTGGTTTCTGAGAATGATTCTCTCTAGTTTTTAAATGCAGATATTTCCTTTTCTACCGTTGTCCACAAATCACATGAAATCTCCACTTGCAAATTCCACAAAAAGAGGGTTTTGAATCTCCTCTGTGTAACAGAAGGTTCAACTCTGTAAGGTGAACGCACGCAACACAAAGAAGTTACTGAGAATTCTTCTGTCCAGCATTACATGAAGAAATCCCGTTTCCAAAGAAATCCTCAAAGAGTTCCAAATATCCACTTGCAGACTTTACAAACTGAGTGTTTCCAAACTGCTCTATGAAAAGAAAGGTTTAACTCTGTGAGTGGAACGCACACATCACAAAGTGGTTTCTGAGAATGATTCTCTCTAGTTTCTATACGCAGATATTTCCTTTTCTACAGTTGGCCCGAAATCGCATGAAATCTCCACTTGAAAATTCCACAAATAGAGGGTTTCAAACCTGCTCTGTCTAAAGGAAGGTTCAACTCTGTGAGTTGAACACACGCAACCCAAAGAACTTACTGAGAATTCTTCTGTCTAGCATTAGATGAAGAAATCCCATTTCCAACGAAATCCTCAAAGAGGTACAAATATCCACCTGTAGACTTTATAGACTGAGTGTTTCCAAAGTGCTCTATGAAAAGAAAGGTTAAACTCTGTGAGTGGAAGGCACACATCACAAACTGGTTTCTGAAAATGATTCTCTGTAGTTTTTATACGAAGATGTTTCATTTTCTTCCATTGGCCCCAAAGCGCATAAAATCTCCACTTGCAAATTCCACAAAAAGAGGGTTTCAAATCTGCTCTGTGTAAAGGAAGGTTCAACTCTGTGAGTTGAACACACGCAACCCAAAGAAGTTACTGAGAATTCTTCTGTCTAGCATTAGATGAAGTAATCCCGTTTCCAACGAAATCCTCCAAGAGGTCCAAATATCCACTTGCAGACTTTTCATACTGAGTGTTTCCAAACTGCTCTATGAAAAGAAAGGTTAAATTCTGTGAGTGGAATGCACACATCACAAAGTGGTTTCTGAGAATTATTCTCTCTAGTTTTTATACACAGATATTTCCATTTCTACCTTTGGCCCCAAAGCGCTTGAAATCTCCACTTGCAAATTCCACAAAAAGAGGGTTTGAAATCTCCTCTGTCGAAAGGAAGGTTCAAATCTGTGAGTTGAACACACACAACCCAAAGAAGTTACTGAGAATTCTTCTGTCTTGCATTAGAAGGAGAAATCCTCTTTCCAATGAAATCCTCAAAGAGGTCCAAATATCCACTTGCAGACTTTACAAACAGAGTGTTTGCAAACTGCTCTATGAAAAGAAAGGTTAAGCTCTGTGAGTGTAACGGACACATCACAAAGTGGTTTCTGAGAATTATTCTCTCTAGTTTTTATACACAGATATTTCCTTTTCTACCATTGGCCCGAAAGCGCTTGAAATCTCCACTTGCAAGTTCCACAAAAAAAGGGTTTCAAATCTCCTCTGTCTAAAGGAAGGTTCAGCTGTGTGAGTTGAACGCACGCAACCCAAAGAAGTTACTGAGAATTCTTCTGTCTAGCATTAGATGAAGAAATCCCGTTTCCAATGAAATCCTCAAAAAGGTCCAAATATCCACTTGCAGACTTTACAAACTGAGTGTTTCCAAACTGCTCTATGAAAAGAAAGGTTAAGCTCTGTGAGTGTAACTGACACATCACAAAGTGGTTTCTGAGAATGATTCTCTCTAGTTTTTAAATGCAGATATTTCCTTTTCTACCGTTGTCCACAAATCGCACGAAATCTCCACTTGCAAATTCCACAAAAAGAGGGTTTTGAATCTCCTCTCTGTAACGGAATGTTCAACTCTGTGAGTTGAACACACGCAACCCAAAGATGTTACTGAGAATTCTTCTGTCCAGCATTAGATGAAGAAATCCCGTTTCCAAAGAAATCCTCAAAGAGGTCCAAATATCCACTTGCAGACTTTACAAACTGAGTGTTTACAAACTGCTCTATGAAAAGAAAGGTTAAACTCTCTGAGTGGAAAGCACACATCACAGAGTGGTTTCTGAGAATGATTCTCTCTAGTTTCTATACGCAGATATTTCCTTTTCTATAGTTGGCCCAATTTCGCATGAAATGTCCACTTGCAAATTCCACAAAAAGAGGGTTTCAAACCTGCTCTGTCTACAGGAAGGTTCAACTCTGTGAGTTGAACACACGCAACCCAAAGAAGTTACTGAGAATTCTTCTGTCTAGCATTAGAAGGAGAAATCCCGTTTGCAATGAAATCTTCCAAGAGGTCCAAATATCCACTTGCAGACTTTACAAACTGAGTGTTTCCAAACTGCTCTATGAAAAGAAAGGTTAAACTCTGTGAGTGGAACGCACACATAACAAAGTGGTTTCTGAGAATTATTCTCTGTAGTTTCCTTATGAGGATATATCCTTTTCTTCCGTTGGCCCCAAAGCGCATGAAATCTAAACTTGCAAATACCACAAAAAGAGGGATTCAAATCTGCTCTGTCTAAAGGAAGGTTCAACTCTGTGAGTTGAACACACGCAACCCAAAGAAGTTACTGAGAATTCTTCTGTCTAGCATTAGATGAAGAAATCCCATTTCAAACGAAATCCTCAAAAAGGTACAAATATCCACCTGCAGACTTTATAGACTGAGTGTTTCCAAAGTGCTCTATGAAAAGAAAGGTTAAACTCTGTGAGTGGAAGGCACACATCACAAACTGGTTTCTGAGAATGATTCTCTGTAGTTTTTATACGAAGATGTTTCATTTTCTTCCGTTGGCCCCAAAGCGCATAAAATCTCCACTTGCAAATTCCACAAAAAGAGGGTTTCAAATCTGCTCTGTGTAAAGGAAGGTTCAACTCTGTGAGTTGAACACACGCAACCCAAAGAAGTTACTGAGAATTCTTCTGTCTAGCATTAGATGAAGAAATCCCGTTTCCAACGAAATCCTCAAAGAGGTCCAAATATCCACTTGCAGAATTTACAAACTGAGTGTTTCCAAAGTGCTCTATGAAAAGAAAGGTTAAACTATGTGAGTGGAACGCACACATCACAAAGTGGTTTCTGAGAATTATTCTCTGTAGTTTCTTTATGAGGATATATCCTTTTCTTCCGTTGGCCCCAAAGCGCATGAAATCTAAACTTGCAAATACCACAAAAAGAGGGATTCAAATCTGCTCTGTCTAAAGGAAGGTTCAACTCTGTGAGTTGAACACACGCAACCCAAAGAAGTTACTGAGAATTCTTCTCACCAGCATGAGATGAAGAAATCCCGTTTCCAATGAAATCCTCAAAGAGGTCCAAATATCCACTTGCAGACTTTACAAACTGAGTGTTTGTAAACTGCTCTATGAATTGAAAGGTTAAGCTCTGTGAGTGGAACACACACGTCACAAAGTGGTTTCTGAGAATGATTCTCTCTAGTTTTTATACGCAGATAGTTCCTTTTCTACCGTTGGCTTCAAATCGCATGAAATCTCCACTTGCAAATTCCACAAAAAGATGTTTTCAAATCTGATCTGTCTGAAGGAAGGTTTAACTCTCTGTGTTGAACACACGCAACCCAAAGAAGTTACTGAGAATTCTTCTGTCTAGCATGAGATGAAGAAATCCCGTTTCCATTGAAATCTTCAAAGAGGTCCAAATATCCACTTGCAGACCATACAAACTGAGTGTTTCCAAACTGCTCTATGAAAAAGAAAGGTTAAACTCTGTGAGTGCAACGCACACATCACAATGTGGTTTCTGAGAATGATTCTCTCTAGTTTTTATACGAAGATATTTCCTTTTCTACCGTTGGCCTCAAATCGCTTGAAATCTGCACTTGCAAATACCACAAAAAGAGGGTTTCAATTCTGCTGCATGTAAAGGAAGGTTCACCTCTGTGAGTTGAACACATGCAACCCAAAGAAGTTACTGAGAATTCTTCTGTCTTGCATTAGATAAAGAAATCCAATTTCCAACGAAATCCTCAAAGAGGTCCAAATATCCACTTACCGACTTTACAAACTGACTGTTTCCAAACTGCTCTATGAAAAGAATGGTTAAACTCTGTGAGTGGAAAGCACACATCACAAAGTGGTTTCTGAGAATCATTCTCTCTAGTTTTTATACACAGATATTTCCTTTTCTACCGTTGGCCCCAAAGCGCTTGCAAATTCCGGAAAAAGAGGGTTTCAAATATGCTGTGTCTAAAGGAAGGTTCAACTCTGTGAGTTGAACACACGCAAAACAAAGAAGTTACTGAGAATTCTTCTTTCCAGCATTAGATGAAGAAATACAGTTTCCAACGAAATCCTCAAAGAGGTCCAAATATCCACTTGCAGACTTTACAAACTGAGTGTTTCCAAACTGCTCTATGAAAAGAAAGGTTAAACTCTGTTAGTGGAATGCACACATCACAAAGTGGTTTCTGAGAATGATTCTCTGTAGTTTTTATATGAAGGTATTTCCTTTTCTTCCGTTGGCCCAAAAGCGCATGAAATCTCCAGTTTCAAATTCCACAAAAGGAGGGTTTCGAATCTGCTCTGTGTAAAGGAATGTTCAACTCTGTGAGTTAAACACACGCAACCCAAAGAAGTTACTGGGAATTCTTCTGTCTAGCATTAGATGAAGAAAGCACATTTCCAACGAAATCCTCAAAGAGGTCCAAATATCCACTTGCAGACTTTTCAAATTGAGTGTTTCCAAACTGCTCAATCGAAAGAAAAGTTAAACTCTGTGAGTGTAATGCACACATCACAAAGTGGTTTCTGAGAATTATTCTCTGTAGTTTCTATATGAAGATATATCCTTTTCTTCCGTTGGCCCCAAAGCGCATGAAATCTCCACATGCAAATTCCACAAAAAGAGGGTTTGAAATCTCCTCTGTCTAAAGGAAGGTTGAACTCTGTGAGTTGAACAGACGCAAGCCAAAGAAGTTACTGAGAATTCTTCTGTCCAGCATTAGATGAAGAAATCCCGTTTCCAATGAAACCCTCAAAGAGGTCCAAATATCCACTTGCAGACTCTACAAACAGAATGTTTGGAAACTGCTCTATGAAAAGAAAGGTTAAGCTCTGTGAGTGGAACACACACATCACAAAGTGGTTTCTGAGAATGATTCTCTCTAGTTTTTATATGCAGATATTTCCTTTTCTACCATTGGCTTCAAATCGCATGAAATCTCCACTTGCAAATTCAACAAAAAAAGGGTTTCGAATCTCCTCTGCGTAAGGGAGGGTTCAACTCTGTGTGTTGAACACACGCAACCCAAAGAAGTTACTGAGAATTCTTCTGTCTAGCATTAGATGAAGAAATCCAGTTTCCAACGAAATCCTCAAAGAGGTCCAAATATCCACTTGCAGACTTTACAAACTGAGTGTTTCCAAACTGCTCTATGAAAAGAAAGGTTAAACTCTGTAAGTGGAATGCACACATCACAAAGTGGTTTCTGAGAATTATTCTCTCTAGTTTTTATACGCAGATATCTCCTTTTCTACAGTTGGCCCCAAATCGCATGATATCTCCACTTGCAAATTGCACTAAAAGAGGGTTTCAATTCTGCTGTCTCTAAAGGAAGGTTCAACTCTGTGAGTTGAACACACGCAGCCCTAAGAAGTTACTGAGAATTCTTCTGTCCAGCTTTAGATAAAGAAATCCCATTTCCAACGAAATCCTCAAAGAGGTCCAAATATCCACTTGACGACTTTACAAACCGACTGTTTCCAAACTGTTCTATGAAAAGAATGGTTAAACTCTGTGAGTGGAACGCACACATCACAAAGTGGTTTCTGAGAATCATTCTCTCTAGTTTTCATACATAGATATTTCCTTTTCTACCGTTGGCCCAAAAGCGCTTGCAAATTCCAGAAAAAGAGGGTTTAAAATATGCTGTGTCTAAAGGAAGGTTCAACTCTGTGAGTTAAACACATGCAACCCAAGAAGTTACTGAGAATTCTTCTGTCCAGCATTAGATGAAGAAACCCCATTTCCAACAAAATCCTCAAAGAGGTCCAAATACCCACTTGAAGAATTTACAAACTGAGTGTTTCCAAACTGCTCTATGAAACGAAAGGTTAAACTGTGTGAGTGGAACACACACATCACAAAGTGGTTACTGAGAATGATTCTCTGTAGTTTTTATATGAAGGTATTTGCTTTACTTCCGTTGGCCCAAAATCGCATGAAATCTCCACTTGCAAATTCCACAAGAGGAGGGTTTCGAATCTGCTCTGTGTAAAGGAAGGTTCAACTCTGTTAGTCGAACACACGCAACCCAAAGAAGTTACTGAGAATTCTTCTGTCTAGCATTAGATGAAGAAATCCCGTTTCCAACGAAATCCTCAAAGAGGTCCAAATATCCACTTGCAGACTTTACAAACTGAGTGTTTCCAAACTGCTCTATGAAAAGAAAGGTTAAACTCTGTGAGTGGAACGCACACATCCCAAAGTCGTTTCTGAGAATGATTCTCTCTCGTTTTTATCCGCAGATATTTCCTTTTCTACCGTTGGCCCCAAAGCGCATGAAATCTCCAATTGCAAATTCCACAAAAAGTGGGTTTAGAATCTGCTCTGTGTAAAGGAAGGTTCAACTCTGTGAGTCGAAAACATGCAATCCAAAGAAGTTACTGGGAATTCTTCTGTCTAGCATTAGATGAAGAAATCCCGTTTCCAATGAAATCCTCAAAGAGGTCCAAATATCCACTTGCAGACTTTACAATCTGAGTGTTTCCAAACTGGTCTATGAAAAGAAAGGTTAAACTCTGTGAGTGGAATCAAACATCACAAAGTGGTTTCTGAGAGTTATTCTCTGAAGTTTTTATATGAAGATATTTCCATTTCTTCCGTTGGCCCCAAAGCGGATGAAATCTCCGCTTGCAAATTCCACAAAAAGATGGTTTC
Source organism: Gorilla gorilla gorilla (assembly GCF_029281585.2). Classification (NCBI taxonomy): domain Eukaryota; kingdom Metazoa; phylum Chordata; class Mammalia; order Primates; family Hominidae; genus Gorilla; species Gorilla gorilla. Next base: position 66,855,915 of record NC_073230.2, on the reverse strand, counting down.
GAATCTGCTCTGTGTAAAGGAAGGTTCAACTCTGTGAGTTGAACACACACAACCCAAAGAAGTTACTGAGAATTCTTCTGTCTAGCATTAGATGAATAAATCCCGTTTCCAATCAAATCCTCAAAGAGGAGCAATTATCAACTTGCAGACATTACAAACTGTGTGTTTCGAAACTGCTCTATGAAAAGAAAGGTTAAACTGTGCGAGTGGAATGCACACATAACAAAGTGGTTTCTGAGAATGATTCTCTCAAGTTTTTATATGCAGATATTTCCTTTTCTACCGTTGGCCAGAAAGCGCTTGTAATCTCCACTTGCAAATACCACAAAAAGAGGGTTTCAAATCTGCTCTGTGTATAGGAAGGTTCATCTCTGTGAGTTGAACACACGCAACCCAAAGAAGTTACTGAGAATTCTTCTGTCTATCATTAGATGCAGACATCCCATTTCCAACGAAATCCTCAAAGAGGTCCAAATATCCACTTGCAGACTTACAAACTGAGTGTTTCCAAACTGCTCTATGAAAAGAAAGGTTAAACTGTGCGAGTGGAACGCACACATCACAAAGTGGTTTCTGAGAATGATTCTCTCAAGTTTTTATATGCAGATATTTTCTTTTCTACCGTTGGCCAGAAAGCGCTTGTAATCTCCACTTGCAAATACCACAAAAAGAGGGTTTCAAATCTGCTCTGTCTAAAGGATGGTTCAACTCTGTGAGTGGAACACACGCAACCCAAAGAAGTTACTGAGAATTCTTCTGTCCAGCATTAGATGAAGAAATCGCTTCTCCAAAGAAATCCACAAAGAGGTGCAAATATCCACGTGCAGACTGTACAAACCGAGTGTTTCCAAACTGCTCTACGAAAAGAAAGGTTAAACTCTGTGAGTGGAATGCAAACATCACAAAGTGGTTTCTGAGAATTATTCTCTGAAGTTTTTATATGAAGATATTTCCATTTTTTCCATTGGCCTCAAAGCGCTTGGAATCTCCACTTGCAAATTTTACAGAAAGAGGGTTTTGAATCTGCTCTGTGTATAGGAAGGTTCAACTCTGTGAGTTGAACACACGCAACCCAAAGAAGTTACTGAGAATTCTTCTGCCTAGCATTAGATGAAGAAATCCCATTTCAAAAGAAATCCTCAAAGAGGTCCAAATATCCACTTGCGACTTTACAAACTGAGTGTTTCCAAACTGCTCTATGAAAAGAAAGGTTAAACTCTGTGAGTGGAATGCACACATCACAAAGTGGTTTCTGAGAATGATTCTCTCTAGTTTTCTTACGCAGATATTTCCTTTCCTACCGTTGGCCCCAAGGCGGTTGAAATCTCCACTTGCAAATTCCACAAGAAGAGTTTTTCAAATCTGCTCTGTCTAAAGGAAGGTTCAACTCTATGAGTTGAACACACGCAACCCAAATAAGTTGCTGAGAATTCTTCTGTCTAGCATTAGATGAAGAAACCCCATTTCAAAAGAAATCCTCAAAGAGGTCCAAATATCCACTTGCAGATTTTACAAACTGAGTGTTTCCAAACTGCTCTATGAAAAGAATGGTTAAACTCTGTGAGTGGAACGCACTCATCACAAAGTGGTTTCTGAGAATGATTCTCAGTAGTTTTTATATGAAGATATTTCCTTTTCTTCCTTTGGCCTCAAAGGGCATGAAATCTCCACTTGCAAATTCCACAAAAAGAGGGTTTCGAATCTGCTCTCTGTAAAGGAAGGTTCAACTCTGTGAGTCAGAAACACGCAACCCAAAGAAGTTACTGAGAATTCTTCTGTCTAGTATTGGAAGAAGAAATCCCGCTTCCAATGTAATCCTCAAAGAGGTCCAAATATCCAATTGCAGACTTTACAAACTGAGGTTTTCCAAACTGCTCCATGAAAAGGAAGGTTAAACTCTGTGGGTGTGACGCACACATCACAAAGTGGTTTCTGAGAATGATTCTCTCTAATTTTTACACGCAGATATTTCCTTTTCTACCGTTGGCCCCAAAGCGCTTGAAATTTACACTTGCAAATTCAACAAAAAGAGGGTTTCAAATCTGCTCTGTCTAAAGGAAGGTTCAACCGTGTGAGTTGAACACAAGCAACCCAAAGAAGTTACTGAGAATTCTTCTGTCTAGCATTAGATGAAGAAATCCCGTTTCCAACGAAATCCTCAAACAGGTCCAAATATCTACTTGCAGACTTTACAAACAGAGTGTTTCCAAACTGCTCTATGAAAAGAAAGGTTAAACTCTGTGAGTGGAACGCACACATCACAAAGAGGTTTCTGAGAATTATTCTCTGTAGTTTTTATATGGAGATATTTCCTTTTCTTCCGCTGGCCGCAAAGCGCATGAAATCTCCACTTTCAAATTCCACAAAAAGTGGGTTTCGAATCTGCTCGGTGTAAAGGAAGGTTCAACTCCGTGAGTTGAACACACGCAACCCAAAGAAGTTACTGAGAATTCTTCTGTCTAGCATTAGATGAAAAAATCCTGTTTCCAATGAAGTCCTCAGAGAGGTCCAAATATCCACTTGCAGACTTTACAAACTGAGTGTTTCCAAAGTGCTCTATGAAAAGAAAGGTTAAACTCTGTGTGGGGAACGTACACATCACAAAGTGGTTTCTGAGAATTATTCTCTCTAGTTATTATACGCAGATATATCCTTTTCGACCGTTGTCCCCAAAGCGCTTGAAATCTCCACTTGCAAATTCCACAAAAAGAGGGTTTCAAATCGGCTCTGTCTAAAGAAGGTTCAACTCTGTGAGTTGAACACACGCAACCCAAAGAAGTTACTGAGAATTGTTCTGTCTAGCATTAGATGAAGAAATCCTGTTTCCAACGATATCCTCAAAGAGGTCCAAATGTCCACTTGCGGACTTTACAAACTGAGTGTTTCCGAACTGCTCTATGAAAAGAAAGGTTAAACTCTTTGAGTGGAACGCACACATCACAAAGTGGTTTCTGAGAATGATTCTCTCTAGTTTTGATACGCAGATATTCCCATTTCTACGGTGGGCCCCAAAGCGCATGAAATCTCCACTTGCAAATTCCACAGAAAGAGGGTTTCGAATCTACTCTGTGTAAAGGAAGGTTCAACTCTGTGAGTCAAAAACACGCCACCCAAAGAAGTTACTGAGAATTCTTATGTCTAGCATTAGATGAAGAAATCCCGTTTCCAATGAATTCCTCAAAGAGGTCCAAATATCCACTTGCAGACTTTACAAACTGAGTGTTTCCAAACTGCTCTATGAAAAGAAAGGTTAAACTGTGTGAGTGGAACGCACACATCACAAAGTGGTTTCTGAGAATGATTCTCTCTAGTTTTGATACGCAGATATCTCCTTTTCTACCGTTGGCCCCAAAGCACATGAAATCTCCACTTGCAAATTCCACAAAAAGAGGGTTTCGAATCTGCTCTGTGTAAAGGAAGGTTCAACTCTGTGAGTCGAACACATGCAACCCAAAGAAGTTACTGAGAATTCTTCTGTCTAGCATTAGATGAAGAAATCCCGCTTCCAATGAAATCCTCAAAGAGGTCCAAATATCCAGTTGCAGACTTTACAAATATGTGTTTCAAAACTGTTCTTTGAAAAGAGAGGTTAAACTCTGTGAGTGGAACGCACACATCACAAATGGTTTCTGAGAATGATTCTGTAGTTTTTAAACGAAGATATTTCCTTTTCTTCCGTTGGCCCCAAAGCGCATGAAATCTCCACTTGCAAATTCCACAGAAAGAGGGTTTCGAATCTACTCTGTGTAAAGGAAGGTTCAACTCTGTGAGTCAAACACACGCAACCCAAAGAAGTTACTGAGAATTCTTATGTCTAGCATTAGATGAAGAAATCCCGTTTCCAATGAATTCCTCAAAGAGGTCCAAATATCCACTTGCAGACTTTACAAACTGAGTGTTTCCAAACTGCTCTATGAAAAGAAAGGTTAAACTGTGTGAGTGGAACGCACACATCACAAAGTGGTTTCTGAGAATGATTCTCTCTAGTTTTGATACGCAGATATCTCCTTTTCTACCGTTGGCCCCAAAGCACATGAAATCTCCACTTGCAAATTCCACAAAAAGAGGGTTTCGAATCTGCTCTGTGTAAAGGAAGGTTCAACTCTGTGAGTCGAACACATGCAACCCAAAGAAGTTACTGAGAATTCTTCTGTCTAGCATTAGATGAAGAAATCCCGCTTCCAATGAAATCCTCAAAGAGGTCCAAATATCCAGTTGCAGACTTTACAAATATGTGTTTCAAAACTGTTCTTTGAAAAGAGAGGTTAAACTCTGTGAGTGGAACGCACACATCACAAATGGTTTCTGAGAATGATTCTGTAGTTTTTAAACGAAGATATTTCCTTTTCTTCCGTTGGCCCCAAAGCGCATGAAATCTCCACTTGCAAATCCCACAAAAAGAGGGTTAGGAATCTGCTCTGTGTAAAGGAAGGTACAACACACAGAGTTGAACACACACAACCCAAAGAAGTTAGTGAGAATTCTTCTTTCTAGCATCTGATGAAGAAATCCCGTTTCCAACGAAATCCTCAAAGAGGTCCAAATATCCACTTTCAGACTTTACAAACTGAGTGTTTCCAAGCTGCTCTATGAAAATAAAGGTAGAACTCTGTGAGTGGAATGCACACATCACAGAGTGGTTTCTGAGAATGATTCTCTCTAGTTTTGATACGCAGATATTTCCATTTCTACCGTTGGCCCCAAATCGCTTGAAATATCCAGTTGCAAATTCCACAAAAAGAGGGTTTCGAATCTGCTCTGTGTAAAGGAAGGTTCAATTCTGTGAGTCAAAAACACGCAACCCAAAGAAGTTACTGAGAATTCTTCTGTCTAGCATTAGATGAAGAAATCCCGTTTCCAACCAAATCCTGAAAGAGTTCCAAATACCCACTTGCAGACTTTGCAAACAGAGTGTTTCCAAAGTGCTCTATGAAAAGAAAGGTTAAACTCTGTGAGGGGAACGCACACATCACCAAGTGGTTTCTGAGAATGATTCTCTCTAGTTTTTATACGCAGATATTTCCTTTTCTACCGTTGGCCCCAAAGCGCTTGAAATCTCCACTTGCAAATTCCACAAAAAGAGGGTTTCAAATCTGCTCTGTCTTAAGAAGGTTCAACTCTGTTAGTTGAACACACGCAACCCAAAAAAGGTACAGAGAATTCTTCTGTCCAGCATTAGATGAAGAAATCCCGTTTCAAACGAAATCCTCAAAGAGGTCCAAATATCCTCTTGCAGACTTTACAAACTGAGTGTTTCCAAACTGCTCAATGAAAAGAAAGGTTAAACTCTGTGAGTGGAACACACACACCACAAAGTGGTTTCTGAGAATGATTCTCTCTAGTTTTTATACGCAGATATTTCCTTTTCAACCGTTGTCCCCAAAGCACTTGAAATCTCCACTTGCAAATTCCACAGAAAGAGGGTTTCAAATCTGCTCTGTCCTAAGGAAGGTTCAACTCCGTGAGTTGAACACTCGCAACCCAAAGAAGTTACAGAGAATTCTTCTGTCCAGCATGAGATGAAGAAATCCTGTTTCCAACGATATCCTCAAAGAGTTCCAAATATCCAATTGCAGACTTTACAAACTGAGTGTTTCCAAACTGCTCTATGAAAAGTAAGGTTAAACTATGTGAGTGGAATGCACACATCACAAAGTGATTTCTGAGAATGATTCTCTCTAATTTTTATGCGCAGATATTTCCTTTACTACCTTTAGCCCCAAAGTGCTTGAAATCTCCACATGCAAATTCCACAAAAAGAGGGTTTCAAATCTGCTCTGTGTAAAGGTAGGCTCCACTTTGTGAGCTGAACACACGCAATCCAAAGAAGTTACTGAGTATTTTTCTGTCCAGCATTAGATGAAGAAATCCCGTTTCCAACGAAATATTCAAAGAGGTCCAAATATCCACTTGCAGATTTACAAACTGAGTGTTTCCAAACTCCTCTATGAAAAGAAAGGTTAAACTCAGTGAGTGGAACGCACACATCCCAAAGTGGTTTCTGAGAATGATTCTCTGTAGTTTTTAGACGAAGATATTTCCTTTTCTTCCGTTGGCCCCAAAGCGCATGAAATCTCCACTTGCAAATTCCACAAAATGAGGACTTCAAATCTACTCTGTGTAAAGGAAGGTTCAACTCTGTGAGTTGAACACCGCAACCCAAAGAAGTTACTGAGAATTCTTCTGTCTAGCATTAGATGAAGAAATCCCGTTTCCAATGAAATCCTCAAAGAGGTCCAAACATCCAATTGCAGACTTTACAAACTGAGTGTTTCCAAACTGCTCAATGAAAAGAAAGGTTAAACTCTGTGAGTGGAACACACACATCACAAAGTGGTTTCTGAGAATGATTCTCTCTATTTTTTATACGCATATATTTCCTTTTCTACCGTTGGCCCCAAATCGCTTGAAATCTCCACTTGCAAATTCCACAGAAAGAGGGTTTCAAATCTGCTCTATCCTAAGGAAGGTTCAACTCTGTGAGTTGAACACACGCAACCCAAAGAAGTTACTGAGAATTCTTCTGTCCAGCATGAGATGAAGAAATCCTGTTTCCAATGATATCCTCAAAGAGGTCCAAATATCCTCTTGCAGACTTTACAAACTGAGTGTTTCCGAACTGCTCTATGAAAAGTAAGGTTAAACTCTGTGAGTGGAACGCACACATCACACAGTGGTTTCTGAGTATGATTCTCTGTAGTTTTTATACAAAGATATTTCCTTTTCTTCCGTTGGCCCCAAAATGCATGAAATCTCCAAATGCAAATTCCACAAAAGGAGGGTTACGAATCTGCTCTGCGTAAAGAAAGGTTCAACTCCGTGAGTTGAACACACTCAACATAAAGAAGTTACTGAGGATTCTTCTGTCTAGCATCAGATGAAGAAATCCCGTTTCCAACGAAATCCTCAAAGAAGTCCAAATATCCACTTGCAGACTTTACAAACTGAGTGTTTCCGAACTGCTCTATGAAAAGAAAGGTTAAACTCTGTGAGTGGAACGCACACATCACAAAGTGGTTTCTGAGAATGATTCTCTCTAGTTTTGATACGCAGATATTTCCATTTCTACGGTGGGCCCCAAAGCGCATGAAATCTCCACTTGCAAATTCCACAGAAAGAGGGTTTCGAATCTACTCTGTGTAAAGGAAGGTTCAACTCTGTGAGTCAAAAACACGCAACCCAAAGAAGTTACTGAGAATTCTTATGTCTAGCATTAGATGAAGAAATCCCGTTTCCAATGAAATCCTCAAAGAGGTCCAAATATCCACTTGCAGACTTTACAAACTGAGTGTTTCCAAACTGCTCTGTGAAAAGAAAGGTTAAACTGTGTGAGTGGAACGCACACATCACAAAGTGGTTTCTGAGAATGATTCTCTCTAGTTTTGATACGCAGATACTTCCTTTTTTACCATTGGCCCCAAAGCTCATGAAATCTCCACTTGCAAATTCCACAAAAAGAGGGTTTCGTATCTGCTCTGTGTAAAGGAAGGTTGAACTCTGTGAGTCAATAACCCGCAACCCAAAGAAGTTACTGAGAATTCTTCTGTCTAGCAATAGATGAAGAAATCCCGCTTCCAATGAAATCCTCAAAGAGGTCCAAATATCCAGTTGCAGACTTTACAAATATGTGTTTCCAAACTGCTCTATGAAAAGAGAGGTTAAACTCTGTGAGTGGAACGCACAAATCACAAATGGTTTCTGAGAATGATTCTCTGTAGTTTTTAAACGAAGATATTTCCTTTTCTTCCGTTGGCCCCAAAGCGCATGAAATCTCCACTTGCAAATCCCACAAAAAGAGGGTTAGGAATCTGCTCTGTGTAAAGGAAGGTACAACACACAGAGTTGAACACACACAACCCAAAGAAGTTAGTGAGAATTCTTCTTTCTAGCATCTGATGAAGAAATCCTGTTTCCAACGAAATCCTCCAAGAGGTCCAAAGATCCACATTCAGACTTTACAAACTGAGTGTTTCCAAGCTGCTCTATGAAAATAAATGTAGAACTCTGTGAGTGGAATGCACACATCACAAAGTGGTTTCTGAGAATGATTCTCTCTAGTATTGATACGCAGATATTTCCATTTCTACCGTTGGCCCCAAATCGCTTGAAATATCCAGTTGCAAATTCCACAAAAAGAGGGTTTCGAATCTGCTCTGTTTAAAGGAAGGTTCAACTCTGTGAGTCAAAAACACGCAACCCAAAGAAGTTACTGAGAATTCTTCTGTCTAGCATTAGATGAAGAAATCCCGTTTCCAATCAAATCCTGAAAGAGGTCCAAATATCCACTTGCAGACTTTACAAACAGAGTGTTTCCAAAGTGCTCTATGAAAAGAAAGTTTAAACTCTGTGAGGGGAATGCACACATCACCAAGTGGTTTCTGAGAATGATTCTCTCTAGTTTTTATACACAGATATTTCCTTTTCTACCGTTGGCCCCAAAGCGCTTGAAATCTCCACTTGCAAATTCCACAGAAAGAGGGTTTCAAATCTGCTCTATCCTAAGGAAGGTTCAACTCTGTGAGTTGAACACACGCAACCCAAAGAAGTTACTGAGAATTCTTCTGTCCAGCATGAGATGAAGAAATCCTGTTTCCAACGATATCCTCAAAGAGGTCCAAATATCCTCTTGCAGACTTTACAAACTGAGTGTTTCCAAACTGCTCTATGAAAAGTAAGGTTAAACTCTGTGAGTGGAACGCACACATCACACAGTGGTTTCTGAGTATGATTCTCTGTAGTATTTATACAAAGATATTTCCTTTTCTACCGTTGGCCCCAAAATGCATGAAATCTCCAAATGCAAATCCCACAAAAGGAGGGTTACGAATCTGCTCTGTGTAAAGAAAGGTTCAACTCTGTGAGTTGAACACACTCAACATAAAGAAGTTACTGAGGATTCTTCTGTCTAGCATCAGATGAAGAAATCCCGTTTCCAACGAAATCCTCAAAGAGGTCCAAATATCCATTTGCAGACTTTACAAACTGAGTGTTTCCGAACTGCTCTATGAAAAGAAAGGTTAAACTCTGTGAGTGGAACGCACACATCACAAAGTGGTTTCTGAGAATGATTCTCTCTAGTTTTGATACGCAGATATTTCCATTTCTACGGTGGGCCCCAAAGCGCATGAAATCTCCACTTGCAAATTCCACAGAAAGAGGGTTTCGAATCTACTCTGTGTAAAGGAAGGTTCAACTCTGTGAGTCAAAAACACGCAACCCAAAGAAGTTACTGAGAATTCTTATGTCTAGCATTAGATGAAGAAATCCCGTTTCCAATGAAATCCTCAAAGAGGTCCAAATATCCACTTGCAGACTTTACAAACTGAGTGTTTCCAAACTGCTCTGTGAAAAGAAAGGTTAAACTGTGTGAGTGGAACGCACACATCACAAAGTGGTTTCTGAGAATGATTCTCTCTAGTTTTGATTCGCAGATATTTCCTTTTTTACCATTGGCCCCAAAGCTCATGAAATCTCCACTTGCAAATTCCACAAAAAGAGGGTTTCGAATCTGCTCTGTGTAAAGGAAGGTTGAACTCTGTGAGTCAATAACCTGCAACCCAAAGAAGTTACTGAGAATTCTTCTGTCTAGCAATAGATGAAGAAATCCCGCTTCCAATGAAATCCTCAAAGAGGTCCAAATATCCAGTTGCAGACTTTACATATATGTGTTTCTAAACTGCTCTATGAAAAGAGAGGTTAAACTCTGTGAGTGGAACGCACAAATCACAAATGGTTTCTGAGAATGATTCTCTGTAGTTTTTAAACGAAGATATTTCCTTTTCTTCCGTTGGTCCCCAAAGCGCATGAAATCTCCACTTGCAAATCCCACAAAAAGAGGGTTAGGAATCTGCTCTGTGTAAAGGAAGGTACAACACACAGAGTTGAACACACACAACCCAAAGAAGTTAGTGAGAATTCTTCTTTCTAGCATCTGATGAAGAAATCCTGTTTCCAACGAAATCCTGAAAGAGGTCCAAAGATCCACATTCAGACTTTACAAACTGAGTGTTTCCAAGCTGCTCTATGAAAATAAATGTAGAACTCTGTGAGTGGAATGCACACATCACAAAGTGGTTTCTGAGAATGATTCTCTCTAGTATTGATACGCAGATATTTCCATTTCTACCGTTGGCCCCAAATCGCTTGAAATATCCAGTTGCAAATTCCACAAAAAGAGGGTTTCGAATCTGCTCTGTTTAAAGGAAGGTTCAACTCTGTGAGTCAAAAACACGCAACCCAAAGAAGTTACTGAGAATTCTTCTGTCTAGCATTAGATGAAGAAATCCCGTTTCCAATCAAATCCTGAAAGAGGTCCAAATATCCACTTGTAGACTTTACAAACAGAGTGTTTCCAAAGTGCTCTATGAAAAGAAAGGTTAAACTCTGTGAGGGGAATGCACACATCACCAAGTGGTTTCTGAGAATGATTCTCTCTAGTTTTTATACGCAGATATTTCCTTTTCAACCGTTGGCCCCAAAGCGCTTGAAATCTCCACTTGCAAATTCCACAAAAAGAGGGTTTCAAATCTGCTCTGTCTTAAGAAGGTTCAACTCTGTTAGTTGAACACACGCAACCCAAAGAAGTTACTGAGAATTCTTCTGTCCAGCATTAGATGAAGAAATCCCGTTTCCAACGAAATCCTCAAAGAGGTCCAAATATCCTCTTGCAGACTTTACAAACTGAGTGTTTCCAAACTGCTCAATGAAAAGAAAGGTTAAACTCTGTGAGTGGAACACACACACCACAAAGTGGTTTCTGAGAATGATTCTCTCTAGTTTTTATACGCAGATATTTCCTTTTCTACCGTTGGCCCCAAAGCACTTGAAATCTCCACTTGCAAATTCCACAGAAAGAGGGTTTCAAATCTGCTCTGTCCTAAGGAAGGTTCAACTTTGTGAGTTGAACACTCGCAACCCAAAGAAGTTACTGAGAATTCTTCTGTCCAGCATGAGATGAAGAATTCCTGTTTCCAATGAAATCCTCAATGAGGTCCAAATATCCACTTGCAGAATTTACAAACTGAGTGTTTCCAAACTGCTCTATGAAAAGAAAGGTTAAACTGCGTGAGTGGAACGCACACATCACAAAGTAGTTTCTGAGAATGATTCTCTCTAGTTTTGATACGCAGATATTTCCTTTTCTACCGATGGCCCCAAAGCACATGAAATCTCCGCTTGCAAATTCCACAAAAAGAGGGTTTCGAATCTGCTCTGTGTAAAGGAAGGTTCAACTCTGTGAGTCGAAAACACACAACCCAAAGAAGTTACTGAGTATTCTTCTGTCTTGCATTAGATGAAGAAATCCTGCTTTCAATGAAATCCTCAAAGAGGTCCAAATATCCAGTTGCAGACTTTACAAATATGTGTTTCAAAACTGTTCTATGAAAAGAGAGGTTAAACTCTGTGAGTGGAACGCACACATCACAAATGGTTTCTGAGAATGATTCTCTGTAGTTTTTATACGAAGATATTTCCTTTTCTTCTGTTGGCCCCAAAGCGCATGAAATCTCCACTTGCAAATCCCACAAAAAGAGGGTTAGGAGTCTGCTCTGTGTAAAGGAATGTACAACTCACAGAGTTGAACACACACAACCCAAAGTAGTTAGTGAGAATTCTTCTTTCTAGCATCAGATGAAGAAATCCCGTTTCCAACGAAATCCTCAAAGAGGTCCAAATATCCACTTTCAGACTTTACAAACTGAGTGTTTCCAAGCTGCTCTATGAAAATAAAGGTAGAACTCTGTGAGTGGAATGCACACATCCCAAAGTGGTTTCTGAGAATGATTCTCTCTAGTTTTGATACTCAGATATTTCCATTTCTACCGGTGGCCCCAAATCGCTTGAAATATCCAGTTGAAAATTCCACAAAAAGAGGGTTTCGAATCTGCTCTGTGTAAAGGAAGGTTCAACTCTGTGAGTCAAAAACACGCAACCCAAAGAAGTTACTGAGAATTCTTCTGTCTAGCATTAGATGAAGAAATCCCGTTTCCAATGAAATCCTGAAAGAGGTCCAAATATCCACTTGCAGACTTTACAAACAGAGTGTTTCCAAAGTGCTCTATGAAAAGAAAGGTTAAACTCTGTGAGGGGAACGCACACATCACCAAGTGGTTTCTGAGAATGATTCTCTCTAGTTTTTATACGCAGATATTTCCTTTTCTACCATTGGCCCCAAAGCGCTTGAAATCTCCACTTGCAAATTCCACAGAAAGAGGGTTTCAAATCTGCTCTGTCCTAAGGAAGGTTCAACTCTGTGAGTTGAACACACGCAACCCAAAGAAGTTACTGAGAATTCTTCTGTCCAGCATGAGATGAAGAAATCCTCTTTCCAACGATATCCTCAAATAGTTCCAAATATCCAATTGCAGACTTTACAAACTGAGTGTTTCCAAACTGCTCTATGAAAAGTAAGGTTAAACTATGTGAGTGGAATGCACACATCACAAAGTGATTTCTGAGAATGATTCTCTCTAATTTTTATACGCAGATATTTCCTTTACTACCGTTAGCCCCAAAGTGCTTGAAATCTCCACATGCAAATTCCACAAAAAGAGGGTTTCAAATCTGCTCTGTGTAAAGGTAGGCTCCACTTTGTTAGCTGAACACACGCAATCCAAAGAAGTTACTGAGAATTCTTCTGTCCAGCATTAGATGAAGAAATCCCGTTTCCAACGAAATATTCAAAGAGGTCCAAATATCCACTTGCAGATTTACAAACTGAGTGTTTCCAAACTCCTCTATGAAAAGAAAGGTTAAACTCTGTGAGTGGAACGCACACATCCCAAAGTGGTTTCTGAGAATGATTCTCTGTAGTTTTTAGACGAAGATATTTCCTTTTCTTCCGTTGGCCCCAAAGCGCATGAAATCTCCACTTGCAAATTCCACAAAATGAGGACTTCAAATCTACTCTGTGTAAAGGAAGGTTCAACTCTGTGAGTTGAACACCGCAACCCAAAGAAGTTACTGAGAATTCTTCTGTCTAGCATTAGATGAAGAAATCCCGTTTCCAATGAAATCCTCAAAGAGGTCCAAACATCCAATTGCAGACTTTACAAACTGAGTGTTTCCAAACTGCTCAATGAAAAGAAAGGTTAAACTCTGTGAGTGGTACACACACATCACAAAGTGGTTTCTGAGAATGATTCTCTCTAGTTTTGATACGCAGATATTTCCATTTCTACGGTGGGCCCCAAAGCGCATGAAATCTCCACTTGCAAATTCCACAGAAAGAGGGTTTCGAATCTACTCTGTGTAAACGAAGGTTCAACTCTGTGAGTCAAAAACACGCAACCCAAAGAAGTTACTGAGAATTCTTATGTCTAGCATTAGATGAAGAAATCCCGTTTCCAATGAAATCCTCAAAGAGGTCCAAATATCCACTTGCAGACTTTACAAACTGAGTGTTTCCAAACTGCTCTGTGAAAAGAAAGGTTAAACTGTGTGAGTGGAACGCACACATCACAAAGTGGTTTCTGAGAATGATTCTCTCTAGTTTTGATACGCAGATATTTCCTTTTCTACCGTTGGCCCCAAAGCTCATGAAATCTCCACTTGCAAATTCCACAAAAAGAGGGTTTCGAATCTGCTCTGTGTAAAGGAAGGTTCAACTCTGTGAGTCAAAAACACGCAACCCAAAGAAGTTACTGAGAATTCTTCTGTCTAGCATTAGATGAAGAAATCCCGCTTCCAATGAAATCCTCAAAGAGGTCCAAATATCCAGTTGCAGACTTTACAAATATGTGTTTCTAAACTGCTCTATGAAAAGAGAGGTTAAACTCTGTGAGTGGAACGCACAAATCACAAATGGTTTCTGAGAATGATTCTCTGTAGTTTTTAAACGAAGATATTTCCTTTTCTTCCGTTGGCCCCAAAGCGCATGAAATCTCCACTTGCAAATCCCACAAAAAGAGGGTTAGGAATCTGCTCTGTGTAAAGGAAGGTACAACACACAGAGTTGAACACACACAACCCAAAGAAGTTAGTGAGAATTCTTCTTTCTAGCATCTGATGAAGAAATCCGGTTTCCAACGAAATCCTCAAAGAGGTCCAAAGATCCACATTCAGACTTTACAAACTGAGTGTTTCCAAGCTGCTCTATGAAAATAAATGTAGAACTCTGTGAGTGGAATGCACACATCACAAAGTGGTTTCTGAGAATGATTCTCTCTAGTATCGATACGCAGATATTTCCATTTCTACCGTTGGCCCCAAATCGCTTGAAATATCCAGTTGCAAATTCCACAAAAAGAGGGTTTCGAATCTGCTCTGTGTAAAGGAAGGTTCAACTCTGTGAGTCAAAAACACGCAACCCAAAGAAGTTACTGAGAATTCTTCTGTCTAGCATTAGATGAAGAAATCCCGTTTCCAATCAAATCCTGAAAGAGGTCCAAATATCCACTTGCAGACTTTACAAACAGAGTGTTTCCAAAGTGCTCTATGAAAAGAAAGGTTAAACTCTGTGAGGGGAATGCACACATCACCAAGTGGTTTCTGAGAATGATTCTCTCTAGTTTTTATACGCAGATATTTCCTTGTCTACCGTTGGCCCCAAAGCGCTTGAAATCTCCACTTGCAAATTCCACAAAAAGAGGGTTTCAAATCTGCTCTGTCTTAAGAAGGTTCAACTCTGTTAGTTGAACACACGCAACCCAAAGAAGTTACTGAGAATTCTTCTGTCCAGCATTAGATGAAGAAATCCCGTTTCCAACGAAATCCTCAAAGAGGTCCAAATATCCTCTTGCAGACTTTACAAACTGAGTGTTTCCAAACTGCTCAATGAAAAGAAAGGTTAAACTCTGTGAGTGGAACACACACACCACAAAGTGGTTTCTGAGAATGATTCTCTCTAGTTTTTATACGCAGATATTTCCTTTTCTACCGTTGGCCCCAAAGCACTTGAAATCTCCACTTGCAAATTCCCCAGAAAGAGGGTTTCAAATCTGCTCTGTCCTAAGGAAGGTTCAACTCTGTGAGTTGAACACTCGCAACCCAAAGAAGTTACTGAGAATTCTTCTGTCCAGCATGAGATGAAGAATTCCTGTTTCCAATGAAATCCTCAATGAGGTCCAAATATCCACTTGCAGACTTTACAAACTGAGTGTTTCCAAACTGCTATATGAAAAGAAAGGTTAAACTGCGTGAGTGGAACGCACACATCACAAAGTAGTTTCTGAGAATGATTCTCTCTAGTTTTGATACGCAGATATTTCCTTTTCTACCGATGGCCCCAAAGCACATGAAATCTCCACTTGCAAATTCCACAAAAAGAGGGTTTCGAATCTGCTCTGTGTAAAGGAAGGTTCAACTCTGTGAGTCGAAAGCACACAACCCAAAGAAGTTACTGAGTATTCTTCAGTCTAGCATTAGATGAAGAAATCCCGCTTCCAATGAAATCCTCAAAGAGGTCCAAATATCCACTTGCAGACTTTACAAATATGTTTTTCCAAACTGTTCTATTAAAAGAAAGGTTAAACTCTGTGAGTGGAACGCACACATCACAAATGGTTTCTGAGAATGATTCTCTGTAGTTTTTATACGAAGATATTTCCTTTTCTTCCGTTGGCCCCAAAGCGCATGAAATCTCCACTTGCAAATCCCACAAAAAGAGTGTTAGGAATCTGCTCTGTGTAAAGGAAGGTACAACTCACAGAGTTGAACACACACAACCCAAATAAGTTAGTGAGAATTCTTCTTTCCAGCATCAGATGAAGAAATCCCGTTTCCAACGAATTCCACAAAGAGGTCCAAATATCCACTTTCAGACCTTTCAAACTGAGTGTTTCCAAGCTGCTCTATGAAAATAAAGGTAGAAATCTGTGAGTGGAATGCACACATCACAAAGTGGTTTCTTAGAATTATTCTCTCTAGTTTTGATACGCAGATATTTCCATTTCTACCGTTGGCCCCAAATCGCTTGAAATATCCACTTGCAAATTCCACAAAAAGAGGGTTTCGAAACTGCTCTGTGTAAAGGAAGGTTCAACTCTGTGAGTCAAAAACACGCAATCCAAAGAAGTTACTGAGAATTCTTCTGTCTAGCATTAGATGAAGAAATCCCGTTTCCAATCAAATCCTGAAAGAGGTCCAAATATCCACTTGCAGACTTTACAAACAGAGCGTTTCCAAAGTGCTCTATGAAAAGAAAGGTTAAACTCTGTGAGGGGAACGCACACATCACCAAGTGGTTTCTGAGAATGATTCTCTCTAGTTTTTATACGCAGATATTTCCTTTTCTACCGTTGGCCCAAAAGCGCTTGAAATCTCCACTTGCAAATTCCACAAAAAGAGGGTTTCAAATCTGCTCTGTCTTAAGAAGGTTCAACTCTGTTAGTTGAACACACGCAACCCAAAGAAGTTACTGAGAATTCTTCTGTCCAGCATTAGATGAAGAAATCCCGTTTCCAACGAAATCCTCAAAGAGGTCCAAATATCCTCTTGCAGACTTTACAAACTGAGTGTTTCCAAACTGCTCAATGAAAAGAAAGGTTAAACTCTGTGAGTGGAACACACACACCACAAAGTGGTTTCTGAGAATGATTCTCTCTAGTTTTTATACGCAGATATTTCCTTTTCTACCGTTGGCCCCAAAGCACTTGAAATCTCCACTTGCAAATTCCACAGAAAGAGGGTTTCAAATCTGCTCTGTCCTAAGGAAGGTTCAACTCTGTGAGTTGAACACTCGCAACCCAAAGAAGTTACTGAGAATTCTTCTGTCCAGCATGAGATGAAGAAATCCTGTTTCCAACGATATCCTCAAAGAGGTCCAAATATCCAATTGCAGACTTTACAAACTGAGTGTTTCCAAACTGCTCTATGAAAAGTAAGGTTAAACTCTGTGAGTGGAATGCACACATCACAAAGTGGTTTCTGAGTATGATTCTCTGTGGTTTTTATACGAAGATATTTCCTTTTCTTCCGTTGGCCCCAAAATGCATGAAATCTCCAAATGCAAATTCCACAAAAGGAGGGTTACGAATCTGCTCTGTGTAAGGAAAGGTTCAACTCTGTGAGTTGAACACACTCAACCTAAAGAAGTTACTGAGTATTCTTCTGTCTAGCATCAGAAGAAGAAATCCCGTTTCCAACGAAATCCTCAAAGAGGTCCAAATATCCATTTGCAGACTTTACAAACTGAGTGTTTCCGAACTGCTCTATGAAAAGAAAGGTTAAACTCTGTGAGTGGAACGCACACATCACAAAGTGGTTTCTGAGAATGATTCTCTCTAGTTTTGATACGCAGATATTTCCATTTCTACGGTGGGCCCCAAAGCGCATGAAATCTCCACTTGCATATTCCACAGAAAGAGGGTTTCGAATCTGCTCTGTGTAAAGGAAGGTTCAACTCTGTGAGTCAAAAACACGCAACCCAAAGAAGTTACTGAGAATTCTTATGTCTAGCATTAGATGAAGAAATCCCGTTTCCAATGAAATCCTCAAAGAGGTCCAAATATCCACTTGCAGACTTTACAAACTGAGTGTTTCCAAACTGCTCTATGAAAAGAAAGGTTAAACTGTGTGAGTGGAACGCACACATCACAAAGTGGTTTCTGAGAATGATTCTCTCTAGTTTTGATACGCAGATATTTCCTTTTCTACCATTGGCCCCAAAGCTCATGAAATCTCCACTTGCAAATTCCACAAAAAGAGGGTTTCTAATCTGCTCTGTGTAAAGGAAGGTTCAACTCTGTGAGTCGAAAACACACAACCCAAAGAAGTTACTGAGTATTCTTCTGTCTAGCATTAGACGAAGAAATCCCGCTTCCAATGAAATCCTCAAAGAGGTCCAAATATCCACTTGCAGACTTTACAAATATGTGTTTCCAAACTGCTCTATGAAAAGAGAGGTTATACTCTGTGAGTGGAACGCACACATCACAAATGCTTTCTGAGAATGATTCTCTGTAGTTTTTATACGAAGATATTTCCTTTTCTTCCGTTGGCCCCAAAGCGCATGAAATCTCCACTTGCAAATCCCACAAAAAGAGTGTTAGGAATCTGCTCTGTGTAAAGGAAGGTACAACTCACAGAGTTGAACACACACAACCCAAAGAAGTTAGTGAGAATTCTTCTTTCTAGCATCAGATGAAGAAATCCCGTTTCCAACGAATTCCACAAAGAGGTCCAAATATCCACTTTCAGACCTTTCAAACTGAGTGTTTCCAAGCTGCTCTATGAAAATAAAGGTAGAAATCTGTGAGTGGAATGCACACATCACAAAGTGGTTTCTTAGAATTATTCTCTCTAGTTTTGATACGCAGATATTTCCATTTCTACCGTTGGCCCCAAATCGCTTGAAATATCCACTTGCAAATTCCACAAAAAGAGGGTTTCGAAACTGCTCTGTGTAAAGGAAGGTTCAACTCTGTGAGTCGAAAACACGCAACCCAAAGAAGTTACTGAGAATTCTTCTGTCTAGCATTAGATGAAGAAATCCCATTTCTAATCAAATCCTGAAAGAGGTCCAAATATCCACTTGCAGACTTTACAAACAGAGCGTTTCCAAAGTGCTCTATGAAAAGAAAGGTTAAACTCTGTGAGGGGAACGCACACATCACCAAGTGGTTTCTGAGAATGATTCTCTCTAGTTTTTATACGCAGATATTTCCTTTTCTACCGTTGGCCCAAAAGCGCTTGAAATCTCCACTTGCAAATTCCACAAAAAGAGGGTTTCAAATCTGCTCTGTCTTAAGAAGGTTCAACTCTGTTAGTTGAACACACGCAACCCAAAGAAGTTACTGAGAATTCTTCTGTCCAGCATTAGATGAAGAAATTCCGTTTCAAACGAAATGCTCAAAGAGGTCCAAATATCCTCTTGCAGACTTTACAAACTGAGTGTTTCCAAACTGCTCAATGAAAAGAAAGGTTAAACTCTGAGAGTAGAACACACACCACAAAGTGGTTTCTGAGAATGATTCTCTCTAGTTTTTATACGCAGATATTTCCTTTTCTACCGTTGGCCCCAAAGCACTTGAAATCTCCACTTGCAAATTCCACAGAAAGAGGGTTTCAAATCTGCTCTGTCCTAAGGAAGGTTCAACTCTGTGAGTTGAACACTCGCAACCCAAAGAAGTTACTGAGAATTCTTCTGTCCAGCATGAGATGAAGAAATCCTGTTTCCAACGATATCCTCAAAGAGGTCCAAATATCCAATTGCAGACTTTACAAACTGAGTGTTTCCAAACTGCTCTATGAAAAGTAAGGTTAAACTCTGTGAGTGGAATGCACACATCACAAAGTGGTTTCTGAGTATGATTCTCTGTGGTTTTTTTACGAAGATATTTCCTTTTCTTCCGTTGGCCCCAAAATGCATGAAATCTCCAAATGCAAATTCCACAAAAGGAGGGTTACGAATCTGCTCTGTGTAAAGAAAGGTTCAACTCTGTGAGTTGAACACACTCAACCTAAAGAAGTTACTGAGTATTCTTCTGTCTAGCATCAGATGAAGAAATCCCGTTTCCAACGAAATCCTCAAAGAGGTCCAAATATCCATTTGCAGACTTTACAAACTGAGTGTTTCCGAACTGCTCTATGAAAAGAAAGGTTAAACTCTGTGAGTGGAACGCACACATCACAAAGTGGTTTCTGAGAATGATTCTCTCTAGTTTTGATACGCAGATATTTCCTTTTCTACGGTGGGCCCCAAAGCGCATGAAATCTCCACTTGCATATTCCACAGAAATAGGGTTTCGAATCTGCTCTGTGTAAAGGAAGGTTCAACTCTGTGAGTCAAAAACACGCAACCCAAAGAAGTTACTGAGAATTCTTATGTCTAGCATTAGATGAAGAAATCCCGTTTCCAATGAAATCCTCAAAGAGGTCCAAATATCCACTTGCAGACTTTACAAACTGAGTGTTTCCAAACTGCTCTATGAAAAGAAAGGTTAAACTGTGTGAGTGGAACGCACACATCACAAAGTGGTTTCTGAGAATGATTCTCTCTAGTTTTGATACGCAGATATTTCCTTTTCTACCATTGGCCCCAAAGCTCATGAAATCTCCACTTGCAAATTCCACAAAAAGAGGGTTTCGAATCTGCTCTGTGTAAAGGAAGGTTCAACTCTGTGAGTCGAAAACACACAACCCAAAGAAGTTACTGAGTATTCTTCTGTCTAGCATTAGACGAAGAAATCCCGCTTCCAATGAAATCCTCAAAGAGGTCCAAATATCCACTTGCAGACTTTACAAATATGTGTTTCCAAACTGCTCTATGAAAAGAGAGGTTAAACTCTGTGAGTGGAACGCACACATCACAAATGCTTTCTGAGAATGATTCTCTGTAGTTTTTATACGAAGATATTTCCTTTTCTTCCGTTGGCCCCAAAGCGCATGAAATCTCCACTTGCAAATCCCACAAAAAGAGTGTTAGGAATCTGCTCTGTGTAAAGGAAGGTACAACTCACAGAGTTGAACACAAACAACCCAAAGAAGTTAGTGAGAATTCTTCTTTATAGCATCAGATGAAGAAATCCCGTTTCCAACGAAATCCACAAAGAGGTCCAAACATCCACTTTCAGACTTTACAAACTTAGTGTTTCCAAGCTGCTCTATGAAAATAAAGGTAGAACTCTGTGAGTGGAATGCACACATCACAAAGTGGTTTCTGAGAATGATTCTCTCTAGTTTTGATACGCAGATATTTCCATTTCTACCGTTGGCCCCAAATCGCTTGAAATATCCAGTTGCAAATTCCACAAAAAGAGGGTTTCGAAACTGCTCTGTGTAAAGGAAGGTTCAACTCTGTAAGTCGAAAACATGCAACCCAAAGAAGTTACTGAGAATTCTTCTGTCTAGCATTAGATGAAGAAATCCCGTTTCCAATCAAATCCTGAAAGAGGTCCAAGTATCCACTTGCAGACTTTACAAACAGAGTGTTTCCAAAGTGCTCTATGAAAAGAAAGGTTGGCCAGGCGCGGTGGCTCACGCTTGTAATCCCAGCACTTTGGGAGGCCGAGGCGGGCGGATCACGAAGTCAGGTGATCGAGACCATCCTGGCTAACACAGTGAAACCCCGTCTCTACTAAAAAATACAAAAAATTAGCCGGGCGTGGTGGCGGGTGCCTGTAGTCCCAGCTACGCGGGAGGCTGAGGCAGGAGAATGGCGTGAACACGGGAGGCGGAGCTTACAGTGAGCCGAGATCGCGCCACTGCACTCCAGCCTGGGCGACAGAGCGAGAATCCGTCTCAAAAAAAAAAAAAAAAAAAAAAAAAAAAAAAAAAAAGAAGGGTTAAACTCTGTGAGGGGAATGCACACATCACCAAGTGGTTTCTGAGAATGATTCTCTCTGGTTTTTAAACGCAGATATTTCCTTTTCTACCGTTGGCCCCAAAGCGCTTGAAATCTCCACTTGCAAATTCCACAAAAAGAGGGTTTCAAATCTGCTCTGTCTTAAGAAGGTTCAACTCTGTTAGTTGAACAAACGCAACCCAAAGAAGTTACTGAGAATTCTTCTGTCCAGCATGAGATGAAGAAATCCTGTTTCCAACGATATCCTCAAAGAGGTCCAAATATCCAACTGCAGACTTTACAAACTGAGTGTTTCCAAACTGCTCTATGAAAAGTAAGGTTAAACTCTGTGAATGGAATGCACACATCACAACGTGGTTTCTGAGTATGATTCTCTGTGGTTTTTATACGAAGATATTTCCTTTTCTTCCGTTGGCCCCAAAATGCATGAAATCTCCAAATGCAAATTCCACAAAAGGAGGGTTACGAATCTGCTCTGTGCAAAGGAAGGTTCAACTCTGTAAGTTGAACACACTCAACCTAAAGAAGTTACTGAGTATTCTTCTGTCTAGCATCAGATGAAGAAATCCCGTTTCCAACGAAATCCTCAAAGAGGTCCAAATATCCATTTGCAGACTTTACAAACTGAGTGTTTCCGAACTGCTCTATGAAAAGAAAGGTTAAACTCTGTGAGTGGAACGCACACATCACAAAGTGGTTTCTGAGAATGATTCTCTCCAGTTTTGATACGCAGATATTTCCTTTTCTACCGCTGGCCCCAAAGCACATGAAATCTCCACTTGCAAATTCCACAAAAAGAGGGTTTCGAATCTGCTCTGTGTAAAGGAAGGTTCAACTCTGTGAGTCGAAAACACACAACCCAAAGAAGTTACCGAGTATTCTTCTGTATAGCATTAGACGAAGAAATCCCGCTTCCAATGAAATCCTCAAAGAGGTCCAAATATCCACTTGCAGACTTTACAAATATGTGTTTCCAAACTGCTCTATGAAAAGAGAGGTTAAACTCTGTGAGTGGAACGCACACATCACAAATGGTTTCTGAGAATGATTCTCTGTAGTTTTTATACGAAGATATTTCCTTTTCTTCCGTTGGCCCCAAAGCGCATGAAATCTCCACTTGCAAATCCCACAAAAACAGTGTTAGGAATCTGCTCTGTGTAAAGGAAGCTACAACTCACAGAGTTGAACACACACAACCCAAAGAAGTTAGTGAGAATTCTTCTTTCTAGCATCAGATGAAGAAATCCCGTTTCCAACGAAATCCACAAAGAGGTCCAAATATCCACTTTCAGACTTTACAAACTGAGTGTTTCCAAGCTGCTCTATGAAAATAAAGGTAAAACTCTGTGAGTGGAATGCACACATCACAAAGTGGTTTCTGAGAATGATTCTCTCTAGTTTTGATACGCAGATATTTCCATTTCTACCGTTGGCCCCAAATCGCTTGAAATATCCAGTTGCAAATTCCACAAAAAGAGGGTTTCGAAACTGCTCTGTGTAAAGGAAGGTTCAACTCTGTGAGTCGAAAACACGCAACCCAAAGAAGTTACTGAGAATTCTTCTGTCTAGCATTAGATGAAGAAATCCCGTTTCCAATCAAATCCTGAAAGAGGTCCAAATATCCACTTGCAGACTTTACAAACAGAGTGTTTCCAAAGTGCTCTATGAAAAGAAAGGTTAAACTATGTGAGGGGAATGCACACATCACCAAGTGGTTTCTGAGAATGATTCTCTCTGGTTTTTATACGCAGATATTTCCTTTTCTACCGTTGGCCCCAAAGCGCTTGAAATCTCCACTTGCAAATTCCACAAAAAGAGGGTTTCAAATCTGCTCTATCTGAAGAAGGTTCAACTCTGTTAGTTGAACACACGCAACCCAAAGAAGTTACTGAGAATTCTTCTGTCCAGCATTAGATGAAGAAATCCCGTTTCAAACGAAATCCTCAAAGAGGTCCAAATATCCTCTTGCAGACTTTACAAACTGAGTGTTTCCAAACTGCTCAATGAAAAGAAAGGATAAACTCTGTGAGTGGAACACACACATCACAAAGTGGTTTCTGAGAATGATTCTCTCTAGTTTTTATACGCAGATATTTCCTTTTCTACCATTGGCCCCAAAGCGCTTGAAATCTCCACTTGCAAATTCCACAGAAAGAGGGTTTCAAATCTGCTCTGTCCTAAGGAAGGTTCAACTCTGTGAGTTGAACACACGCAACCCAAAGAAGTTACTGAGAATTCTTCTGTCCAGCAGGAGATGAAGAAATCCTGTTTCCAACGATATCCTCAAAGAGGTGCAAATATCCAATTGCAGACTTTACAAACTGAGTGTTTCCAAACTGCTCTATGAAAAGTAAGGTTAAACGCTGTGAGTGGAACGCACACATCACAAAGTGGTTTCTGAGTATGATTCTGTGTAGTTTTTATACGAAGATATTTCCTTTTCTACCGTTGGCCCCAAAGCACATGAAATCACCACTTGCAAATTCCACAAAAAGAGGGTTTCGAATCTGCTCTGTGTAAAGGAAGGTTCAACTCTGTGAGTCCAAAACACTCAACCCAAAGAAGTTACTGAGAATTCTTCTGTCTAGCATTAGATGAAGAAATCCCGCTTCCAATGAAATCCTCAAAGAGGTCCAAATATCCAGTTGCAGACTTTACAAATATGTGTTTCCAAACTGCTCTATGAAAAGAGAGGTTAAACTCTGTGAGTGGAACCCACACATCACAAATGGTTTCTGAGAATGATTCTCTGCAGTTTTTATACGAAGATATTTCCTTTTCTTCCGTTGGCCCCAAAGCGCATGAAATCTACACTTGCAAATTCCACAAAAAGTGGGTTAGGAATCTGCTCTGTGTAAAGGAAGGTACAACTCACAGAGTTGAACACACACAACCCAAAGATGTTAGAGAGAATTCTTCTTTCTAGCATCTGATGAAAAAATCCTGTTTCCAACGAAATCCTCAAAGATGTCCAAATATCCACTTTCAGACTTTACAAACTGAGTGTTTCCAAGCTGCTCTATGAAAATAAAGGTAGAACTCTGTGAGTGGAATGCACACATCACAAAGTGGTTTCAGAGAATGATTCTCTCTAGTTTTGATAAGCAGATATTTCCATTTCTACCGTTGGCCCCAAATCGCTTGAAATATCCAGTTGCAAATTCCACAAAAAGAGGGTTTCGAATCTCCTCTGAGTAAAGGAAGGTTCAACTCTGTGTGTTGAAAACACGCAACCCAAAGAAGTTACTGAGAATTCTTCTGTCTAGCATTAGATGAAGAAATCCCGTTTCCAAAGAAATCCTGAAAGAGGTCCAAATATCCACTTGCAGACTTAACAAACAGAGAGTCTCCAAAGTGCTCTATGAAAAGAAAGGTTAAACTCTGTGAGGGGAACGCACACATCACAAAGTGGTTTCTGAGAATGATGCTTTCTAGTTTTTATATGCAGATATTTCCTTTTCTACCGTTGGCAACAAAGCGCTTGAAATCTCCACTTGCAAATTCCACAGAAAGAGGGTTTCAAATCTGCTCTGTCCTAAGGAAGGTTCAACTCCGTGAGTTGAACACACGCAACCCAAAGAAGTTACTGAGAATTCTTTTGCCCAGCATGAGATGAAGAAATCCTGTTGATAACGATATCCTCAAAGAGGTCCAAATATCCACTTGCAGACTTTACAAACTGAGTGTTTCCAAACTGCTGTATGAAAAGTAAGGTTAAACACTGTGAGTGGAACGCACACATCACAAAGTGGTTTCTGAGTATGATTCTCTGTAGTTTTTATACCAAGATATTTCCTTTTCTTCCGTTGGCCCCAAAATGCATGAAATCTCCAAATGCAAATTCCACAAAAAGAGGGTTACGAATCTGCTCTGTGTAAAGGAAGGTTCAACTCTGTGAGTTGAACACACTCAACCTAAAGAAGTTACTGAGTATTCTTCTGTCTAGCATCAGATGAAGAAATCCCGTTTCCAATGAAATCCTCAAAGCGGTCCAAATATCCACTTGCATACTTTACAAACTGAGTGTTTCTGAACTGCTCTATGAAAAGAAAGGTTAAACTCTGTGAGTGGAACGCACACATCACAACGTGGTTTCTGAGAATTATTCTCTGTAGTTTTTATAGGAAGATATTTCCTTTTCTTCCGCTGGCCCCAAATCGCATGAAATCTCTACTCGCAAATTCCACAAAAAGAGGGTTTCGAATCTGCTCTCTGTAAAGGAAGGTTCATCTCTGTGAGTGGAACACACGCAACCCAAAGAAGTTACTGAGAATTCCTCTGTCTACCATTAGATGAAGAAATCCCGTTTCCAATGAAATCTTCAAAGAGGTCCAAATATCCACTTGCAGACTTTACAAACTGAGTGTTTCCAAACTGCTCAATGAAAAGAAAGGTTAAACTCTGTGAGTGGAACGCACACAACACAAAGTGGTTTCTGAGAATCATTCTCTCTAGTTTTAATACGCAGATATTTCCTTTTCTTCCGTTGGCCACAAAGCGCAT
Source organism: Gorilla gorilla gorilla (assembly GCF_029281585.2). Lineage (NCBI taxonomy): Eukaryota > Metazoa > Chordata > Mammalia > Primates > Hominidae > Gorilla > Gorilla gorilla. Next base: position 66,830,168 of record NC_073230.2, on the reverse strand, counting down.
GAAATCTCCACTTGCAAATTCCACAAAAAGATGGTTTCAAATATGCTCTCTCTAAAGGAAGGTTCAACTCTGTGAGATGAACACACACAACCCAAAGAAGTTACTGAGAATTCTTCTATCCAGCATTAGATGAAGAAATCCCGTTTCCAACGAAATCTTCAAAGAGGTCCAAATATCCACTTGTAGACTTTACAAACTGAGTGTTTGCAAACTGCTCTATAAAAAGAAAGATTAAACTCTGCGAGTGGAATGCACACATCACAAAGTGGTTTCTGAGAATGATTTTCTCCACTTTTTATATGCAGATATTTCCATTTCTACCGTTGGCCCCAAAGCGCTTGAAATCTCCACCTGCAAATTCCACAAAAAGAGGGTTTCAAATCTGCTCTGTCTAAAGGATGGCTTATCTCTGTGGGTTGAACACACACAACCCAAAGAAGTTACTGAGAATTCCTCTGTCTAGCATTAGATGAAGAAATCCCGTTTCCAACGAAATCCTCAAAGAGGTCTAAATATCCACTTGCAGACTTTACAAACTGACTGTTTCCAAACTGCTCTATGAAAGGAAAGGTTAAACTCTGTGAGTGGGATGCACACATCACAAAGCAGTTTCTGAGAATGATTCTCTGTAGTTTTTATACGAAGATATTTCCTTTTCCTCCGTCGGCCCCAAACACACGAAATCTCCACTTGCAAATTCCACAAAAAGTGGGCTTCGAATCTGCTCTGTGTAAAGGAAGATTCAACTCTGTGAGTTGAGCACACGCAACCTAAACAAGTTACTGAGAATTCTTCTGTCCAGCCTTAGATGAAGAAATCCCGTTTCCAACGAAATTCTCAAAGAGGTCCAAATATGCACCTGCACACTTTACAAACTGAGTGTTTCCGAACTGCTCTATGAAAAGAAAGGTTAAACTCTGTGAGTGGAATGCACACATCACAAAGTGGTTTCTGAGAATTATTTTCTGTTATTTTTATATGAAGATATTTCCTTTTCTTCCGTTGGCCCCAAAGCGAATGAAATCCCCTCTTGCAAATTCCACAAAAAGAGAGTTTCTAATCTCCTCTGTGTAAAGGAAGGTTCAACTCTGTGAGGCGAATACACGCAACTCAAGGAAGTTACCGAGAATTATTCTGTCTAGCATTAGATGAAGAAATCCTGTTTCCAATGAAATCCTGAAAGTGGTCCAAATATCCACTTGCAGACTTTACAAATTGAGTGTTTACAAACAGCTCTATGAAAACAAAGGTTAAACTCCGTGAGTGGAATGCACAGATCACAAAGTGGTTTCTGAGAATGATTCTCTCTAGTTTTTATACACAGATATTTCCTTTCCTAACGTTGGCATCAAAGCGCTTGAAGTCTCCACTTCCAAATTCCACAAAAAGAGGGTTTCGAATCTGCTCTGTGTAATGGAAGGTTCTACTCTGTGAGTTGAACACGCGCAACCCAAAGAAGTTACTGAGAATTCCTCTGTCTAGCATTAGATGAAGAAATCCCGTTTCCAACGAAATCCTCAAAGAGGTCCAAATATACACTTGCAGACTTTACAAACTGAGTGTTTCCAAACTGCTCTACGAAAAGAAAGGTTAAACTCTGTGTGTGGAAAGCACACATCACAAATTGGTTGCTGAGAATGATTCTCTCTAGTTTATATACGCAGATACTTCCTTTTCTATCGTTGGCCCCAGAGCTGTTGAAATCTCCACTTGCAAATTCAACAAAAAGAGGGTTTCAAATCTGCTCTGTCTAAGGGAAGGCTCAACCCTGTGAGTTGAACACATGCAACCCAAAGAAGTTACTGAGAATTCTTCTGTCCAGCATTAGATGAAGAAATCCCGTTTCCAACGAAATCCTCAAAGAGGTCCAAATATACACTTGCAGACTTTAAAAACTGAGTGTTTCCAAACTGCTCTATTAAAAGAAAGGTTAAACTCTGTGAGTGGAAGGCACACATCACAAAGTGGGTTCTGAGAATGATTCTCTCTAGTTTTGATACACAGATATTTCCTTTTCTACCGTTGGCCCCAAAGCGCATGAAATCTCCACTTGCAAATTCCACAAAAAGAGGGTTTCGAATCTGCTCTGTGTAAAGGAAGGTTCAACTCTGTGAGTCAAAAACACGCAACCAAAGGAGTTACTGAGAAATCTTCTGTCTAGCATTAGATGAAGAAATCCCGCTTCCAATGAAATCCTCAAAGAGGTCCAAATATCCAATTGCATACTTCAAAAACTGAGTGTTTGCAAACTTCTCTATGAAAAGTAAGGTTAAACTACGTCTGTGGAACGCACACATCACAAAGTGGTTTCTGAGAATGATTCTCTCTAATTTTTATACGCTGATAGTTCTTTTTCAACCGTTGGCCCAAAAGCGCATGAAATCTCCACTTGCAAATTCCACAAAAAGAGGGTTTCGAATCTGCTCTGTGTAAAGGAAGGTTCAACTCTGTGAGTCGAAAACATGCAACCCAAAGAAGTTACTGAGAATTCTTCTGTCTAGCATAAGTTGAAGAAATCCCGTTTCCAATGAAATCCTCAAAGAGGTCCAAATATCCGCTTGCAGACATTACAAACTGAGTGTTTCCAAACTGCTCTATGAAAAGAAAGGTTAAACTCTGTGAGTGGAACGCACACATCACAAAGTGGTTTCTGAGAATGATTCTATCTAGTTTATATACGCAGATACCACCTTTTATATCGTTGTCCCCAAAGCGGTTGAGATCTCCACTTGCAAATTCCACAAAAAGAGGGTTTCGAATCTGCTCTGTGTAAGGGAAGGTTCAACTCTGTGAGTCAAACACACGCAACCCAAAGAAGTTCCTGAGAATTCTTCTGTCTAGCATTAGATGAAGAAATCCCGTTTCCAATGAATTCCTCAAAGAGGTCCAAATATCCAAATGCAGACTTTACAAACTGAGTGTTTCCACACTGCTCTATGAAAAGTAAGGTTAAACTCTGTGAGTGCAATGCACACATCACAAAGTGGTTTCTGAGACTGATTCTCTCTAATTTTCAAATGCAGATAGTTCCTTTTCTATCGTTGGCCCCAAAGCGGTTGAGATCTCCACTTGCAAATTCCACAAAAAGAGTGCTTCACTTCTGCTCTGTCTAAAGGAAGGTTCAATTATGTGAGTTGAACACTCGCATCCCAAAGAAGTTACTGAGAATTCTTCTGTCCGGCATTAGATGAAGAAATCCCGTTTCCAATGAAATAACAATAGAGGTCCAAATTTCCACTTGCAGACTTTACAAACTGAGTGTTTCCAAACTGGTCTATGAAAAGAAAGGTTAAACTCTGTGAGTGGAACGCACACATCACAAAGTGGTTTCTGAGAATGATTCTCTCTAGTTTTTACACGCAGATATTTCCTTTTCTACCATAGGCCCCAAAGTGAATGAAATCTCCACTTGTAAATTCCAGAAAAAGAGGGTTTTAAATCTGCTCTGTCTAAAGGATAGTTCAACTCTGTGAGTTGAACACACGCAACCCAAAAAAGTTACTGAGAATTCTTCTGTCCCGCATTAGATGAACAAATCCCGTTTCCAACGAAATCCTCAAAGAGGTCAAAATATCCACTTGCAGACTTTACAAACTGAGTGTTTCCAAACTGGTCTATGAAAAGAAAGGTTAAACTCTGTGAGTGGAACGCACACATCACAAAGTGGTTTCTGAGAATGATTCTCTCTAGTTTTTACACGCAGATATTTCCTTTTCTACCATAGGTCCCAAAGTGAATGAAATCTCCACTTGCAAATTCCACAAAAAGAGGGTTTCGATTCTGCTCTGTGTAAGAGAAGGTTCATCTCTGTGAGTGGAACACACGCTGACCAAAGAAGTTGCAGAGAATTCTTCTGTCTAGCATTAGATGAAGAAATCCCGTTTCCAATGAAATCCTCAAAGAGGTCCAAATATCCACTTACAGACTTTACAAACTGAGTGTTTCCAAACTGCTCTATGAAAAGAAAGCTTAAACTCTGTGAGTGGAACGCACACATCACAAAGTGGTTTCTGAGAATGATTCTCTCTAATTTTTATACGCAGATATTTCCTTTTCTACAGTTGGCCCCAAAGTGCTTGAAATCTCCTCTTGCAAATTCCACAAAAAGAGGGCTTCAAATCTGCTCTGTCTAAAGGAAGCTTCAACTATGTGAGTAGAACACACGCAACTCAAAGAAGTTACTGAGAATTCTTCTGTCTAGCATTAGATGAAGAAATACCGTTTCCAACGAAATCCTCAAAGAGGTCCAAATATACACTTACAGACACTATAAACAGAGTGTTTGCAAACTGCTCTATGAAAAGAAACGTTAAACTCTGTGAGTGGAATGCACACATCACAAAGTGGTTTTTGAGAATGATTCTCTGTAGTTTTTATACGAAGATATTTCCTTTTCTTCCGTTGGCCCGAAAGTGCATGAAATCTCCACTTGCAAATTTCACAAAAGAGGGTTTCGAATCTGCTCTCTGTGAAGGAAAGTTCAACTCTGTGAGTTGAACACACGCAACCCAAAGAAGTTACTGAGAATTCCTCTGTATAGCATTAGATGAAGATATCCCGTTTCCAACGAAATCCTCAGAGAGATCCAAATATCCACTTGCAGATTTTACAAACTGAATGTTTCCAAACTGCTCTATGAAAACAAATGCTAAACTCTGTGAGTGGAACGCACACATCAGAAAGTGGTTTATGAGAATTATTCTCTCTAGTTTTTATAGGCAGATATTTCCTTTTCTTCCGTTGGCCCCAAAGCGCATGAAAGCTCCAATTGCAAATTCCACAAAAAAGTGTTTCGAATCTGCTCTGTGTAAAGGAAGGTTCAACTCTGTGAGTCGAACACACGCAACCCAAAGAAGTTACTGAGAATTCTTCTGTCCAGGATTAGATGAAGAAATCCCGTTTCCAACGAAATCCTCAAAGAAGTCCAAATATCCTCTTGCAGACTTTACAAACTGAATGTTTCCAAACTGCTCTATGAAAAGAAAGGTTAAACTCTGTGAGTGGAATGCACAGATCCAAAGTGGTTTCTGAGAATGATTCTCTGTAGTTTTTATACGAAGATATTTCCTTTTCTTCCGTTGGCCCAAAAGCACATGAAATCGCCACTTGCAAATTCCACAAAAAGAGGGTTTCGAATCTGCTCTTTGCAAAGAAGGTTCATCTGTGTGAGTTGAACACATGCAACCCAAAGAAGTTACTGAGAAATCTTCTGTCCAGCATTAGATGAAAAAATCCCGTTTCCAACAAAACCCTCAAAGAGGTCCAAATATCCACTACAGACTTTACAAACACAGTGTTTCCAAGCAGCTCTGTGAAAAGAAAGGTTGAACTCTGTGAGTGGAACGCACACATCCCAAAGTAGTTTCTCAGAACGATCCTCTCCAGTTTTATACGAAGATATTTCCTTTTCTTCCGTTGGACCCAAAGCGCATGAAATCTCCACTTGCAAATTCCACAAATAGAGGGTTTCGAATCTGCTCTGTGTAAAGGAAGGATCAACTCTGTGAGTTGAACACACGCAACCCAAAGAAGTTACGGAGAATTCTTCTGTCTGGCATTAGATGACGAAATCCCGTTTCCAACAAAATCCTCAAAGAGGTCCAAATATCCACTTGCAGACTTTAAAAACTGAGTGTTTCAAATCTGCTCTATGAAAAGAAAGGTTAAACTCTGTGCGTGGAACGCACACATCACAAAGTGGTTTCTGAGAATTATTCTCTCTAGTTTTTATAAGCAGATATTTCCTTTTCTACTGTTGTCCACAAAGCGCTTGAAATCTCCACTTGCATATTCCACAAAAAGAGGGTTTCAAATCTTCTCTGTCTAAAGGAATGTTCAACTCTGTGAGTTGAACACACACAACCCAAAGAAGTTACTGAGAATTCTTCTGTCTAGCATTAGATGAAGAAATCCCGTTTCCAACGAAATCCTCAAAGAGGTCCAAATAACCACTTGCAGACTTTACATACAGAGTGTTTCCAAACTGCTCTATGAAAACAAAGGTTAAACTCTGTGAGTGGAATGCACACATCACAAAGTTGTTTCTGAGAATGATTCTGTCTAGTTTTTATACGCAGATATTTTCTTTTCTACCGTTGGCCCCAAAGTGCATGAAATCTCCAATTGCAAATTCCACAAAAAGAGGGTTTTGGATCTGCTCTGTGAAAAGGAAGGTTCAAATATGTGAGTTGAACACACGCAACACAAAGAAGTTGCGGAGAATTCTTCTGCCTGGCATTAGATGAAGAAATCCCTTTTCCAACGAAATCCACAAAGAGGTCCAAATATCCACTTGAAGACATTAAAAACTGAGTGCTTCCAAACTGCTCTATGAAAAGAAAGGTTAAACTCTGTGAGTGGAACAGACACCTCACAAAGTGTTTTCAGAGAATGATTCTCTCTAGTTTTTATACGTAGATATTTGCTTTTCTTCGGTTCGCCCCAAAGAACATGAAATCTCCACTTGCAAATTCCACAAAAGGAAGGTTTCTAATCTCCTCTGTCTAAAGGAAGGTTCAACTCTGTGAGTTGAACACACGCAACCCAAAGAAGTTACTGAGAATTCTTCTGTCCAGCATTAGATGAAGAAATCCCATTTCCAACGAAATCCTCAAAGAGGTCCAAATATCCACTTACAGACTTTACAACCTGAGTGGTTCCAAACTCCTCTATGAAAAGGAAGTTTAAACTCTGTGAGTGGAATGCACACATCACAAAGTGGATTCTGAGAATTATTCTGTGTAGTTTTTATATGAAGATATTTCCTTTTCTTCTGTTGGCCCCAAAGCGCATGAAATCGACACTTGCAAATTCCACAAAAAGAGGGTTTCCAATCTGCTCTGTCTAAAGGAAGGTTCAACTCTGTGAGTTGAACACACGCATCCCAAAGAAGTTACTGAGAATTCTTCTGTCCAGCATTAGATGAAGAAATCCCGTTTCCAACGAAATCCTCAAAGAGGTCCATATATCCACTTCAGGCTTTACAAACAGAGTGATTCCAAACTGCTCTATGAAAAGAAAGGTTAAACTCTTTGAGTGGAACGAACATATCACAAAGTTGTTTCTGAGAATGATTCTCTCTAGTATTTATACGCAGATATTTCCTTTTCTACCATTGGCCCCAAAGCGCTTTAAATCTTGACCTGCAAATTCCAGAAAAAGAATATTTGAATTCTCGCCTGTCTAAAGTAAGGTTCAACTCTGTGAGTTGAACACACGCAACCCATAGAAGTTACTGAGAATTCTTCTGTCTAGCATTAGATGAAGAAATTCCGTTTCCAATGAAATTCTCAAAGAGGTCCAAATATCCACTTGCCGATTTTACAGAGTGTTTGCAAACTACTCTATGAGAAGAAAGGTTAAACTCTGTGAGTGGAATTCACACATCCCAAAGTGGTTTCTGAGAATGATTCTCTCTAGTTTTTATAAGCATATATTTCCTTTTCTACCATTGGCCCCAACGAGCTTGAAATAGTCACTTGCAAATTCCACAAAAAGAGGGTTTCAAATCTGCTCTCTGTAAAGAAAGGTTCAACTCTGTGAGTTGAACACACGCAACCCAAAGAAGTTACTGAGAATTCTTCTGTCTAGCATTAGATGAAGAAATTCCGTTTGCAATGAAATTCTCAAAGAGGTCCAAATATCCACTTGCAGACTTTACAAACTGAGTGTTTCCAAACTGCTCTATGGAAAGAAAGGTCAATCTCTGTGAGTGGAACGCACACATCCCAAAGTGGTTTCTGTGAATGATTCTCTCCAGTTTTTATTCGAAGATATTTCCTTTTCTTCCGCTGGACCCAAAGCGCATGAAATTTCCACTTGCAAATTCCACAAATAGAGGGTTTCGAATCTGCTCTATGTAAAGGAAGGTTCAACTCAGTGAGTCGAACACACACAACCCTAAGAAGTTACCGAGAATTCTTCCGTCTTGCATTAGATGAAGAAATCCCGTTTCCAACGAAATCCTCAAAGAGGTCCAAATAACCACTTGCAGACATTACATACTGAGTGTTTCCAAACTGCTCTATGAAAAGAAAGGTTAAACTCTGTGAGTGGAACGCACATATCACAAAGTGGTTTCTGAGAATGATTCTCTCTAGCATTTATACGCAGATATTTCCTTTTCTACCATTGTCCCCAAAGCGCTTGAAATCACGACTTGCAAATTCCACAAAAAGAGGATATGAATTCTGCCCTGTCTAAAGGAAGGTTCAACTCTGTAAGTTGAACACACGCAACCCAAAGAAGTTACTGAGAATTCTTCTGTCTAGCATTAGATGAAGAAATTCCGTTTGCAATGAAATTCTCAAAGAGGTCCAAATATCCACCTGCAGACTTTAAAAACTGAGTGTTTCCAAACTGCTCTATGAAAAGAAAGGTTAAACTCTGTGAGTGGAACGCACACATCAGAAAGTGGTTTGTGAGAATGATTCTCTGCAGTTTTTGAACGAAGATATTTCCTTTTCTTCCGTTGGCACCAAAGCGCATGAATTCTCCACTTGCACATTCCACGAAAAGAGGGTTTCGCATCTGCTCTGTGAAAAGGAAGGTTCATCTCTGTGAGTTGAACATGCAACCCAAAGAATTTACTGAGAATTCTTCTGTCTAGCATTAGATGAAGAAATCCCGTTTAAAATGAAATCCTCAAAGAGGTCCAAATATCCACTTGCATACTTTACAAACTGAGTGTTTCCAAACATCTCTATGAAAAGAAAGGTTAAACTCTGTGAGTGGAAGGCTCACATCACAAAGTGGTTTCAGAGAATTATTCTCTGTAGTTTATGTATGAAGATATTACCTTTTCTTCCGTTGGCCCCAGAGCACATGAAATCTCCACTTCCAAATTCCACAAAAAGAGGGTTTCGAATCTGTTCTATGTAAAGGAAGGTTCAACTCTGTGAGTCGAACACACACAACCCAAAGAAGTTACTGAGAATTCTTCTGTCCAGCATTAGATGAAGAAATCCAGTTTCCAAAGAAATCCTCAAAGAGCTCCAAATATCCACATGCAGACTTTACAAACTGACTGTTTCCAAACTGCTCTAAGAAAAGAAAGGTTAAACTCTGTGAGTGGAACGCACACATCACAAAGTGGTTTCTGAGAATGATTCTCTGTATTTTTTATACGAAGATATTTCCTTTTCTTCCGTTGGCCCCAAAGCGCTTGAAATCTCCACTTGCAAATTCCACAAAAAGAGGGTTTCAAATCTGCTCTGTGTAAAGGAAGGTTCAACCCTGTGAGTTGAACACGCGCAACTGAAAGAAGTTACTGATAATTCTTCTGTATAGCTTTAGATGAAGAAATCCCGTTTCCAACGAAATCCTCAAAAAGGTCCAAATATCCACTTGCAGACTGTACAAACTGAGTGTTTCCAAACTGCTCTATGTAAAGAAAGGTTAAACTCTGTGAGTTTAACGCACACATCACGAAGTGGTTTCTGAGAATGATTCTGTCTAGTTTTTATATGAAGATATTTCCTTTTCTTCTATTGGCCCCAAAGCTCATGAAATCGCCACTTGCAAATTCCACAAAAAGAGGGTTCCAAATCTACTCTGTGTAAAGAAGTTTCATCTCTGTGAGTTGAACACACGCAACCCAAAGAAGTTACTGAGAAATCTTCTGTCCAGCATTAGGTGAAGAAATCCCGTTTCCAACGAAATCCTCAAAGAGGTCCAAATATCCACTTGCAGACTATACAGAGTGTTTGCAAACTGCTCTATGAATAGAAAGCTTAAACTCTGTGAGTGGAACGCACACATCACAAAGTGGTTTCTGAGAATGATTCTCTCTAGTTTTTATACGCAGATATTTCCTTTTCTACTGTTGAGCACGAAGCGCTTGAAATCTCCACTAGCAAATTCCACAAAAAGGGGTTTCCAATCTGCTCTGTCTAAAGGAAGGTTCAACTCTGTGAGTTGAACACAAGCAACCCAAAGAAGTTACTGAGAATTCTTCTGTCTAGCATTAGATGAAGAAATCCCGTTTCCAACGAAATCCTCAAAGAGGTCCAAATATCCACTTGCAGACGTTACAAACAGAGTGTTTGCAAAATGCACTATGAAAAGAAAGGTTAAACTCTGTGAGTCGAACGCACACATCACAAACTGGTTTCTGAGAATGATTCTCTGTGGTTTTTATACACGGATATTTCCTTTTCTACCGTTGGCCAGAAAGTGCTTGAAATCTCCACTTGCAAATTCCACCAATCGAGTGTTTCAAATCTGCTCTGTCTAAAAGAAGGTTCAACTCTGTGAGTTGAACACACACAACCCGAAGAAGTTCCTGAGAATTCTTCTGTCCAGCATTAGATGAAGAAATCCCGTTTCCAGCGAAATCCTCATAGAAGTCCAAATATCCACTTGCAGACTTTACAAACTGAGTGTTTCCAAACTGCTCTATGAAAAGAAAGGTTAAACTCTGTGAGTGGAATGCACATATCACAAGGTAGTTTCTGAGATTTATTCTCCGTATTTGATAAATGAAGATATTTCCTTTTCTTCTGTTGGCCAGAAAGCGCATGAAAACTCCACTTGGAAACTCCACATAAAGAGGGTTTCGAGTCTGTTCTGTGTAAAGGAAGGTTCAACTCTGTGAGTCGAACACAAGCAACCCAAAGAGGTTACTGAGAATTCATCTGTCTAGCATTAGACGAAGAAATCCCGTTTCCAACGAAATCCTCAAAGAGGTCCAAATATCAACTTGCAGACATTACAAACTGGGTGTTTCCAAACTGCTCTATGAAAAGAAAGGTTAAACTCTGTGAGTGGAATTCACACATCACAAAGAAGTTTTTGAGAATGATTCTCTCTAGTATTTATACACAGATATTTCCTTTTCTGCTGTTGGCCCCAAAGCACATGAAATCTCCACTTTCAAATTCCACAAAAAGACGGTTTCCAATCTGCTCTGTGTAAAGGAAGGTTCAACTCTGTGAGTTGAACACATGCAACCGAAAGAAGTTACTGATAATTCTTCTGTATAGCTTTAGATGAAGAAATACCGTTTCCAACGAAATCCTCAAAGAGGTCCAAATATCCACTTGCAGACTTTACAAACAGAGTGTTTCCAAACTGCTCTATGAAAAGAAAGGTTAAACTCTGTGAGCGGAACGCACACATCCCAAAGTGGTTTCCGAGAATTATTCTGTGTAGTTTTTATTTGAAGATATTTCCTTTTCTTCTGTTGGCCCCAAGGCGTATGAAATAGCCACTTACAAATTCCACAAAAAGAGGGTTTTGAATCTGCTCTGAGTAAAGAAGGTTCAACTCTGTGAGTCAAACACATGCAACCCAAAGAAGTTACTGAGAATTCTTCTGTCTAGCATTAGATGAAGAAATCCTGTTTCCAATGAAATCCTCAAAGAGGTCCAAATATCCACTTGCATACTTTACAAACTGAGTGTTTCCAAACAGCTCTATGAAAAGAAAGTTTAAACTTTGTGAGTGGAATGCACACATCACAAAGTGGTTTCAGAGAATTATTCTCTGTAGTTTATATATGAAGATATTACCTTTTCTTCCGTTGGTGCCAGAGCACATGAAATCTCCACTTCCAAATTCCACAAAAAGAGGGTTTCGAATCTGTTCTATGTAAAGGAAGGTTCAACTCTGTGAGTCGAACACAAGCACCCCAAAGAAGTTACTCAGAATTCTTCTGTCTAGCATTAGATGAAGAAATCCCGTTTCCAATATAATCCTCAAAGAGGTCCAAATATCCACTTGCAGACTTTACAAACTGAGTGTTTCCAAACTGCTCTATTAAAAGAAAGGTTAAACTCTGTGAGTGGAATGCACACATCACAAAGTGGTTTCTGAGAATGATTCTCTCTAGTTTTTACGCAGATATTTCCATTTCTACCGTTGGCCAGAAAGCGCTTGAAATCTTCAATTGCAAATTCCACAAAAAGAGGGTTTCAAATCTGCTCTGTCTAAAGGAAGGTTCAACTCTGTGAGTTGAACACACGCAACCCAAAGAAGTTCCTGAGAATTCTTCTGTCCAGCATTAGATGAAGAAAACCCGTTTCCAAAGAAATCCTCATAGAAGTCGAAATATCCACTTGCAGACTTTACAAACTCAGTGTTTCCAAACTGCTCTATGAAAAGAAAGGTTAAACTCGGTGAGTGGAATGCACATATCACAAAGCAGTTTCTGAGAATTATTCTCAGTAGTTGATAAATGAAGATATTTCCTTTTCTTCTGTTGGCCAGAAAGCGCATGAAAACTCCACTTGGAAACTCCACATAAAGAGGGTTTCGAGTCTGTTCTGTGTAAAGGAAGGTTCAACAATGTGAGTCGAACACACGCAACCCAAAGAGGTTACTGAGAATTCATCTGTCTAGCAATAGATGAAGAAATCCCGTTTCCAATGAAATCCTCAAAGAGGTCCAAATGTCCACTTGCAGACATTACAAAGTGGGAGTTTCCAAAGTGCTCTATGAAAAGAAAGGTCAAACTCTGTGAGTGGAACACACACATCACAAAGTGGTTTTTGAGAATGATTCTCTCTAATATTTGTACACAGATATTTCCTTTTCTGCTGTTGGCCTCAAAGCGCATGAAATCTCCACTTGCAAATTCCACAAAAAGACGGTTTCCAATCTGCTCTGTGTAAAGGAAGGTTCAACTCTGTGAGTTGAACACACGCAACCGAAAGAAGTTTCTGATAATTCTTCTGTATAGCTTTAGATGAAGAAATCCCGTTTCCAACGAAATCCTCAAAGAGGTCAAAATATCCACTTGCAGACTGTACAAACTGAGTGTTTCCAAACTGCTATATGAAAAGAAAGGTTAAACTCTGAGAGTTTAACGCACACATCACGAAGTGGTTTCTGAGAATGATTCTGTCTTGTTTTTATATGAAGATATTTCCTTTTCTTCTGTTGCCCCAAAGCGCATGAAATCGCCACTTGGAAATTCCACAAAAAGAGGGTTCTGAATCTGCTCTGTGTAAAGAAGGTTCATCTCTGTGAGTTGAACACACGCAACCCAAAGAAGTTACTGAGAAATCTTCTGTCCAGAATTAGATGAAAAAATCCCGTTTCCAACGAAATCCTCAAAGAGGTCCAAATATCCACTTGCAGACTTTACATACTGAGTGTTTCCAAACTGCTCTATGAAAAGAAAGGTTAAACTCTGTGAGTGGAACGCACACATCACAAAGTGGTTCCTGAGAATGATTCTCTCTAGTATTTATATGCAGATATTTCCTTTTCTACTGTTGGCCCCAAAGGGCTTGAAATCTCCACTTGCAAATTCCACAAAAAGAGGATTTGAAGTCTGCTCTGTCTAAAGGAAGGTTCAACTCTGTGAATTGAACACACGCAACCCAAAGAAGTTACTGAGAATTCTTATGTCTAGCATTAGATGAAGAAATCCCGTTTCCAATGAAATCCTCAATGAGGTCCAAATATCCACTTGCAGACTATACAGAGTGTTTGCAAATTTCTCTATGAATAGAAAGCTTAAACTCTGTGACTGGAACGCACACATCACAAAGTGGTTTCTGAGAATGATTCTCTCTAGTTTTTATACGCAGATATTTTCTTTTCTACCGTTGGCCACAAAGCGCATGAAATCTCCACTTGCAAATTCCACAAAAAGAGGGTTTCGAATCTGCTCTGTGTAATGGAAGCTTAAACTCTGTGAGTCGAACACATGCAACCCAAGGACGTTACTGAGAATTCTTCTGTCTAGCATTAGATGAAGAAATCCTGTTTCCAACGTAATCCTCCAAGAGGTCCAAATATAAACTTGCAGACTTTACAAACTGAGTGTTTCCAAACTGCTCTATGAAAAGAAAGGTTAAACACTGTGAGTGGAACGCACACATCACAAAGTGGTTTCTGAGAATGATTCTCTCTAGTTTTTATACGCAGATATTTCCTTTTCTGCTGTTGAGCATGAAGCGCTTGAAATCTCCACTTGCAAATTCCACAAAAAGAGGGTTTCCAATCTCCTCTGTCTAAAGGAACGTTCAACTCTGTGAGTTGAACACAAGCACCCCAAAGAAGTTACTCAGAATTCTTCTGTCTAGCATTAGATGAAGAAATCCCGTTTCCAACGAAATCCTTAAAGAGGTCCAAATATCCACTTGCAGACGTTACAAACAGAGTGTTTGCAAAATGCACTATGAAAAGAAAGGTTAAACTCTGTGAGTGGAACGCACACATCACAATCTGGTTTCTGAGAATGATTCTCTGTGGTTTTTACACGTGGATATTTCCTTTTCTACCATTGGCCAGAAAGTGCTTGAAATCTCCACTTGCAAATTCCACAAAACGAGTGTTTCAAATCTGCTCTGTCTAAAAGAAGGTTCAACTCTGTGAGTTGAACACACACAACCCAAAGAAGTTCCAGAGAATTCTTCTGTCCAGCATTAGATGAAGAAATCCCGTTTCAAACGAAATCCTCATAGAAGTCCAAATATCCACTTGCAGACTTTACAAACTGAGTGTTTCCAAACTGCTCGATGAAAAGAAATGTTAAACTCTGTGAGTGGAATGCACATATCACAAAGTAGTTTCTGAGAATTATTCTCAGTAGTTGATAAATGAAGATATTTCCTTTTCTTCTGTTGGCCAGAAAGCGCATGAAAACTCCACTTGGAAACTTCTCAAAAAGAGGGTTTCGAATCTGTTCTGTATATAGGAAGGTTCAACTCTGTGAGTCGAACACACCCAACCCAAAGAAGTTACTGAGAATTCTTCTGTCTAGCATTAGATGAAGAAAGCCCGTTTCCAATAAAATCCTCTTAGAGGTCCAAATATCCACTTGCAGGCTTTACAAACTGAGTGTTTCCAAACTGCTCTTTGAAAAGAAAGGTTAAACTCTCTGAGTGGAACGCACACATCCCAAAGTGGTTTCTGAGAATAATTTTCTCTAGTTTTTATACGAAGATATTTCCTTTTCTTCCGTTGGACCCAAAGCGCATGAAATATCCACTTGGAAATTCCACAAATAGAGGGTATCGAGTCTGCTCTGTGTAAAGGAAGGTTCAACTCTGTGAGTTGAACACACGCAACCCAAAGAAGTTACTGAGAATTCTTCTGTCTGGCATTAGATGACAAAACCCATTTTTCAAAGAAATCCTCAAAGAGGTCCAAATATCCACTTGCCGACTTTAAAAACTGAGTGTTTACAAACTGCTCTATGAAAAGAAAAGTTAAACTCTGTGAGTGGAACGCACACATCACAAAGTGGTTTCTGAGAATTATTCTCTCTAGTTTTTATACGCAGATATTTCCTTTTCTACTGTTGGCCCCAAAGCGCTAGAAATCTCCACTTGCATATTTCACAAAAAGAGGGTTTCAAATCTTCTCTGTCTAAAGGAAGGTACAACTCTGTGAGATGAACACACGCAACCCAAAGAACTTACTGAGAATTCTTCTGTCCAGCATTAGATGAAGAAACGCCGTTTCCAAAGAAATCCTCAAAGAGGTCCAAATATCCACTTGCAGACGTTATAAACTGAGTGTTTCCAAACTGCTCTATGAAAAGAAAGGTTAAACGCTGTGAGAGGAACGCACACATCACAAAGTGGTTTCTGAGAATGATTCTCTCTAGTATTTATACGCAGATATTTCCTTTTCTGCTGTTGGCCCCAAAGCGCTTGAAATCACGACTTGCAAATTCCACAAAAAGAGGATTTGAATTCTGCTCTGTCTAAAGGAAGGTTGAACTCTGTGAGTTGAATACATGCAACCCAAAGAAGTTACTGATAATTCTTCTCTTCAGCATTAGATGAAGAAATCCCGTTTCCAATGAAATCCTCAAAGAGGTCCAAATATCCACTTACAGACTTTACAAACTGAGTGTTTCCAAACTGCTCTATGAAAAGCAAGTTTAAACTCTGTTAGTGGAACGCACACATGACAATGTGTTTTCTGAGAATTATTCTGTGTAGTTTTTATATGAAGATATTTCCTTTTCTTCTGCTGGCCTCAAAGCGCATGAAATCGTCACTTGCAAATTCCACAAAAAGAGGGTTTCGAATCTGCTCTGTGTAAAGAAGTTTCATCTCTGTGACTTAAACACACGCAACCCAAAGAAGTTACTGAGAATTCTTCTGTCTAGCATTAGATGAAGAAATCCCGTCTCCAACGAAATCGTCAAAGAGGTCCAAATATCCACTTGCAGACTTTAAAAACAGAGTGTTTCCAAACTGCTCTATGAAAAGAAAGGTTAAACTCTGTGAGTGGAACGCACACATCACAAAGTGGTTTCAGAGAATTATTCTCTCCAGCTTTTATACGCAGATATTTCCTTTTCTGCTGTTGGCCCCAAAGCGCTAGAAATCTCCACTTGCATATTTCACAAAAAGAGGGCCTCAAATCTGCTCTTTCTAAAGAAAGGTTCAACTCTGTGAGTTGAACACACGCAACCCAAAGAAGGTACTGAGAATTCTTCTGTCTAGCATTAGATGAAGAAATCCCGTTTCCAACGAAATCCTCAAAGAGGTCCAAATATCCACTTGCAGACTTTACATACTGAGTGTTTCCAAACTGCTCTATGAAAAGAAAGTTTAAACTCTGTGAGTGGAACGCACACATCACAAAGTGGTTTCTGAGAATGATTCTCTCTAGTTTTTATACGCAGATATTTCCTTTTCTACTTTGAGCCACAAAGGGCTTGAAATATCCTCTTGCAAATTCCACAAAAAGTGGATTTGAAGTCTCCTCTGTCTAAAGGAAGGTTCAACTCTCTGAGTTGAACACACGCAACCCAAAGAAGTTACTGAGAATTCTTCTGTCTAGCATTAGATGAAGAAATCCCGTTTCCAACGAAATCCTCAAAGAGGTCCAAATATCCACTTGCAGACTATACAGAGTGTTTCCAAACTGCTCTATGAAAAGAAAGGTTGAACTCTGTGAGTGGAACGCACACACCACAAAGTGGTTTCTGAGAATGATACTCTCTAATTTTTATACACAGATATTTTCTTTTCAACCGCTGGCCCCAAAGCGCTTGAAATTTCCACTTGCAAATTCCACAAAAAGAGGGTTTCATATCTGCTCTGTCTAAAGGAAGGTACAACTCTCTGGGTTGAATACACGCAACCCAAAGAAGTTACTGAGAATTCTTCTGACTAGCATTAGATGAAGAAATCCCGTTTCCAACAAAATCCTCAAAGAGGTCCAAACATCCACTTGCGGACTTTACAAACTGAGTGTTTCCAAACTGCTCTATGGAAAGAAAGGTTCAACTCTGTGAGTGGAACGCACATATCACAAAGTGGTTTATCAGAAGGATTCTCTCTAATTTTTATACAAAGATATTTCCTTTTCTACCGAAGGCACCAAAGCGCTTGAAACCTCCACTTGCAAATTCTCAAAAAAAGGTTTTCTAATCTGCTCTGTCTAAAGGAAGGATCAACACTGTGAGTTAAACACACGCAATCCAAAGAATTTACTGAGGATTCTTCTGTCTAGCATTAGATGAAGAAATCCCGTTTCCAAGGAAATCCTCAAAGAGGTCCAAATATCCACTTGCAGACTTTTCAAACAGAGTGTTGCAAACTGCTCTATGAAAAGAAAGGTTGAACTCTGTGAGTGGAACGCACACATCACAAAGTGGTTTCTGAGAATGATTCTCTCTAATTTTTATACGCAGATATTTCCATTTCTACCGATGGCCCCAATGCGCTTGAAATCTCCACTTCCAAATTCCACAAAAAAAGGGTTTCGAATCTTCTCTGTCTAAAGGAAGGTTCAACTCTGAGAGTTGAAAACATGCAACCCAAAGAAGTTACTCAGAATTCTTCTGTCTAGCATTAGATGAAGAAATCCCATTTCCAAAGAAATCCTCAAAGAGGTCCAAATATCCACTTGCAGAATTTACAAACAGAGTGTTGCAAACTGTTCAATGAAAAGAAAGGTTAAACTCTGTGAGTGGAATGCACCCATCACAAAGTGGTTTCTGAGAATGATTCTCTCTAGTTTTTATACGCAGATATTTCCTTTTCTACCTCTGACCCCAAAGCGCATGAAATCTCCACTTGCAAATTCCACAAAAAGACGGTTTCCAATCTGCTCTGTCTATCGGAAAGTTCAACTCTGTGAGTTGAACAAACGCAACCCAAATAAGTTACTGAGAATTCTTCTGTTTAGCATTAGATGAAGAAATCCCCTTTCCAAAGAAATCCTCAAGGAGGTCCAAATATCCACTTGCAGACTTTACAAACTGAGTGTTTCCAAAGTGCTCTGTGAAAAGAAAGGTTAAACCCTGTGAGTGGAATGCACCCATCACAAAGTGGTTTCTGAGAATGATTCTCTCTATTTTTTATACGCGGATATTTCCTTTTCTACCGTTGGCCCCAAAGCGCATGAAATCTCCACTTGCAAATTCCACAATAAGACGGTTTCCAATCTGCTCTCTCTAAAGGAAGGTTCAACTCTGTGACTTGAACACACGCAACACAAAGAAGTTACTGAGAATTCTTCTGTCCAGCATTAGATGAAGAAATGCCATTTCCAACGAAATCCTCAAAGAGGTCCAAATATCCACTTGCAGACTTTACAAACTGAGTGTTTCCAAACTGCTCTATGAAAAGAAAGGTTAAACTCTGTGAGTGGAACGCAGACAACAAGAAGTGGTTTCTGAGTATGATTCTCTCTAGTTTTTCTATGCAGATATTTCCTTTTCTACCGTTGGCCCCAAAGCGCATGAAATCTCCACTTGCAAATTTCACCAAAAGAGGGTATCGAATCTGCTCTGTGAAAAGGAAGGATCAACTCTGTGAGTTGAACACACGCAACACAAAGAAGTTACTGAGAATTCTTCTGTCTAGCATTAGATGAAGAAATCCCGTTTCCAAAGCAATCCTCAAAGAGATCCAAATATCCACTTGCAGACTTTACAATCTGAGTGCTTCCAAACTACACTATGAAAAGAAAAGTTAAACTCTGTGAGTGGAATGCACCCATCACAAAGTGGTTTCTGAGAATGATTCTCTCAATTTTTTATATGCGGATATTTCCTTTTCTACTTTTGGACCTAAAGCGCAAGAAATCTCCACTTGCAAATTCCACAAAAAGACGGTTTCCAATCTGCTCTGTCTAAAGGAAGGTTCAACTCTGTGAGTTGAACAGACGCAACCCAAAGAAGTTACTGAGAAATCTTCTGTCTAGCATTAGTTGAAGAAATCCCGTTTCCAAAGAAATCCTCAAAGAGATCCAAATATCCACTTGCAGACATTACAAACACAGTTTTTGCAAACTGCTCTATGAAAAGAAAGGTTAAACTCTGTGAGTGGAACCCACACAACACAAAGTGGTTTCTGAGAAAGATTCTATCTAGTTTTTAAAGCAGATATTTCCTTTTCTACCGTTGGCCAGAAGGTGCTTGAAATCTCCACTTGCAAATTCCACAAAAAGACGGTTTCCAATCTGCTCTCTCTAAAGGAAGGTTCAACTCTGTGAGTTGAACACATGCAACCCAAAGAAATTACTGAGAATCCTTCTGTCCAGCATTAGATGAAGAAATCCCGTTTCCAATGAAATCCTCAAAGAGGTCCAAATATCCACTTGCAGACTTTACAAACTGAGTGTTTCCAAACTGCTCTATAAAAAGAAAGGTTAAACTCTGTGAGTGGAACGCAGACAACAAGAAGTGGTTTCTGAGAATGATTCTCTCTAGTTTTTATATGCAGATATTTCCTTTTCTACCGTTGGCTCCAAAGCGCATGAAATCTCCACTTGCAAATTTCACCAAAAGAGGGTATCGAAACTGCTCTGTGAAAAGGAAGGATCAACTCTGTGAGTTGAACACACGCAACACAAAGAAGTTACTGAGAATTCTTCTGTCTAGCATTAGAGGAAGAAATCCCGTTTCCAAAGCAATCCTCAAAGAGGTCCAAATATCCACTTGCAGACTTTACATACTGAGTGTTTCCAAACTGCTCTATGAAAAGAAAGGTTAAACTCTGTGAGTGGAACGCACACATCACAAAGTGGTTTCTGAGAATGATTCTCTCTAGTTTTTATACGCAGATATTTCCTTTTCTACTTTGGGCCACAAAGGGCGTGAAATCTCCTCTTGCAAATTCCACAAAAAGTGGATTTGAAGTCTCCTCTGTCTAAAGGAAGGTTCAACTCTCTGAGTTGAACACACGCATCCCAAAGAAGTTACTGAGAATTCTTCTGTCTAGCATTAGATGAAGAAATCCCGTTTCCAACGAAATCCTCAAAGACGTCCAAATATCCACTTGCAGACTATACAGAGTGTTTGCAAACTGCTCTATGAATAGAAAGCTTAAACTCTGTGAGTGGAACGCACACACCACAAAGTGGTTTCTGAGAATGATACTCTCTAATTTTTATACACAGATATTTTCTTTTCAACCGCTGGCCCCAAAGCGCTTGAAATTTCCACTTGCAAATTCCACAAAAAGAGGGTTTCATATCTGCTCTGTCTAAAGGAAGGTACAACTCTCTGGGTTGAATACATGCAACCCAAAAAAGTTGCTGAGAATTCTTCTGTCCAGAATTAGATGAAGAAATTCCGTTTCCAACGAAATCCTCAAAGAGGTCCAACTATGCACTTGCAGACTTTACAAACTGAGTGTTTCCAAACTGCTCTATCAGAAGAAAGTTTAAACTCTGTGAGTGGAACGCACACATCACAAAGTGGTTTCTGAGAATTATTCTGTGTAGTTTTTATATAAAGATATTTCCTTTTCTTCTGTTGGCCCCAAAGCGCATGAAATCGACACTTGCAAATTCCACAAAAAGAGAGTTTTGAATCTGCTGTGTGTAAAGAAGATTCATCTCTATGAGTTGAACACACGCAACCCAAAGAAGTTCCTGAGTATTCTTCTGTCTAGCATTAGATGAAGAAATCCCGTTTCCAATGAAATCCTCAAAGAGGTCCAAATATCCACTTGCAGACTTTAAAATCTGAGTGTTTCCAAACTGCTCTATGAAAAGAAAGGTTAAACACTGTGAGTGGAATGCACATATCACAGAGTGGTTTCTGAGAATTATTCTCTGTAGTTGATAAATGAAGATATTTCCTTTTCTTCCGTTGGCCCGAAAGCGCATGAAATCTCCCCTTGGAAACTCCACATAAAGAGGGTTTCGAGACTGTTCTGTGTAAAGGAAGGTTCAACTCTGTGAGTCGCACACACGCAACCCAAAGAAGTTACTGAGAATTCTTCTGACTAGCATTAGATGAAGAAATCCCGTTTCCAACGAAATCCTCAAAGAGGTCCAAACATCCACTTGCGGACTTTACAAACTGAGTGTTTCCAAACTGCTCTATGGAAAGAAAGGTTCAACTCTGTGAGTGGAACGCACATATCACAAAGTGGTTTCTCAGAAGGATTCTCTCTAATTTTTATACAAAGATATTTCCTTTTCTACCGAAGGCACCAAAGCACTTGAAACCTCCACTTGCAAATTCTCAAAAAAAGGTTTTCTAATCTGCTCTGTCTAAAGGAAGGATCAACACTGTGAGTTAAACACACGCAATCCAAAGAATTTACTGAGGATTCTTCTGTCTAGCATTAGATGAAGAAATCCCGTTTCCAAAGAAATCCTCAAAGAGGTCCAAATATCCACTTGCACACTTTACAAACTGAGTGTTTCCAAACTGCTCTATGAAAAGAAAGGTTAAACTCTGTGAGTGGAATGCACACATCACGAAGTTTTTGCTGAGAATGATTCTCTCTAGTTTTTATACGCAGATATGTCCTTTTCTACCGTAGGCACCAAAGCGCACGAAATCTCCACTTGCAAATTCCACAAAAAGAGGGTTTCGAATCTGCTCTGTGTAAAGGAAGGTTAAACTCTGTGAATCGAACACACACAACCCAAAGAAATTACTGAGAATTCTCCTGTTTGGCATTAGATGAAGAAACCCCATTTCCAAAGAATTCCTCAAAGAGGTCCAAATATCCACTTGCAGACTTTACAAACTGAGTGTTTCCAAACTGCTCTATGAAAAGAAAGGTTAAACTCTGTGAGTGGAACGTACACATCACAAAGTGGTTTTTGACAATGATTCTCTCTAGTATTTATACGCAGATATTTCCTTTTCTGCTCTTGGCCCAAAGCGCATGAAATCTTCACTTGCAAATTCCACAAAAAGACGGTTTCCAATCTGCTCTCTCTAAAGGAAGGTTCAACTCTGTGAGACGAACACACGCAAACCAAAGAAGTTACTGAGAATTCTTCTGTCCAGCATTAGATGAAGAAATCGCTTTTCCAACAAAATCCTCAAAGAGGTCCAAATATCCACTTGCAGACTTTACAAACTGACTGTTTCCAAACTGCTCTATGAAAAGAAAGGTTAAACTCGGTGAGTGGAACCCACACATCACAAAATGGTTTCTGAGAATGATTCTCTGTAGTTTTTATACGAAGATATTTCCTATTCTTCCATTGGCCCCAAAGCGCATGAAATCTCCACTTGCAAATTCCACAAAAAGAGGCTTTCGAATCTGCTCTGTCTAAAGGAAGGTTCAAATCTGTGAGTTGAACACACGCAATCCAAAGAAGTTATTGAGAATTCTTCTCTCTATCATTAGATGAAGAAATTCCGTTTCCCAAGAAATCATCAAAGAGGTACAAATATCCACTTGCAGACTGTACAAACCGAGTGTTTCCAAACTGCTCTATGAAAAGAAAGGTTAAACTCTGTGAGTGGAACGCACACATCACAAAGTAGTTTCTGAGAATGATTCTCTCTAGTTTTTATAGACACATATTTCCTTTTCTACCATTGTCCCCAAAGCGCTTGAAATCTCCACTTGCAAATTCCACAAAAAGAGGGTTTCAAATCTGCTCTGTCGAAAGGAAGGTTCCACTCTGTGAGTTGAATACACAACCCAAAGAAGTTACTGAGAATCCTTCTGTCTAGCATTAAACGAAGAAATCTGCTTTCCCACGAAATCCTCAAAGAGGTCCAAATATCCACTTGCAGACTTTACAAACAGAGTGTTGCCTAACTGCTCTATGAAAAGAAAGGTTAAACTCTGTGAGCTGAACGCACACATCACCAAGAGGCTTCTGAGAATGATTCCGTCTAGTATTTATGCGAAGATATTTCCTTTTCTACCTTTGTCCCCAAAGCGCTTGAAATCTCCACTTGCAAATTCCACAAAAAGAGGGTTTCAAATCTGCTCTGTCTAAAGGAAAGTTCAACTCTGTGAGAGATGAATACATGTAACCCAAAAAGTTACTGACAATTATTCTGTCTAGCATTATATGAAGAAATCCCGTTTCCCACGAAATCCTCAAAGAGGTCCAAATATCCACTTGCAGACTACACAAACAGAGTGTTTCCAAACTGCTCTATGATAAGAAAGGTTAAAATCTGTGAGTGGAACGCA
Organism: Gorilla gorilla gorilla; assembly: GCF_029281585.2. Lineage (NCBI taxonomy): Eukaryota > Metazoa > Chordata > Mammalia > Primates > Hominidae > Gorilla > Gorilla gorilla. The sequence continues at coordinate 66,806,841 of NC_073230.2, read as the reverse complement.
GACATCACAACGTGGTTTGTGAGATTGATTCTCTCTAGTTTTTATACGAAGATATTTCCTTTTCTACCATTGGCCCCAAATCACGTGATATCTCCACTTGAAAATTCCACAAAAAGATTGTTCCAAATCTGCTCTGTTTAAAGGAAGTTTCAACTCTGTGGGTTGAATACACGCAACCCAAAGAAGTTGCTGAGAATTCTTCTGTCTAGCATTATATGAAGAACTCCGGTTTCCCATGAAATCCTCAAAGAGTTGCAAATATCCACTTGCAGTCTTTACAAACAGAGTGTTGCGAAACTGCTCTATGAAAAGAAAAGTTAATCTCTGTGAGTGGAAAGCACACATCACAAAGTGTTTTCTGAGAATGATTCTCTCCAGTTTTCATACAAAGATATTTCCTTTGCTACCATTGGCCCCAAAGTGCTTGAAATCTCCACTTTCAAATTCCACAAAAAGAGTGTTTCAAATCTGCTCTGTCTGAAGGAAGGTTCAACTCTGTGAGTTGAATATACGCAACCCAAAGAAGTTACTGGGAATTCTTCTGTCTAGCATTATATGAAGAAATCCCGTTTCTTACGAAGTCCTCAAAGAGGTCCAAATATCCACTTGCAGACTTTACAAACAGATTGTTTCCAAACTGCTCTATGAAAAGAAAGGTTACACTCTGTGAGTGGAACCCACACATCGCAAAGTGGTTTCTGAGAATGATTCTCTCTAGTTTTTATACGAAGATATTTCCTTTTCTACAATTGTTCCCAAAGTGCTTGAAATCTCCACTAGCAAATTCCACAAAAAGAGGGTTTCAAATCTGCTCTGTCTAAAGGAAGTTTCAACTCTGTGAGTTGAATACTTGCAACTGAAAGAAGCTACTGAGAATTCCTCCGTTTAGCATCATATGAAGAAATCCCTTTTCCCACGAAATTCTCAAAGGGGTCCAAATATCCACTTGAAGACTTTACAAAGAGAGTGTTTCCAAACTGTTCCATGAAAAGAAAGGTTAAACTCTGTGAGTGGAACGGACACATCACAAAGTGGTTTCTGAGAATGATTCTCTCTAGTTTTTATACGAACATATTTCATTTTCTACCATTGGCCCCAAAGCGCTTGAAATCTCCACTTGCAAATTCCTCATAAAGAGTGTTTCAAATCTGCTCTGGTGAAAGGAAGGTACAACTCTGTGAGTCGAATACACGCAACCCAAAGAAGTTACTGAGAATTCTTCTGTCTAGCATTATATGTAGAAATCCCGTTTCCAACAATATCCTCAAAGAGGTCCAAATATCCACTTGCAGAGTTTACAAACACAGTGTTTGTAAACTGCTCTATGAAGAGAAAGGTTAAATGCTGTGAGTGAAACGCACACATCACAAAGTGGATTCTGAGAATGATTCTCTCTAGTTTTTATACGAAGATACTTCCTTTTCTACCATTGGCCAAAAAGCGCTTGAAATCTCCAATTGCAAATTCCACAAAAAGAGTGTTTCAAATCTGCTCTGTCTAAAGGATGGTTCAACTCTGTCAGTTGAACACACGCAACTCAAAGTAGTTACTGAGAATTCTTCTGTCTAGCTTATATTAAGAAATCCCGTTTCCAACGATATCCTCAATGAGGCCCAAATATCCACTTGCAGAATACACATACACAGTGTATCCAAACTGCTCTATGAAAAGACAGGTTAAACTCTGTGAGTGGAACGCACACATCACAAAGTGGTTTCTGAGAATGATTCTCTCTAGTTTTTATACGAAGATATTTCCTTTCCTACCATTGGCCCCAAGCGCTTGAAATCTCCACTTGCAAATTCCACAAAAAGAGTGTTTCAAATCTGCTCCGCCTAAAGTAAGGTTCAAATCTGTGAGTTGAATACGCGCACCCCAAAGAAGTTACTGAGAATTCTTCTGTCTAGCATTATATAAAGAAGTCCCGTTTCCCACGAAATCTTCAAACAGGACAAAATATCCACTTGCAGACTTTACAAACAGAGTGTTTCCAAACTGCTCTATGAAAAGAAAGGTTAAACTCCGTGAGTGGAACGAACACATCACAAAGTGGTTTCTGAGAATGATTCTCTCTAGTTTTAATACAAAGATATTTCCTTTTCTGCCTTTTGCCCCAAAGTACTTGAAATCTCCACTTGGAAATTCCATAAAAGGAGTGTTTCAAATCAGCTCTGTCTAAAAGAAAGTTCTACTCTGTGAGTTGAATACACGCAACCCAAGGAAGTTACTGAGAATTCTTCTGTCTAGCATTATATAAAGAAGTCCCGTTTCCCACGAAATCTTCAAACAGGACAAAATATCCACTTGCAGACTTTACAAACAGAGTGTTTCCAAACTGCTCTATGAAAAGAAAGGTGAAACTCTGTGAGTGGAACGCACACATCACAAAGTGGCTTCTGAGAATGATTCTCTCTAGTTTTCGTACGCAGATATTTCCTTTTCTACCATTGGCTTGAAAGCGCTTGAAATCTCCACTTGCAAACTACACAAAAAGAGTGTTTCAAATCTGCTCTGTCTAAAGGAAGGTTAAATTCTGTGGGTTGAATACACACAACCCAAAGAAGTTACCGGGAATTCTTCTGTCTAGCATTATATGAAGAAATCCTTTTTCCAACGATATCCTCAAAGAGTTCCAAATATCCACTAGCAGATCTTTCAAAAAGAGATTTTCCAAACTGCTGTGTGAAAAGAAAGGTTAAACTCTGTGAGTGGAACGCACACATCACAAAGTGGTTTCTGAGCATGATTCTCTCTAGTTTTTATATGAAGATATTTCCTTTTCAACCATTTGCCACAAAGCCCTTGTAATCTCCACTTGCAAATTCCACAAAAACTGTGTTTCATATCTGCTCATTCTAAAGGAAGTTTCAACTCTGTCTTTGAATACACGCAACTCGAATAGGTTACTGAGAATTCTTCTGTCTACCGTTATATGAAGGAATCCCGTTTCCCACGAAATCCTTAAAGAGGTCCAAATATCCACTTGCAGACATTACAAACAGATTGTTTCCAAACTGCTCTATGAAAGGAAAGGATAACTCTGTGAGTGGAATGCACACGTCATAAAGTAGTTTCTGAGAATGATTCTCTCTAGTTTTTATACGAAGATATTTCCTTTTCTAACATTGGCCCAAAAGAGCTTGAAATCTCCACTTGCAAATTCCACAAAAAGAGTGTTTCAAATGTCCTCTGTCCAAAGGAAGGTTCAACTCTGTGAGTTGAATACACGCAACCCAAAGAAGTAACTGAGAATTCTTCTGTCTAGCATTAGATGAAGAAATCCCGTTTCCAATGAAATCCTCAAAGAGGTCCAAATGTCCACTTGCAGACTTTACAAACAGATTGTTTGCAATCTGCTCTATGAAAAGAAAGGATAACTCTGTGAGTGGAACGCACACACCACAAAGTGGTTTCTGAGAGTGATTCTCTGTAGTATTTATACGCAGATATTTCCCTTTCTACTGTTGAGCCCAAAGCGCTTGAAATCTCCAGTGGCAAACTCCACAAGAAGAGGGTTTCCAATCTGCTCTGTCTAAAGGAAGTTTCAACTCTGTGAGTTGAACACACGCAACCCAAAGAAGTTACTGAGAATTCTTCTGTCTAGCATTATATGTAGAAATCCCGTTTCCAACAATATCCTCAAAGAGGTCCAAATATCCACTTGCAGAGTTTACAAACACAGTGTTTGTAAACTGCTCTATGAAGAGAAAGGTTAAATGCTGTGAGTGAAACGCACACATCACAAAGTGGATTCTGAGAATGATTCTCTCTAGTTTTTATACGAAGATACTTCCTTTTCTACCATTGGCCAAAAAGCGCTTGAAATCTCCAATTGCAAATTCCACAAAAAGAGTGTTTCAAATCTGCTCTGTCTAAAGGATGGTTCAACTCTGTCAGTTGAACACACGCAACTCAAAGTAGTTACTGAGAATTCTTCTGTCTAGCTTATATTAAGAAATCCCGTTTCCAACGATATCCTCAATGAGGCCCAAATATCCACTTGCAGAATACACATACACAGTGTATCCAAACTGCTCTATGAAAAGACAGGTTAAACTCTGTGAGTGGAACGCACACATCACAAAGTGGTTTCTGAGAATGATTCTCTCTAGTTTTTATACGAAGATATTTCCTTTCCTACCATTGGCCCCAAGCGCTTGAAATCTCCACTTGCAAATTCCACAAAAAGAGTGTTTCAAATCTGCTCCGCCTAAAGTAAGGTTCAAATCTGTGAGTTGAATACGCGCACCCCAAAGAAGTTACTGAGAATTCTTCTGTCTAGCATTATATAAAGAAGTCCCGTTTCCCACGAAATCTTCAAACAGAACAAAATATCCACTTGCAGACTTTACAAACAGAGTGTTTCCAAACTGCTCTATGAAAAGAAAGGTTAAACTCCGTGAGTGGAACGAACACATCACAAAGTGGTTTCTGAGAATGATTCTCTCTAGTTTTAATACAAAGATATTTCCTTTTCTGCCTTTTGCCCCAAAGTACTTGAAATCTCCACTTGGAAATTCCATAAAAGGAGTGTTTCAAATCAGCTCTGTCTAAAAGAAAGTTCTACTCTGTGAGTTGAATACACGCAACCCAAGGAAGTTACTGAGAATTCTTCTGTCTAGCATTATATAAAGAAGTCCCGTTTCCCACGAAATCTTCAAACAGGACAAAATATCCACTTGCAGACTTTACAAACAGAGTGTTTCCAAACTGCTCTATGAAAAGAAAGGTGAAACTCTGTGAGTGGAACGCACACATCACAAAGTGGCTTCTGAGAATGATTCTCTCTAGTTTTCGTACGCAGATATTTCCTTTTCTACCATTGGCTTGAAAGCGCTTGAAATCTCCACTTGCAAACTACACAAAAAGAGTGTTTCAAATCTGCTCTGTCTAAAGGAAGGTTAAATTCTGTGGGTTGAATACACACAACCCAAAGAAGTTACCGGGAATTCTTCTGTCTAGCATTATATGAAGAAATCCTTTTTCCAACGATATCCTCAAAGAGTTCCAAATATCCACTAGCAGATCTTTCAAAAAGAGATTTTCCAAACTGCTCTGTGAAAAGAAAGGTTAAACTCTGTGAGTGGAACGCACACATCACAAAGTGGTTTCTGAGCATGATTCTCTCTAGTTTTTATATGAAGATATTTCCTTTTCAACCATTTGCCACAAAGCCCTTGTAATCTCCACTTGCAAATTCCACAAAAACTGTGTTTCATATCTGCTCATTCTAAAGGAAGTTTCAACTCTGTCTTTGAATACACGCAACTCGAATAGGTTACTGAGAATTCTTCTGTCTACCGTTATATGAAGGAATCCCGTTTCCCACGAAATCCTTAAAGAGGTCCAAATATCCACTTGCAGACATTACAAACAGATTGTTTCCAAACTGCTCTATGAAAGGAAAGGATAACTCTGTGAGTGGAATGCACACGTCATAAAGTAGTTTCTGAGAATGATTCTCTCTAGTTTTTATACGAAGATATTTCCTTTTCTAACATTGGCCCAAAAGAGCTTGAAATCTCCACTTGCAAATTCCACAAAAAGAGTGTTTCAAATGTCCTCTGTCCAAAGGAAGGTTCAACTCTGTGAGTTGAATACACGCAACCCAAAGAAGTAACTGAGAATTCTTCTGTCTAGCATTAGATGAAGAAATCCCGTTTCCAATGAAATCCTCAAAGAGGTCCAAATGTCCACTTGCAGACTTTACAAACAGATTGTTTGCAATCTGCTCTATGAAAAGAAAGGATAACTCTGTGAGTGGAACGCACACACCACAAAGTGGTTTCTGAGAGTGATTCTCTGTAGTATTTATACGCAGATATTTCCCTTTCTACTGTTGAGCCCAAAGCGCTTGAAATCTCCAGTGGCAAACTCCACAAGAAGAGGGTTTCCAATCTGCTCTGTCTAAAGGAAGTTTCAACTCTGTGAGTTGAACACACGCAACCCAAAGAAGTTACTGAGAATTCTTCTGTTTAGCATTAGATGAAGAAATCCCGTTTCCAACGAAATCCTCAATGAGGTCCAAATATCCACTTGCAGACTTTACAAACTGTGTGTTTCCAAACTGCTCTATGAAGAGAAAGGTTTAACTGTGTGAGTGGAATCACACATCACAAAGTGGTTTCTGAGAATGATTCTCTCTAGTTTTTATACGCAGATATTTCCTTTTCTTCCGTTGGCCGCAAAGCTCATGAAATCTCCACTTGCAAATTTCACAAAAAGAGGGTTACGAATCTGCTCTCATTAAAGGAAGGTTCACCTCTGTGAGTTGAACACATGCAACCCAAAGAAGTTACTGAGAATTCTTCTGTCTAGCATTAGATGAAGAAATCCCGTTTCCGACGAAATCCTCAAGGAGGAGAAAATATCCACTTGCAGACTTTACAAACCGAGTGTTTCCAAACCGCTCTATGAAAAGAAAGGCTAAACTCTGTGAGTGGAATGCACACATCACAAAGTGGTTTCTGAGAATGATTCTCTCTAGTTTTTATACTCAGATATTTCCCTCTCTATTGTTGGCCCCAAATCGCTTAAAATCTCCACTTGCAAATTCCACAAGAAGAGGTTTTCGAATCTGCTCTGTCTAACGGAAGGTTCAACTCTGTGAGTTGAACACACGCAACCCAAGGAAGTTACTGAGAATTCTTCTGTCTAGCATTAGATGAAGAAATCCCGTTTCCAATGAAATCCTCAAAGAGGTCCAAATATCCACTTGCAGACTTTACAAACTGAGTGTTTCCAAACAGCTCTATGAAAAGGAAGGTTAAACTCTATGAGTGGAACGCACACATCACAAAGTAGTATCTGAGAATGATTCGCTCTAGTTTTTATACGCAGATATTTCCTTTTCTACCGTTGGCCCCAAAGAGCATGAAATCTCCACTTGCAAATTCCCCCAAAAGAGGGTTCCAAATCCGCTCGGTGTAAAGGAAGTTTCAACTCTGTGAGTTGAACACATGCAACCCAAAAAGTTACTGAGAATTCTTCTGTCTAGCATTAGATGAAGAAAGCCAGTTGCCAAAGAAATCCTCGAAAATGTCCAAATATTCACTTGCAGACTTTAGAAACCGAGTGTTTCCGAAATGCTCTTTGAAAAGAAAGGTAAAACTCTGTGAGTGGAACGCACACATCACAAAGTGGTTAATGAGAATGATTCTCTCTTGTTTTTATAAGCAAATATTTCCTTTTCTACATTAGGCCCCGAAGCACATGAAACCTCCACTTGCAACTTCCACAAAAAGAGAGTTTCGAATCTGCTCTGTGTAAAGGAAGGTTCAACTCTGTGAGTTGAACACACGCAACCCGAAGAAGTTACTGAGAATTCTTCTGTCTAGCATTAGATGAAGAAATCCTGTCGCCAAAGAAAACCTCGAAGAGGCCCAAATATTCACTTGCAGACTTTACAAACAGAGTGTTTCCAAACTGCTCTATGAAGAGAAAGGTTTAACTCTGTGAGTGGAATGCACACATCACAAAGTGGTTGCTGAGATTGATTCTGTCTAGTTTTTATACGATGATATTTCCTTTTCTACCATTGGCCCCAAAGCGCTTGAAATCTCCACTTGCAAATTCCACAAAAAGAGGGTTTCGAATCTGCTCTGTGTAAAGGAAGGTTGAACTCTGTGAGATGAACACACGCAACCCAAAGAAGTAACTGAGAATTCTTCTGTCATGCATTAGATGAAGAAATCCGCTTTCCAAGGAAATCCTCAAACAGGGCCAAATATCCACTTACAGACTTTACAAACTGAGTGATTCCAAACTGATCTATGAAAAGAAAGGTTAAACTCTGTGAGTGGAATGCACACATCACAAAGTGGTTTCTGAGAATGATTTTCTCTAGTTTTTATACGCAGATGTTTCCTTTTCTACTTTTGGCCCCGAAGCGCTTGAAATCTCCACTTACAAATTCCACAAAAAGAGGGTTTGAAATCTGCTCTGTCTAAAGGAAGGTTCAACTCTGTGAGTTGAACACACGCAACCCAAAGAAGTTACTGAGAATTCATCTGTCTAGCATTTGATGAAGAAATGCGTTTCCAATGAAATCCTCAAAGAGGTCCAAATATTGACTTGCAGACTTTACAAACAGAGTGTTTCGAAACTGCTCTATGAAGAGAAAGGTTTAACTCCGTGAGTGGAATGCACACATCACAAAGTGGTTTCTGAGAATGATTCTCTGTAGTTTTTATACGAAGATATTTCCTTTTCTTCCGTTGGCCCCAAAGCGCATGAAATCTCCACTTGCAAGTTCCACAAGAAGAGGTTTTCGAATCTGCTCTGTCTAAAGGAAGCTTCAACTCTGTGAGTTGAACACACGCAACCCAAAGATGTTTCTGAGAATTCCTCTGTCTAGCATTAGATTAAGAAATCCCTTTTCCAAAGAAATCCTCAAAGAGGTCCAAATATGCACTTGCAGACTTTACAAACTGAGTGTTTCCGAACTGCTCTATGAAAACAAAGGTTAAACTCTGTGAGTGGAACGCACACATCACAAAGTGGTTTCTGAGAATGATTCTGTATTTTTTATAAGAAGATATTTCCTTTTCAACCGTTGGCCCCAAAGCGCTTCAATTCTCCACTTGCAAATTCCACAAATAGATGGTTTCGAATCTTCTCTGTGTAAAGGAAGGTTGAACTCTGTGAGCTGAACACACACAAACCAAAGAAGTTACTGAGAATTCTTCTGTCTAGCATTAGATGAAGAATGCCAGTTGCCAAAGAAATCCTCGAAGAGGTCCAAATATTCACTTGCAGACTTTACAAACAGAGTGTTTCCGAAATGCTCTATGAAAAGAAAGGTTAAACTCTGTGAGTGGAATGCACACATCACAGAGTGGTTAATGAGAATGATTCTCTCTTGTTTTTATACGCAGATATTTCCTTTTCTACATTTGGCCCCGAAGCGGTTGAAATCTCCGTTTGAAATTCCACAAAAAGAGGGTTTTGAATCTGCTCTGTGTAAAGGAAAGTTCAACTCTGTGAGTTGAACACACGCAACCGAAAGAAGGAACTGAGAATTCTTCTGTCATGCATTAGATGAAGAAATCCCCTTTCCATCGAAATCCTCAAAGAGGGCCAAATATCCACTTACAGATTTTACAAACTGAGTGTTTCCAAACTGATCTGTGAAAAGAAAGGTGAAACTCTGTGAGTGGAACGCACACATCACAAAGTGGTTTCTGAGAATGATTCTCTCTAGTTTTTATACGCAGATATTTCCTTTTCTACCGCTGGCCCCAAAGTGCATGAAATCTCCACTTGGAAATTCCACAAAAAGACAGTTTCCAATCTGCTCTGTCTAAAGGAAGGTTCAACTCTGTGAGTTGAACACACGCAACCCAAAGAAGTTACTGAGAATTCTTCTGTCCAGCATTAGATGAAGAAATCCCGTTTCCAAAGAAATCCTCAAGGAGGTCCAAATATCCACTTGCAGACTTTACAAAGTGAGTGTTTCCAAACTGTTCTATGAATAGAAACGTAAAACTCTATGAATGGAATGCACAGATCACAAAGTGGGTTCTGAGAATGATTCTCTGTAGTTTTCATACGAAGATATTTCCTTTTCTTCCGTTGAACGCAAAGCACTTGAAATCTCCACTTGCAAATTCCACATAAAGAGGGTTTCGAATCTGCTCTGTCTAAAGGAAGGTTCAACTCTGTTAGTTGAACACATGCAACCCAAAGTAGTTACTGAGAATTCTTCTGTCTAGCATTAGATGAAGAAATCCCATTTCCAACGAAATCCCCAAAGAGGTCGAAATATCCACCTGCACACTTTACTAACTGAGTGTTTCCAAACTGCTCTATGAAAAAAAAGGTTAAACTCTGAGAGTGGAACGTACACATCACAAAGTGGTTTCTGAGAATGATTCTGTATTTTTTATAAGAAGATATGTCCTTTTCTACCATTGGCCCCAAACCGCTTGAAATCTCCACCTGCAAATTCCACAAAAAGAGGGTTTAAAATCTGCTCTGTCTAAAGGAAGGTTCGACTCGGTGAGTTTAACACACGCAACCCGAAGAAGTTACTGAAAATTCTTCTGTCTAGCGTTAGATGGAGAAATCCCGCTTTCAATGAAATCCTCAAAGAGGTCCAAATATTCACTTGCAGAGTTTACAAAGAGAGTGTTTCCTAAATGCTCTATGAAAACAAAGGTTAAACTCTGTGAGTGGAACGCACACATCACAGATTGGTTAATGAGAATGATTGTCTCTAGTTTTTATACGCAGATATTTCCTTTTCTACATTTGGCCCCAAAGCGACCAAAATCTCCACTTGCAAATTCCTCAAAAACAGGGTTTCGAATCTGCTCTGTGTAAACTAAGGTTCAACTCTGTGAGTTGAACACACGCAACCCAAAGAAGTTACTGAGAATTCTTCTGCCATGCAGTAGTTGAAGAAATCCCGTTTCCAACGTAATCCTCAAAGAGGGCCAAATGTCCACTTGCAGACTTTAAAAACCGAGTGTTTCCAAACTGATGTATGAAAAGAAAGGTTAAACTCTGTGAGTGGAATGCACACATCACAAAGAGGTTTCTGAGAATGATTCTCTCTAGTTTTTATATGCAGATATTTCCTTTTCTACCATTGGCGCCAAGGCGCTTGAAATCTCCACTTGCAAATTCCACAAAAAGTTTTCGGGTTTCGAATCTTCTCTGTCTAAAGGAAGGTTCAAATCTGTGAGTTGAACACTCGCAACTGAAAGAAGTTACTGTGAATTCTTCTGTCTAGCATTAGATGAAGAAATCCCGTTTCCAAAGAAATCCTCAAAGAGGTCCAAATATCCACTTGCAGACTTTACAGACAGAGTGTTTCCAAGATGCTCTATGAAGAGGAAGGTTTACCTCTGCGAGTAGAGTGCACACATCACAAAGTGGTTTCTGAGAATGATTCTCAAGTTTTTATACGCCGATACTTCCTTTTCTTCCGTTGGCCCCAAAGAGCTTGAAATCTCCACTTGTAAATTCCACAAAAAGAGGGTTTCATTTCTGCTCTGTCTAAAGGAAGGTTCAACTCTGTGAGTTGAACACACGCAACCCAAAGAAGTTACTGCGAATTGTTCTGTCTAGTATTATGTGAAGAAATCCCATTTATAACGAAAATTTCAAAGAGGTCGAAATATCCACTTGCAGAGTTTACAAACAGAGTCTTTCCAAACTGCTCTATGAAAGAAATGTTAAGCTCTGTGAGTGGAATGCACACACCACAAAGTGGTTTCTGAGAATGATTCTCTGTAGTATTCATACGAAGATATTTCCTTTTCTTCCATTGTCCAGAAGTGCTTTTAATCTCCACTTGCAAATTCAATGAAAGGAGGGTTTCGAATCCGCTCCGTGTAAAGGAAGGTTCAACTCTGTGAGTTGAACACATGCAACCCAAAGTTGTTACTGAGAATTCTTCTGTCTATCATTAGATGAAGAAATACCGTTTCCAACGAAATCCTCAAAGAGGACCAAATATACACCTGCAGAATTTATAAACCGAGTGTTTCCAAACTGATCTACAAAAAGAAAGGTTAAACTCTGTGAGTGGAACGCACACATCACAAAGTGGTTTCTGAGAATGATTCCCTCTAGTTTTTATACGCAGATATTTCCTTTTCTACCGTTGGCCCCATGGCGCTTGAAATCTCCACTTGCCAATACCACAAAAAGAGGGTTTCAAATCTACTCTGTCTAAAGGAAGGTTCAACTCTGTGAGTTGAACACACGCAACCCAAAGAAGTTACTGAGAATTTTTCTGTCTAGCATTAGTTGAAGAAATCCCGTTTCCAACGAAATCCTCAAAGAGGTCAATATAGCCACTTGCAGATTTTACAAATAGAGGGTTTCCTAAATGCTCTATGAAAAGAAAGGTTAATCTCTGTGAGTGGAAACCACACATCACAAAGTGGTTTCTGAGAATGATTCTCTCTAATTTTCATACAAAGATATTTCCTTTTCTACCATTGGCCACAAAGCGCTTGAAGTCTCCACTTGCAAATTCCACAAAAAGAGGGTTTCGAATCTTCTCTGTGTAAAGGAAGGTTCAACTCTGTGAGTTGAACACACGCAACCTAAGAAGTTACTGAGAATTCTTCTGTCATGCATTAGATGAAGAAATCCTGTCTCTAAAGAAATCGCCAAAGAGGTCCAAATATCCACTTGGAGACTTACAAACTGAGTGTTTCCAAACTGCTCTTTGAAAAGAAAGGTTAAACTCTGTCAGTGGAATGCACACGTCACAAAGTGGTTTCTGAGAATGATTCTCTCTGGTATTTATGCGCAGATATTTCCTTTTCCACATTTGGCCCCATGGCGCTTGAAATCTCCACTTGCTAATTCCACAAAAACAGGGTTTTAAATCTGCACTGTCTAAAGGAAGGTTCAACTCTGTGAGTTGAACACACGCAACCCAAAGAAGTTACTGAGAATTCTTCTGTCTAACATTAGATGAAGAAATCCCGTTTTCAACAATATCCTCAAAGAGGTACAAATATCCACTTGCAGACTTTACAAACTGATTGTTTCCAAACTGCTCTATGAAAAGAAAGGTTAAACTCTGTGAGTGGAACGCCCACATCACAAACTGGTTTCTGAGAATGATTCTCTCTAGTTTTTATACTCAGATATATCCTTTTCTACCGTTGGACTCAGAGCGCTTGAAATCTCCACTTGCAAATTCCACAAAAAGAGGGTTTCAAATCTGCTCTGTCTAAATGAAGGTTCAATTCTGTGAGTTGAACACATGCAACCCAAAGAAGTTACTGAAAATTCTTCTGTCTAGCATTAGATGAAGAAATCCCGTTTCCAAAGAAATCCTCAAAGAGGTCCAAATATCCACTTGCAGAGTTTACAAACAGAGTGTTTGCAAACTGCTCTATGAAAAGAAAGGTTAAACTCTGTGAGTGGAACACAAACATCACAAACTGGTTTCTGAGAATTATTCTCTGTAGTTTAAATATGAAGATATTTCCTTTTCTTCCTTTGGCCCCAAAACGCCTGAAATCTCCACTTGGAAACTCCACAAAAACAGCATTTCGAATATGCTCTGTCTAAAGGAAGGTTCAACTCTGTGAATTGAACACACGCAACCCAAAGAAGTTACTGAGAATTCTTCTGTCTAGCATTAGATGAAGAAATCCCTTTTCCAACGAAATCCTCAAAGAGGTCCAAATATCCACTTGCAGACTTTACTAACTGAGTGTTCCCAAACTGATCTACAAAAAGAAAGGTTAAACTCTGTGAGTGGAACGCACACATCACAATGTGTTTTCTCAGAATGATTCTCTGTAGTATTTATACGCAGATATTTCCTTTTCTACCGCTGGCCCCAAATCGCTTGAAATCTCCATTTTCAAATCCCACAAAAAGAGGGTTTCGACTGTGCTCTGTCTAAAGGAAGTTTCAACTCTGTGAGGTGAACACATGCAACCCAAAGAAGTTACTGAGTATTCTTCTGTCTAGCATTAGATGAAGAAATCCCTTTTCCAATGAAATCCTCAAAGAGGTCCAATATCCACTTGCACACTTTACAAACTGAGTGTTTCCAAACTGCTCTATGAAAAGAAATGTTAAACTCTGTGAGTGGAACGCACACATCACAAAGTGGTTTCTGAGAATGATTCTCTCCAGGATTTCTATGCAGATATTTCCAATTCTACTGTTGGCCGCAAAGCGCTTGAAATCTCCAATTGCAAATTCCACAAAAAGAGGGTTTCAAATCTGCTCTGTCTAAAGGAAGGTTCAACTCTGTGAGTTGAACACACACAACACCAAGAAGTTACTGATAATTATTCTGTCTAATATTAGATGAAGAAATCCCTTTTCCAATGAAATCCTCAGAGAGGTCCAAATATCCACTTGCAGACTTTACAAACAGAGTGTTTGCAAACTGCTCTATGAAAAGAAAGGTTAAACTCTGTGACTGGAATGCACACATCACAAAGTGGTTTCTGAGAATGATTCTCTCTGGTTTTTATACGCAGATGTTTCCTTTTCTACCTGTGTCCCCAAAGCGCATGAAATCTCCACTTGCAAATTCCACCAAAAGAGGGTTTACAATTTACACTCTGTAAAGGAAGGTTCAAATCTGTGAGTTGAACACACACAACCCAGAGAAGTTACTGAGAATTCTTCTGTCTAACATTAGTTGAAGAAATCCCATTTCCAAAGATATCCTCAAAGAGGTCCAAATATCCACTTGCAGACTTTACAAACTGAGTGTTTCCAAACTGCTCTATGAAAAAAAGGTTAAACTCTGTGAGTGGAACGCACACATCACAAAGTGGTTTCTGAGAATGATTCTCTCTAGTTTTTATACGCAGATATTTCCTTTACTACCGTTGGCCCCAGAGCGGTTGAAGTCTCCAATTGCAAATTGCACCAAAAGAGGGTTTCAAATCTGCTCTGTCTAAATGAAGGTTCAATTCTGTGAGTTGAACACATGCAACCCAAAGAAGTTACTGAGAATTCTTCTGTCTAGCATTAGATGAAGAAATCCCGTTTCCAAATAAATCCTCAAAGAGGTCCAAATATCCACTTGCTGACTTTACAAACAGAGTGTTTGCAAACTGCTCTATGAAAAGAAAGGTTAAAATCTGTGAGTGGAAAGCACACATAACAAAGTGGTTTCTGAGAATTTTTCTCCGTAGTTTGTATATGAAGATATTTCCTTTTCTTCCGTTGGCCCCAAAACACGTGAAATCTCCAATTGGAAACTCCACAAAAAGAGCGTTTCTCATCTGCTCTCTCTAAAGGAAGGTTCAACTCTGTGAGTCGAACACACGCAACCCAAAGAAGTTACTAAGAATTCTTCTGTCGAGCATTAGATGAAGAAATCCCTTTTCCAAAGAAATCATCAAAGAGGTCCAAATATCCACTTGCAGACTTTACAAACTGAGTGTTTCCAAACTGATCTACAAAAAGAAAGGTTAAACTCTGTGACTGGAACGCATGCATCACAAAGTGGTTTCTGAGAATGATTCTCTAGATTTCATACGCAGATATTTCCTTTTCTACCGTTGGCCCCAAAGCGCTTGAAATCTCCACTTGCAAATTCCACAAAAAGAGGGTTTCAAATTTGCTCTGTCTAAAGGAAGGTTCAACTTTGTGAGTTGAACACACGCAAAACAAAGAAGTTACTGAGAATTCTTCTGTCTAGCATTAGATGAAGAAGCAAAGTTTCCAATGAAATCCTCATAGAGGTCCAAATATCCACTTGAAGACTTTACAAACTGTGGGTTTCCAAAATGCTCTATGAAAAGAAAGGATAAACTCTGTGAGTGCAACACACACATCACAAAGTGGTTTCTGAGAATGATTATATGTAGTTTTTATACGAAGATATTTCCTTTTCTACCGTTGCCACCAAAGCGCTTGAAATCTCCACTTGCAAATTCCACAAAAAGAGGGTTTCGAATCTTCTCTGTCTAAAGGAAGGTTCAACTCTGTGAGTTGAACACACGAAACCCAAAGAAGTTACTGAGAATTCTTCTGTCTAGCATTAGATGAAGAAATCCCGTTTCCAACGAAATTCTCAGAGAGGTCCAAATATCCACTTACAGACATTACAAACAGAGTGTTTGCAAACTGCTCTATGAAAAGAAATGTTAAACTCTGTGAGTGCAACGCACACATGACAAAGTGGTTTCTGAGAATGATTCTCTCTAGTTTTTATACGCAGATATTTCCTTTTCTACCGTTGGCCCCAAAGTGCTTGAAATCTCCACTTGCAAATTGCACAAAAAGAGGGTTTCAAATCTGCTCTGTCTAAATGAAGGTTCAATTCTGTGAGTTGAACACATGCAACCCAAAGAAGTTACTGAGAATTCTTCTGTCTAGCATTAGATGAAAAAATCCCGTTTCCAAAGAAATCCACAAAGAGGTCCAAATATACACTTGCAGAGTTTACAAACAGAGTGTTTGCAAACTGCTCTATGAAAAGAAAGGTAAAACTCTGTGAGTGAAACGCACACATCATAACGTGGTTTCTGAGAATTATTCTCTGTAGTTTATATATGAAGATATTTCCTTTTCTTCCGTTGGCCCCAAAACGCTTGAAATCTCCACTTGGAAACTCCGCAAAAAGAGCATCTCGAATCGGTTCTGTGTAAAGGAAGGTTCAACTCTGTGAGTCGAACACACGCAACCCAAAGAAGATGCTGAGAATTCTTCTGTCCAGCATTAGATGAAGAAATCCCGTTTCCAACGAAATCCTCAAAGAGGACCAAATATCCAATTGCAGACTTTACAAACTAAGTGTTTCCAAACTGCTCTATGAATAGAAAGGTTAAACTCTGTGAGTGGAATGCAAACGTCACAAAGTGGCTTCTGAGAATGATTCTCTCTAGTTTTTATACGCAGATATTTCCTTTTCTACCGTTGGCCCCAAAGCGATTGAAATCTCCACTTGCAAATTCCACAAAAGGAGGGTTTCAAATCTGCTCTGTCTAAAGGAAGGTTCAACTCTGTTAGTTAAACACGTGCAACCCGAAGAAGTTACTGAGAATTCTTCTCTCTAGCATTAGATGAAGAAATCCCTCTTCCAACGAAGTCCTCAAAGAGGTCCCAATATCCACTTGCAGACTTTACAAACAGAGTGAATGCAAACAGCTCTATGAAAAGAAAGGTTAAACTCTGTGAGTGGAACACACACATCACAAAGTGGTTTCTGAGAATGATTCTCTCCAGGATTTATAGGCAGATGTTTGCCATGTTACTGTAGGCCGCAAAGCGCATGAAATCTCCATTTGCAAATTCCACAAAAAGAGGGTTTCATATCTGCTCTGTCTAAAGGAAGGTTCAACTCTGTGAGTTGAACACACGCAACACAAAGAAGTTACTGAGAATTCTTCTGTCTAGTATTAGATGAAGAAATCCCGTTTCCAACGAAAACCTCAGAGAAGTCCAAATATCAACTTGCAGACTTTACAAACAGTGTGTTTGCAAACTGCTCTATGAAAAGAAAGGTTAAACTCTGTTAGTGGAACACACACATCACGAAGTGGTTTCTGAGAATGATTCTCTCCGGTTTTTATACGCAGATGTTTAAATTTTCTACCGTTGGCCCCAAAGCGCATGAAATCTCCACGTGCAAATTCCACAAAAAGAGGGATTCGAATCTACTCTGTGTAAAGGAAGGTTCAACTCTGTGAGTTGAACACATGCAACCCAAAGAAGTTACTGAGAATTCTTCTGTCTAACATTAGATGAAGAAATCCCGTTTCCAACGATATCCTCAAAGAGGTCCAAATATCCACTTGCAGACTTTACAAACTGAGTGTTTCCAAACTGCTCTATGAAAAGAAAGGTTAAACTCTGTGAGTGGAACGCACACATCACAAAGTGGTTTCTGAGAATTATTCTCTGTAGTTTATATATGAAGATATTTCCTTTTCTTCCGTTGGTCCCAAAACGCATGAAATCTCCACTTGGAAACTCCACAAAAAGAGCATTTCGAATCAGCTCTGTGTAAAGGAAGGTTCAACTCTCTGAGTCGAACACACGCAACCCAAAGAAGTTTCTGAGAATTCTTCTGTCCAGCATTAGATGAAGAAATCCCGTTTCCAACGAAATCCTCAAAGAGGTCCAAATTTCCACTTGCAGACTTTACAAATTGAGTGTTTCCAAACTGCTGTATGAAAAGAAAGGTTAAACTCTGTGAGTGGAACGCACACATCAGAAAGTAGTTTATGAGAATGATTCTCTGTAGTTTTCATACGAAGATATTTCTTTTTCTTCCTTTGGCCCCAAAGCGCATGAAATCTCCAATTGCAAATTCCACAAAAAGAGGGTTTCGAATTTGTTATGTGTAAAGGAAGGTTCTTCTCTCTGAGTTGAACACACGCAACCCAAAGAAGTTACTGAGAATTCTTCTGTCCAGCATTAGATGAATAAATCCCGTTTATAACGAAATCCTCAAAGTGATCCAAATATCCACTTGCAGAATTTACAAACAGAGTGTTTGCAAACTGCTCTATGAAAAGAAAGGTTAAACTCTGTGAGTGATATGCACACATCACAAAGTGGTTTCTGAGAATGATTCTCTGTAGTTTTTATACGAAGATATTTCCTTTTCTTCCGTTGGCCCCAAAGGGCTTGAAATCTCCACTTGCAAATTCCACTAAAAGAATGTTTCAAATCTGCTCTGTCCAAAAGAAGGTTCAACTCTGTGAGTTGAACACACGCAACCCAAAGAATTTACTGAGAATTCTTCTGTCTAGCATTAGATGAAGAAACAAAGTTTCCAACAAAATCCTCAAAGAGGTCCAAATATCCACTTGCAGACTTTACAAACAGAGTGTTTCCAAACTGCTCTATGAAAAGAAAGGTTAAACTCTGTGAGTGGAACGCACACATCACAAAGTGGTTTCTGAGAATGATTCTCTCCAGGTTTTATACGCAGATATTCTCTACTCTACTGTAGGCCGCAAAGCGCTTGAAATCTTCAAATACAAATTCCGCAAAAAGAGGGTTTCAAATCTGCTCTGTCTAAATGAAGTTTCAACTCTGTGAGTTGAACACGTGTAACCCGAAGAAGTAACTGAGAATTCTTCTGTCTAGCATTAGATGAAGAAATCCCGCTTCCAATGAAGTCGTCAAAGAGGTCCAAATATGCACTTGCAGACTTAACAAAGAGAGTGTTTCCAAACTGCTTTATGAAAACAAAGCTTAAACTCTGTGAGTGGAACGCACACATCACCAAGTGGTTTCTGAGAATGATTCCCTGTAGTTTTTATACGAAGATATTTCCTTTTCTTCCGTTGGCCCCAAAGCGTTTGAAATCTCCACCTGCAAATTCCACAAAAGGAAGGTTTCAAATCTGCTCTGTCCAAAGGAAGGTTCAACTCTGTTAGTTGAACACATGCAACCCAAAGAATTTACTGAGAATTCTTCTGTCTAGCATTAGATGAAGAAATCCCGTTTCCAACGAAATCCTCAAAGAGGTCCAAATATCCACCTGCAGACTTTACAAACAGAGTGTTTCCAAACTGCTCTATGAAAAGAAAGGTTAAACTCTGTGAGTGGAACGCACACATCACAAAGTGGTTTTTGAGAATGATTTTCTCCAGGATTTATACGCAGATATTTCCTATTCTACTCTAGGCCGCAAAGCGCTTGAATTCTCCAATTGCAAATTCCACAAAAAGAGGGTTTCAAATCTGCTCAGTCTAAATGAAGGTTCAATTCTGTGAGTTGAACACATGCAACCCAAAGAAGTTACTGAGAATTCTTCTGTCTAGCATTAGATGAGGAAATCCCGTTTCCAAAGAAATCCACAAAGAGGTCCAAATATCCACTTGCAGACTTTACAAACAGAGTGTTTGCAAACTGATCTCTGAAAAGGAACGTTAAAGTCTGTGAGTGGAACGCACTCATCGCAAAGTGGTTTCTGAGAATTATTCTCTGAAGTTTATATATGAAGATATTTCCTTTTCTTCCGTTCGCCCCAAAACGCTTGAAATCTCCACTTGGAAACTCCACAAAAAGAGCATTTCGAATCGGTTTTGTGTAAAGGAAGGTTCAACTCTGTGAGTCGAACACACGCAACCCAAAGAAGTTACTGAGAATTCTTCTGTCCAGCATTAGATGAAGAAGTCCCGTTTCCAACGAAATCCTCAAAGAGGTCCAAATATCCACTTGCAGACTTTACAAATTGAGTGTTTCCAAACTGCTCTATGAAAAGAAATGTTAAACTCTGTGATTGGAACGCACACATGAGTTAGTGGTTTATGAGAATGATTCTCTGTAGTTTTTATACGAAGATATTTCCTTTTCTTCAGTTGGCCCCAAAGCGCATGAAATCTCCAGTTGCAAATTCCACAAAGAGAGCGTTTCGAATCTGCTCTGTGTAAAGGAAGGTTCAACTCTGTGAGTTAAACACACGCAACACAAAGAAGTTACTGATAAATCTTCTGTCTAGCATTAGATGAAGAAATCCCGTTTCCAACGAAATACTCGAACAGGTCCAAATATCCACTTGCAGACCTTACAAACTGAGTGTTTCCAAAGTGCTCTATGAAAAGAAAGGTTAAACTCTGTTAGTGTAACGCACACATCACAAAGTGGTTTCTGAGAATGATTCTGTCTAGTTTTTATACGCAGATATTACCTTTTCTACCGTTGGCCCCAAAGCGCATGAAATCTCCACTTGCAAATTCCACAAAAAGAGGGTTTCAAATCTGCTCTGTCTAAAGGAAGGTTCAACTCTGTGAATTGAACACATGCAACCCAAAGAAGTTACTGCGAATTCTTCTGTCTAGCATCAGATGAAGAAATCACGTTTCCAATGAACTCCTCAAAGAGGTCCAAATATCCACTTGCAGACTTTACAAACAGAGTTTTTCCAACCTGTTCTATGAAAAGAAATGTTAAACTCTGTGAGTGGTATGCACTCATCACAAAGTGGTTTCTGAGAATGATTCTGTGTAGTTTTTATACGCAGATATTTCCTCTTCTACATTTGGACCCAAAGCGCTTGAAATCTCCAATTGCAAATTCCACAAAAAGAGGGTTTCAAATGTGCCCTGTCTAAAGGAAGGTTCACCTCTGTGAGATGAACACACGCAACCCAAAGAAGTTACTGAGAATTCTTCTGTCTAGCATTAGATGAAGAAGTCCCGTTTCCAATGAAATCCTCAAAGATGTCCAAATATCCACTTGCAGACTTTACAAACAGAGTGTTTCCAAAATGCTGTGTGAAAAGAAAGGTTAAACCCTTTGAGTGGAACCCACACATCACAAAATGGTTTCTGAGAATGATTATCACTAATTTTTATATGAAGATATTTCATTTCCTACCGTTGGCCCCAAAGCGCTTGAAATCTCTACGTACAAATTCAACAAAAAGAGTGTTTCAAATCTGCTCTGTCTAAAGGAAGGTTCAAATCTCTGAGTTGAACACACGCAATCCAAAGAAGTTACTGAGAATCCTTCTCTCCAGCATTAGATGAAGAAATCCCGTTTCCAAAGAAATCGTAAAAGAGGTCCAAAAATCCACTTGCAGACTGTACAAACTGATTGTTTCCAAACCGCTCTATGAAAAGAAAGGTTAAACTCTGTGAGTGGAACGCACACATCACAAAGTGGTTTCTGAGGATGAATCTCTGTAGTTTTTAAGCACAGATATTTCCTTTTCTACATTTGGCCCCAAAGCACATGAAATCTCCAATTCCAAATTCCACAAAAAGAGGGTTTCTAATCTGCTCTGTCTAAAGGAAGGTTCAACTCTGTGAGTTGAACACATGCAACCCGAAGAAGTTACTGAGAATTCTTCTGTCTAGCATTAGATGAAGTGATCCCGTTTCCAACGAAATCCTCAAAGAGGTCCAAATATCCACTTGCAGACTTTACAAAGAGAGTCTTTCCAAAATGCTCAATGAAAAGAAAGGTTAAACCCTGTGAGTGGAACCCACACATCACAAAGTGGTTTCTGAGAATGATTCTCTCTAATTTTTATACGCAGAGATTGCCTTTTCTACCGTAGGCCCCAAAGCGCTTGAAATTTACTCTTGCACATTCCACAAAAAGAGGGTTTCAAATCCGCTCTGTGTAAAGGAAGGTTCAATTCTGTGAGTTGAACACACGCAACCCAAAGAATTTACTGAGAATTCTTCTGTCATGCATTAGAAGAAGAAATCCCGTTTCCAACGAAATCCTCAAAGAGGTCCAAATATCCACTTGCAGACTTAAGAAACAGAGTGTTTACCAAAATTCTCCATGAAAAGAATGGTTAAACTCTATGAGTGGAACCCACACATCACAAAGTGGTTTCTGAGAGTGATTCTCTCTAATTTTTATACGAAGATATTTGCTTTTCTATAGTTGGCCACAAAATGCTTGAAATCTCCACTTGCAAATTCCACAAAAGAGGGTTTCGAATCTGCTCTGTCTAAAGGAATGTTCAACTCTGTGAGATGAACACACGCAACCCAAAAAATTACTGAGAATTCTTCTGTCTAGCATTTGATGAAGAAATACCGTTTCCAACGAAATCCTCAAAGAGGTCCAAATATCCACTTGCAGACTTTACAAACTGAGTGTTTCGAAACTGTGCTATGAAAAGAAAGGTTAAACTCCGTGAGTTGAATCCACACATCACAAAGTGGTTTCTGAGAATGATTCTCTGTAGTTATTATACGAAGATATTTCCTTTTCTTCCGTTGGCTCCAAAGCGCATGAAATCTCCACTAGCAAATTCCACCAAAAGAGGGTTTCGAATCTGCTCTGTGTAAAGGAAGGTTGAACTCTGTGAGTTGAATACACGCAGCCCAAAGAAGTTACTGAGAATTATTCTTCTGTCTAGCATAAGATGAAGAAATGCCGATTCCAACGAAATACTCAAAGAGGTCAAAATATCCACTTGCAGACTTTGCAAACTGAGTGTTTCCAAACTGCTCTATGAAAAGAAAGGTGGAACTCTGTGAGTCGAACCTAAACATCACAAAGTGGTTTCTGAGAATGATTCTCTCTAGTTTTTATACGCAGATATTCCCTTTTCTACTGTTGGCCCCAAATCGCTTGTAATCTCCTCTTGAAAATTCCACAAAATGAGGGTTTCCAATCTGCTCTGCGTAAAGGAAGGTTGAACTCTGTGAGTTGAACACATGCAACCCAAAGAAGTTACTGAGAATTCTTCTGTCTGGCAATAGATGAAGAAATCCCGTTTCTAAAGAAATCCTCAAAGAGGTCCAAATATGCACTTACAGAGTTTACAAACAGAGTGTTTCCAAACTGCTCTATGAAAAGAAAGATTAAACTCTGTGAGTGGAACGCACACATCAAAAAGTGGTTTCTGAGAATGATTCTCTCTAGTTTTCATATGAAAATATTTCCTTTTGTACCATTATCCCCAAAGCGGTTGAAATCTCCACTTGCAAATTATACAAAAAGAGTGTTTCAAATCTTCCCTGTCTAAGGGAAAGTTCATCTGTGTGAGTTGAATACACGCAACCCAAATAAGTTCCTGAGAATTCTTCTGTCTAGCATTATATAAAGAAAACCCGTTTCCCACAAAATCCTCAAAGAGGTCCAAATATCCACTTGCAAACTTTACAAACAGAGGGTTTCCAAACTGCTCTATGAAAATAAAGGTTAAACTCTGTGAGTAGAACACACACATCACAAAGTGGTTTCTGAGAATGATTCTCTCTAGTTTTTGTACGAAGATATTTCCTTTTCTACCATTGTCCCCAAAGCGCTTGACATCTCCACTTGAAATTATATAAAAAGAGTGTTTCAAATCTGCTCTGTCTAAAGGAAGGTTCAACTCTGTGAGTTGAATGCACGCAACCCAGAGAAGATACTGAGAATTCTTCTGTCTAGCATTGTATGAAGAAATCTCGTTTCCCACGAAATCTTCAAGGAGGTCCAAATATCCACTTGCAGACTTTACAAACAGAGTGTTTCCAAACTTCTCTATAAAATGGAAGGTTAAACTCTGTGAGTGGAATGCACACATCACAAAGTGGTTCCTGAAAATGGTTCTTTCTAGTTTTTATACGAAGATATTTCCTTTTCTACCATTGGCCCCAAAGCACTGGAAATCTCCACTTGCAAATTCCGCAAAAAGTGTGTTTCTAATCTGCTCTGTTTAAAGGAAGGTTCAACTCTGTGAGTTGAATACTCACAACCCAAGGAAGTTACTGAGAATTATTCTGTCTAGCATTATATGAGGAAATCCCGTTTCCCACCAAAACCTCAAAGAGGTCCAAATATCCACTTGCAGACTTTACTAACAGAGTGTTTCCAAACTTCTCTATGAAAAGAAAGGTTAAACTCTGTGAGTGGAATGCACATATCCCAAAGTGGTTTCTGAGAATGATTCTCTCTAGTTTTTATACGAGGATATTCCATTTTCTACCATTGGCCCCAAAGCGCTTGAAATCTCCACTTACAAACTCCACAAAAAGAGTGTTTCAAACCTGCTCTGTCTAAAGTAAGGTTCAAATCTGTGAGTTGAATACACGCTACCCACAGAAGTTACTGAGAATTCTTCCATCTAGAATTAGGTGAAGAAATCCCGTTTCCCAGGAAATCCTCAAAGAGGACCAAATATCCACTTGCAGACTTTACAAACAGAGTGTTTCCAAACTGCTCTATGAAAAGAAAGGTATAATTCTGTCAGTGGATCTCACACATCACAAAGTGGTTTCTGAGAATGATTCTCTCTACTTTTTATACGAAGATATTTCCTTTTCTACCAATGGCCACAAAGCGCATGAAATCTCCACTTGCAAATTCCACAAAAGAGTGTTTCAAATCTGCTCTGTCTAAAGGAAAGTTCAACTCTGTGAGTTCCATACACACAACCCAAAGTAGGTACTGACAATTCTTTGTCTAGCAGTATAGGAAGAAATCCCGTTTCCCACGAAATCGTGAAAGAGGTCCAAACATCCCTTTGCAGACTTTACAAACACATCGTTTCCAAACTGCTCTATGAAAAGAAAGGTTAAACTCTGTGAGTGGAACGCACACATGACAAAGAGGTTTCTGAGAATGATTCTCTCTAGTTTTTATACGAAGATATTCCGTTTTCTACCACTGGACTCAAATCGCTTGAAATCTCCACTTGCAAATTACAGAAAAAGAGTGTTTCAAATCTGCTCTGTCTAAGGGAAAGTTCATCTGCGTGAGTTGAATACACACAACCCAAAGAAGTTACTGAGAATTCTTCTGTCTAGCATTGTATGAAGAAACCCCGTTTCCCACGAAATCCTCAAAGAGGTCCAAATATCCACTTGCCGACGTTAGAAACAGACTGTTTCCAAACTGTTCTATGAAAAGAAAGTTAAACTCTGTGAGTGGAATGCACACATCAAAAAGTGGTTTCTGAGAATGATTTTCTCTAGTTTTTCTACAAAGATATTTCCTTTTCTACCATTGGCCACAAAGTGCTTGAAATCTCCACTTGCAAATTGCACAAAAAGAGTGTTTCAAATCTGCTCTGTGCAAGGGAAGGTACAACTCTGTGAGTTGAATACACACAACCCAAAGTAGTTACTGAGAATTCTTCTCTCTAGCATTATATGAAGAAATCCCGTTTTCAACGAAATCCTCAAAGAGGTCCAAATATCCACTTGCAGACTTTACACACAGAGTGCTTCCAAACTGTTATATGAAAGGAAAGGTTAAACTCTGTGAGTGGAACGCACACATCACAAAGTGGTTTCTGAGAATGATTCTCTCTAGTTTTTATACGAAGATATTCCCTTTACTACCATTGGCCCCAAATCGCTTGAAATCTCCACTTGCAAATTCCACAAAAAGAGTGTTTCAAATCTGCTCTGTGTAAAGGAAAGTTCAACTGTGTGAGCTGAATGCACGCAATGCAAAGAAATTACTGAGAATTCTTCTTTCTAGCATTATATGAAGAAATCCCGTTTCCCACGAAATCCTCAAAGAGGTCCAAATATCCACTTGCAGACTTTAAAAGCAGAGTGCTTCCAAACTGCTCTATGAAAAGAAAGTTTAAACACTGTGAGTGGAACGCACACATCACAATGTGGTTTCTGAGAATGGTTCTCTCTAGTTTTTATGCGAAGATATTTCCTTTTCTACCACTGACCCCAAGGCGCTTGAAATCTCCACTTACAAATACCACAAAAAGAGTGTTTCAAATCTGCTCTGTCCAAAGGAAGGTAAAACTCTGTGAGTGAAATACATGCAACACAAAGAAGTTACTGAGAATTCTTCTGTCTAGCATTACATGAAGAAATCCCGTTTCCCACGACATCCTCCAAGAGGTCCAAATATCCACTTGCAGACTTTAAAAGCAGAGTGCTTCCAAACTGCTCTATGAAAAGAAAGTTTAAACACTGTGAGTGGAACGCACACATCACAATGTGGTTTCTGAGAATGATTCTCTCTAGTTTTTATGCGAAGATATTTCCTTTTCTACCACTGGCCCCAAGGCGCTTGAAATCTCCACTTACAAATACCAGAAAAAGAGTGTTTCAAATCTGCTCTGTCCAAAGGAAGGTAAAACTCTGTGAGTGAAATACACGCAACACAAAGAAGTTACTGAGAATTCTTCTGTCTAGCATTACATGAAGAAATCCCGTTTCCCACGACATCCTCCAAGAGGTCCAAATATCCACTTGCAGACTTTACAAACAGAGTGTTTCCAAACTGTTCTATGAAAAGAAAGTTTAAACTCAGTGAGTAGAACGCACTCATCACAAAGTGGTTTCTGAGAATGATTCTCTCTAGTTTTTATATGAAGATATTTCTTTTTCAACCATTGGCCCCAAGGCGCTTGAAATCTGCACTTGCAAATTCCACAAAAAGAGTGTTTCAAATCTGCTCTCTCTAAAGGAAGGTTCAACTCTGTGAGTTGAATACACGCAACCCAAAGAAGTTCCTGAGAATTCTTCTGTCTAGCATTATATGAAGAAAACCCGTTTCCCACAAAATCCTCAAAGAGGTCCAAATATCCACTTGCAAACTTTACAAACAGAGGGTTTCCAAACTGCTCTATGAAAAGAAAGGTTAAACTCTGTGAGTAGAACGCACACATCACAAAGTGGTTTCTGAGAATGATTCTCTCTAGTTTTTGTACGACGATATTTCCTTTTCTACCATTGTCCCCAAAGCGCTTGACATCTCCACTTGAAATTATATAAAAAGAGTGTTTCAAATCTGCTCTGTCTAAAGGAAGGTTCAACTCTGTGAGTTGAATGCACGCAACCCAAAGAAGATACTGAGAATTCTTCTGTCTAGCATTGTATGAAGAAATCTCGTTTCCCACGAAATCTTCAAGAGGTACAAATATCCACTTGCAGACATTACAAACAGAGTGTTTCCAAACTTCTCTATGAAATGGAAGGTTAAACTCTGTGAGTGGAATGCACACATCACAAAGTGGTTCCTGAAAATGGTTCTTTCTAGTTTTTGTACGAAGATATTTCCTTTTCTACCATAGGCCACAAAGCACTGGAAATCTCCACTTGCAAATTCCGCAAAAAGGGTGTTTCTAATCTGATCTGTCTAAGGGAAAGTTCATCTGCGTGAGTTGAATACACACAACCCAAAGAAGTTACTGAGAATTCTTCTGTCTAGCATTGTATGAAGAAATCCCGTTTCCCACCAAAACCTCGAAGAGGTCCAAATATCCACTTGCAGACTTTACAAACAGAGTGTTGTCAACCTGCTCTATGAAAGGAAAGGATAAACTCTGTGAGTGGAATGCACACATCACAAAGTGGTTTCTGAGAATGATTCTCTCTAACTTTTATACGAAGATATTTCCTTTTATACCATTGGCCCCAAAGCACTTGAAATCTCCTCTTGCAAATTGCATAAAAAGAGTGTTTCAAATCTACTCTGTCCAAAGGAAGGTACAACTCTGTGAATTGAATACACACAACTCAAAGAAGTTACTGAGAATTCTTCTGTCTAGCATTATATGAAGAAATCCCGATTCCAAAGAAATCCTCAAAAAGGTCCAAATATCCACTTGCAGACTTTACAAACAGAGTGCTTCCAAACTGTTATATGAAAGGAAAGGTTAAACTCTGTGAGTGGAACGCGCACATCACAAAGTGGTTTCTGAGAATGATTCTCTCTAGTTTTTCTACGAAGATATTGCCTTTACTACAATTGGCCCCAAATCGCTTGAAATCTCCACTTGCAAATTCCACAAAAAGAGTGTTTCAAATCTGCTCTGTGTAAAGGAAAGTTCAACTGTGTGAGCTGAATACACGCAATGCAAAGAAATTACTGAGAATTCTTCTCTCCAGCATTATATGAAGAAATCCCGTTTCCCATGAAATCCTCAAAGAGGTCCAAATATCCACTTGCAGACTTTAAAAGCAGTGTGCTTCCAAACCGCTCTATGAAAAGAAAGTTTAAACACTGTGAGTGGAACGCACACATCACAATGTGGTTTCTGAGAATGATTCTCTCTAGTTTTTATGCGAAGATATTTCCTATTCTGCCACTGGCCCCAAGGCACTTGAAATCTCCACTTACAAATACGACAAAAAGAGTCTTTCAAATCTGCTCTGTCCAAAGGAAGGTAAAACTCTGTGAGTGAAATACACGCAACACAAAGAAGTTACTGAGAATTCTTCTGTCTAGCATTACATGAAGAAATCCCGTTTCCCATGATATCCTCCAAGAGGTCCAAATATCCACTTGCAGACTTTACAAACAGAGTGTCTCCAAACTGTTCTATGAAAAGAAAGTTTAAACTCAGTGAGTAGAACGCACTCATCACAAAGTGGTTTCTGAGAATGATTTTCTCTAGTTTTTATATGAAGATATTTCTTTTTCAACCATTGACCCCAAGGCGCTTGAAATCTGCACTTGCAAATTCCACAAAAAGAGTGTTTCAAATCTGCTCTCTCTAAAGGAAGGTTCAACTCTGTGAGTTGAATACACGCAACTCAAAGAAGTTTCTGAGAATTCTTCTGTCTAGCATTAGATGAAGGAATCCCGTTTGCCAGGAAATCCTCAAAGAGGACAAAATAGCCACTTGCAGACTATACAAGCAGAGTGTTTCCAAACTGCTCTATGTAAAGAAAGGTTTTACTCTGTTAGTGGATCTCACACATCACAAAGTGGTTTCTGAGAATGATTCTCTCTAGTTTTTCTGCTTAGATATTTAATTTCTTCCATTGGCCCCAAAGCACTTGAAATCTCCACTTGCAAATTCCACAAAAAGAGTGTTTCAAATCTGCTCTGTCTAAAGGAAGGTTCAACTCTGTGAGTTGAATACACGCAACTGAAGAAGTTACTGAAAATTCGTCTGTCAAGCATTATATGAAGAAATCCCGTTTCCCACGATATCCTCAGATAGGTCCAAATATCCACTTGCAGACTTTACAAAAAGAGTGTTTCGAAACTACTCTCTGAAAAGAAAGGTTAAACTCTGTGAGTGAAACGCACATATCACAAAGTGGTTTCTGAGAATGGTTTTCTCTAGTTTTAATACGAATATATTTCCCTTTCTTCCATTGGCCCCAAAGCGCTTGAAATCTCCACTTGCAAATTCCACAAAAAGAGTGTTTCAAATCTGCTCTGTCTAAAGGAAGGTACAACACTGTGAGTTGAATACACGCAACCCAAAGAAGTTACTGAGGATTCTTCTGTTTGCATTATATGAAGAAATCCCTTTAACCACGAAATCTTCAAAGTGATCCAAATATCCACTTGCAGACATTAGAAACAGAGTATTTCCAAACTGCTCTATCAAAAGAAAGGTTAAACTCTGTGACTGGAACGCACACATCACAAAGTGGTTTCTGACAACGATTCTCTCTACTTTTTATAGGAAGATATTTCCTTTTCTACCATTGACCACAAATCGCTTGAAATCTCCACCTGCAAATTGCATAAAAAGAGTGTTTCAAATCTGCTCTGTCTAAAGGAAGGTTCAACTCTCTGAGTTGAATTCACGCAACTCAAAGAAGATACTGAGAATAGTTCTGTCTAGCAGTAGATGAAGAAATCCCGTTTCCCAGGAAATCCTCAAATAGTACCAAATATCCACTTGCAGACTTTACAAACAGTGTGTTTCCAAACTGCTCTATGAAAAGAAAGGTTAAACTCTTTGAGTGGAACGCACACATTACAAAGTGGTTTCTGAGAATGATTCTCTCTACCTTTTATATGAAGATATTTCCTTTTCTAACATTGGCCCCAAAGAGCTTGAAATCTCCACTTGCAAATTCCAGAAAAAGAGTGTTTGAAATCTGCTGTGTCTAAAGTTAGCTTCAACTCTGGGAGATGAATACACGTAACCCAAAGAAGTTACTGAGAATTCTTCTGTATTCCATTATATGAAGAAATCCCGTTTGCCACGAAATCTTCAATGAGGTCCAAATATCCACTTGCAGACTTTACAAACAGAGTGTTTCCAAACTGCTCTAGGAAAAGGAAGTTTAAACTCTGTGAGTGGAATGCACACATCACAAAGTGGTGTCTGAGAATGATTTTCTCTAGTTTTCATACGAAGATATTTCCTTTTCTACCATTGGCCCAAAAGCGCTTGAAATCTCCATTTGCAAATTCCACAAAATGAGTGTTTCAAATCTGCTCTGTGTAAAGGAAGGTTCAGCTCTGTGAGTTTAATACACGCAACCCAAACAAGTTAGTGAGAATTCTTCTGTATAGCATTAGATGAAGAAATCCCGTTTTCCAAGAAATCCTCAAAGAGAACCAAAAACCCACTCGCATACATTACAAACAGAGTGGTTCCAAACTGCTCTATGAAGAGAAAGGTTAAACTCTGTGAGTGGAACGCACAACATCACAAAGTGGTTTCTGAGAATGATTCTCTCTATTTTTTATGCGAAGATATTTCCTTTTGTACCATTGGCCCCAAAGCGCTTGAAATCTCCACTTGCAAATTCCACAAAAAGAGTGGTTGAAATCTGCTCTGTCCAAAGGAAGGTTCAACCCTGCGAGTTGAATACACGCAACCCAAAGAAGTTACTGAGAATTCTTCTGTTTGCGTTATATGACGAAATTCCATTAGCCCCAAAATCTTCAAAGAGGTCCAAATATCCACTTGCAGACTATACAAACAGAGTGTTTCCAAACTGCTCTTTGAAAAGAAAGGTTATACTCTGTGAGTGGAACGGACACATCACAAAGTGGTTACTGAGAATGATTCTCTCTAGTTTTTATATGAGGATATTTCCTTTACTACCATTGGCCCCAAAGCACTTGAAATCTCCACTTGCAAAATCCACAAAGAGTGTTTCAAATCTGCTCTGTCTAAAGGAAGGTTCCACTCTGTGAGTTGAATACACGCAACCCAAAAAATTACTGAGAATTCTTCTGTCTAGTATTATATGAAGGAATCCCGTTTCCCAAGAAATCCTCAAAGAGGTCCAAATATCCACTTGCAGACTTTACAAACAGAGTGTTTCCAAACTGCTCTATGAAAAGAAAGTTAAACTCTGTCAGTGGAACTCACAAATCACAAAGTGGTTTCTGAGAATGATTCTTTGTAGTTTTTATACAAAGAGATTTCCTATTCTACTATCGGGCAGAAAGCGCTTGAAATCGCAACTGCCAAATTCCAGAAAAGGAGTGTTTGAAACCTGCTCTGTCTAAAGGTAGGTTCAACTCTATGAGTTGAATACACGCAACCCAAAGAAGTTACTGAGAATACTTCTGTCTATCATTATATGAAGAAATTCCGTTTGCAACGATATCCTCAAAGAGGTCCAAATATCCACTTGAGGACTATACAAACACAGTGTTTCCAAACTGCTCTATGAAAACAAAGGTTAAACTCTGTGAATGTTACGGACACAACACAAAGTGGTTTCTGAGAATGATTCTGTCTAGTTTTTATATGAAGATATTTCCTTTGCTGCCATTGGCCCCAAAGCGCTTGAAATCTCCAGTTGCAAATTCCACTAAAAGAGTGTTTCAAATCTGCTCTTTCAAAAGGAAGGCTCAACTCTGTGAGCCGAATACACGCAACCCAAAGAAGTTACTGACAATCCTTCTGTCTTGCATTATATGAGGATATACCGTTTCCCACGAAATCTTCAAAGTGGTCTAAATATCCAGTTGCAGACTTTACAAACAGAGTGTTTCAAAAGTGCTCTATGAAAATAAAGGTTAAACTCTGTGAGTGGAACGCACAAATCACAAAGTGGTTTCTGAGAACGATTCTCTCTAGTTTTTATACGAAGTTATTTCTTTTTCTACCATTGGTCCAAAAGCGCTTGAAATCTCCACTTGCAAATTCCACAGAAAGAGTGTTTCAAAACTGCTCTGTCTATAGGAAGTTTCAACTCTGTGAGTTGAATACACGCAACCCAAAGAAGTTACTAAGAATTCTTCTGTCTAGCATTATATGAAGAAATCCCATTTCCAACGAAATCCTCAAAGAGGTCCAAACATCCACTTGCAGACTTTACAGAGTGTTTCCAAACTGCTCTATGAGGAGAAAGATTAAACTCTGTGAGTGGAACGCACACATCACAAAGTGGTTACTGAGAATGATTCTCTCTAGTTTTAATACGAAGATAATCCCTTTTCTACCTTTGGCCCCAAAGCAGTTGAAACCTCCGCTTGCAAATTCCACAAAAAGAGGGTTTCAAATCTGCTCTGTCTAAAGGAAGATTCAACTCTGTGACTTGAATACATGCAACCCAAGGAAGTTACTCAGAATTCTTCTGTCTAGTATTATGTGAAGAAATCCCGTTTCCCACGAAATCCTCAAAGAGGTCCAAATATCCACATGCAGACTTTACAAACAGAGTGTTTCCAAGCTGCTCTATGAAAAGAAAGGTGAAACTCTCTGAGTGGAACGCACACATCACAAAGTGGTTTCTGAAAATGATTCTCTTTATTTTTTATACGAAGATATTTCCTTTCCTACCGTTGACCCCAAAGCGGTTGAAATCTCCACTTACAAATTCCACAGAAATAGTGTTTCAAATCGGCTCTGTCTAAAGGAAGGTTCAACTCTTTGAGTTGAATACTCGCAACCGACAGAAGTTACTGGGAATTCTTCTGTCTAGCATTATATGAAGAAATCCCGTTTCCCACGAAATCCTCAAAGAAGTCCAAAAATCCACTTGCAGCCTTTACAAACAGAGTGTTTCGAAACTGCTCTATGAAAAGAAAGGTTAAACTCTGTCAGTGGAACGTACACATCACAAAGTGGTTTCTGAAAATGATTCTCTCTAGTTTTTATACGAAGATGTTTCTTTTTCTACCATTGGTACAAAAGCGCCTGAAATCTCCACTTGCAAATTCCAAAAAAAGAGTGTTTCAAATCTGCTCTGTCTAAAGGAAGGTTCAACTCTGTGAGTTGAATACATGCAACCCAAAGAAGTTACTCAGGATTCTTCTGTCTAGCATTATATGAAGAAATCCCGTTTACCACGAAATCCTCAAAGAGGCCCAAATATCCACTTGTAGACTGTACAAACAGAGTGTTTCCAAACTGCTCTATGAAAAGAAAGGTTAAACTCTGTCAGTTCAACGTACACATCACAAGTTGGTTTCTGAGAATGATTCTCTCTAGTCTTTATACGAAGATGTTTCTTTTTCTACCATTGGCCCCAAAGCGCTTGAAATCTCCACTTGCAAATTCCACAAAAAGAGGGTTTCAAATCCGCTCTGTCTAAAGTAATTTTCAACTCTGTGAGTTGAACACACACAAGTCAAAGAACTTACTGAAAATTGTTCTGGCTAGCATTATATGAAGAAATCCCGCTTCCAACGAAATCCTGAGAGAGGTTCAAATATCCACTTGCAGACTTAACAAACAGAGTGTTTCCAAACTGCTCTATGAAAAGAGAGGTTAAACTCTGTAAGTGGAATGCACACATCGCAATGTGTTTTCTGAGAATGATTCTCTCTTGTTTTCATACGAAGATATTTCCTTTTCTACCATTGGCCCCAAAGCGCTTGAAATCTCCACTTGCAAATTCCACAAAAACAGTGTTCAAATCTGCTCTGTCCAAAGGAAGGTTCAACTCTGTGAGTTGAATACACACAACCCAAAGAAGTTACTGAGAATTCTTCTGTCTAGCATT
The DNA here is from genome assembly GCF_029281585.2 of Gorilla gorilla gorilla. Taxonomy (NCBI): domain Eukaryota; kingdom Metazoa; phylum Chordata; class Mammalia; order Primates; family Hominidae; genus Gorilla; species Gorilla gorilla. The sequence continues at coordinate 66,773,347 of NC_073230.2, read as the reverse complement.
ATATGAAGAAATCCCGTTTCCCACGAAATCCTGAAAGAGGTTCAAATATCCCCTTGCAGACTTTACAAACAGAGTGTTTCCAAACTGCTCTATGAAAAGAGAGGTTAAACTCTGTAAGTGGAATGCACACATCACAATGTGTTTTCTGAGAATGATTCTCTCTTGTTTTCATACGAAGATATTTCCTTTTCTACCATTGGCCCCAAAGCGCTTGAAATCTCCACTTGCAAATTCCACAAAAACAGTGTTTCAAATCTGCTCTGTCCAAAGGAAGGTTCAACTCTGTGAGTTGAATACACACAACCCAAAGAAGTTACTGAGAATTCTTCTGTCTAGCATTATATGAAGAAATCCCGTTTCTCACGAAATCCTCAAAGAGGTCCAAATATCCACTTACAGACTTTACAAACAGAGTGTTTCCAAACTGCTCTATGAAAAGAAAGGTTAAAATCTGTGAGTGGAACGTGCACATCACAAAGTGGTTTCTGAGAATGATTCTCTCTAGTTTTTCTACGAAGATAATTCATTTTCTACCTTTGACCATTAAGCGGTTGAAATCTCTCCTTGCAAATTGCACGAAAAGAGTGTTTCAAATCTGCTCTGTCTAAAGGAAGGCTCAACTCTCTGAGTTGAATACTCACAACCCAAAGAAGTTGCTGAGAATTATTCTGTCTAGCATTATATGAAGAAATCCCGTTTCCCATGAAAACCTCAAAGAGGTCCAAATATCCACTTGCATACTTTACAAACAGAGTGTTTCCAAACTGCTCTATGAAAAGAAAGGTTAAACTCTGTGAGTGGAGCACACACATCACAAAGTGATTTCTGAGAATGATTCTCTCTAGTTTTTATACGAAGATTTTCCTATTGTTCCATTGGCCCCAAAGCGCTTGAAATCTCCGCTTGCATATTCCACTAAAAGAGTGTTTCAAATCTGCTCTGTCTAAGGGAAGGTTCAACTCTGTGAGTTGAATACACGCAACCCAAAGAAGTTACTGAGAATTCTTCTGTCAAGTATTATATTAAGAAATCCCGTTTCCCACGAAATCCTCAAAGAGGTCGAAATATCCACTTGCAGACTTTACAAACAGAGTGTTTCCCAACAGCTCTAAGAAAAGAAAGGTTAAACTCTGTGAGTGGAACGCACACATCACAAAGTGGTTTCTGAGAATGATTCTCTCTAGTTTTTATACGAAGATATTTCCTTTTCTGCCTTTGGCCCGAATGCGCTTGAAATCTCCACTTGCAAATTCCACAAAAATATTGTTTCAAATCGGCTCTTTCTAAAGGAAGGTTCAACTCTGTGAGTTGAAAACTCACAACCCAAGGAAGTTACTGAGAATTATGCTGTCCAGCATTATACAAAGAAATCTCGTTTCCCACGAAAACCTCAAAGAGGTCCAAATATCCACTTGCAGACTTTACAAACAGAGTGCTTCTAAAGTGCTCTATCAAAAGAACTGTTAACCTCTGTGAGTGGAACGCACACTTCACAAAGTGGTTTCTGAGAATGATGCTCTCTAGTTTTTATAGGAAGATATTTCCTTTTCCACCATTGGCCTCAAAGCACTTGAAATCTCCACTTGCATATTCCACAAAAAGAGTGATTCAAATCTGCTCTGTCTAAAGGAAGGTTCAACTCTGTGAGTTGAATGCATGCAACCCAAAGAAGTTACTGAGAATTCATCTGTCATGCATTATATGAAGAAATCCCGTTTCCCAGGTAATCCTATAAGAGGTCCAATTATCCACTTGCAGACTTTACAAACAGTGTGTTTCCAAACTGCTCTATGAAAAGAAGGGTTAAACTCTGTGAGTGGAACGCACATATCACAAAGTGGTTGCTGAGAATGATTCTCTCTAGTTTTCATACGAAGATATTTCCATTTCTACCACTGGCCCAAAAGTGCTTGAAATCTCCTCTTGCAAATTCCACAAAAAGAGTGTTCCAAATCTGCTCGGTCTAAAGGAAGGTTCAACTCTGTGAGTTGAATACACGCAACCCAAAGAATTTACTGAGAATTCTGCTGTCTAGCATTATATGAAGAAATCAAGTTTCCCAAGAAATCTTCAAAGAGGTCGAAATAGCCGCTTGCAGACTTTACAAACAGAGTGTTTCCAAACCTCTCTATGAAAAGAAAGGTTAAACTCTGTGAGTGGAATGCACAGATCACAAAGTGGTTTCTGGGAATGATTCTCTGTAGTTTTCATACGAAGATATTTCCTTTTCTACCAGTGGCCGCAAAGCGAGGGAAATCTCCACTTGCAAATTCCTCAAGAAGAGTGTTTCAAATCCGCTCTGTCTAAAGGAAGGTTCAACTTCGTGAGTTGAATACACGCAACCCAAAGAAGTTACTGAGAATTCCTCTGTCTAGCATTATATGAAGAAATCCCGTTTCCCATGAAATCATCAAAGAGGCCCAACTATCCACTTGCAGACTTTACAAACAGAGTGTTTCCAAACTGCTCTATGAAAAGAAAGGTTAAACTCTGTGAGTGGAATGCACTCATCACAAAGTGGTTTCTGAGAATGATTCTCTCTAGTTTTTATACGAAGATATTTCCTTTTCTAACTTTGGCCACAAGGCGCTTGAAATCTCCACTTGCAAATTCCACAAAAAAAGGGCTTCGAATCTGCTCTCAGAAAATGAAGGTTCAACTCTGTGAGTTGAACATTCCCAAGCCAAAGAAGTTACTGAGAATTCTTCTGTCTAGCATTAGATGAAGAAATCCCGTTTCCAACGAAATACTCAAAGAGGTCCAAATATGAACTTGCAAACATTACAAACGAAGTGTTTCCAAACTCCTCTCTGAAAAGAAAGGTTAAACTCCGTGAGTGGAACGCACACATCACAAAGTGGTTTCTGAGAATGATTCTCTCTACTTTTCATACAAAGATATTCCCTTTTCTACCATTGGCCACAAAGCACTTGAAATCTCCACTTGCAAATTCCACAAAAAGAGTGTCTCAAATCTGCTCTGTCCAAAGGAAGGTCCAACTCTGTGAGTTGAATACACGCAACCCAAAGAAGTTACTGAGAATTCTTCTGTCTAGCATTATATGAAGAAATCCCGTTTCCCACGAAATCCTCAATGAGGACCAAATATCCACTTGCAGACTTTAGAAACAGAGTGTTTCCAAACTGCTCTGTGAAAAGAAAGGTTAAACTCTGTCAGTGGAACTCAGACATCACAAAGGGGTTTCTGAGAATGATTCTCTCTAGTTTTTATACGAAGATATTTCCTTTTCTAACTTTGGCCACATGGCGCTTGAAGTCTCCACTTGCAAATTCCACAAAAAGTGTGTTTCAAATCTGCTCTGTCTAAAGAAGTTTCAACTTTGTGAGTTGAATACACGCAACCCAAAGAAGTTACTGAGAATTCTTCTGTCAGGCATTATATGAAGAAATCCCGTTTCCCACGAAATCCTCAAAGAAGTCCAAACATCCACTTGCAGCCGTTACAAACAGAGTGTTTCCAAACTTCTCTATGAAAAGAAAGGTTAAACTCTGTCAGTGGAACGTAGACATCACAAAGTGGTTTCTGAGAATGATTCTCTCTAGTTTTCATACGAAGATATTTGTTTTTCTACCTTTGGTCCAAAAGCTCTTGAAATCTCCACTTGCAATTTCCACAAAAAGAGGGTTTCACATCTGCTCTGTCTAAAGCAAGGTTCAACTCTGTGAGTTGAATACATGCAATGCAAAGAAGTTACTGAGAATTCTTCTGTCTAGCATTATATGAAGAAATCCCGTATCCCACGAAATCCTCAAAGAGGTCCAAATATCCACTTGCAGACATTACAAACAGAGTGTTTCTAAACTGCTGTATGAAAACAAAGGTTAAACTCTGTTAGTGGAACGCACACATCAAAAGTGGTTTCTGAGAATGACTCTGTCTAGTTTTCATACGAAGATATTTCCTTTTCTGCCATTGGCCCCAAAGTGCTTGAAATGTGCACTAGCAAATTCCACAAAAAGAGTGTTTCAAATCTGCTCTGTCTAAAGGAATGTTCAATTCTGTGAGTTGAATACTCGCAACCCGAAGAAGTTACTGAGAATTCTTCGGTCTAGAATTATATGAAGAAATCCTGTTTCCAATGAAATCCTCAAATATTTCCAAATATCCACTTGCAGACTCTACAAAGAGAGTTTTTTCAAACAGTTGTATGAAAAGAAAGGTTAAACTATGAGAGTAGAACGCACACATCTAAAAGTGGTTTCTGAGAATGATTCTCTCTAGTTTTTATACGAAGATATATCCTTTTCTACCGTTGGCCCCAAAGCCATTGAAATCTCCACTTGCAAATTCAACCGAAAGGGTGTTTCAAATCTGCTCTGTCTAAAGGAAGGTTCAAATCTGTGATTTGAATACACGCAACCCAAAGAAGTTACTGAGAGTTCTTCTGTCTAGCATTATATGAAGAAATCCCGTTTCCAATGATATCCTCAAAGAGGTCCAAATATCCACTTGCAGACTTTACAAACAGAGTTCTTCCGAACTGCTCTATGAAAAGAAAGGTTATACACTGTGAGTGGAACGCACACATCACAAAGTGGTTTCTGAGAATGATTCTCTCTAGTTTTTCTACAAAGATATTTCCTTTTCTACCATTGGCCCCAAAGCGCCTGAAATCTCCACTTGCAAATTCCACAAAACGAGTGTTTCAAATCTGCCCTGTCGAAAGGAAGGTTCAATTCTGGGAGTTGAATACACACATCCCAAAAAGGTCACTGAGAATACTTCTGTCTAGCGTTATATAAAGAAATCCCTTTTCCCACGAAATCCTCACACAGGTCCAAATATCCACTTGCAGACTTTACAAACAGAGTGTTTCCCAACTGCTCAATGAAAAGAAAGGTTAAACCCTGTGAGTGGAACGCACACATCACAAAGTGGTTTCTGAGAATGATTCTCTCTAGTTTTTATACAAGGATATTTCCTTTTCTGCCATTGGCCCCAAAGCACTTGAAATCTCCACTTGGAAATACCATAAAAAGAGTTTTTCAACTCTGCTCTATCTAAAAGAAAGTTCTACTCTGTGAGTTGAATACACGCAACCCAAAGAAGTTACTGAGAATTCTTCTGTCTAGCAGTATATGAAGGAATCGGGTTTCCCATGAAATCCTCAAAGAGGTCCAAATATCCACTTGCAGACTTTACAAACAGAGTGTTTCCAAACTGCTCTATGAAAAGAAAGGTTAACCTCTGTGAGTGGAAAGCAAACATCACAAAGTGGTTTCTGAGAATGATTCTCTCTAGTTTTTATACGATGATATTTCCTTTTCTACCATTGGCCCCAAAGAGCATGAAATCTCCACTTGCAAATTCCACAAAAAGAGTGTTTCAAATCTGCTCTGTCCAAAGGAAGTTCAACTCTGTGAGTTGAATACACGCAACCCAAAGAAGTTATGGAGAATTCTTCTGTCTAGCATCATACGAAGAAATCACGTCTCTAACGAAATCCTCTAAGAGGTCCAACAATCCACTTGCAGACTTTACAAACAGAGTGTTTCCAAACTGCTCTATGAAAAGAAAGGTTAAACTCTGTGAGCAAAACACACACATCTCAAACTGGTTTCTGAGAATGATTCTCTCTAGTTTTTATACGAACATATTTCCTTTTCTACCATTAGCCCGAACTGCTTGAAATCTCCAACTGCAAATTGCACTAAAAGAGTGTTTCAAATCTGCTCTGTCCAAAGGAAGTTCCACTCTGTGAGTTGAATAAACGCAACCCAAAGAAGTTACTGATAATTCTTCTGTCTAACATTATATGAAGAAATCCCGTTTCCAAAGAAATCCTCAAAGAGGTCCAACTATCCACTTGCAGACTTTACAAACTGAGTGTTTCCAAATTGCTCTATGAAAAGAAAGATTAAGCTCTGTGAGCGGAACGCACACATCACAAAGTGGTTTCTGAGAATGATTCTCTCTAGTTTTCATACGACGATATTTCCTTCCTTCCATTGGCCGCAAATCGCTTGAAATCTCCACTTGCAAATTCCACAAAATGAGTGGTTCGAATCTGCTCTGTCTAAAGGAAGTTTCAACTCTGTGAGTTGAATACACGCAACAAAAACAAGTTACTGAGAATTCTTCTGTCTAGCATTATATGAAGAAATCCCGTTTCCCACGAAATCTTCAAAGAGGTCCAAATATCCACTTGCAGACTTTACAAACAGAGTGTTTCCAAACTGCTCTATGAAAAGAAAGCTTAAACTCTGTGAGTGGAATGCACACATCAAAAAGTGGTTTCTGAGAATGATTCTCTCTAGTTTTTCTACGAAGATATTTCCTTTTCTACCATTAGCCCAAGGTGCTTGAAATCTCCACTTGCAAATTCCACAAAAAGAGTGTTTCAAATCTGCTCTGTCCAAAGGAATCTCAACTGTGTGAGTTGAATACACGCAACCCAAAGAAGTTACTGAGAATTCTTCTGTCTAGCATTATATGAAGAAATCCCGTTTCCAAAGAAATCCTCAAAGAGCTCCAACTATCCACTTGCAGACTTTACAAAGAGAGTGTTTCCAAACTGCTCTATGAAAAGAAAGATTAAACTCTGTGAGCGGAATGCACACATCAAAAAGTGGTTTCTGAGAATGATTCTCTCTAGTTTTCATACGACGATATTTCCTTCCTTCCATTGGCCGCAAATCGCTTGAAATCTCCACTTGCAAATTCCATAAAAAGAGTGTTTCAAGTCTGCTCTGTCTAAAGGAAGGTTCTACTCTGTGAGTTGAATGCACGCAACGCAAAGAAGTTACTGACAATTCTTCTGTCTAGCATTATATGAAGAAATCCCATTTCCAACGAAGGCCTCAAATAGGTCCGAATATCCACATGTAGAATTTACAGACAGAGTGTTTCCAAACTGCTCTTTGAAAATAAAGTTTAAACTCTGTGAGTTAAATGAACACATCACAAATTGGTTTCTGAGAATGCTTCTCTCTAGTTTTTATACGGAGATATTTCCTTTTCTACCATTGGCCCCAAAGCGCTTGAAATCTCCACTTGCAAATTCCACTAAAAGAGTGTTTCAAATGTGCTCTGTCTAAAGGAAGGTTCAACACTGCGAGTTGGATACATGCAACCCAAAGAAGTTACTGAGAATTCTTATGTCTAGCACTATATGAAGAAATCCCGATTCCCACGAAATCAAAAAGGAGTTCCAATTATCCACTTGAAGACTTTACAAACAGAGTGTTTCCAAAGTGCTCTATGAAAAGAAAGGTTAAACTCTGTGAGTGGAACGCACATATCACAAAGTGGTTTCTGAGAATGATTCTCTCAAGTTTTTATACGAAGATATTTCCTTTTCTACCATTGGCCACAAAGCGCTTGAAATCTCCACTGGCATATTCCACAAAAAGAGTGTTTCAAACCTGCTCTGTCTAAAGGAATGTTCATCTCTGTGATTTGAATACACGCAACCCAAAGAAGTTACTGAGAATTCTTCTGTCTAGCATTGTAAGAAGAAATCCCGTTTCCAACGAAATCCTCAAAGAGGTCCAAATATCCACTTGCAGACTTTACAAAGAGAGTGTTTCCAAACTGCTCTATGAAAAGAAAGGTTAAAATCTGTGAGTGGAAGGCACACATCACAAAGTGGTTTCTGAGAATGATTCTGTCTAGTTTTTATACGAAGATATTTCCTTTTCTACCATTGGCCCCAAAGCACTTGAAATGTCCACTTGCAAATTCCACAAAAAGGGTGTTTCAAATCTACACTGTCTGAAGGAAGGTTGTACTCTGTGAGTTGAATATAAGCAACCCAAAAAAGTTACTGAGAATTCTTTTGTCTAGCATTTTATGAAGAAATCTCAATTCCCATGAAATATTCAAAGAGGTCCAAATATCCCCTTGCAGACTTTACAAACAGAGTGTTTCCAAACTGCTCTATGAAAAGAAAGGTTAAACTCTGTGAGTGGAACGCACACATCACAAAGTGGTTTCTGAGAATGCTTCTCTCTAGTTTTTATACGAAGATATTTCCTTTTCTACAATTGGACACAAAGCGCTTGAAATCTCCCCTGGCAAATTCCACAAAAAGAGAGTTTCAAATCTGCTCTGTGTAAAGGAAGATTCAAATCTGGGATTTGAATACATGCAACCCAAAAAAGTTACTGAAAATTCTTCTGTCTAGCACAATGTGAAGAAATCCCATTTCCCACGAAATCCTCAAAGAGGTCCAAATATCCACTTTCAGACTTTACAAACAGAGTGTTTCCAAGCTGCTCTATGAAAAGAACGGTTAAACTCTGTGAATGGAATGCACACATCACAAAGTGGTTTCTGAGAATGATTCTCTCTAGTTTATATACGAAGATATTTCCTTTTCTGCCATTAGCCCCAAAGCCCTTGAAATCTCCACTTGCCAATGCCACAAAAAGAGTGTTTCAAATCTGATCTGTCTAAAGGACTGTTCAACTCTGTGAGTTGAATACACGCAACCCAAAGAAGTTACTGAGAATTCTTCTGTCTAGCATTGTATGAAGAAATCCCGTTTCGAACGATATCCTCAAAGAGGTCCATATATCCACATGCAGACTTACAAACAGAGTGTTTCCAAACTGCTCTATGAAAAGAAAGGTTAAACTCTGTGAGTGGAATGCACACATTACAAAGTGGTGTCTGAGAATGATTCTCTCTAGTTTTTATACGAAGATATTTCCTTTTCTACCTTTGGCCCCTAAGTGCTTGAAATCTCCGCTTGCAAGTTCCACAAAAAGAGTGTTTCCAATCTGCTCTGTCTAAAGGAAGGTTCAACTCTGTGAGTTGAATGCACGCAATGCAAAGAAGTTACTGACAATTCTTCTGTCTGGCATTATATGAAGAAATCCCGTTTCCAACGAAGTTCTCAAATAGGTCCAAATATCCACATGTAGAATTTACAGACAGAGTGTTTCCAAACTGCTCTTTGAAAATAAAGTTTAAACTCTGTGAGTTAAATGAACACATCAGAAAGTAGTTTCGGAGAATGGTTCTCTCTAGTTTTTATACGAATATATATCCTTTTCTACCATTGGCCTCAAAGCGCTTGTAATCTCCACCTGCAAATTCCACAAAAAGAGTGATTCAAATCTGCTCTCTCTAAAGGAAGGTTCAACTCTGTGAGTTGAAAACACACAGGACAGATAAGTTACTCAGAATTCTTCCATCTAGCGTTATTAGAAGAAATCACGTTTCCAATGAAGGCCAAAAAGAGGTCCAAATATCCACTTGCAGGCTTTACACGAAAGAGTGATTCCAAACTGCTCCATGAAAAGAAAGGTTAAACTCTCTGGGTTGAATGCACACATCAGAAAATTGTTTCTCATAATGGTTCTGTCTAGTTTTTATATGCAGATAATTCCTTTTCTACAATTGGCACCAAGGCGCTTGAAATCGCCACCTGCAAATTCCACAAAAAGAGTGTTTCAAATCTCCTCTGTCTAACAGAAAGTTCAACTTTGTGTGTTGAATACACACAACGAAAAGAAGTTACTCAGAATTCTTCTGTCCAGCCTTATATGAAGAAATCCGGTTTCCAAAGAAGGCCTCAAATATGTTCAATTATCCACTTGTAGACTTTACAGACAGAGTGTTTCCTAAATGTTCTATGAGAAGAAAGATTAAATTCTGTGAGTTGACCGCACACTTAACAGAGTAGTTGCAGAGAATGATTCTGTCTTGTTTTTATTCGAAGATATTTCTTTTTCTATCATTGGCCCCGAATCGATTGTAATCTCCACTTGCAAACTCCACAAAAAGAGTGTTTCAAATCTGCTCTCTCTAAAGGAAGGTTCAACTCTGTGAGTTGAATACACGCAACCTAAAGAAGTTACTGAGAATTCTTCTGTCTAGCATTATATGAAAAAATCCCGTTTCCTATGAAATCCTCAAAGAGGTCAAAATATCCACTTGCAGACTTTACAAACAGAATGTTTCCAAACTACACTATAAAAAGAAAGGTTAAACTCAGTGAGTGGAACGCACACATCACAAAGTGGTTTCAGAGAATGATTCTCTCTAGTTTTTATACGAAGATATTTCCTTTTCTACCATTGGTCCCTAAGCCCTTGAAATCTCCACTTGCAAATTCCACAAAAGAATGTTTCGAATCTGCTCTGTCTAAAGGAAGGTTCAACACTGTGAGTTGAATACACACAACCCAAAGAAGTTACTGAGAATTCTTCTGTCTAGCACTATATGAAGAAATCCCGATTCCCACGAAATCATCAAAGAGGTACAAATATCCACCTGCAGACTTTACAAACAGAGTGTTTCCAAAGTTCTCTATGAAAAGAAAGTTTAAACTCTGTGAGTGGAACGCACACATCACAAAGTGGTTTCTGAGAATGATTCTCCGTAGTTTTTATACTAAGTTATTTCCTTTTCTACCATTGGCCCCAAAGCACTTGTAATCCCCAATTGCAAATTCCACAAAGAGAGTGTTTCAAATCTGTTCTGTCTAAAGGAAGGTTCAACTCTGTGAGTTGAATACATGCAATGCAAAGAAGTTACTGAGAATTCTTCTGTCTAGCATTATATGAAGAAATACCGTTTCCCACGAAATCCTCAAAGAGGTCCAAATATCCAATTGCAGACTTTCCGAACAGAGTGTTTCCAAACTGCTCTATGAAAAGAAAGGTTTAACTCTGTGAGTGGAACACACACATCCAAAAGTTGTTTCTGAGAATGATTCTCTCTAGTTTTTCTACGAAGATATTTCCTTTTCTACCATTGACCCCAAAGCGCTTGAAATCTCCACTTGCAAGTTCCACAAAAAGAGTGTTTCAAATCTACTCATTCTGAAGGAAGGTTCAACTCTGTGAGTTCAATACACGCAAGTCGAATAAGTTACTGGGAATTCTTCTGTCCTGCGTTATATGAAGAAATCCCGTTTCCCACGAAATCCTCACAGAGCTACAAATATATACTTGCAGACTTCACAAAGAGAGTGTTTCCAAACTGCTCAATGAAACGAAAGGTTAAACTCTGTGAATGGAACGCACACATCACAACGTGGTTTCTGAGAATGATTCTCTCTAGTTTTTATACGAAGATATTTCCTTTTCTACCATTGGCCTTAAAGCCTTGAAATCTCAACTTGCAAACTCCACAAAAAGAGTGTTTGAAATCTGCTCTGTCTAAAGAAAGTTACAACACCGTTGGTTGAATACACGCAACCCAAAAGAAGTTACTGAGAATTCTTCTGTCTAGCGTTATATTAAGAAATCCCGTCCCAAAGAAATCTTCAAGGAGGTCCAAATATCCACTTGCCGACTTTACAAACAGTGTGTTTCGAAACTCCTCTATGAAAAGAAAGCTTAAACTCTGTGAGTGAAATGCACACATCACAAAGTGGTTTCTGAGAATGAATCTCTCTAGTTTTTCTACGATGATATTCCCTTTTCTACCATTGGCCCCAAAGCGCTTGAAATCTCCAATTGCAAATTCCACAAAAAGAGTGTGTCATATCTCCTCTGTCCAAAGGAGAGTTCAACTCTGTGAGCTGAATACACGCAACCCAAAGAATTTACTGAGAATTCTTCTATCTTGCATTATATGAAGAAATCCCGTTTCCCACGAAATCCTCAAAGAGGTCCAACTATCCACTTGCACACTTCACAAAGAGAGTGTTTCCAAACTGCTCTATGAAAAGTAAGGTGAAACTCTGTGAGCGGAACGCACACATCACAAAGTGGTTTCTGAGAATGATTCTCTCTAGTTTTCATACGAAGATATTTCCTTTTCTTCAATTGGACGCAAAGCGCTGGAAAACATCTCCACTTGCAAATTCCACAAAAAGAGTGTTTCAAGTCCGCTCTGTCTAAAGGAAGGTTCAAGTCTGTGAGTTGAATACATGCAACCCAAAGAAGTTACTGAGAATTCTTCTGTCTAGCATTATATGAAGAAATACCGTTTCCCATGAAATCCTCAAAGAAGTCCAAATATCCACTTGCAGACTTTACAAACAGAGTGTTTCCAAACTTCTCTATGGAAAGAAAGGTTAAACTCGGTGAGTGGAATGCACACATCACAAAGTGGTTTCTGAGAATGATTCTCTCTAGTTTTTATACGAAGATATTTCCTTTTCTACCATTTGCCCCAAAGCGCTTGAAATCTGCAGTTGGAAATTCCACAAAAAGAGTGTTTCAAATCTGCTCTGTCTAAAAGAGTTCCAAATATCCACTTGCAGAATTTACAAACAGAGTGTCTCCAAACTGCACTATGAAAAGAAAGGTTAAACTCTGAGAGTGGAAAGCACACGTCACAAAGTGGTTTCCGAGAATGATTCTGTCTAGTTTTTATACGAAGATATTTCCTTTTCAAACTTTGGCTCAAGGTGGTTGAAATCTTCACTTGCAAATTCCACAGAAAGAGTGTTTCAAATCTGCTCTGCCTAAAGGAAGGTTCAACTCGGTGAGTTGAATACACACAACACAAAGAAGTGACTGAGAATTCTTCTGTCTAGCATTATAGGAAGATACCCCGTTTCCCACAAAATCCTCAAAGAGGTCCAAATATCCACTTGCACACTTTACAAAAAGAGTGTTTCCAAACTGCTCTATGAAAAGAAGGTTAAACTCTGAGAGTGGAACACACACATCACACTGTGGTTTCTGAGAATGATTCTCTCTAATTTTTCTACGAAGATATTTCCCTTTCTGCCATTGGCCCCAAAGCGCATGAAATCTCCACTTTCAAATTCCACAAAAAGAGTGTTTCAAATCTGCTCTGTCTAAAGGAAGATTCAACTATGTGAGTTGAATACATGCAATGCAAGGAAGACACTGAGAATTCATCTGTCAAACATTATATGAAGAAATTCTGTTTCCCACGAAATCCTCAAAGAGGTCCAAACATCCACTTGCAGACATTACAAAGAGAGTGTTTCCAACCTGGTATATGAAAAGAAAGGTTAAACTCTCGGAGTGGAACGCACACATCACAAAGTGGTTTCTGAGAATGATTCTCTCTCGTTTTTATACGAAGATATTTTCTTTTCTGCCATTGGCCCCAAAGCGCTTGAAATCTCCACTTGCAAATTCCACAATAAGAGTGTTTCAAATCTACTCTGTCTAAAGGAAGGTTCAAATCTGTGAGTTGAATACTCGCAACCCAAAGGAGTTACTGTGAATTCTTCTTTCTAGCATTATATGAAGAAATCCCGTTTCCCATGAAGTCCTCAAAGAGGTCCAAATATCCCCTTGCAGACTTTACAAACAGAGTGTTTCCAAACTGCTCTATGAAAAGAAAGGTTAAACTCTGTGAGTGGAATGCACACATCACAAAGTGGTTTTTGAGAATGATTCTCTCTAGTGTTTATACGAAGATATTTCCTTTTCTACCTTTGGCTCCAAAGGGCTTGAAATCCCCACTTGCAAATCCCACAAAAAGAGTGTTTCAAATCTGTTCTGTCTAAAGGAAAGTTCAACTCTGTGAGTTGAATACACGCAACCCTAAGGAGTTACTGAGAAGTCTTCTGTGTAGCATTATATGAAGAAATGCCGTTTCCCACGAAATCCTCATTGAAGTCCAAATATCCACTTGAAGACATTACAAACAGAGTGTTTCCAAACTGCTCTAAGAAAAGAAAGGTTAAACTCTGTGAGTGGAACGCACACAACATAAAGAGGTTTCTGAGAATGATTCTCTCTAGTTTTTATACGAAGATATCTCCTTTTCTACCATTGGGCCCAAAGCGCTTCAAATCTCCACTTGCAAATTCCACAAAGACAGTGTTCGAAATCTGCTCTGTGTAAAGGAAGGTTCAACACTGTGAGTTGAATACACGCAACCCAAAGAAGTTACTGAGAATTCTTCTGCCAAGCATTAGATGAAGAAATCCCGTTTCCCACGAAATCCTCAAAGAGGTCCAAATATCCACTTGCAGACTCTACAAACAGAGTGTTTCCTAACTGCTTTATGAAAAGAAAGGTTAAACTCTGTGAGTGGAACGCACACATCACAAAGTGGTTTCTGAGATTGACTCTCTCTAGTATTTATACGAAGATATTTCCTTTTCTACCATTGGCCCCAAATCGCTCGAAATTTCCACTTGCATATTCCACAAAAAGAGTGTTTTAAATCTGCTCTGTGTAAAGGAAGGTTCAACTCTGTGGGTTGAATACACACAAACCAAAGAAGTTACTGAGAATTCTTCTGTCTACCATTATACGAAGAAATCCCGTTTCCCAGGAAATCTTCAAAGAGATCCAAATATCCACTTGCAGATTTTACAAACAGAGTGTTTCCGAACTACTCTAGGAAAAGAAAAGTTAAACTCTGTGAATGGAACGCACACATCACAAACTGGTTTCTGAAAATGGTTCTCTCTAATTTTTATAAGGAGATATTTCCTTTTCTACCATTGGACTTAAAGCGCTTGAAATCTCCACTTGCACATTCCACAAAAAGAGTGTTTCAAATCTGCTCCCTCTAAAGGAAGTTTCAACTGTTTGCTTTGAATACACGCAACCCAAAGAAGTTACTGAGAATTCTTCTGTCTAGCATTATATGCAGAAATCCCGTTTCCCACAAAATCCTCAAAGAGGTCCAAATATCCACTTGCAGACATTACAAAGAGAGTGTTTCCAACCTGGTCTGTGAAAAGAAAGGTTAAACTCTCTGAGTGGAACGCACACATCACAAAGTACTTTCTGAGAATGATTCTCACTAGTTTTTATACGGAGATATTTGCTTTTCTCCCACTGGCCCAAAGCGCTTGAAATCTCCACTTGCAAATTCCACAAAAAGAGTTTTTCAAATCTGCAGTGTCTAAAGTAAGGTTCAATACTGTGAGTTGAATACACGCAACACAAAGCAGTGACTGAGAATTCTTCTTTCTAGCATTATATGAAGAAATCCCGTTTCCCACGAAATCCTCAAAGAGGTCCAAAAATCCACTTGCAGACTTTACAAACAGAGTGTTTCCAAACTGCTCTGTGAAAAGAAAGGTTAAACTCGGTGAGTGGAACGTACACATCAAAAAGTGGTTCCTGAGAATGATTCTCTCTAGTTTTTATCAGAAGATATTTCCCTTTCTACCCTTGGCCCCAAAGCGCTTGAAATCCCCACATGCAATTTCCACAAAAGAGTGTTTCAAATCTGCTCTGTCTAAAGGAAGATTCAACTCTGTGAGTTGAATACACGCAACTCAAAGAAGTTACTAAGAATTCTTCTGTCTATCTTTATATGAGGAAATCACATTTAACACGAAATCCTCTAAGAGGTCCAAATATCCACCTGCAGACTTTACAAACAGGGTGTTTCCAAACTGCTCTATGAAAAGAAAGGTTAAACTCTGTGAGTGGAACGCACACATCACAATATGGTTCCTGAGAATCATTCTCTCTAGTTTTTATACGAAGATATTTCCTTTACTACTTTGGCCCAAAGCGCTTGAAATCTCCGCTTGCAAATTCCGCAAAAAGAGTGTTTCAAATCTGCTCTGTCTAAAGGAAGGTTCAACTCTGTGAGTAGAATACATGCAACACAAACAAGGGACTGAGAATTCTTCTTTCTAGCATTATATGAAGACATTCCGTTTCCCACGAAATCCTCAAAGAGTTCCAAATATCCACTTGCAGACGTTACAAACAGAGTGTTTTCAAACTGCTCTATGAAAAGAAAGGTTAAACTCTGTGAGTGGAACACACACATCACAAAGTGGTTTCTGAGAATGATTCTCTCTAGTTTTTATACGAAGATATTTCCTTTTCTACCATTAGCCCCAAATCGCTTGAATTCTCCACTTGAAAATTCCACAAAACGAATGTTTCTAATCTGCTCTGTCTAAAGGAAGGTTCAAATCTGTGAGTTGAATACACGCCACCGAAAGTAGTTACTGAGAATTCTTCTGTCTGGCATTATGTGCAGAAATCCCGTTTCCCACGAAATCCTCAAAGAGGTACAAGTATCCACTTGCAGACTTCACAAACAGAGTGCTTCCAAACAGCTCTATGAAAAGAAAGATTAAACTCTGTGAGTGAAACGCACATATCACAAAGTGGTTTCTGAGAATGATTCTCTCTAGTTTTTATACGAGGATATTTCCTTTTCTACCATTGGCCCCAAAGCACTTGAAATCTCCACTTGCAAATTTAACTACAAGAGTGTTTCAAATCTGCTCTCTCTAAAGGAAGGTTCAACTCTGTGAGTTGAATACACACAACCCAAATTAGTTACTGAGGATTCTTCTGTCTAGGATTATATGAAGAAATCACATTTCCCACGAAATCCTCAAAGAGGTCCAAACATCCTCTTGCAGACTTTACAAACAGAGTGTTTCCAAACTGCTCTATGAAAAGAAAGGTTAAACTTTGTGAGTGGAACACACACATCACAAAGTGGTTTCTGAGAATGATTCACTCTAGTTATTATACGAAGATATTTCCTTTTCTACCTTTGGCCAGAAAGCGCTTGAAATCTCAACTTGCAAATTCCAAAAAAAAGAGTGTTTCAAAACTGCTCTGTCTAAAGCAAGTTTCAACTCTTTGAGTTGAATACATGCAACCCAAAGAATTTACTGAGAATTCTTCTGTCTAGCATTATATGAAGAAATCCCTTTTCCCACGAAACCCTCAAACAGGTCCAAATATCCACTTGCAGACTTTACAAACAGCGTGTTTCCACACGGCTGTATCAAAAGAAAGGTTAAACTCTGTGAGTTTAACGCACACATCACAATGTGCTTTCGAAGAATGATTCTCTCTAGTTTTCATATGAAGATGTTTCCATTTCTACCATTGGCCCCAAAGTGCTTGAAATGTCCACATGCATTTTCCACAAAAAGAGTGTTTCAAATCTGCTCTGTCTAAAGGAAGATTGAACTCCGTGAGTTGAATACACGCAACCCAAAGAAGTTACTGAGAATTCTTCTCTCTAGCATTATATGAAGAAATCCCTTTTCCCACGAAATCCTCAAAGAGTTCCAAATTTGCACTTGCAGACATTACAAACAGAGTGTTTCCATACTGCACTATGAAAAGAAAGGTTAAAATCTGTGAGGGGAATGCAGACTTCACAAAGTGGTTTCTGAGAACGATTCTCTCTAGTTTTCTTACGAAGATATTTCCATTTCTACCTTTGGCCCAAAACGCTTGAAATCTCCGCTTGCAAATTCTAGAAAAAGAGTGTTTCAAACCTGCTCTGTCTAAAGGAAGGTTCAACTCTGTGAGTTGAATACAAGCAACACAAAGAAGTGACTGAGAATTCTTCTTTCTAGCATTGTAGGAAGAAATCCCGTTTCCCACGAAATCCTCAAAGAGGTCCAAATATCCACTTGCAGACTTTACAAACAGAGTGTTTCCAAACTGCTCTATGAAAAGAAAGGTTAAACTCTGTGAGTGGAACGCACACATCACAAAGTGGTTTCTGAGATTCATTCTCTCTAGTTTTTATACGAAGATATTTTCTTTTCTATCATTGGCTCAGAGCGCTTGAAATCTCCACTTGCAAATTCCACAGAAACAGTGTTTCAAATCTGCTCTGTCTAAAGGAAGGTTCGACTCTGTGAGTTGAATACATGCAACCCAAAGAAGTTACTGAGAATTCTTCTTTCTAGCATTATATGAAGAAATCCCGTTTCCCACGAAATCGTCAAAGATGTCCAAATATCCACTTGCAGACTTTACAAACAGAGTGTTTCCAAACTGTTCTATGAAAAGATAGGTTAAACTCTGAGAGTGGAACGAACACATCACAAAGTGGTTTCTGAGAATGATTCTCTCTAGTTTTTATACGGAGATATTTCCTTTTCCACTATTGGCCCCAAAGCGCTTGAAATCTCCACTTGCAAATCTCACAAAAACTGTGTTTCAAATCTGCTCTGTCTAAAGGAAGAATCAAATCTGAGAATTGAATACACGCAACAAGAACAAGTTACTGAGAATTCTTCTGCCTAGCATTATATGAAGAAATCCCGTTTCCCACAAAATCCCCAAAGAGGTCCAAATATCCACTTGCAGACTTTAAAAACAGAGTGTTTCCAAACTTCTCTATGAAAAGAAAGGTTAAACTCTGCGAGTGGAACGCACACACCACAAAGTGGTTTCTGAGAATGAGTCTCTCTAGTTTTTATGTGAAGATATTTCCCTATCTAATTTTGGCCGAAAGGGCTTGAAATCTCCGCTTGCAAATTCCACAAAAAGAGTGTTTCATATCTGCTCTGTCTGAAGGATGGTTCAACTCTGTGAGTTGAATACACGCAGCACAAAGAAGTGACTGAGAATTCTTCTTTCTAGCATTATATGAAGAAATTCCGTTGCCCACGAAATCCTCAAAGAGGTCCAAATATCCACTTGCAGACTTTAAAAACAGAGTGTTTCCAAACTGCTCTGTGAAAAGAAATGTTAAACTCTGTGAGTGGAATGCACACATCACAAAGTGGTTTCTGAGAATGATTCTCTCTCGTTTTTATACGAAGATATTTCCTTTTCTACCACAGGCTTGAAAGCGCTGGAAATCTCCCCTTGCAAATTCCACAAAAAGGGGGTTTCAAAACAGCTCTGTCTAAAGGAAAGCTCAACTCTGTGAGTTGAATACATGCAACCCAAAGAATTTACTGTGTAATCTTCTGTCTAGCATTATATGAAGAAATCCCGTTTGCCACGAAATCCTCAAAGAGGTCCAAATATCCACTTGCAGACTTTACAAACAGAGTGTTTCCAAACTGGTCTATGAAAACAAAGGTTAAACGCTGTGAGCGGAATGCAAAAATCACAAAGTGGTTTCTGAGAATGATTCTCTCTAGTTTTTATACAACGATGTTTACTTTTCCACAATTTGCCCAAAAGCGCTTGAAATCTCCACTCGCAAATTCCACAAAGAGTGTTTCAAGGCTGCTCTGTCTAAGGGAAGGTTCAACTCCATGAGTTGAATACACGCAACGAAAGAAGTTACTGAGAATTCTTCTGTCTAGCATTATATGATGAAACCCCGTTTCATATGAAATCCTCAAAGAGGTCCAAATATCCACTTGCAGACGTTACAAACAGAGTGTTTCCAAACTGCTCTAAGAAAAGAAAGGTTAAACTCTGTGAGTGGAACGCACACATCACAAAGTGGTTTCTGAGAATGATTCTCTCTACTTTTTATATGAAGATATTTCCTTTTCTACCATTTTCCCAAAAGCGCTTGAAAATTCCACTTGCAAATTCCACAAAAAGAGTGTTTCAAATCTGCTCTGTCTAAAGGATGGTCCAACTCCGTGAGTTGAGTACACGCAACACAAAGTAGTTACTGAGAATTCTTCGGTCTAGCATTATATGAAGAAATCCCGTTTCCCATGAAATCCTCAAAGAGGTCCAAATATTCACTTGCAGACTTTACAAACAGAGTGTTTCCAAACTGTTCTAAGAAAAGAAAGGTTAAAATCTGTGAGTGGAACGCACAGATCACAAAGTGGTTTCTGAGAATCATTCTCTCTAGTTTTTATTCAGAGACATTCCCTTCTCTACCACTGGCCCCAAAGCGATTGTAATCTCCACTTGCAAATTGCACAAAAAAATAGTTTCAAATCTCCTATATCTAAAGTTAAGTTCAAATGTGTGAGTTGAATACACGCAAGCCAAAGAAGTTACTGAGAATTCTTCTGTCTAGCATTATATGAAGAAATCCCGTTTCCCACGAAATCCTCAAAGAGGTCCAAATATCCACTTGCAGACATTAGAAACAGAGTGTTTCCAAACTGTTCTAAGAAAAGAAAGTTTAAAATCTGTGAGTGGAACGCACAGATCACAAAGTGGTTTCCGAGAATGATTCTCTCTAGTTTTTATACGAAGATATTTCCTTTTCTACCATTGCCCCCAAAGCGCTTGAAATCTCCGTTGCAAATTCCACAAAAAGAGTGTTTCAAATCTGCTCTGTCTACTGGAAGGTTGAACTCTGTGAGTTGAATACACGCAAACCAAAGAAGTTACTGCCAATTCTTCTGTCTAGCATTATTTGAAGAAATCCCGTTTCCCACGAAATCCTCAAAGAGGTCCAAATATCTTCTTGCAGACTTTACAAAGAGAGTGTTTCCAAACTGCTCTATGAAAAGAAAGGTTAAACTCTGTGAGTGGAACCCACACATTACAAAGTGGTTTCTGAGAATTATTCTCTGTAGTTTTTATACGAAGATATTTCCTTCTCTACCATTGTCCGCAAAGCACTTGAAATCTCCACTTGCAAATTCCACAAAAAGAGTGTTTCAAATCTGCTCTGTCTAAAGGAAGGTTCAACTCTGTGAGTTGAATACACGCAACCCAAAGAAGTTACTGAGAATTCTTCTGTCTAGCATTACACGAAGAAATCCCGTTTGCCACAAAATCCTCAGAGGTCCAAATATCCACTTGCAGACTTTACAAAGAGAGTGTTTCCAAACTGCTCTATGAAAAGAAAAGTTAAACTCTGTGAGTGGATCGCACACATCGCACAGTGGTTTCTGAGAATGATTCTCTCTAGTATTTATACGAAGATATTTCCTTTTCTGCCACTGACTAGAAAGCGCTGGAAATCTCCATTTGCAAATTCCACAAAAAGAGTGTTCCAAATCTGCTCTGTGTAAAGGAAAGTTCAACTCTGTGAGTTGACTACACACAACCCAAAGAAGTTACTGAGAATTCTTCTGTCTGGCATTATATGAAGAATTCCCGTTTCCTACAAAATCCAAAATAGGTCCAAATATCCACTTGCAGACTTTACAAACAGAGTGTTTCCAAACTGCTCCAAGAAAAGAAAGGTTAAACTCGGTGAGTGGAACGCATCCATTACAAAGTGGTTTCTGAGAAGGATTCTCTCTAGTTTTTATGCGAAGATATTTCCTTTTCTACCATTGGCCCCAAATCGCTTGAATTCTCCACTTGCAAATTACACAAAAAGAGGGTTTCAAATCTCCTCTGTCTAAAGGAAGGTTCAACTCTGTGAGGTGAATACACGCAATGCAAAGAAGTTACTGAGAATTCTTCTGTCTAGCATTATATGAAGAAATACCGTTTCCCAAGAAATCCTAAAAGAGTTCAAAATATCCACTTGCAGACTTACAAACAGAGTGTTTCCAAACTGCTTTATAAAAAGAAAGGTGAAACTCTGTGAGAGGAACACATACATCACAAAGTGGTTTCTGGGAATGATTCTCTCTAGTTTTTATACGAAGATATTTCCTTTTCTACGACAGGCCCCAAAGTGCTTGAAATCTCCACTTGCAAATACCACAAAATGAGTGTTGCAAACCTGCTCTGTCTAAAGTAAGGTTCAGCTGTGTAAGTTGAATACATGCAACCAAAGTAAGTTACTGAGAATTCTTTTGTCTAGCATTATATGAAGTAGTCCCGTTTCCCACGAAATCCTCAAAGACTTCCAAATATCTACCTGCAGAGTTCACAAACACAGTGTTTCCAAACTGCTCTATGAAAAGAAAGGTTAAACTCTGTGAGTGGAACGCACACATCACAAAGTGTTTTCTGAGAATGATTCTCTCTATTTTTTATACGAAGATATTTCCTTTTCTACAATAGGCCCCAAAGCGCTGGAAATCTCCAATTGCAAATTCCACAAAAAGAGTGTTTCAAATCTGCTCTGTCTAAAGGGAGGTTCAACTCTGTGAGTTGAATACATGCAACCCAAAGAAGTTATAGAGAATTCTTCTGTCTAGCATTACATGACGAAATCCCGTTTTCAACGAATTCCTCAAAGAGGTCCAAATATCCACTTGCAGACTTTACAAACAGAGTGCTTCTAAACTGCTCTATGAAAAGAAAGGTTGAACTCTGTGAGTGGAACGCACACATCACAAAGTGGTTTCTGAGAATGATTCTCCGTAGTTTTTATACTAAGTTATTTCCTTTTCTACCATTGGCCCCAAAGCACTTGTAATCCCCAATTGCAAATTCCACAAAGAGAGTGTTTCAAATCTGCTCTGTCTAAAGGAAGGTTCAACTCTGTGAGTTGAATACACGCAACCCAAAGAAGTTACTGAGAATTCTTCTCTCTAGCATTATATGAAGAAATCCCGTTTCCCACGAAATCCCCAAAGAGGTCCAAATATCCACTTGCAGACTTAAAAACAGAGAGTTTCCAAAGTGCTTTACGAAAAGAAAGGTTAAACTCTGTGAGCAGAACACACACATCACAAAGTCGTTTCTGAGAATGATTCTCTCTACTTTTTATACGAAGATATTTCCTTTTCTACCACAGGCCCCAAACTGCTTCAAATCTCCACTTGCAAATACCGCAAAATGAGTGTTTCAAAACTGCTCTGTCTAAAGTAAGGTTCAGCTGTGTGAGTTCAATACACGCAACCAAAGGAAGTTACTGAGAATTCTTCTGTCTAGCATTATATGAAGAAGTCCCGTTTCCCACAAAATACTCAAAGACTTCCAAATATCTACATGCAGAGTTCACAAACACAGTGTTTCCAAACTGCTCTATGAAAAGAAAGGTTAAACTCTGTGAGTGGAACGCACACATCACAAAGTGGTTTCCGAGAATGAGTCTCTCTATTTTTTATACGAAGATATTCCCTTTTATACAATTGGCCCCAAAGCGCTTGAAATATCCAATTGCAAATTCCACAAAAAGAGTGTTTCAAATCTGCTCTGTCTAAAGGAAGGTTCAACTCTGTGATTTGAATACATGCAACCCAAAGAAGTTACAGAGAATTCTTCAGTCTAGCATTATATGAAGAAATCCCGTTTCCAACGAATTCCTCAAAGAGGTCCAAATATCCACTTGCAGACTTTACAAACAGAGTGCTTCTAAACTGCTCTATGAAAAGAAAGGTTGAACTCTGTGAGTGGAATGCACACATCACAAAGTGGTTTCTGAGAATGATTCTCCGTACTTTTTATACGAAGTTATTTCCTTTTCTACCATTGGCCCCAAATCGCTTGAAATACCCACTTGCAAATTGCACAAAAACAGTTTTACAAATCTGCTCTGTCTAATGGAAGGTTCAACTCTGTGAGTTGAATACACGCAATGCAAAGAAGTTACTGAGAATTCTTCTGTCTAGCATTATATGAAGAAATTCCGTTTCTCACGAAATCCCCAAAGAGGTCCAAATATCCACTTGCAGACTTAAAAACAGAGAGTTTCCAAAATGCTTCATGAAAGCGAAGGTTAAACTCTGTGAGCGGAACACACACATCACAAAGTGCTTTCTGAGAATGATTCTCTCCAGTTTTTATACGAAGATATTTCCTTTTCTACCGTTGGCCCCAAAGCGCTTGAAATCTCCACTCTCAAATACCACAAAAAGAGTGTTTCAAATGTGCTCTGTCTAAATGAAGCTTCTACTGTGTGAGTTGAATTCACACAACCCGAAGAAGTTACTGAAAATTCTTCTGTCTAGCATTATATGAAGAAATCAAGTTTCCCACGAAATCCTCAAAGAGGTCCAAATATCCGCTTGCAGACTTTACAAACAGAGTGTTTCCAAACTGCTCTCTGAAAAGAAAGGTTAAACTCTGTGAGTGGAATGCACTCATCACAAAGTGGTTTCTGAGAATGATTCTCTCTAGTTCTTAAACGAAGTTATTTCCTTTTCTACCATTGGCCCTAAAGCGCTTGAAATCCTCACTTGCAAAATTACACAAAAAGAGTGTTTCAAATCTGCTCTGTCTAAAGGAAGGTTGAACTCTATGAGTTGAATAAACGCAACCCAAGGAAGTTACTGAGAATTCTTCTGTTTAGCATTATATGAAGAAATCCCGTTTCCCACGAAATCCTCAAAGATGTCCAAGTATCCACTTGCAGACTTACAAACAGAGTGTTTCCAAACGGCTTTATGAAAAAAAAGTTTAAACTCTGTGAGTGGAACACACACATCACAAAGTGTTTTCTGAGAATGATTCTCTCTAGTTTTTATACGAAGATATTTCCTTTTCTACCACTGGCCCCAAATTGCTTCAAATCTCCGCTTGCATATACCACAAAAAGAGTGTGTCATATCTGCTCTGTCTAAAGGAACGTTCAACTCTGTGAGTTGAATACACGCAACCCAAAGAAGTTACTGAGAATTCTTCTGTCTAGCATTATATAAAGAAATCCCGTTTCCAACGATATCCTCAAAGAGTTCCAAATATCCACTTGCAGACTTTACAAACAGTGTGTTTCCAAACTGCTCTATGAAAAGAAAGGTTAAGCTCTGTGAGTGGAACGCACACATCACAAAGTGGTTTCAGAGAATGATTCTCTCTAGTTTTTATACGAAGATATTTCCTTTTCTACCATTGGCCCCAAATCGCTTGAAATCTCCATTTGCAAATTCCACAAAAAGAGTGTTTCAAATCTGCTCTGTCTAAAAGAAGGTTCAACTCTGTGAGTTGAATACACGAAACCCAAAGAAGTTACTGAGAATTCTTCTCTCTAGCATTATATGAAGAATCTCGTTTCCGAAGAAAACCTCAAAGAGGTCCAAATATCCACTTGCAGAATTTACCAACAGAGAGTTTCCAATCTGCTCTATGAAAAAAAAGGTGAAACTCTGTGAGTGGAACGCACACATCACAAAGTGGTTTCCGAGAATGATTCTCTCCACTTTTTATATGAAGATATTTCCTTTTCTACCATTGGCCCAAAGCGCTTGAAATCTCCACTTGCAAGTTCCACAAAAGGAGTGTTTCAAATCTGCTCTGTCTAAAGGAAGGTTCAAATCTGTGAGATGAATACACGCAACCCAAAGAAGTTACTGAGAATTCTTCTGTCTAGCAATATATGAAGAAATCCCGTTTCCCACGAAATCCTCAAAGATTTCCAAATATCCACTTGCATAATTTACAGAGTGTTTCCAAACAGCTCTATGAAAAGAAAGATTAAACTCTGTGAGTGAAACGCACACATCACAAAGTGGTTTCAGAGAATGATTCTCTCTAGTTTTTATACGAAGATATTTCCTTTTCTACCATTGGCCCCAAATCGCTTGAAATCTCCATTTGCAAATTCCACAAAAAGAGTGTTTCAAATCTGCTCTGTCTAAAAGAAGGTTCAACTCTGTGAGTTGAATACACGAAACCCAAAGAAGTTACTGAGAATTCTTCTCTCTAGCATTATATGAAGAATCTCATTTCCGAAGAAAACCTCAAAGAGGTCCAAATATCCACTTGCAGAATTTACCAACAGAGAGTTTCCAATCTGCTCTATGAAAAAAAAGGTTAAACTCTGTGAGTGGAACGCACACATCACAAAGTGGTTTCCGAGAATGATTCTCTCTACTTTTTATATGAAGATATTTCCTTTTCTACCATTGGCCCAAAGCGCTTGAAATCTCCACTTGCAAGTTCCACAAAAGGAGTGTTTCAAATCTGCTCTGTCTAAAGGAAGGTTCAAATCTGTGAGATGAATACACGCAACCCAAAGAAGTTACTGAGAATTCTTCTGTCTAGCAATATATGAAGAAATCCCGTTTCCCACGAAATCCTCAAAGATTTCCAAATATCCACTTGCATAATTTACAGAGTGTTTCCAAACAGCTCTATGAAAAGAAAGATTAAACTCTGTGAGTGAAACGCACACATCACAAAGTGGTTTCTGAGAATGATTCTCTCTAGTTTTTCTACGAAGTTATTTCCTTTTCTACGATTGGCCCCAAAGCGCTTGAAATCTGCACTTGCAAATTCCACAAAAAGAGTGTTTCAAATCTGCCCTGTCTAAAGGAAGGTTCAACTCTGTGTGTTGAATACACACAACCCAAAGAAGTTACTGAGAATTCTTCTGTCTACCATTATATGAAGAAATCCCGTTTCCCACGGAATCCCCAAAAAGGTCCAAATATCCACTTGAAGACTTACAAATAGAGTGTTTCCAAACAGTTCAATGAAACGAAAGGTTACACTCTGTGAGTGGAACGCACACATCACAAAGTGGTTTCTGAGAATGATTCTCTCTAGTTTTTATACGAAGATATTTCCTTTTCTACCATTGGCCAGAAAGCGCTTGAGATCTCCGATTGCAAATTAAACAAAAAGAGTGTTTCAAATCTGCTCTGTCTAAAGGAAGTTTCAAATCTGTGAGTTGAATACACGCATGCCAAAGAAGTTACTGAGAATTCTCCTGTCTAGCATTATATGAACAAATCCCGTTTCCAACGATATCCTCAAAGAGGACTAAATATCCACTGGCAGACTTTACAAACAGAGTGTTTCCAAACTGCTCTATGAAAAGAAAGGTTAAACACTGTGAGTGGAACACACACATCACAAAGTGGTTTCTGAGTATGATTCTCTCTAGTTTTTATACGAATATTATTTCCTTTTCTACCATTGGCCCCAAAGTGCTTGAAATCTACACTTGCAAATTCCACAATAAGAGTGTTTCAAATCTGCTCTCTCTAAAGGAAGGTTCAACTCAGTGGGTGAGATACATGCAACGCAAAGAAGTTACTGAGAATTCTTCTGTCTAGCCTTATATGAAGAAATCCTTTTTCCCACGAAATCTTCAAAGAGGTGCAAATATCCACTTGCAGACTTTACAAACAGAGTGTTTCCAAACTGCTCCATGAAAAGAAAGGTGAAACTCTGTCAGTGGAACGCACACATCACAAAGTGGTTTCTGAGAATGATTCTCTCTAGTTTTTATACGAAGATATTACCTTTTCTAGCATTGGCCCCAAAACGCTAGAAATCTCCACTTGCAAATTCCACAAAAAGAATGTTTCAAATCTGCTCTGTCTAAACGAAGGTTCAACTCTGTGATTTGAATACACACAACGAAGTTACTGAGAATTCTTCTATCTAGCATTATATGAAGAAATCCCGTTTCCCACAAAATCCTCACAGAGGTCCAAATATCCACTTGCAGTCTCTACAAACAGAGTGTTGCCAAACTGCTCTATAAATAGAAAGGATAAACTCTTTTTGTGGAACACACACATCACAAATTGGTTTCTGAGAATGATTCTCTCTAGTTTTTATACGAAGCTATTTCCTTTTCTCCCATTCGCCGCAAAGCGTTTGAAATCTCCATTTGCAAATTCCACAAAAAGAGTGTTTCAAGTCTGCCCTGTCTAAAGGAAGGTTCACCTATGTCAGTTGAATACACGCAACCCAAAGACTATACTGAGAATTCTTCTGTCTAGCATTATATGAAGAAATCCCGTTTCCCAGGAAATCCTCAAAGAGGTCCAAATATCCACTTGCAGACTATACAAACAGAGGGTTGCCAAACTGCTGTATGAAAAGAAAGGTTGAACTCTGTGAGTGGAAAGCACACATCACAAAGCGGTTTCGGAGAAAGGTTCTCTCGAGTTTTTATACGAAGATATTTCCTTTTCTTCCTTTGGCTCCAAAGCGCTTGAAATCTCCACTTGCAAATTCCACAAAAAGAGTCTTTCAAATCTGCTCTGTCTAAAGGAAGGTTCCACTCTGTGAGTGGAATACATGCAACCCAAAGAAGTTACTGAGACTTCATCTGTCTAGCATTACATGAAGGAATCCTGTTTCCCATGAAATCCACAAAGAGGTCCAAATATCCACCTGCAGACTTTACAAACACAGTGTTTCCAAACTTCTCTATGAAAAGAAAGGTTAAACTCTGTGAGTGGAATGCACACATCACAAAGTGGTTTCTGAGAATGATTCTCTTGAATTTTTATACGAAGATATTTCCTTTTCTATCAATGGCCCCAATGTGCTTGAAATCTCCCCTTGGAAATTCCACAAAAAGAGTGTTTCAAATCTGCTCTGTCTAAAGGAAGGTTCAACTCTGTGAGTTGAATACACGAAACCCAAAGAAGCTACTGAGAATTCTTCTGTCTAGCATTATACGAAGAAATCCCGTTTCCCACGAAATCCTCAAAGAGGTCCAAATATCCACTTGCAGACTTCACAAACAGAGTGTTTCCAAACTGCTCTATGAAAAGAAAGGTTAAACTCTGTGAGTGGAATGCACACATCGCAAAGTGGTTTCTGAGAATGATTCTGTCAAGTTTTTATACGAAGATATTTCCTTTTCTACCATTGGCCCCAAAGCGCTTGAAATCTCCACTTGCATATTCCACAAAATGAGTCTTTCAAATCTGCTCTGTCTAAAGGAAGGTTCAACTCCGTGAGTTGAATACATGCAACCCAAAGATGTTACTGAGAATTCATCTGTCTAGTATTACATGAAGAAATGCCGTTTCCCACGATATACTCACAGAGGTCCAAATATATACTTGCAGACTTTGCAAACACAGTGTTCCCAAACCGATCTATGAAAAGAAAGTTAAACTGTGTTAGTGGAAGGCACACATCACAAAGTGCTTTCTGAGAATGAATCTCTCTCGTTTTTATACAAAGATATTTCCTTTTCTACCATTGGCCAGAAAGCGCTTGAAATCTCCACTTGAAAGTTCCACAAAAAGAGTGTTTCAAATCTGCTCTGTCTAAAGGAAGGTACAACTCTGTGAGTTAAATACATGCAACCCAAAAGAGTTACTGAGAATTCTTCTGTCTAGCATTATATGAAGAAATCCCATTTCCAACGAAATCCTCAAAGAGTTCCAAATATCCACTTGCAGACTTTACAAACTGAGTGTTTCCAAACAGCTCTATGAAAGGAGATGTTAAACTCTGTGAGTGCAGTGCACACATCACCAAGTGGTTTCTGAGAATGATTCTCTCTAGTTTTTATACGAAGATATTTCCATGTCTGCCATTGGCCCCAAAGCGCTTGAAATCTCCACTTGCAAATTCCACAAAAAGTGTGTTTCAAATCTGCTCTGTCTAAAGGAAGGTTCAACTCCGTGAGTTGAATACACGCAACCCAAAGAACTTACTGAGAATTCTTCTGTCAAGCATTATATGAAGAAATCCCGTTTCCCCTGTAATCCTCAAAGAGGTCCAAATATCCACTTGCAGACTTTATAAACAGAGTCTTTCCAAATTGCTCTATGAAAAAAAAGGTTAAACTCTGTGAGTGGAACGCACACATCACTGATTGCTTTCTGAGAATGAATCTTTCTAATTTTTATACAAAGATATTTCCTTTTCTGCCATTAGCCCCAAAGCGCTTGAAATCTCCACTTGCAAATTCCACAGAAAGGTGTTTCATATCTGCTGTGTCTAAAGGAACGTTCAACTCTGTGAGTTGAATACATGCAACCCAAAGAAGTTACTGAGAATTCATCTGTCTAGCATTACATGAAGAAATCCCCTTTCCCCCGAAATCCTCAAAGAGGTCCAAATATCCACTTGCAGACTTTACAAACAGAGTGTTTCCAAACTGCTCTATGAAAAGAAAGGTTAAACTCCGTGAGCGGAACGCACACATCACAAAGTGGTTTCTGAGAATGATTCTCTCTCGTTTTTATACGAAGATATTTCCTTTTCCACCTTTGGAGCCAAAGTGCTTGAAATCTCCACTTGCAAATTCCACAAAAAGGGTGTTTCAGTTCTGCTCTGTCTAAAGGAAGGTTCAACTCTGTGGGTTGAATACACGCAACCCAAAGAAGTTACTGAGAATTCTTCTGTCTAGCATTATATGAAGAAATCCCGTTTCCCACGAAATCCTCATAGAGGTCCAAATATCCACTTGCAGACTTTTCAAACAGAGTGTTTGCAAACTGCTCTATGAAAAGAAAGGTTAAACTCTGTGAGTGGAACGCACACATCACAAAGTGATTTGTTAGTATGATTCTCTCGAGTTTTTATACGAAGATATTTTCTTTTCTACCATTGGCCCCAAAGCGCTTGAAATCTCCTCTTGCAAATTCCACAAAAAGAATGTTTCAAATCTGCTCTGTCTAAAGGAACGTTCATCTGTGTTAGTTGAGTAAACACAAAAGAAACAAGTTTGTGAAGATGCTTCTGTCTAGTTTTTATGTGAAGATGTTTCCTTTTTCACCATAGGCCTCAAAGCGATCCAAATGTCCACCTCCAGATTCCACAAAAAGAGTGTTTGAAATCTGCTCTATGAAAGGGAATGTTCAACTGTGACTTAAATGCACACATCCCTAAGATGTTTCTGAGAATGCTTCTGTCTAGATTTTAAATGAATATATTCCCGTTTCCAACGAAATCCTCAAAGCTGTCGAAATATCCACTTACAGATTCTACAAAAAGGGTGTTTCAAAACTGCTGTTTCAAAAGAAAAGTTCAACTATGTTAGTTGAGTACACACATCACAAACAAGTTTCTGAGAATGCTTCTGTCTAGTTTTTATGGGAGGATATTTCCTCTTTCACCATAGGCCTTAAATCGCTGCAAATGTCCACTTCCAGATACTACAAAAAGAGTGTTTCAAAACTGCTCTTTGAAAGGGAATGTTCGACTCTGTGAGTTGAATGCAAACATCACAAGGAAGTTTCTGAGAATGCTTCTGTCCACTTTTTATATGAAGATATTCCTCTTTCCAACAAAATCCTGAAAGCCATCCAAATATCCACTTGCAGATTCTACAAAAAGAATGTTTCAAAACCGCTATATCAACAGAAATGTTCAACTCTCTTAGTTGAGTACAGAAATCACAAACAAGTTTCTGAGAATGCTTTTGTCTTCTTTTTATGGGAAGATATTTCCTTTTTCACTAGAGGCCTCAAAGCGCTCCAAATGTCCTCTTCCAGATACTACAAAAAGAGTGTTTCAAACCTGCTCTATGAAAGGGAATGTTCAACTGTGTGACTTGAATGCAAACATCACAAAGATGTTTCTGAGAATGCTTCTGTCCACTTTTTATATGAAGACATTCCCGTTTGCTATGAAATCCTCAAAGCTATCCAAATATCCACTGGCAGATTCTACAAAAAGAATGTTTCAAAACTGCTATATCAAGAGAAAGGTTCAACTCTGTTACTTGAGTACACAAGTCACAAAGAAGTTTCTGAGAATGCTTTTGTCTAATTTTTATGAGAAGATATTTCCCTTTTCACTAGAGGCCTCAAAGCGCTCCAAATGTCCTCTTCCAGATACTACAAAAAGAGTGTTTCAAACCTGCTCTATGAAAGGGAATGTTCAACTCTGTGACTTGAATGCAAACATCACAAAGATGTTCCTGAGAATGCTTCTGTCTAGATTTTATATGAAGATAGTCCCTTTCCAAAGAAATCCTCAAAGCTATCCAAATATCCACTTTCAGATTCTACAAAAAGTGTGTTTCAAAACTGCTCTATCAAATGAAGGGTTCAACTCTGTTAGGTGAGTACACACATCACAAACAAGTTTATAAGAATCCTTCTGTGTTGTTCTTATGGGAAGATATTTCCTTTTTCACCATAGGCCCCAAGCCGATCCAAATGTCCACTTTCAGATACTACAAAAAGAGTGTTTCCGACCTGCTCTATGAAAGGGAATGTTCACCTCTCTGACTTGAATGCAAACGTCACAAACATGTTTCAGAGAATGCTTCTGTCTAGATTTTATATGAATATATTCCTGTTTCCTAAGAAATCATCAAAGAAATGCAAATATCCACCTGCAGATTCTTCAAGAAGAGTGTTTCAAAACTGCTGTATCAAAAGATAGTTTCAACTCTGTTAGTTGAGTACACACATAACAAACAAGTTTCTCAGAATGCTTCTGAGAGTTTTTTATGGGAAGACATTTCCTTTTTCTGCATAGGCCTCAAAGCTCTCCAAATGTCCACTTCCCTATACCACAAAAAGTGTTTCAAACCTGCCCTATGAAAGGGAATGTTCAACTCTGTGACTTGAATGCAAACATCACAAAACAGTTTATGAGAATGCTTCTGTCTAGTTTTTATATGAAGATGTTCCCGTTTCCAATGAAATCCTGAAAACTATCCAAATATGCACTTGCAGATTCTACAAAAAGAGTGTTTCAAAACTGCTCTATCCAAAGAAAGTTTCAGCTCTGTTAGTTGTGTACACACATCACAAACAAGTTTCTGAGAATGCTTCTGTGTAATTTCTATGGGAAAATATTTCCTTTTTCACCATAAGACTCATAGCGATCAAATAGTCAGTTCCAGTTGCTACAAAAAGAGTGTTTCAAACCTGCTCTATGAAAGGGAATGTTCAACTCTGTGACTTGAATCCAAATATCTCAGAGATGTTTCTGAGAATGCTTCTGTCTAGATTTTATATGAAGATATTCCCGTTTCCAACGAAATCCTCAAAGCTATCCAAATATGCACTTGCAGATTCTACAAAAAGTTTGTTTCAAAACTGCTCTATCAAAAGAAAGATTCAGCTCTGTTAGTTGAGTACACACATCCCAAACAAGTTTATGAGAATGCTTCCATGTAGTTTTTATGGGAAGATATTTCCTTTTTCACCATAGGCCCCAAGCCGATCAAAATGTCCACTTCCAGATACTACAAAAAGAGTGTTTCAAACCTGCTCTATGAAAGGGAATGTTCAACTCTGTGACTTGAATACCAACGTCACAAAGATGTTTCGGAGAATGCTTCTGTCTAGATTTTAAAAGAAGATATTCCCGTTTCCTAAGAAATCCTTAAAGCTATGCAAATATCCACTTGCTGATTCTACAAAAAGAGTGTTTCAAAACTGCTGTAGCAAAAGAAAGGTTCAGCTCTGTTTGTTGAGTACACACATAGAAAAGAAGTTTCTGGGAGTGCTTCTGACAAATTTTTATGGGAAGAAATTTCCTTTTTCACCATAGGCCTCAATGCTCTCCAAATGTCCACTTCCCGATACAACAAAAAGAGTGTTTCAAACTTGCTCTATGAAAGGGAATGTGCAACTCTGTGACTTGAGTGCAAACATCACCAAGGCGTTTCTGAGAATGATTCTGTTTACTTTTTATATGAAGATATTCCGTTTTCCAAAGAAATCGTCAAAGCTATCCAAATATCTACTTGCAGATTCTGCAAAAACAGTGTTTGAAAATGGCTCTATCAAAAGAAATGTTCAAGTCTGTTAGTTGAGTACACACATCATGAACAAGTTTCTGAGAATGCTTCTGTCTAGTTTTTATGGGAAGATATTTTCTTTTTCAACATAGGCCTCAAAGCGCTCGAAATGTCCACTTCCAGATACTACAAAAAGAGTGTTTCAAACCTGCTCTATGAAAGGGAATGTTCAACTCTGTGACTTGAATGCAAACATCACAAAGAATTTTCTGAGAATGCTTCTGTCCGCTTTTTATCTGAAGATATTCCCGTTTCCAAGGAAATCCTCAAAGCTATCCAAATATCCACTTGCAGATTCTACAAAAAGAGAGTTTCAGAACTGCTCTATGAAAAGAAAGGTTCAACTCTGTTAGTTGAGTACACACATCCTGAAGAAGTTTCTGAGAATGCTTCTGTCCAGTTTTTATTGGAAGATATTTCCTTTTTCACCATAGGCCTAAAAGTGCTCCAAATGTGCACTTCCAGATGCTACAAAAAGAGTGTTACAAATCAGCTCTATGAAAGGGAATGTTCAACTCTGTGACTTGAATGCAAACATCACAGAGATGTTTCTGAGAATGCTTCTGTCTAGTTTTTATGGGAAGATATTTCCTTATTCAACAGAGGCCACAAATCGCTCCAAATGTCCAGTTCCAGATACTACAAAATCAGTGTTTCAAACCTGCTCTATGAAAGGGAATGCTCAACTCTGTGACTTAAATGTAAACATCACAAAGATGTTTCTGAGAATGCTTCTGTCTATATTTTATATGAAGACACTGCCTTTTCATCGAAATCCTCAACGCTATCCAAATATCCACTTGCAGTTTCTACAAAAAGAGTGTTTCAAAACTGCTTTATCAAAAGAAAAGTTCAACTCTCTTAGTTGAGTATACACATCACAAACATGTTTCTGAGAATGCTTCTGTCTAGTTTTTATGGGAAGATATTTCCTTTTTCACCACAGGCCTCATAGCGTTCCAAATGTGCACTTGCAGATACTACAAAAAGAGTGTTTCAAACCTTCTCTATGAAAGAGAATGTTCAATTCTGTGACGTGAATGCAAACATCCCAAAGATGTTTCTGAGAATGCTTCTGTCTAGATTTTGTGTGAAGATATTCCCTTTTCCAACAAAATCGTCAAATCTGTCCAAATAACCACTTGCAGATTCTGAGAAAAGAGTGTTTCAAAGCTGCTCTATCAAAAGAAAGGTTCAAACCTGTTAGTTGAGTACACACATCAAAAACTAGTTTCTAGTGGAATCGAACGGAAACATCATTGAATGGATTCAAATGGAATCATCATTGAATGGATTCGAATGGAATTATCATCGAATGGAATCCATTCGAATCATCAATGAAGGGAATCGAATGGAATCATCATCATATGGAATCAAATGGAATCATCCACGTGTCGATACGAATGGAGTCATCGAATGGAATCAAATGGTGTCATCGAATGGACACAAAAGGGATCATGGAATAGAATCGAATGGAATCACCATCGAATGGAATGTTATGGAATCATCGAATGGACTCAAAGAATCATGATTGAATGAAATCGAATGTAATCATTGAATGGAAGTCAATGGAATCATCATCAAATGGAATTGAATGGAATCATTGAATGGAATCGAATGGAATCATCAATGAATGGAATTGAATGGAATCATCTAATGGACATGAACGGAATCATCATTGCAAGTAATGAAATATAATCATCCAATGGACACGAATGGAATCATAATTGAATGGAATTGAATGGTATCCTCATCGAATGGAATCGAATGGAATCATCAAATGGAATAGAATGGAGTCATCATCGAATGTAATTGAATGTAATCATCGAATGGCATCAAATGGAATCATCGACTGGAAGAGAATGGAATCATCTTCGAATCGAAATGAATAGAATCACTGAATGAAATCGAATGGAATCATCATCGAATGGAGTCGATTGGAATCATCATCGAATGGAATCGAATGGAATCATTGAGTGGACAGGAATGGAATCATCATTGAATGGAATTGAATGTAATCACCGAATGGACTTGAATGGAAACAACATTGAATGGAATCGAATTTAATCATTGAATGGCATTGAGTGGAATCATCATTGAATGGAATCTAAGGGAATCATCGAATGGACTAGAATGGAATCATCCAATAGACTCAAGTGGAATCATCATCAAATGGAATCGAATGTAATCATCAAATGGACTTGAATGGAATCATCATTGAATGGAATCAAATGGAATCAACGAATGGACTCGAATGGAATCATCATCAAATGGAATCGAATTGAATCATCTAATCGACCCGAAAGGAATCATCATTGAATGGAATTGAATGGAATCATTGAATGGACTCGAATGGAATCATCATCGAATATAATTGGAAACAATCATCAAATGGATTTGAACGGAATCATTGAATGGTCTCAAATGGAATCATCATCGAATGAAATCACATTGAATCATTGAATGGACTCAAATGGAATCGTCATCAAATGGAATTGAATGTAATCATCTAATGGAATCAAATGGAATTATCATCAAATGAAATCTAATGGAATCATCAAATGACACGAATGGAATCATCATTGAATAGAATTCAATGGAATCATCGAATGGACTCGAATGGAATCATCTTCAAATGGAATAGAATGTAATCATTGAATAGAATCGAATGTAATTGTCATCAAATG
This sequence comes from Gorilla gorilla gorilla, assembly GCF_029281585.2. Classification (NCBI taxonomy): domain Eukaryota; kingdom Metazoa; phylum Chordata; class Mammalia; order Primates; family Hominidae; genus Gorilla; species Gorilla gorilla. The sequence continues at coordinate 66,737,882 of NC_073230.2, read as the reverse complement.
AAATCGCATTGAATTATCGAATGGACTCGAACGGAATCATCATCACATGGAATCGAATGGAATAGTCATCTAATGGACATGAATGGAATCATTATTGAATGGAATCAAATGGACTCATCATCAAATGGAATCAAATAGGATCATCATCAAATGGAGTCGAATGGAATCATCAAGTGGAATAGAATAGAATCATCTTTGAATGGAAAAAAATAGAATCATCAAATGAAATCAAATGGAATAATCATCAAATGGAATCGAATGGAATCATCATCAAATGGAATCGAATAGAATCATCATCAAATGGAATGGAATGGAATCATCGAATGGACTTGAATGGAATCATCATTGAATGGAATCTTTGAATGGACTCAAATGGAATCATCATCGAATGGAATCAAATGGAATCATTGAGTGGAATCTAATGCAATCTTCATCAAATGGAACCGAATGGAATCATCATCAAATCTAACTGAAAGGAGTAATCAACAAATGGAATCAAATGGCCTTATGATAGAATGGAATCGAGTGGAATCATCATTGAATGGAATTGAATGGTATCACCGAATTCAATCGAATGGAATGATCATCGAATGGAATCAAAAGGAATCATTGAATGGGATGAAATGGAATCATCAAAAGGAATCAAATGGAATCATTGAATGGATTCAGATGGAATAATCATCGAATGGAATCAAATGGAATCATGGAAAGGACTCAAATGGAAGAATCATTAAATGGAATCCAATGGAATTATCGAATGAACACGAATTGAATCATCATTTAATGGAATCAAATGGAATCATTGAATGGCATCGAATTTAATCATCATTGAATGGAAACTAATGGAATCATCGAATGGATAAGAATGGAATAATTGAATGGCCTTGAGTGGAATCATCATCGAATGGAATTGAATGGAATCATCAAACGGACTCGAATGGAATCATCATCAAATAAAATCGAATGGAATCATCATCCAATATAATCAAATGGAATCATCATGGAATGGAATTGAATGGAATCATCATGGAATGGAATCAAATGGGATCACCAAAATGAATCAAATGGAATAATCACTGAAGGGAATCGAAGGGAATCATCAATTGGGAATCAAGGTAGTCATCGAATGGAATCAAGTGGAATCATCGAATGGATTTGAATGGAATCATCATCAAATGGAATCGAATGGAATCATTGAATGGACTCCAGTGGAATAATCATCAAATTGGATCGAATGGAATCATCAAATGAACATGAAAGGAATCATCATTGAATGGAATCGAATGGAATCATAAAATGGCATCGAATGGAATCATCATCGCATGGAAAATGGAATAATCAGAATGTACTCGAATGGAATCATCGAATGGACACGAGCATTATCATCATTGAATGGAATCAAATAGAATCACCAAATGGACTCGAATGGAATCCTCACTGAGTAGAATCGAATGGAATCATTGAATGGAGTTGAATGGAAACATCATGGAATGGAATCGAATGGAATCATTGAATGGAGTCGAATGGAATCATCATCAAATGTAATCGAATGGAATCATTGAATAGCATCGAATGGAATCATCATCAAATGGAGTCGAATGAAAACATCAAATGGACTCGAATGGAATCATCATCACATGGAATCGAATGGAATCTTTGAATGGACTCGAATGGAATCATCATCAAATGGAATTGAAAGGATTCATCAAATGGACTTGAATGGAATCATTCAATGGACTCGAATGGAATCATCACTGAATGGAATCAAATGGAATCATCGAATGGACATGAATGGAATAATCATCGATTGGAATCGAATGGAATCATCGAATGGAATCAAATGGAATCATCATTGAATGGAATCGAATGGAATCATCATCAAATGGAATCAAATGGAATCATCAACGAATGGAATCGAATGGAATCATCATCTAATGGATTCAAATAGAATCATCAATGAATGGAATCGAATGGAGAAATCGAATGGAACCAGTTGGAAACATCATCAAATGGAACCGGATGCAGTCGTCATCGAATGGAATCGAATGGAATCATCATCTAATGGAATGGAATCATCATCGAATGGAATTGAAATGAATCATCATGGAATAGAATCAAATGGAATCATCAAATGGAATGGAATCAAATCATCATCAAAAGGAATTGAAGGGAATCATTGAATGGAATCAAACGGAATCATCGAATGGTATCAAATGGAATCATCATCGAATGGACTCGAATGAAATTAACATCAAATGGAATCGAATGGAATCATCTGATGGACTCGAATGGAATAATCGAATGCATTCCAATGGAATCATCAAATGGAATCAAATGGAATCATCAAATTGACTCTAATTGAATCATCTTCTAATGGAATTGGATGGAATCAACAAAGGGCCTCGAATGGAATCATTGAATGTACTCGAATGGAATCATCATCAAATGGAATCGAATGGAATCATTGAGTGGACTTAAATTGAATCATCATCGAATGGAATTGAATGGGATCATCATCAAATGGAATTGAATGGGGTCATGATCAAAAGGAATCCAATGGAATCACCAAATGGTCTCTAATGTAATGATCAAATGGACTTGAATGGAATCATCAAATGGAATCAAATGGAAGCATCGAATGGACTCGAATGGAATTAACGAATGGACTCGAGTGGAGTCATCGAATGGACTCTAATGGAATCATCATCAAATGGAAACGAATGGAATCATCAAATGGACTCGAATGGAATCATTGAATGGACTCGAATGAAATCAACGAATGGACACGAATGGAATCATCATCGAATGGAATTGAATGGAGCCCTTGAATAGAATCAAATGGAATCATCAAATGGATTCGTATGGAATCATCATCGAATGGAATCGAATGGAATCATAGAATGGAATCGAAGGCAATCATCATCAAATGGAATCAAATGGAATCATCGAATGGAATCGAATGGAATCAATGTCAAGTGGAATCAAATGGAATCATCGAATGGAATTGAAAGGAAACAGCATCGAATGAAATAGAATGGAATCATCATCGAATAGAATAGAATGGAATCATTGAATGGGATCATCATCAAATGGAGAGCAATGGAATCATCAAATGGAGTCGAATGGAATCATCGAATGGAGTCAGATGGAATCGTCATCGTATGGACACGAATACAATTATCATTGAATGGAAACAAATGAAATCATCATCACATGGAATCAATTGGAATCATCACTGAATGGAATCGAATGGAATCATCGAATGGAATCAGATGGAATCGTCATCGAATGGAATCGAATGGAAGCATCAAATGAAATCGAATGGAATCATCATTGAACCCACTCGAATGCAATCATCATCAAATAGACTTGAAAGGAATCATCGTCGAATGGAATCAAATGAAATCATCATCGAATGGAATCGAATGGAAACATCATTGAATTGAATCAAATGGAATCATCATGGAATTGGAATGAATGGCTCATCATCGAATTGAATCAAATGGAATCATGATCATATGGAACTGAATGCAATAATCGAATGGAATCGAACAGAATCATCATCAAATGGAATTGAATGGAACCATCGAATGAAATCGAATGGAATCATCCCGAATGGAGTCGAATGGAATCATCATTGAATAGAATCAAATGGAATCATCAATGAAGGGAATCGAATGGAATCATTATTGAATGGAATCGAATCGAATCATGAACGATTGGAATCGAATGGAATCATTGAATGGAATCCAATGGAATCATCAACAAATGGAACCGAATGGAATCATCGAATGGATTCGAATGGAATCATCATCAAATGTAATCGAAAGGAATCATCAAATGGACTTGAATGGAATCATTGAATGGACTCGAATGGAACCATCATCAAATGGAATCAAATGGAATAATAGAATTGACACGAATAGAATCATCATCAAAAGGAATTGAATGGTGTTATCGAATGCACTCAAATGGAATCATCGAATGAAATCAAATGGAATGACCGAATGGAATCAAATGGAATCATCATCGAATGGAATCAAATGGAATCATCAAATGGACTCCAATGGAATCATCATCGAACAAAATCGAATGTAAACATTGAATGGAAACAAATGAAATCATCATCACATGGAATCAATTGGAATCATCACTGAATGGAATCGAATGGAATCATCGAATGGAATCAGATGGAATCGTCATCGAATGGAATCGAATGGAAGCATCAAATGAAATCGAATGGAATCATCATTGAACCCACTCGAATGCAATCATCATCAAATAGACTTGAAAGGAATCATCGTCGAATGGAATCAAATGAAATCATCATCGAATGGAATCGAATGGAAACATCATTGAATTGAATCAAATGGAATCATCATGGAATTGGAATGAATGGCTCATCATCGAATTGAATCAAATGGAATCATGATCATATGGAACTGAATGCAATAATTGAATGGAATCGAACAGAATCATCATCAAATGGAATTGAATGGAACCATCGAATGAAATCGAATGGAATCATCCCGAATGGAGTCGAATGGAATCATCATTGAATAGAATCAAATGGAATCATCAATGAAGGGAATCGAATGGAATCATTATTGAATGGAATCGAATCGAATCATGAACGATTGGAATCGAATGGAATCATTGAATGGAATCCAATGGAATCATCAACAAATGGAACCGAATGGAATCATCGAATGGATTCGAATGGAATCATCATCAAATGTAATCGAAAGGAATCATCAAATGGACTTGAATGGAATCATTGAATGGACTCGAATGGAACCATCATCAAATGGAATCAAATGGAATAATAGAATTGACACGAATAGAATCATCATCAAAAGGAATTGAATGGTGTTATCGAATGCACTCAAATGGAATCATCGAATGAAATCAAATGGAATGACCGAATGGAATCAAATGGAATCATCATCGAATGGAATCAAATGGAATCATCAAATGGACTCCAATGGAATCATCATCGAACAAAATCGAATGTAAACATTGAATGGAACCAAATGGAATCATCATCGAATGGAATCGAATAGAATCATCGAATGGAGTAGAATGGAATCATCAATGAATGGAATCAAATGGAATCATTGAATGGCATCGAATGGAATCATCATCAAATGGAAACGAATGGAATCATCTAATGGACGCGAATGGAATCATCATCAAATGAAATCAAATGTAATCATCGAATGGACACGAATGGAATCATCATTGAATGGAATGGAATGGAATCCTTATCGAATGGAATAGAATGGAATCATCAAATGGAACCGAATTGAGTCATCATCGAATGGAATCGAATGGAATCATTGAATTGTATTGAATGGAATCATTGATTGGAATAGAAGGGAATCATCAAGGAATGGAAATGAAAAGAATCATAGAATGAAATCGAATGGAATCATCATCGAATGGAGTAGAATGGAATCATCATCGAATGGAAATAAATAGAATCATCAGTGAATGGAATCAAAGGGAATAATCGAATAGACTCAAATGGAATCATTGAATGGACACGAGTGGAATCATCATGAAATGGAATCGAATGGAATCTTTGAATGGACTCGATTGGAATCATCATCGAATGCCATCGAATGGAAACATCATCGAATGGAGTCGAATGGAATCATCATCGAATGGAGTCAAGTGGAATCATCCAATAGAATAGAATTGAATCATCATCGAATGGAATCGAATAGAATCATCGAATGAAATCGAATGGAATTATCATCGAATGGAATCGAATAGAATCATCATCGAATGGAGTCGAATGGAATCATCATCGAATGGAGTCGAATGGAATCATCATCGAATGGAGTTGAATGGAATCATCATCGAATGGAATTGAATGGCATCATCATCAAATGCAATCGGATGGAATCATCATCAAATGGAATCCAATGGAATCATCCAATGGAAGAGAATTGAATCATCATTTAATGGAATCAAATAGAATCATCGAATGAAATCGAATGGAATCTTCATCGAATGGAATCGAATGGAATCATCCAGGAATGGAATCCAATGTAATCATCATCGAATTGAAACCAATGGATTCATTAAATGGACTCGAATGGAATCATCATTGAATGGAATAGAATGCAATCATCGAATGGACTCGAATGGAATCAGCATCGAATGGAATTGAAAGGAAACATTGAATGGACTTGAATGGAATCATTGAATGGACTCGAATGGAATCATCATTGAATGGAATCAAATGGAATAATCGAATGGACACGAACGGAATCAACATTGAATGGAATCATCATCGAATGGAATCGAATGGAATCATCTAATGAAATCTAATGGAATCATCATCGAATGGAGTCGAATGGAGTCATCAATGAATGGAATTGAAAGGAATCATCATCGAATGGAATTGAATGGAATTATCATCTAGTGGAACCGAATGGAATCATCAACGAATTCAATCGAATGGAGAAAGCGAATGGAATCCATTGGAATCATCATCGAATTGAACCAAACGTAGTCATCATCAAATGGAATTGAAGGGAATCATCAACGAATGGAATCGAAAGGAATCATCATCGACTAGAATAGAATGGAATCATCGAATGGAATAGAATGGAATTATCACTGAAAGAAATCAAAGGAAATCATCAAATGGAATCAAACGGAATCATTGAATGGAATCGAATGGAATAACCATCAAATGGAATCGAATGGAATAATCGATTAGACTCGAATGGAATCATCATCAAATGGAATTGGATGGAATCAATGAAGGGACTCGAATGGAATCATCGAATGGACATGAATGGAATCATCTAATGGACATGAATGGAATCACCATCGAATGGACACAAATTGAATCATCGAATGGAATCAAAAGGAATCATCATGGAATAGAATCAAAAGGAATCATCATGGAATGGAATTGAATGGAATCATCATCTAATGGAAATGAATGGAATCATCAGCGAAAGGGAATAGAATGGAACCATAATTGATTGGAATCAAATGGAATCATCAATGGATGGAATCAAATGGTATCATCGAATGGACTCTATGGAATCATCATTGCATGGAATCAAATGGAATCCTCGAATGGACTCGAATGGAATTATCTTTGAGTAGAATTGAATGGAATCATTGAATGCACTCGAATGGAATCATGATCAAATGGAATCAAAAAGAATCATCGAATGGACTTGAATGGAATCATTGAATGTACTCAAATGGAATCATCATCGAATGGAATTGAATGTAATTGAATGGAATAATCGACTGGACTTGAATGGAATCACTGAATGTACTCGAATGGAATCATCATCGAATGGAATCTAATGGAATCGTCATTGAATGGAATCGAATGGAATAATCATCGAATGGAATCTAATGGAATCATCATCTAATGGAAACGAATGGAATCATCAACGAATGGAATCAAATGGAGAAATCGAAAGGAATCCATTGGAATCATCATCAGATGGAACCGAATGCAGTCATAATCGAATGGAATCGAATGGAATCATCAAATGGATTAGAATGGAATCATCATCTAATGGAATTGAATGGAATCATCAAATGGACTCGAATGGAATCATCATCGAATGGAATCAAAAGGAATCATCAAATGGACTTGAATGGAATCATTGAATGAACTCGAATGGAATCACTATCGAATGGAATCTAATGGAATCATCATTGAATAGAATCGAATGGAATCATTATCTAACGGAATCTAATGAAATCATCATCGAATGGAATCGAATGGAATCATCAAATGGAATCGAATGGAATCATCATCGAATGAAATCGAATGGAATCACTGAATGGACACGAATGGAATCATCATCGAATAGAATCGAATGGAATCATCGAATGGACTTGAATGGAATATCATCGAATGTGATCAAAAGAATTCATCAAATGGACTCAAATGAAATTATCAAATGGACTCGATTGGAATCATCGAATGGACTGGATTGGAATAATCGATTGGACTCAAATGGAAATATTGAATTTGCTCGAATGGAATCATCGAATGGAGTCGAATGGAATCATTATAGAATGGAATCAAATGGAATCATCGAATGGAATAGAAAGGAATCATCGAATGGTGTCGAACAGAATCATCATCGAGTGGAACCAAATGGAATCATCAAATGGAATAGAATGCTGTCATCATCGAATGGAATCAAATGGAATAATCATCAAATGGAATCAAATGGAATCATCGAATGGAATCGAATGGAATCATCATTGAATGTAATCTAATGGAATCATTGAATGGAATCAAATTGAATCATCGAATGGAATTGAATAGAATCAGCATTGAACAAAATCAAATAGAATCAACATCGAATAGAATCAAATGGAATCATTGAATGGAATCATCATCCAATGGAGTCCAATGGAATCATCAAATGGACTGGAATGGAATCATCATAGAATGGAGTTGAATTGAATCAACGAATGGAATCATCATCAATTGGAATCGAATGGTTTCATCGAATGCACTCAAATGGAATCATCAATGAATGGTATCGAATGGTATCATCGAATGGACTCGAATGGAATCATCTTCAATTGGCATCAAAAGGGATCACCGAATGGACTCGAAAGGAATAAACTTCGAAAGGAACCGAATGGTATCTTTGAATGGAATCGAATGGAATCATCATCAAATGGAATCGAATGGAATCATCGAATGGACTGGAATGGAATCATCATCATATGGAATCGAATGGAATCATCGAATGGAATCGAATGGAATCATCAAATGGGAACAGATGGAATCACCATTGAATGGAATAAAATAGAATCATCGAATGAAATCAAATGGAATTATCATCAAATGGACTCGAATGGAATCATCATCAAATGGACTCGAATGGAATAATCATCCAATGGAATCCAATGGAATCAACATGTAATGGAATCGAATGGAAACACCATCGAATTGAGTCGAATGGAATCATCATGGAATTGAAACGAATGGACTCATCACCAAATGGATTCGAATGGAATCATCAAATGGAATTGATTGGAATCATCATTGAATGGAATCAAAAGGAATCACTGAATGGAATCGAATGGAATCATCATAGAATGGAATTGAATGGATTCATCGAAAGGAATCAGATGGAATCATCATCGAATGGAATCGAATAGAATCATCGAATGTAATCAAATTGAATCATCATCGAATGGACATGAATGAAATCATCATCGAATGGACTCGAATGGAATCATCATCCAATGGAATCGAATGGAATCTTCGAATGGACACTAATGCAATCATCATTGAAAGGAATCGAATGGAAACACTGAATGGCATTGAATGGAATCATCATCAAATGGAAACAAATAGAATAAACGAATGGACTCAAATGGAATCATCGTATGGAGTCGAATGGAATCATCATCGAATGGCATCGAATGGAATCATTGAATGGACTCGAATGAAATCATCATTAAATGGAATCGAATGGAATCATCTAATAGACTCGAAAGGAATCATCATCAAATGAATTTGAATGGAATCACCAAATGGACACGAATGGAATCATCATCGAATAGAATCGAATGGAATCACTGAATGGACTTGAATGGAATATCTTCTAATGGAATCAAAAGCAATCATCGAATAGACTCAAATGGAACTATCGAATGGAATCATCAAATGGACTCGAAAGGAATCATCTTTGAATGGACTCATATGGAATGATTGAATGGACTCGAATGGAATCATGGATTGGACTGAAATGGAATTATCGAATGGGCTCAAATGTAATCATCAAATGGAATTGAATGCAATCATTATTGAATTGAATCAAATGGAATCATCGAATGGAATCAAATGGAATCATTGAATGGAATTGAATGGAATCATCCAATGGAATCGATCAGAATCACCATCGAATGGAATCAAATGGAATCATAGAATGTAATCCAATGAAGTCATCATCGAATGGACTCGAATGGAAACATCATCGAATGGCATTGAATGGAATCATCATCGAATGGAATCTAATGGAATAATGGTATGGACTCGAATGGAATCTTCGAATGGAGTTAAATGGAATCATTATCAAATATAATCTAATGGAATCATAGAATAGCATCGAATGGAATCATTGTCAAATGCAGTCGAATGGAATCATCGAATGGACTGGAATGGAATCATCATGCAATGTAATCGAATGGAAACTTCAAATGGACCTGAATGGAATCATCATCAAATGCAATCAAATGGAATCATCATAGAATGGAATCGAATGAAATCATCATTGAACGGTATCGAATGAAATCATCATTGAATGGAATTGAATAGAATCATCCAATGGAATAGAATTGATTCATCATTGAATGAAATCAAACAGAATCATTGAACGAAATCGAATGGAATCATCATGGAGTGGAATCGAATGGAATCATGAACGAATGGAATTGAATGGAATCATAGAATGGACTCCAAATTAATCATCATCAAATTGAATCCAATGGAATCATTAAATGGACTCTAATGGAATCATCGAATGGACTTGAATGCAATCATCAACGAATGGAATAAAATGGAATCATCGAATGCAATCGAATGGAATCATCATCGAATTTTATCAAATGGATACGAATGGAATCATCATCGAATGGAACCATTGAATAGGATAGAATGGAATAATTATCAAACGGACTTGAATGGAATCAACATCAAATGGAATCAAACGGAATTAACGAATGGAATCGAAAAGAATCATCGAATGGACTCGAATGGAATCATCGAAGGGAATGGAATGGAATAATCAATGGACTCGAATGGAATCATAATCGAATGCAATTGAATTGAATCATCTAATGGACTCTAATAGAATCATCATCAAATGGAAACAAATGGAATCTTCGAATGGACTCAAATGGAATCTTCATTGAATGGAATCAAATGGAATCATTGAATGTTCTCGAACTGAATCATTGAATGGACTCGAATGGAATCATCGAACGGACTCGAATGGAATCATCATCAGATTTAAATGAATGGAATCATCATCGAATGGAATCAAGTGGATTCATCGAATGGCATCAGATGGAATCATCACTGAATGGAATCAAATAGAATCATCGAATGAAATCGAATGGAATTATCATCGAATGGACTCAAAAGGAACCATCATCCAATGGATACAAATGGAATCAACATCGAATGGAATCAAATGGAAACACCATCGAATTGAATCGAATGGAATCATCATGGAATTGAAACGAATAGACTCATCATCAAATGGATTCAAAGGAAATCATTGATTGGAATTGATTGGAATCATCGAATGGAATTGAATGGAATCGTTGAATGGAATCAAATGAAGTCATCACTGAATGGAATCGAATGGAATCATAGAATGGACCCGAATGGAATCATCATCGAATGGAATCAGATGGAATCATCAAATGGACTTGAATGGAATCATTGAATGGACTCGAATGGAATCATTATTGAATGGAATTGAATGGAATCATTGAAAGGTCTCGAATGGAATCATCATTGAATGGAATTGAATGGAATCATCGAATGGAATCGAATGGAATCATTATCGAATGGAATCATCGAATAGAATCGAATGGAATCATCATTGAAAGGAATTGAATAGAACCGGCATCAAATGGAATCTAATGGAATCATCATCGAATGGAATCGAAAGGAATTTTCATCAAATGGGATCGAATGGAATCACCATGGATTAGAATCGAATGTGATCATCGAATGAAATGGAAAGGAATCATCATCAAAAAGAATTGAAATAAAACAAAGAATGGAATCCAACGGAATCATTGAATGAAATCATCATTGAATGGACTTGAATGGAGTCATTATCGAATGGAATCAAATGGAATAATTTAATGGTCTCGAATGGAATCATTGGAATCGAATGGAATCATCGAAGGGAATTGAATGGAATAATCATCAAATGAAATAAAACGGAATCATCAAATGGACTCGAATGAAATAATCATCCAGTAGAATCGAATGAAATCATGGAATGTGCTCGAATGGAATCAATGAATGGACTCCAGTGGAATCAACATCAAGTGGAATCGAAAGGAAACATCTAATGGACTTGAATGGAATCATCGAATAGAATCATCATCGAATGGAATCAAAAGGAATCATCCAATGGACACCAATGGAATCATCATCGTATGGAATCAAGAGGAATCATCGAATAAAATAGAATGGAATCATCATTGAATTGAATCAAATGGAATAATCATCGAATGGAATCCAATGGAATCATCATCAAATGGAATTGAATGGAAACATCAATGAATGGAATCGAATGGAATCATCGAATGCACTCGAACGGAATCATCATCGAATGGAATCGAATGAAATCATCAAATGCACCTGAATGGAATCACCATCGAATGGAATCGAATGGAATCATCGAATGGAATTGAGTGGAATCTTCATTGAATAGAATTAAATGGAATCGTCATTGAATGGGATCCAATGGAATTATCATCGAATGGAATTATCATCGAATGGAATCTAATGGAATCATCATCTAATGGAAACGAATGGAATCATCAACAATTGGAATCAAATGAAGAAATCAAATGGAATCCGTTGGAATCATCATCAAATGTAACCGAATGCAGTCATCATTGAATGGAATCGAATGGAATCATCAAATGTATTAGAATGGAATCATCATCAAATGGAATTTAATGGAATCATTGAATGGACTCGAATGGAATCATCATCAAATGGAATCGAATAGAATCATCAAATGGAATCGAATGGAATCATCGTTGAATGAATTTGAATGGAATCATCGAATGACATCGAATGGAATCATCTTTGAATGGAATCTAATGAAATCATCGAATGGACTCGAATGGAATCATTGAATGGACTTGAGTGGAATCATCATCGAATGGAATCTAATGGAATCATCAAATGGACTCGAATGGAATCATCATCAAATGGAATAGAAAATAATCATAATCAAATGGAATCAAATGGAATCATCATCTAAAGGAGTTGATGGGAACCATCATTGAATAGAATCGAATGGAATCACCGAATTGAATCAAATGGAAGGATCATCGAAGGGAATCGAAGGGAATCATCGAATGGGATCGAAAGGAGTCATCGAATGGAATCACGTGGAATCATCCAAAGGATACGAATGTAATCATCATCGAATGGAAGCGAATGGAAACATCGAATGGACTCGAATGAAATCATCATCGAATGGAATCGAATGGAATCATCGAATGGACTTGAATAGAATCATCATCAAATGGAATCAAACGGAATGCTTGAGTAGAATCAAATGGAATCATCAAATGGAATCGAATGGTATCATCATCGAATGGAATCGAATGGAATCATTGAATGGAATTGAAGGCAATCATCATCAAATGGAATAAAATGGAATCATCAAACGGAATCCAAGGGAATCATCCTCAAGTGCAATTGAGTGGAAACTTCGAATGGAATCGATTGGAATCATTGTCGAATGGAATCGAATGGAATCAATGAATGGAATTGAATGGAATCACCAATGAATGTTCTCGAATGGAATCATCATCGAATGGAATCATCGAATGGACTCGAATGGAATCATCATCAAATGGAATCATGTGGAATCATCTAATGGGCATGAATAGAATCATCATCAAATGGATTCAATTGGAATCATCTAATGTACACGAATGGAATCATCATTGAATGGAATAGAATGAAACCATCTAATGGAATCGAATGGAATCATCATCGAATGGAATCGAATGGAATCACTGAATGGACACGAATGGAATAATCATCAAATGAAATCGAATGGAATCACTGAATGGACACGAATGGAATCATCATTGAATAGAATCGAATGGAAACATCAAAGACTGGAATCGAATCTTTTCATTGAATGGAATCAAATGGAATCATCAATTGGAATCAAACGGAATAAGCATCAAATGGAATCAAAAGGAATCATCGTACGGAATCAAATGAAATCATCATCGAATGGAATTGAAGGGAATCACAAATGGAAATGAATGGAATCACCACTGAATGGAATCGAATGGAATCATCATCAAATGGACACGAGTGGTATCATCATCGAATGGAATTGAGTGGAATCATCATCGAGTGGACTCGAGTGGAATCATCATAGAATCGAACCAAATGGAATCAAATGGACTCGACCGGAATCATCATCGAATGGAATTGAATGGAATCATTGAATGGACTCGAATGGAATCATCATCAAATGGAATCAAATGGAATCGTCGAATGGACACAAGTGGAATCATCCTTGAATGGAATTGAATGGAATCATCGAATGGCATCGAGTCTAATCATCATCGAATGGAATCTAATAGAATCATAGAATGAACGATAATGGAATCATCAAATGGACTTAAGTGGAATCACCATCGAATGGAATTGAATGGAATCATCGTATGGACGTGAATGGAATCAACCTCAAATGGAATCAAATGGAGTCATAATCAAATGGAATCGAATGGATTCATCATCGATTGGAATAGAATGGTATCACCAAATTGATTCGAACGGAATGATCATTGAATGGAATCGAAGGGAATCATCTAATGGGATCGAACGGAGTCATCTAATGGGATCGAGTGGAATCATCGAGTGGATTCGAATGGAATCATCATTGAATGGAATCGAATGGAATCATTGAATGGACTCGAATGGATTCATCATTGAATGGAAGCGAATGGAATCATCATTGAATGGAATCAAATGGACTCATCATCGAATGGAATCAAATGCAATCATCATTGAATGGAATCTAATGGAATAATCATCTAATGGAATCGAATGCAATAATCAATTAATGGAATTGAATGGAGACATCAAATGGAATCTGTTTTATTCATCATCAAATGGAACCGAATGCAGTCATCATTGAATGGAATTGAATGGAATCATTGAATGGACTCGAATGGAATCATCATCGAATGGAATCGAATGGAATCATTGAATGTACTCGAATGCAATCATCGAATGGACTCTAATGGAATCATCATCGAATGGACTCGAATGGAATCATCATCGAATGGACTCGTATGGAATCATCATCAAATGGACTTGAGTGGAATCATCATCGAATGGAATCCGATGGAATCATCATCGACTGGAATTGAATGGAATCATTGAATGGACTCAGGTGGAATCATTGGGGATTGGCGTCGAATGGAATTATCAAATGACTCCAATGGAATCAACTTTGAATGGAATCAACTTTGAATGGAATCAAAGGGAATCATCAAATGGAATCGAATGCAATCATCATTGAATTGAAACGAATGGAATCATCGAATGGAATCAAATGGAATCACCATTGAGTGGACTCAAATGGAAGCATTGTTGAAAGGAATTGAGTGGAATAATCGAATGGACTCAAATGGAATCATCAACGAATGGAATCAAATGGAATCATCGAATGGAATCGAAAGGAATCATCACCAAATGTAATCAACTGGAATCATTGAATGGAATCGAACGGAATCATCTTTGAATAAAATCGAATAGAATCATCATCAAATGTAATCAACTGGCATCATTGAATGGAATCAAATGGAATCATCATCCAATAGAGTCAAATAGAATAATTGAATGGAATCAAATGGAATCAATATCGAATGGAATCGAATGGAATCATAGAATGGTATCTAATGGAATCACCATTGAATGGAATCACATGGAATCATCATCAAATGGAATCAAAAGCAATCACTGAATGGACTTGAATAGAATCATCGAATGGACTTGAAAGGGATCCTCATCAAATGGAATAGAATGGAATAGTCGGATGGACTCGAATGGAATCATCATCAAAAGGAATCATATGGAATCATCGAAGGGGCATGAATGGAATCATCATCAAATGGAATCAATTGGGATAATCATCAAATGGAATCGATTGAGATAATCATCAAATGGAATTGAATGGAATCATCAAATGGACTTGAACGGAGTGATCAAATGGACTCAAATGGAATCATCAAATGGAATCAAATGGAAACATCGAATGGAATCGAATGGAATTATCAAATGGACTCGAATGGAATCAACGAATCTACTTGAATGGAATCATCATCGAATGGAATCGACTGGAATTATTAAATGAATCGAATGGAATCATTGAATGGACTCAAATGGAAACATTGAATGGACACGAATGGAATCATCATAGAATGGAATCGAATGGGATCATCACGAAATGGAATTGAATGGAATCATCCAATGGACTCGAATGGAATGATCAAATGCACTGGAATGGAATCATCCAATGAAATCGAATGGAATCTTGGAGTGGAATTGAATGGAATTATCGAATGGACTTGAATGGAATCATCGAATTTACTCGAACGGAAACATCATCAAATGGAATCAAATAGGTTCATCAAATGGACTCGAATGGAAACATCGAATGGACTCGAATGGAATCATCATCGAATGGAATCAAATGGAATCACCTAATGGACCCGAATGGAATCATCTTCGAATGGAATCAAATGGAATCATTGAATGGACCCAAATGGAATCATCATCGAATATAATCTAAAACAATCATCAAATGGATTCGAATGGAATCATCGAATGGACTCAAATGGAATCATCATCGAATGAAATCAAAGGGAATCATCGAATGAATCGAATGGAATCATCATCGAATGCAATCAAATGGAATTATCGAATGGAATCAAACGGAATCATCATCCAATGAAATCAAATGGAATCATCGAATGGACCCGGATGGAATCATCATTGAAAAGAATTGAATGGAATCATCAAATGGACATGAATGGAATCATCATCAAATGGAAATGAATGGAATCGAATAGAACCGAATGTAATCATCATCCAATGAAATCGCATTGAATCATTGAATCGACTCGAATGGTAACATCATTGAATGGAATCAAATGGAATGATCGAATGGACTCCATTGGAATCATCATCGAATGGAGTGGAATGGAATCATCAAATGGAGTCGAATGGAATCATCATTGAATAGAATTGAATGGAATCACCGAAATGAATCGAATGGAATGATCATCGAATGGAACCAAAGGGAATGATCAAATGGGATAGAATGGAGTCATCGAATGAAATCGAGTGGAATCATCGAATGGATTCGAATGGAATCATCATCGAATGGAATCGAATGGAATCATCGAATGGACTCAAATGGAATCGTCATTGAATGGAATGGAATGGAATCATCGAATGTTATCAAATGGAATCACCATCGAATGAAATCAAATGGAAACATCCAATTGACTCGAATGCAAAAATCACCGAATGGAATAGAATGCAATCATTGAATGGACTTGAATGGAATCATCATGGGATGGGATCAAACGGAATCATTGAATGGACCAGAATGGAATCATCGAATGGACTTTAACGGAATCATCAAATGGACTCGAATGCAATCATCACCAAATGGAATCAAATGGAATGATCATTGAATGGAATCAAATGGAATGATCATTGAATGGAATCAGATGGAATAATCAAATGGAATCGAATGGAATCATCATCAAATGGAATCGAATGGTATCATTGAATGGACTCGAATGGAATAATCATAGAATGGAATCGAATGGAATCATCAAATGGATGCGTGTGGAATCATCATTGACTGGAATTGATTGGAGTCATCATTGAATGGAATCGAATGGGATAATCATTGAATGGAAACGAAAGGAATCATCTAATGGAATAGAATGGAATCGTCATCGAATGGAATCGAATAGAGTTATAGAATGAAATCAAATTGAATCATTGTTGAATGGAATCGAATGGAATCATCATCAAATGGAATCGAATGGAATCATTCATGAATGGAATCAAAAGGAATCATCGAATGGAATCTAATGGAATCACCATCGAATTGAACCGAATGGAATCATCATCAAATGGAACCAATGGAGACAGCATCGAATGGAATCGAATGGACTCATCACCGAATGTAATTGAAGGGAATCATCTAATGGAATCAAACGGCATCATCAAATGGACACGAATGGAATCATCATTGAATGCAATCGAATGGAAGCATGATAGAATGGAATTGAATGGATCATCATCGAATGAATTCGAATGGAATCATCGAATGAATTCAAATGGAATCATCGAGTGGAATAGAATGGAATCATCATCGAATGGAATTGAATAGAGTTATAGAAAGAATTCAAATGAAATCATTATCCAATCGAATAGAATGGAATATTCATCGAATGGAATCAAATGGATCATCATCGAATGGAATCGAATGGAATAATCAACGAATGGAATCAAAAGGAATCATCGAATGGAATCTAATGGAATCTTCATCGTATGGAACTGAGTGGAATCATCATCAAATGGAACCAAATGGAATCATCATCGAATGGATTCAAACGGAATCATCATCTAATGGAATCGAAGGGAATCATCAATGAATGGAACGGAATCATCAAATGGAATCTAATGGAATCATCATCATATGGAACCGAATGGAATCATCATCAAATGGAAACTAATGGAGTCATCATCGAATGGAATCGAATGGAATCATCATCGAATGGTTGAGAATGCAATCAGCATTGAATGCAATCAAATGGAATCATCGAATGGAATAGAATGGAATGACCATTGAATGGAATCAATGGGAATCATCGAATGGAATTGAACGGTATGAACGAATGGATTTGTATGGAATCCTCCAATGGACACGAATGGAATCATCATCAAATGGAATCGAAAGGAATCATCAAATGGAATCAATGGAATCAACATCGAATGGAAGGGAATTGAATCATCAAATGGAATCCAACGGAATCATCCTCAAATGGAATCACATAGAATCATTGAATGGAATCAAATGGAATCCTCGTCGAATGGAATAGAATGGAATCATAGACTGTTATTGAATGGAATCATCATCAAATGGAATCGAATGGAATCATCATAGAATGGAATCAAAAGCAAACATCAAATGGATTCAAACACAATCATTGAATGGACACGAATGGAGTCATTATCCAATGGAATGGAATGGAATGGAACCAACGAATGGAATCGAATGGAATAATCTTCGAATTGAATTGATTGGAAGCATCTAATGGAATGGAATGGAATCTTCATTGAATGGAATTGAATGTAATAATCGAATGGACACGAATGGAATCCTCATCGAATGGAAGGGCATGGAATCATTGAATGGAGTCGAATTTAATCATCATTGAATATAATCAAATGGAATAATCATGGAATGCTCTCGAATGGAATCATCGAATGGACACGAATGGAATCATCAAATGGATTCGAAAGCAATCATCATCAATGGAATCGAATGGAATGAAAATCTTATGTAATCGAAAGGAATCATCATTGAAAGGAATCATCATTGAAAGGAATCGAATGGAATCATCATCGAATGGAATTGAAAGGAATCAGCGAATGGAATCGAATGGAATCATCATCAAAAGTAATTGAAGTGAATCATCGAATGGAATCGATTTGAATCATCAAATAGAATCCAATGGAATCATTGAATGGACTCGAATGGAATCATAATGGGATGGAATCAAACGGAATCATTGAATAGACTCAAATGGAATGATCAATTGGACTCGAATGGAACCATCATCGAATGGATATGAATGGAATCATCATCAAATGGAATCATCAATGAATGGAAGCGAATGCAATCATCATCAAATGAAATCGGATGGAATCATTGAATGGCATGGAATGGAATCATCACTGAATGGAATCAAATGGAATCATCAAAAGGACACGAATGGAATAATCATCAAATGGATTTGAATGGAATCATTGAATGGACTCGAATGGAATCATCATCGAATGGAATTGAATGGAATCATCATCGAATGGAATGAATGGAATCATCATCGTATGGAACCCAATGGAATCATCATCAAATGGAACGAAATGGAGTCATCATCGAATGGAATCGAATGGAATCATAGAATGGGATCGAACGGAATCATCGAAGGGAATTGAATGGAATCATCGAACGGATTCGTATGGAATCATCCTCGAATGGAATTGAATGGAATCATGGAATGGACTCTAAAGGAATCATCATCAAATGGAATCAAATGGAATCATCGAATGGACACGAGTGGAATCATCCTTGAATGGAATCGAATGGAATCATCAAATGGCATCGAATGCAATCATCATTGAATGGAATATAATGAAATCATAGAATGGACCCTAATGGAATCATCAAATGGACTTAAGTGGAATCATCATTGAATGGAATCGAATGGAATCACAGAATGGACTGGAATGGAATCATCCTCGAATGGAATCAAATGGAGTCATCATCGAATGGAATTGAATAGATTCATCATCAAATGGAATAGAATGGTATCACCGAATTGATTCAAAAGTAATGATCATCGAATGGAATCGAAGGGAATCATCTAATGGGATTGAAGGGAGTCATCGAATGGAATCGAGTGGAATCATCGAGTGGATTCGAATGGAATCATCATTGAATGGAATCATTGAATGGCATCGAATGGAATCATCATCAAATGGAATCTAATGGATTAATCGAATGGGCTCGAATGGAATCATTGAATGGACTCGAGCGGAATCACCATCGAATGGAATCAAATAGAATCATTGAATGGACTCCAATGGAATCATCATCAAATGGAATCGAATTGAATCATTGAATGAAGTCGAATGGAATCATCATGGAGTTGAATTGAATGGAATCATCGAATGGAGTCGAATGGAATCATCATCGAATGGAATCAAATGGAATCATCGAATGGACTCGAATGGAATCATCATCGAATGGAATAGAATGGAATATTCGAATGGACTAGAAAGGAGTCACCATCAAATGCAATCGAATGGAATCATCATCAAATGGAATTGAATGGAATCATCATCGAATGGAATCAAAAGGAATCATCAAATAAAATAGAATTGAGTCATCATTGAATGGAATCGAATAGAAACATCGAATGAAATTGAATGGAATCATCATCGAATGAAATCAAATGGAATCATCATCGAATGGAATCGAATAGAAACATCAAATGAAATTGAATGGAATCATCATTGAATGGAATTGAATGGAATCATCATCGAATGACATTGAATAGAATCATCACTGAATGGAATCTAAAGGAATCATCAATGAATGGAATCCAATGGAATCATCATCCAAGGGAACCAAATGGAATCATCAAATGGACTCGAACAGAATCATCGAATGGAATGGAATGGAATCATCATCAAAAGAAATCAAATGGAATCATTGAATGGACTTAAATGGAATCATCATCAAATATAATGGAATGGCATCATGGAATGCACTCGAATGGAATCACCTAATGGGCTCAAATGGAATCAACATCGAGTGGAATCCAAAGGAATCATCGAATGGACTTGAATGGAAACATCTAATGGACTCGAATAGAATCATTATCGAATAGAATCGAATTGAATCATCAAATGGACCCGAATGGAATCATCAATGAATGGAATCAAATGGAATCATTGAATGGAATCTAATGGAATCATCATTGAATGGAATCGAATGGAATCATCATCGAATGGAATTGAACACAATCATCATTGGATGGAATCAAATGGAATCATCATCAAATGGAATCAAATGGAATCATCATCGAATGGAATCAAATGGAATCATCATCGAATGGAATCGAATGGAATAATCAATGAATGGAATTGAATGGAGTCATTGAATGGAATCTGTTGTATTCATCATCGAATGGAACCAAATGCAGTCATCATTGAATGGAATCGAATGAAACCATCGAAGGGACTCGAATGGAATTATCGTAGAATGGAATTGAATGGAATCATTGAATGGACTCTAATGGAATCATCATTGAATGGAATCGAATGGAATCATTGAATGGACTTGAATGGAATCATAGAATTCACTCGAATGGAATCATCGAATTGACTCGAATGGAATCATCATCAAATAAACACGAATGGAAAAATCATTGAATGGACTTGAATTGAATCATCATCGAATGGACTCCAGTGGAATCATCATCAAATGAAATCAGATGGAATCATCGAATGGAATCGAATGGAATCATCATTGACTGGAATTGAATGGAACAATTGAGTGGACTCGAGTGGAATCATTGGAGAATGGAGTCGAATGGAATTATCAAATGGACTCGAATGGTATCAACTTTGAATGGAATCAATGGGAATCATAGAATGGAATCGAATGCAATCATCATCAAATGGAATTGAATGGAATTATCGAATGGAATCAAATAGAATCATCAAATGGACTCGAATAGAATCATCATCGAATGGAATCAAATGGAATCATTGAATGGACTTGAATGGAATCATAGAATTGACTCGAATGGAATCACTGAATTGACTCGAATGGAATCATCATCAAATGGACACAAATGGAATCATCATCGAATGGACTCGAATGGAATCATCATCGAATGGACTCCAGTGGAATCATCATCAAATGGAATCCGATGGAATCATTGAATGGAATTGAATGGAATCATCATCGACTGGAACTGAATGGAACAATTGAATGGACTCGAGTGGAACCATTGGAGAATGGAGTCAAATGGAATTATCAAATGGACTCGAATGGTATCAACTTTGAATGGAATCAAAGGGAATCATGGAATGGAATCTAATGCAATCATCATTGAATGGAATTGAATGGAATTATTGAATGGAATCAAATAGAATCATCAAATGGACTCGAATCCAATTATCGAATGGAATGGAATTGAATAATAAATGAAGACGAATGGAATCATCATTGAATTGAATCAAATGGAATCATCGAATGTACTCGAATGGAATCGAATGGAATCGTCGAATGGACACGAATGCAATAATCATCGAATGCAATCAAATGGAGACATCATAGAATGGAATCCAATGGAATCATCATCTAATGGAATCGAATGGAATCATTGAATGAAATAGAATTGAATCATCATCGAATGGAATCGAATAGAAACATCGAATGAAATGGAATGGATTCATCATCGAATGGAATCAAATGGAATTATCATCAAATGCAATTGAATGGAATCATTATCGAATGGAATCTAATGGAATTATCAACAAATGGAATTATCATCGAATGCAATTGAATGGAATCATTATCGAATGGAATCTAATGGAATCATCAACAAATGGAATCCAATGGAATCATCATCAAATAGAAAAAAACGGAATATCAAAAGGACTCGAATGGAATCATCGTATGGACTCGAATGGAATTATCACCAAATGGAATCAAATGGAATCATCGAAAGGAATCAAATGGAATCATCATCGAATGAAATCAAATGGAATCATTGAATGGACTCGAATGGAAACATCATCAGATGGAATTGAAAGGAATCATGGAATGCACTCGAATGGAATCATCAAATATACTCATATGGAACCAACATCGAGTGGAATCAAAAGAAATCTTCGAATGGAATTGAATTGAATCATCGAATGGACTCGAATGGAGTCATCATAGAATGGAATCAAATGGAATCATCATCTAATGGAATCGAATGGAATCATCAATGAATGGAATCGAATGGAGTCACCGAATGGAATCTGTTGGAATCATCATCAAATGGAACCGAACGCAGTCATCGTCTAATGGAATCAAAAGGAATCATCGAATGGACTCGAATGGAATCATCGTATGGACACGAATGCAGCCATCCTCGAATGGAATCTAATGGAAGCAGTAAATGGAATCCAATGGAATAATCATCGAATGGACGCAAATGGAATCATCATTGAATGGAATCGAATGGAATAATCATCGACTGGAATTGAATGGAATCATCGAATGGACTCGAATGGAATCATCGGAGAAAGGAATAGAATGGAATTATCGAATGGACTCGAATGGAATCAACTTTGAATGGAATAGAAGGGAATCATCAAATGGAATCAAATGCAATCATCATGGAATGGAATCGAATGGAATCATCTTCGGCTGGAATTGAATGAAATCATCAAATGGACTCGAATGGAATCATTGGAGAATGGAATCAAATGGAATTATCAAATGGTCTAGAATGGAATAAACTTTGAATGGAATCGAAAGGAATCATCGAATGGACTTGAATGCAGTCATCGAATGGACTCGAATGCAATCATCGTAGAATGGATTCGCATTTAATCATCATTGAATGGAATCGAAAGGAATCATCAAATGGACTCGAATGGAGTCATTGTAGAATATAATTGAAAACAATCATCAAATATATTTGAACGGAAGAATCGAATGGATTCAAATGGAATAATCATGGAATGAAATCAAATGTAATCATCGAATGAAATCAAATGGAATCATCGAATGGACTCGAATGCAATCATCATCAAATGGAATAGAACGGAATCATCGAATGGAATCGAATGGAATCATCATCAAATGAAATCAAATGGAATCATCGAATGCCTCGAATGGAATCATCATCAAATAGAATTGAATGGAATCATCGAATGGACTCAAATGGAATTATCATCAAATGGAATGAAATGGAATCATCTAATAGAATCGAATGTAATCATCTTCGAAAGAAATCGTATTGAATTATCAAATCTCCTCGAATGGAATCATCATTGAATGGAATCATACGGAATCATTGAATAGACTCGATTGGAATCATCATCAAAAGGAATGGAATGGAATCATCAAATGGATTCGAATGGAATAATCATCAGATGAAAGCGAATGGAATCATCGAATGGAATCATCATCAAATGGAATCGACTGGAATGATCTAACAGACTCGAATGGAATCAACATTGAAAGGAATCGAATGGAAACATCGAATGGAAGTGAGTGGAATCATTATCAAATGGAATCCAATGGAATCATCATCAAATGCAATCAAATTGAATCATCATCGAATGGAATCGAATGGAATCATTGAATGGAATAGAATAGAATCATCTTCGAATGCAAACAAATAGAATCATCGAATGAAATCAAATGGAATCATCATCAAATGGAAACGAATGGAATCATCATCAAATGGAATTGAAAAGAATCATCATCAAATGGAATGGAATGGAATCATCATCGAATGGACTCGAATGGAATCATCATCGAATGGAATTGAATGGAATCTTTGAATGGACTCATATGGAATCATCATTGAATGGATTCGAATGGAATCATCATCGAATGGAATTGAATGGAATCTTCGAATGGACTCGTATGGAATCATCATCGAATGGATTCGAATGGAATCATCTTCGAATGGATTCGAATGGAATCATCATCGAATGGAATCGAATGGAATCATCATCGAATGGAATGGAATGGAATCCTCGAATGGAATCGAATGGAATCACCATTGAATGGAATCAAATGGAATCATCATCGAGTGGAATTGAATGGAATCATCGAATGGACTCAAATGGAATCATTGGAGAAAGGAATCGAATGGAATTATCGACTGGACTCGAATGCAATCAACTTTGAATGGAATAGAAGGGAATCATCAAATGGAATTGAATGCAATCATCATGGAATGGAAACAAATGGAAGCATCTTTGACTGGAATTGAATGAAATCATCGAGTGGACTCGAAAGGAATCATCGGAGAATGGAATCAAATGTAATTATCGAATGGACTCAAATGGAATCAACTTTCAATGGAATCGAAAGGAATCATAGAATGGACATGAATGCAATCATCGAAAGGACTCGAATGCAATCATCATCGAATGGAATCAAATTGAAACATCATCGAATGGAATCGATTGAAACCATCATTGAATGGAATCAAATGCAATCATCGTTGAGCGGAATCAAATTGAAACATCATCGAATGGAATCGAAAGAAACCATCATCGAATGGAATCGAAAGGAATGGTCAATGAATGGAATCAAATGGAAACCTAGAATGCAATCCAATGGAATCATCTTCAAATGGAACCGAATGTAATCATCGAATGGACTCTAACGGAATCACCATCGAATGGAATCGAATGGAATCATAGAATGGACTCTAATGGAATCATCATTGAATGTAATCAAATGGAATCATCAAATGGAATCGAATGGAATCATCATCAAATGGAATTGAATGGAATTATCAAATGGAATCAAATGGAATCATCGAATGCATATGAATGGAATCATCATTGAATGGATTCGAATGGAATCATCAAATAGAATTGAATGGAATCATCATCGAACGAAATTGAATCGAAACATCGAATGGACTTGAATGCAATCATCATCGAATGAGATCGAATGCAATCATTGAATGGACTCGAATGGAATCATCATCGAATGGAATAGAATGGAATCCTCGAATGGAATCAAATGGAATCAGCGAATGACATCGAATGGAATCATCATCGAATGCAATAATCAATGGAATCGAATGGAATCATCATCAAATGAAATCGAATGGCATCATCAAATGGCATTGAATGGAATCATCATCCAATGGAATAAAATGGAATCATCTAACGGACTCATATGAAATCATGATCAAATGGAATCGAGTGGAATCATTGAATGGACACGAATGGAATCATCATCGAATGGAATCCAATGGTATAATCAAATGCACTTGAATGGAATCATCAAAGAATGGTATCGAATGGTATCATCGAATGTAATCGAATGGAATCATCTTCAATTGGAATGGAAATGTATCACTGAATGGATTCTAATGGAATAATCATTGATACGAATCGAATGGAATCATCGAATGGAATCAAATGTAATCATCATTGAATGGAATAGAATGGAACCATCGAATGGACTGCAATGGAATCATCATCGTATGGAATCATCGAATGGAATCAAATGTAATTATCATCGAATAGAATCAAATGGAATCATCATCGAATGGAATCGAAAAGAATCAACATCAAATGGAGTCTAAAGGAATCATCATCGAATGGAATCCACAGGAATCATCATCCAATGGAACCGAATGGAATCATCATCGAATGGACACGAAAGGAGTCATCATCAAATGGAATCACTTGGAATCATCATCGAATGGAATCGAATGGAACCATCATCAAATGGAATCTAATGGAATCGTCGAATGGAATTGAATGGAATCATCGAATGGTCTTGAATGGAACCATCATCAAATGGAATGGAATGGAATTATCGAATGGATTCGAATAGAATCATAGAATGGACTCGAATGTACTCATCGAATGCAATGGAATGGAATAATCAAGGAACACGAATGGAATCATCATTGAATTGAATCGAATGGAATCATCAGATGGAATCAAATGGAATACTCATCAAATGGATTCGAATGGAATCATCATCAAGTGGAATCGAAAAGAGTCATCATCAAATGGAATTGAATGGAATCATCATCGAATGGAATCCAAAGGAATCATCATCAAATAGAATTGAATGGAATAATCATCGAATGGAACCAAAAGGAGACATAATTGAATGGAATCGCATGGAATCATCATCAAATGGAATCGAATGGAATCATCATCGAATGGAATCAAATGGAATCATCATCAAATGAAATCAAATGGAATCATCATCGAATGGAATGGAATGGAATCATCATCAAATGGAATCAAAAGGAATAGTCATCAAAAGGAATTGAATGGACTCATCATCGAATGGAATCAATCACCATC
Source organism: Gorilla gorilla gorilla (assembly GCF_029281585.2). Lineage (NCBI taxonomy): Eukaryota > Metazoa > Chordata > Mammalia > Primates > Hominidae > Gorilla > Gorilla gorilla. Next base: position 66,710,176 of record NC_073230.2, on the reverse strand, counting down.
AAATGGAATCTAATGGAATCATCTAATGGACGCGAATGGAATCATCATTGAATGGAGTAGAATGGAATCACCATCGAATGGAATCAAATGGAATCATCTCATGGACACGAATGGAATTATCATTGAATGGAATAGAATGGAATCATCATCTAATGGAATCCAATGGAATCATCAAATGGATCCGAATGGAATCATCATTGAATGGAATAGAATGCAATCATCATGGAATGGAATTAAATGGAATAATCTAATGGACAAGACTAGAATCATCATCGAATGGAATCAAATGGAGTAATTTATTGTACCTGAATGGAATCATCATCAAATGGAATAGAATGGAATCATCGAATGGAATCAAATGGAATCATCATCGTATGGAATCGAGTTGAATCATCGAATGGACTCATATATAACCATTGGAAAATGGAATCAAACGGAATCATCGAATGGAATTGAATGGAATAATCATCAAATGGAATCGAATGTAATCATCTAATGGACACGAATGGAATCATCATAGAATGGAATCGAAAGGAATCATCGAATGGACTCGAATGGAATCATCATCATATATAATCAAAAACAATCATCAAATGTATTTGAATGGAATCATTGAATGGACTCAAATGGAATAATCATCGAATGAAATCAAATGGAATCATTGAATGGAATCAAATGGAATCATCATCGAATGGAATAGAATGGAATCATTGAATGGAATCGAATGGAATCATCATCGAATGAAATAGAATGGAACCATCAAATGATTCGAATGGAATCATCATTAAATGGAATCGAATGGAATCATCGAATAGAATCAATTGTAGTCATCATCGAATGAAATCCTATTGAATTATCAAATGGACTCGAATGGAATCATCATTGAATGAAATCAAATGGAATCATCAAATAGATTTGATTGGAATCATCATCGAATGGAATGGAATGGAATCATCAAATGGATTCGAATGGAATAATCATTGAATGAAATCGAATGGAAACATCGAATGGAATCATCATCGAATGGAATCGAATGGAATGATCTAACACACTCGAATGGAATCATCCTCGAATGGAATTGAGTGGAAACATCGAATGGAAGCGAATGGAATCATTATCGAATGGAATCAAATGGAATCGTCATCAAATGGAATTGAATAGAATCATCATCGAATGGAAGTGAATGGAATCATTATCGAATGGAATCAAATGGAATCATCATCAAATGGAATTGAATAGAATCATCATCGAATGGAATCGAATGGAATCATCGAATGGAATAGAATAGAATCATCTTCAAATGAAAACAAATAGAATCATTGAATGAAATAAAATGCAATCATCTTCGAATGGAAATGAATGGAATCATCATCAAATGGAATCAAATAGAATCATCATCAAATGGAATGGAATGGATTCATTGAATGTACTCGAATGGAATCATCATTGAATGGAATCGAGTGGAATCTTTGAATGGACTCGTATGGAATCATCATTGAATGGGATCGAATGGAATCATCATCAAATGGAATCGAATGGAATCATCATCGAAAGGAATGTAATGGAATCCTCAAATGGAATAGTGTTGAATCATCATCGAATGGAATAAAATAGAATCATCAAATGAAATCATATGGAATCATCATTGAATGGAATTGAAAGGAATCATTATCGAAAGGAATCGAATGGAATCATCACCAAATGGAGTCGAATGGAATCACCATCGAATGGAATTGAATGGAATTATCATCGAATGGAATCAAATGGAATCATCAATGAAAGGAATCAAATGGAATCATTATTGACAGGAATCAAATGGAATCAACATCAATGGAATCGAATGGAATCATCAAATGGAATTGAACAGAATTATCATTGAATAGAATCGAATGGAATCATCATTGAATGTAATCTAATGAAATCATCATCGAATGGAATCTAATGGAGTCATCATCTAATGGAATCAAATGGTATCAACAAGGAATGGAATCGAATGGAGAAATCAAATGGAATCCGTTGGAATCATCATTGAATGGAACCAAATTCAGTCATCATATAATGGAATCGAATGGAATCAATGAAGGGACTCGAATGGAATCATCATTGAATGGAATCGGGTGGAATCCTTGAATGCATTCGAATGAAATCATCGAATGGACTCGCATGGAAACATCATCGAATGGAATAGAATGGAATCGTCTAATGAACTCTAATGGAATTATCATGGAATGGAGTTGAATGGAATCAAATGAAACCATCGAATGGAATCTAATGGAATCATATAATTGACTTGAATGGAAACATCATCGAATGGAATTGAATGGAATCATTGAATGGACTCTAATGGAATCATCATCAAATGTAATTGAATGGAATCATCAAATGGACTCTAATGGAATCATCATCGAATGGAATCGAATGGAATCATCAAATGGACGCTAATGGAATCATCATTGAATGGAAACAAATGGAATCATCAAATAGACTCGAATGGAATCATTGAATGTACTAGAATGGTATTATCATCAAATGGAATCGAGTGGAATCCTCAAATGGAATCCAATGGAATCATCAAATGGAATCAAATGGAAACATCATCAAATGGAATCGAATGGAATCATAGAATGGAATCAAACGCAATCATCATCGAATGATCGAATGGAATTGAATGGAATTATCATCGAATAGAATCAAATGTAATCATCGAATAGAATTGAATGGAATCATCGTCAAGTTTAATCTAGTGGAATCATTGAGTGGAATTGAGTGGAATCATTGTCGAATGGAATGGAATGGAATCAATGAATGGAAATGAATGGAATCACCAATGAATGGAATCAAATGGAATCATCATCGAATGGAATTGAATGGAATCATCGAATGGACTTAAATGGAATCATCATTGAATGGAATCACAAGGAATCATCATCGAATGGAATCATACTGAATCATCATCGAATGGAATTGAATGGAATCATCGAATGGACTTGAATGGAATCATCATTGAATGGAATCACAAGGAATCATCATCAAATGGAATCATACTGAATCATCATCAAATGGAATTGAATGGAATCATCGAATGGACTTGAATGGAATCATCATTGAATGGAATCACAAGGAATCATCATCGAATGGAATCATACTGAATCATCATCGAATGGAATTGAATGGAATGAAAAATTGGACTCGAATGGAATCATCTTCTAATGGAATCAATGGAATCATAGAATGGAATCAAATGGAATCATCATCAAATGAAATCGAAAGGAATCATCGAATGGAATTGAATGGAATCATCAATGAATGGAATCGAATGGAATCATTGAATGGCATTGAATGGAATCATCATTGAATGGAATCGAATTGTATCATCATCAAATGGAATCGAATGGAATCATCAAATGAAATAGAATGGAGTCATCATTGAATGGAATCGAATGTAATCATCGAATGGCATCAAACGGAATCATCGAATGGAATAGAATGGAATCATCATCGAATGGAAACGAGTAGAATCATCAAATGAAATCAAATGGAATCATCATTGAGTGGGGTCGAATGGAATCATCATTGACTGGAATCTAATGGAATCATCAATGAATGGAATTTAATGGAACTGTCTTTGAATGGAATTGAATGGAATCATCAATGAATGGAATCAAATGGAATTATCGAATGGAATCCAAAGGAATCATCATCAAATGGAACCGAAAGGAATCGTCGAATGGCATCAAATGGAATCAATCATCATCGAATGGAATCGAATGGAATCATCGAATGGACTCGAATGAAATCATCATTGAATGGAATCGAATGGAATCATTGAATGGAATTGAATGGAATCAACATTGAATGAAATTGAATGGAATCATCGAATGGACACGAATGCAATCATCATCGAATGGAATTGAATGCAATCATTGAATGGACTCGAATGGAATCATCATTGAATGGAATTGAATGGAATCATCGGATGCCGTTGACTGGAATCATCATCGAATGGAATCATCGAATAGAATCGAATGGAATCATCATCAAATGAAATCGAATGGAATCATCGAATGGACACGAATGCAATCATCATCGAATGGAATCAAAAGCAATCATTGAATGGACTCGAATGGAATCATCATTGAATGGAATTGAATGGAATCATCAGATGGCATTGACTGGAATCATCATCGAATGGAATCATCTTCAAATGGAATCGAATAGAATTATGGAATGAAATCAAATGTGATCATCATCGAATGGACTCGAATGGAATCATCATCCAATGGAAACTAATGGAATCAACATCAAATGGAGTAGAATGGAAACACCATCGAATTGAAACGAATGGAATTATCATGAAATAGAAATGGATGGACTCATTATCGAATGGATTTGAATGGAATCATTGAATGGAATTGATTGGAATTATCATCAAATGGAATCAAATGGAATCATTGAATGGAATCGAATGGAATCATCTTTGGATGGAAATGAATGAAATCATCATAGAATGGAATTGAATGGATTCATTGAATGTAATCAGATGAAATCATCGAATGGACTTGAATGGAATCATCGAATGGACCCGAATGGAATCATTATTGAATGAAATTGAATGGAATCATCGAATGGTCTTGAATGGAATCATCTTCGAATGGAATCGAATTTAATCATCAAATGGAATTGAATGGAATCATCAACGAATGGAATTGAATAGAATCAGCCTTGAATAGAATTGAATTGAATCATCATCAATGGAATCGAATGGAATTTTCTTCAAATGGAATCGTATGGAAACATCACCGAATAGAATCGAATGGGATCATTGAATGAAACAGAATGGAATCATTATCAAAATGAATCAAAATAAAACAAGGAATGGAATCCAACGGAATCATTGAATGGAGTCAAATGGAATCATCATTGAATGGACTCCAATGGAGTCATCATCGAAAGGAATCAAATGGAATCATTTAATGGACTCGAATGGAATCATTGAATGGACTCGAATGGAATCATCAAATGGAATCGAATGTAATCATAATCAAATGAAATCAAATGGAATTATCGAATGGAATCGAATGGAATCAAATGAAATAATGGAATGCACTCAAATGGAATCATCGAATGGACTCAAATGGAATCAACATTGAGTGGAATCAAAAGAAAATATCAAATGGAGTTGAATGGAATAATCAAATGGAATCATCATCAAATGGAATAGAATGGAATCATCAAATGGACCTGAAAGGAATAATCATCGAATGGAATCAAATGGAATCATCGAATGGAATCCAATGGAATCATCATCGAATGGAATCAAATGGAATCATCATCGAATGGAATCAAATGGAATCATCATCGAATGGAATCAAATGGAATCATCATCGAATGGAATCATCATCAAATGGAATCGAATGGAATCATCAATGAATGGAATCAAATGGAGTCACCGAATGGGGTCTGTTAGAATCATCATCGAATGGAACCGAATGCAGTCATCATCTAATGGAATCAAATGGAATCATCGAATGGACTCAATGGAGTCTTCATTGCATGGAATCGAATGGAATCATCGAATGGACTCAAATGGAATTATCATCGAATGGAATCAAAAGGAATCATCAATTGGACACGAATGGAATCACCATCGAATGGAATCGAATGGAATCTTCGAATGGAATCGAATGAAATTATTGAATGGAATCGAATAGAATCATCATTGAATAGAATCGAATTGGATCATCATCGAATGGAGTCTAATGAAATCATCATCGAATGGAATCTAGTGGGGTCATCATGTAATGGAATGGAATGGAATCAGCAAGGAATGGAATCTAACGGAGAAATCGAATGGAATCCGTTGGAATCATCATCGAATGGAATTGAATGCAGTCATCATAGAATGGAATCGAATGGAATCAACAAAGGGACTCGAATTGTGTCCTCATTGAATGGAATCAGATGGAATCATCGAACGGACTCGAATGGAATCATCATCGAATGGAATTGAGTGGAATCCTCGAATGGAATCAAATGGAATTATCAAATGGAATTGAACAGATTTATAAGAAACTTACTTGAACCAAAATTATAAAAACAAACAAACCAAAAGCCCCTAAAACTGTGATGAGCAAAGTAGACATCAGAACAGGAAATATCACTGGGGATGAAGAATAACATTTCAAAATGGCAAAGGGGAAAATACACCAAGAAGTCATGTAAATAAGAAATATGTATGCACCCAATAGCATTACTTCAAAATACATAATATAAAACCTATTAAAACTGAAAGGTAAAATAGTAAAACCACAGTCATCCATGGGGATTTCAACAGTCTCCTTCCAGAAATTTTTAAATATTGTTAAACGAAAAGTTGGTAAGTGTAGAGAGGATCTTAAAAATATAATTAGCCAATTTGATCTAATTGAATCTTTTAGAATAATCTAAGGATGAGGAATGAGGTAGCAGAGAAAGAAAAGACAGACATCAACGTGACGTTAGTGTTTCAAGGCTATGAGAATACACCAATGATGGTGTGTGTGTGTGTGTGCAGATGGTAAGGTCAATCTTAAAAATATTGAGTTTTAACTGACAATTCATTATTAGGAAAGATAAGAGGAAATGATATCTAGTGAGAGGCTATATGACTGAACTCTAAGAGAAAGGTCACAGCAGAAATTGTGTACTTGACAGCTCTATAAGGAGGTCAGTCAAAAATAAGTCAGTGATGAATTCTCTGGTGTAAAAGCAGAGGAATGAGGATTAGATTTTAAACACATGGAAGCAGAGTGACTTATGATAAAAACATGAGCTTGAAAATCCTGCAGAGAGGGCTTTAAATCCTGGGTATAATATTCTGCTTGTGTAGGCAATAGTGGTAAAAACAAAACAACAAAGAGAGGTAAAGAGCACTTTCCTTTGATATAAGTAAAGGACACGTCTTATTGCACATATATATATATATAGGTATTCAACTGAGATTCAACATGTTTCTCTCATTGAAACAGCAAGCTCTCCAGGCCTTCATGTTCCCAGTAAGGTAGGTAAACTTCTGATGATTATACTCACCCTCCCTCATTGCAAAGCTCCCATTGTTATTGTCTTGGCTCTGGATTCCCTCAAAAATAGACTATGAAACAAATATCTGGGGTCAAATACTTTAATCAGAAATTGAGTGAGAAAGCACAGAAGTGGAGAAAATGAAACAGAACACGAAGCCAGTGTGAATGAGTAGTTACAGCTATGTGCTCAGTAATGATGGAGGTATGGAGATTGTCTCAAAATAACTTTACAAAGAGATGGGGATGCTGGAATCCCCATCTCTTATTGCTTAAGGAATGCCTTAGAGTCATTAACTCTCCACCCCTAACTCCTTCTTTGTTCCTATGTGTGGTTGTGAAGCACTGGTTAGCCTCAAGAAGCTTACAGGCAAGCCCAAAAATCAGAAAGACAGGCATGATGTGGGGAGCTCTCAGTTAGCTGGAAACAGGTGAATTTCAGGTGAATACATTGAGTCCAGGACATAGAAGACAAGTCATCAGCAATATCTGCAATAACCAGTTTTCATTTTCTTTTTAAGAATATATATACTTTTTATTGGGGTTTCCCAAGTCCCCCTTTGGTTTAATGATTCATATAACTCAAGAAAGCTGATTATTTTGTGGTTATAGTTTCTAACAGCGAAAGAAACCAGATTAAAGTAATCAGAAGCATAAAAGCACATAAAATTGAGTCCAGGACAAACCAGATGTGAGCTTACAGGTGTCCTTTCATAGTGAGGACTTCACACTGATTAATTTTCTTTACAATGGTGTGAGACAACATGTGTGAACTTGTTGCCAACTAGGGAAGCTCAGTCAGTCTTGAGTCCAGGGTTTTTATTAGGATTCCACCACATATGCATCGAGCGTCCTGTGACTGAACTTAGCTACTTAGTTCCCAACCTCCCTATGCCCTAAGAGAGGTCATATTAATATGGAATTACACAAAGTCATAGGCATACAGAAACAGGTGCTCACAAGAAATCACTTTGTTAGCATCAGCTATTTGGTATGACCTACGTTTTCAGGTATACAAAGACTCTCATCAGGCAGCATATACCAAGGGCTCATAGGTTATCATCTCCCAGGAGCTTGTCAAGGGCCAGTCCTGAAGACCTTTGGAATGCACAAGGTTTTGGAAAGCCACCTCTGCAGAATTAACCCTTCATTACACACCTTCCAAGAATTTTTTTTATCTTTAAAAATGTTTTTTGATCTTTGACAATGTACCAACCAATACTGAGTAATTAGTAACAACAGTGTACTCCTGAGTACTTGCACCTGCAAGGAGAAAAAGGACAGATGCACTTACATAGGACAGATGCAAGTAGACACCACTATGACAAGTAAAGCTGGAATAATCAATAAATTCCTAAAGACAAAGTGGGGCTGGTGAGATTCGGAGACCACTGACAGCTGCAGAAGTTGGGAAAGATCCATCATCTTGAAAACGTTTTCCCCACAAACCCACTGCGATCTCTCAAGCAATTGATAAGGAATCCAAGAGAGTCTGTATATGACACAGATCAGGGAGAGCAGAACACTTGGAGGTGACCAGGTCTTGGGGGCCGAGCCCTTACGAATGGGATTAGTGACTTTATAAAAGAAGCTCAATGGAGTTCTTGTGTGCCTTCCACTATGTGAGGACATAGAAAGAAGGCACCATCTATGAACCATGAAATGGGCTCTCATCAACACTGAATTTGTGAGCATCTTGACCTGAGATCTTACAGCCTCAAGAAGTGTGAAAAAAGAAATATCTGTTGTTTTTTAGTCACCCAGTTTATGTTATTTTGTTATAAGAGTCCAAATAGACCAAGATATTCCACTTAATATGTAGGGGAAGGCAACAAAAACTGCCACACTTAGAATACTCCTGATGCTGGGAGTATGAAAACAGGAAAAACAAAACAAAACTGTTCTTGAAGGTGAAGGAGGAATATCACTGAGCTCACCAACACAGCCAGGAAAAGAACAGAAGTGTGAGAAGGCTACATTCCTGAGACCCTGAGAAAAAGTACCTGCATAAGACTGAGATGAAATTACCTACTCTAGTTATAATTGAAATCCCAAAAAGAAAAGAGGAAAAAATAATGGAGCAAAAGAAATATTTTTCAAAATAACTACCAAAAATATTCTAAAAGAAGTGACAGAAAATCAAACTTCAGATACAGGAAACTCAGAGAATGTCAGATAGAACAAAAAGAAATAAGAATTCCGTCTTGAAAAATCTTTAAAAAATCAAGTCTAAATTTTATATCTTGCTCCAAATATATAGAGATATAAATAGGTTATCATCAAGATATGGAGAAAGCCGTATCATGGAAACACTAAAATAAAGCTGTGGAAGGACTACATTGATATTAGACACAACAGAGTTCTGAACAAGAAATAGTATCAGAGATGAGAGATAATACATAATATAATAATCAATTCACAAGATGTAAACATCCTACTAATTAGGGTACGCAGCTAACAACAGAACCTCCAAATACATGAGGTAAAACAGGAAAGAAATCAAAGGTGAACTAGAAAAATCCAAAATTATATTTGCAGACTTCAACACTTTTGTCTTAGTAATGGACAGACTAGGCACCAACTCAGTAACCATACGGAAGATAAGAACAACAATATCACCAACAAGACATCCAATCTTCAATGGCAGATACTCTTTCCTTTCAAGTGAAAAAAAAACAGTATGGCATATTCGCTAACAAACCCAGAATTTCTAATATTTGCGTTCTTCCTTCCTTCTTTCCATCTTCCTTTCTCCTCTTCCCTTGCCTTCTTCCTTCCTTTCTTCTTTTCCACTTTCTTTTCTTTTCATTTTTCTCCTTCCTTCCTTCTTTCCTTCCCCTTATTCTTCCTTCCCTCCTCCCTCCCTTGCTTTCTCCCTCCCTTCTTTTCTTCCTTCTTTTCTCTTACTCTTTCTCACTTTCTTTCCTTTTTCTCCCTTCCTCCCTTTTTTCTTCCTCCCTCCCTTCCTTTCCTTTTTCCTTCCTTCCTCCCTTCTATTTTCTTTGTTTGCCTTCCTCCCTTTTACCGTCCTCTCTTCCTCCTTTCCTTCCTCCTTCCTTGTTTTCTCACTTTCTTTCTCTTTCTTTCTTGAGTTCTTGCTTTCTTTTTTCTCCTTTCCTGCCTTTCTCCCTTCCTCCCTCCCTCCCTTCTCTCATTTCCTCCTTTTCTTTCTTCTTTCCTTCCTTCCTTCTTTCTTCTTTCTTTTCTTTCTCTTTACTACAATTCATATTATTTAAAAAAAATTAAGAAAGAGAGGCAGAAAATAAAGAACACTTTAATCTGCAGGTAAATAGATTATGTCTGTTGTAGACAAAATAATGGCATCCCAGAAATATTCATGTCCTAATTCCTGGAGTCTAACATACAAACATGTTAGGTTGCATGGCAGTGGGAAATTAGATTTCAAGTGAAATTAAGGTTCCAAAGGCAGTGGGGGCAAAAAGCCATGATGGCAAAAAGGCGCGGCTGTGGGGGCAAAAAGCCACAGTGGTGGTTGGAGAAAGATGCGGCGGTGGGGGCAAAAAGCCACACTGAGGGGGGTAAAAAGCCGCTGAGGCAGGGGCAAAAAGCAGCAGGAGTGGGGCCAAAAAAACACAAAAAGCCGCAGTGGCTGGGGGAGAAAGCCGCGGTGGCAAGGGGCAAAAAATCTGCAGGGATGGGGGCGAAAACCTGCAAAAAGCCAAGGCAGTGGGGGCAAAAAGCCTTGGCGGCGGAGGTGAAAAACTGCGGTGGTGGGGACAAAAAGCCATGGCGGTTGCACTTAAAAAAAAGCTGCAGCTTCAAAAACCCATGGCGGTGGGGGCAAAAACCAATGGTCTTGGTGGAAAAAACAGTGGTGGCAAAAAGCCACTGAAGCAGGGGCAAATAGCCCTGGCGGCGGGTGCAAAAAGCCACAGCAGTGAGGGCAAAAAGCCGAGGCTTCGGGGGCAAAAAACTGCAGTGGCAAAAAGCCGTAGTGGCGGGGGCAAAAAGCCATGGCGGCAGGGGGCAAAAAGCCGCAAAAAGCAGTGGTGGCGGGAACAAACACCACGGTGGCAAAAAGCCTCAGCGGCGGGGGCAAAAAGCCACAAAAAGCTGTGGTGGTGAGGGTAAAAAGCTGTGGCTTCAGGGGCAAAAAGCCACAGTGGCAAAAAACCGTAATGGTGGGGCAAAAAGCTGCAGCGGCGGGGGCAAAAAGCAGCAGGAGCAGGGGCAAAAAAAATCACAAAAACCCGCTTAGATGGGGGGAAAATTCACAGGGGCAAAAAGCCGCCTTGGCGGGGGACAAAAAGTCGCAAAAAGCAGCGGTGGCAGGGGCAAAAACCGCGGTGGCAAAAAGCCTCAGTGGCAGGAGCCAAAAGCCACGGTGGTGGGGACAAAAAGCCACGGCTGTAAAAGCCATGGTGGTGGGTCCAAAAAGCCACGGCGGTGGGGATAAAAAGATGTGACTGCAAAAAGCCAAGGCAGAGGGCCCAAAAAGCCATGGCAATGGGGATAAAAAGCCACGGTGGGGGCAAAAAGCCACCGCGGTGGAGAGTAAAATGCCACAAAAAGCTGTGGCAGCAAGGACAAAAAGCTGTGGCTTCAGGGGCAAAAAGCCGTAGCGGTGGGGCAAAAAGCCGCAGCAGCGAGGGCAAAAAGCTGTGGCTTCGGGGGCAAAAACCATAGCAGCGGGGCAAAAAGCCATGGTGGCGGTGGGGGCAGAAAAACCACAAAAACCCACAGCGACAGGGGGAAATAGCTGAGGGGGCAAAAAGCTGCGGCAGTGGGGGGAATAAAGCCGCAAAAAGCAGCAGCGGCGGGGGGCAAAAACCACAGCGGCAAAAAGCCTCAGCGGCAGGAGCAAAAAGCCACGGCGATGGGGACAAAAACTATGGTGGCAAAAAGCCTCAGCAGGAGGAACAAAAAGCCACGGCTGTGGGCACTAAAAGCCGCGGCTGCAAAAAGCCACGGTGGTGGGCCCAAAAAGCCGCAGCGGTGGGGTTAAAAAGCCGCAGCTGCAAAAAGCAGCAGCGGTGGGGATAAAAAGCCATGGTGGCAAAAACCCACGGCAGCGGGGGCAAAAAGCCATGGCGGCACAGGCAAAAAGCCGTGGCGGTGAGGGCAAAAAGCTGTGGCTTCGGGGGCAAAAAACCAAGGCGGCAAAAAGCCGTAGTGGCGGGGCAAAAAGCCGCAGTGGTGGGGGCAAAAAGCAGCGGGAGTGGGTGCAAAAAACCCACAAAAACCCGCAGCGACGGGGGGGGGAAAGCCACGGGGGCAAAAAGCCGCAGCGGCGGGGGGGCAAAAAGCCACGGCGGTAGAGGGGCAAAAAGCCCCAAAATGCAGCGGCGGCGGGGGCAAAAACCACGGCGGCAAAAAGCCTCAGGGGCAGGAGCAAAAAGCCATGGTGGTGGGGGCAAAAGGCCGTGGCAGCCAAAAGCCACGGGGGCAAAAACCCGTGGCAGCAGGGGCAAAAAGCCGTGGCTTCGGAGGCAAAGAGCCGCAGCAGCAAAAAGCCATATTGGTGGGGGCAAAAAGCTGCAAAAAGCCACAGCGGCAGGGGCAAAAAGCCATGGCACCAAGGGCAAAAAGCCGTGGCTTCAGGGGCAAAGAGCCACAGTGGCAAAAAGCCACAAAAAGCCACAGTGACGGGGGGCAAAATTCCACGGCAGTGGGGGTAAGAAGCCACGGTGGCGGGGGCAAAAAGCTGCGGTGGGAGAAACCCGCAGCAGCAGGGGCAAAAAGCCGTGGCAGTTGTCATGAAAAGCCACAGCGGCAGGGGCAGAAAGCCGTGAGGCAGGGAAAAAAGCAGCAGGGGTGGGGGCAAAAAGGCATGGCGGCGGGCGCAAAAAGCCACAAAAAGCCCCGGTGGTGCGTCAAAGAGCCACAAAAAGCCCCAGCGTTGGGGGCAAAAAGCCACGGCGGCGGTGGCAAAAAGCAGCAGAGGCAAAAACCCGTGGCGGTGGCGGCAAAAAGCAGCGGCAGCAAAAAGCCTTGGTGGCAGGGGCACAATAGTGGAAATGGGGTAGAAGGCCAACAGAGCTTGGCCTTCCTGGACTGTGATGTGGAAGGAAAAGTGCAGTGGAAGACAAGGATGTAAGTAGGCTTGACTCAGTGCAGCTAAGAACTCAGATGTTATCTTGATGTTATCTGTCAGCTAATATTTTGTATTTTAGTAGAGAAGGGGTTTTATCACGTTGGCCAGGATTGTCTGGATCTCCTGACCTCATGATCCACGCACCTCAGCCTCCCAAAGTTATGGGATTAAAGGCATGAGCCACAAAGTGCTCAAAAAATCTATTAATTAAAAAATGTGTATGTAACCGTCTTCAATCTACCATGTCCATTAGCAGATAAATACTACAAGCAAAATAACAACAATGAAATAAACATAGACTTAGAGTAGATACTCTGATTTATTTAATAAAAATTTGAAAGTAGATCAAATTATTCTATGATAAAAAAAAATCTGTTACTATTGAGGATGAGGGTTAGTGTTTGGAAAGGGGCAGGAGAAGTATCACTATTTTTAGTAATGTTCTATTTTCGTACATGGCTATAAGCAAATACATGTGTTTCATTAATCAAGCTATCATATTTAATCATTGTACTTTTCTGCATGTATATGTCAATAAAATGTCTTAAATTATATACAGCAAAAATAGACAAAACCACAACAAGACATACACGAACGTTAAACCTAGAGAGAAATTTGAATATAAGTAAGTCTCTGAATGACTGCTAGAACAAACCAAAAAATAATCAGGATGGAGAGCTTTGGAACAGGATGACTAGCAAAATTGACATATCTGTCTTTTAATATAGGCAGAAACATAGTTAGATAAAAAAAGGACTTGTCTCAGAGTATGATTTCTGAAAATAGTGGAATCGAGTTTGAATCTAGTAAGTACATATAAATAAATGTCTTAAAACTCCTCTTATGTTAGCTAATTAAGAAATATTATTGTAATAGATATTAGAAAACATTTTAATAAATTGAGTGGATTTCGCATGTTAAGGAAATGATCTTACTTGCATTTGATAGTTCAATTAGATACATATATACCTATAGGTAGTTTAAAATATTTCTAATAACCTTATATACTTTTAAAAAGCATTGATATCTGTTTGCACTATCTGGTCTATAGAGTACACATACCAAACATGATTATAGCTCTTCTGCTATAAACTTCAAATGTCTAATTAATACAAAAATCTAGAATGAGAAGAGTTCTTTGCATTTTTTTTTTTACCAAATAGAATATAGGAAGGGTAGCTGCAAATATACCTGACACACTTATCTGTGAGTATGGTGGTAGCCTTTTTATTTTATTTTATTTTATTTTTGAGAGAGGGTCTCACTTTGTCACCCAAGATGGAGTGCAGTCATGTGATTAGAGCTCACTGAAGCCTTCACATACCGTGCTCAAGCGATTCTCCCACCTCAGCCTCCTGAGTAGCAGGGACTGCAGGTGCATGACACCATACTAGCTAATTTTTGTGAAGATGGGGTTTCACCATGTTGCCCTGGCTGATCTCCAACTCCTGGACTCAAGAGATCTGGCCACCTTGGCCTCCCAAAGTGCTGGGATTACAGTTTTGAGGCACCGCGATCAGCCCAGCCTTAAAAAAGGCTGACTAGAGATCTTTATCTATGTATATCTATATCTATCTATAAAAAATGTGTTTATTATATAAAAATGTATATTATTAATATTATATAAAAAATTTTTTTCAAGTTAGAAATATATAAAGAGGGTGCATGTAGAGCCTGGGTCATTGTGTAGTGAAGCTCAAGGCCTCTGAAGAAATGCCCCTTGCCTCTTTTGTCTGGGCTAGAATCCAAGAAGGGAAAGCAGCAGATGCACTGGTTCCCAGGTTCTTGGCATAATACAGAGAGAAACTTGTTGGAGCTAGGGTAGCGTTAAACACCCTTGTTCTTACTCTCGTGTTTTATGTAGTGAGCAGAGACTAGCTTCATGAGAACAGACTGTGACAGTCAAGGCTGTCTGATATTTTGTGCAGCATTAATTGAGAAATTCTAGCACCTGAAGACCTCTGGGCCATTTGAGGGTAGGTGCAGGGGAGGAAAGGGAAGTTTGCATGCCTCCTGCTGTGGAGAGAACCAGTGGGAAGCACAGACCTTGTCCTAACTGAAGGCAGACCCCCTTGCTAACCAGCTTCTCATCAGCCAACACTGGATGAGTTTCTATGTCTATTTACTAAATAATCCTTATTGCTTTTCTTCATATGGGCAAAGTATGGTTACAGGGAATATTGTTCCTTTGAACACCCATTGTGCAAACTCCTTCCTGTTGTGGGAAAACAGGCTTCCATATGTGTCTTATTGGGAAACACATAGGCAATTTCTATATTTTTACTGCATCTATTTCAGGGATAAGGGAACTGAATAGTGCCCATCAAAGGCTCACCTGATGTTGGAAATTGATCTGAGAGTGCGGAAGGACAGAATTCTTTCTGTGTTTCTGGGCAGCAGTGGTTGAGGGATCATTTTCTGGCAGCTACAGTGGCAATGATGGAGGCAGAACGGAGGGCTCAGTACCAAGACGAAGAGAGACTTGGCGTCACAATGGCAGCATTGCAGGGGTGCGCTCTACAGAGCATTTGCTCACATGGTTTTGGGCATTGTCTCTAACTACTTTGCTTCCCCAATAGGTTGACCCATTCTAAATAACTCCTTTTCTCTTTAAAACGGAAAACTTCATTTGTATGACTTGCAATTGTAAATGACACCAATTGGCCAGTTATCATTCAAATTCTCTGTTACTTAATCCTGCCTTTTCCTAACGTATGCAACTTTCCCCTAAAAAATTGGACACTTTGTTGCTTACTCATTGTCTTTACACATTTTAAAATGTTGCTTTATGCCCCCAATCCCTACTACATTTTCAATGTTTTGCAAGTGGAGTCCATGTGTTCTTGATTTACATGAAGCTCAAAATAATGATTATAGTAACCAGTACTACATAATTAAGCAAAAAAGCTCTTATTGAAAAATGACAGAACTATACACTGAGATGACAACATGGAGAGATATTTCCTGAGATCACAAAGTTATGGTATGGCAGAACTAGAACGTTGAGTAGAGAGTCTGTGTTCCCAATCATTATTTCTACCACCAGCTTTCTATTTTGATGTTAATAATGTTCTTATGTGGGAAACCCTACATATTTGCCAATGTAAACATTGACAAACAAATAGAAAGAGCTTCAAGAACACTCTAATCTTTAAAAAATAAAATATCTATAATTGGCCATACAAAAAAATTGATACTTGACATATACTGAGATCGTTTTATTTTGTGCTAGACAAATGAAGTCATAGAACAGAATGTGCTTTAAATATTATGAATAGTGCTTGCATGTGTGTGTGTGTGTGTGTGTGTGTGTGTGTGTGTATACATGCGTATTAGGCCGCTGAAAAGTTTTACTGTTCTTTCCAGGAGAGAGACTGCCAACTTTTGAACCTAATTAGAACAAGTATATTGCTTCTTCATATTTTTATTAAGGCAAAGAGAGTCTAGTTAAAAACAATTCAACTTATCATGGAAATGCTGTAAATTGCTGTGAAGTGAGTTGCTGGCTATCACTTGTCAGAGCAAATATATTGTACAAATCTTAGGGGAGAATTAGTGCTTATGCATTCAAATCAAATCATCTTGCAGCACACTGAGAAAAAGTTTAGATTTTTAAAATAATTCCGAAGTCATGAAAAGAGCATATATGCTCAACAAAGAGCCTAGCAACCCTCAATGACCAATTCCCCTTTTATATAGTTTGGTATCTGAATTAGAATCTCAGAATCTACAAATTCCTCTGGGTATGGGTGCTGCATTTTGAGGATTTTATAACACTGCCATCACCAAGCTCTCTTTTGATATTCACTTTAAGGAGATAATTTACGGGAAACCAGAGAGCATAAACCAAAGTAGATACCTATCTAGATAGATAGATACATCTCCATATCATTGACAGGATACCTTCTGGCCAAGTGTGAGTACAACCTATGGGTGTGGTTGGAGAGAACATGTGTTCCACCTGAATGGCAGATCAAGATTATTCCTTCTTATCTGCTGCAATGGCTCAATGTATTAAGGAGAGGAGCAAGACAGCAAGAACTGCATTCATTCAGTCATACAGATCAAAAGGAGGAATGTCGCCCAGCCCTCTAAACTGACCCAGAACCCAGCTCATGTCTCAACTGCTACCTCTACTACTTAGAAAGAAGTAACTCCGCCAAAGCAGGGTTCTGGACAAATATATTTTTATTGATCTTATACAGATAGATGAAGACGGACTTGGATGTTAAGAAAAATAATACTATACAAAATCAAGAGTAGACAGTCGCCCCTAGACTTAAATTAAAAGTGTGTACATTAGATAATTTAATCCAATGTATCAGGTAAACACTTGAACAAACCTTTTGGCCTCTTCCATAAAATTCAGGGAAGCATGTCCTCCACAAAACAGAATCAAAATATAAATGAAAGACTGGCTTAAGATGAAAGGAAACCTTATAAATGAAAAGAAGCCAGATGAGAGGCACTTAACTGAGAATGAAAAAAACCTGAGTGGACAAAATAATTATGAGAAGATGAATCTTCAAATCAGAAAGAGGGAAAAAAGCTCATTTGATACTATGGGAACTCAAAAGAGAGTGAACACAAATGTGAAATTTCCAAGAGTACAGAAAAGTAGCATAACTAAATTAAGAGCATGAGAAAATGTATACAATTCTGAGTAATAAGAACAGAAATCAAAAGTTAGTATTGTATGTTATATTTTAGTAGAGCAACACTGAAGACGAATGAAAACAAGAAATAATATTAAATGTGAACATATGGAGAACAGAATAATATTTTTAAAATTTTTAGTTTCTAAGTTTACCTGAAATTTTAATTTTGGTTTCTTATGTAATACCAGAGTTATTAGGAAGGTATTAGCTAATAACAATATTTTCAGTGATATTTTAAGTATTCGTCCTAGAAAAATTTCTGTTTTTTAAAAATGTAAATTTAAAAATACATTAAGTATGTACATACATCAATCATATGTATCGATTTCTGTTTTTTTTTTGAATTGCAAATGAAATTTGTATTTTTGTGTTCCTGGAATAAAATAAACTTGAATGGATTGTAATATATTATTCATGCTGTAATTCAATGTATTTGAATTCTTTAAGAATGTTACATTTATAGTTAACAGATATTGACCTATAAATTTTCTTTCCTATAATGATGCTGTGAGACAATCTAAGAAGAATTAAAATTTAAATTCATGTATTCCTACTTTTTCCTCTGTTCTCTAACTGTAATATATTTTAATTACAGATGGAGGAAGAGATAGATGTTAGATAAATAGATATATAATAGATAGATCATCCAAAATTCTTATTCTTATGGTTTTATGTGGTCAGTATTTACCTCTATTTTTCTACATGTTTATCCTTCCAATTTAGTTCATTACTTCCTGCACCTTTGATGTCATATACATAAACAGGAAATAACACATGGTGGCCAGGATGTAGAGAGAGCCACAGGACTTGTGAATAAAATCCACAGGCAAGGATGTGGCGATTCGTTTTGCAGTATTGGAGGGAATGCCAAACGCTATGTTTGCTGTGGAAAAGAGTATGGTAGTTCCTCAAAACATCAAAATGGTATTGCCATATGATTCAGCAGCGCCACATCTCAGGATAGCAAAAGAATTGAAAGCAGAGTCTTGAAAAAATATTTGCACATCCATGTTTGCAGCAGCGTTATTGGCAATAGCTAAAACGTAGAAGCAATTGAAGTGTCCAACAACAGATGAATGGATAAGCACAATATGATATATGCATACAATGGAATATTATTCAGCCTTAAACACGAGGGAAATATTCTGACATATGTTGCAACTTGGATGAAACTTGAGGATATTATGCCAAGTGAATTAAGTTAGTCAGTGAAGGACAAACACAGTATAATTCCATTTGTATTAAAGTGGTCAGAATCATAGAGATGGTACAATGATGGTTGCCAGAAGCTGGGGGAGGAAGAAATGGGGAAGTATTGTTTAATGAGTATAGAGTTTCAGTTTTACAAGATGAAACGAATTATGGAGATGGATGGTAGGGACGGCTGCACAATGTTATGACTATATTTAGTACCACTGAACTGTACACTTAAAATGGTTAACAGAGTACATTTTATGTTATGTGTATTTTACCACAATAAAAAATAAAATACCTTAGGAACATTTTCATGAAAAAGCCCACATAAAATTCATTTTAATGCACGTGTTTATGCATAGCTTTCTATTTTTCTCTTTTCTCTTTATATTCCAAATTCTAATCAGAGAAGGGATTCCCCTCTGTACCTCCAGGATATTCAGTAAAGACCACTGGAGGTTCATGCCCTAGAGACAGTGCTCATTTAGCTCCAAATTACAGATGGCTCTAGACTAACTCCACAAAGTTTAAAGAGAAGATTTAAAACAACAACAGACAAATACTCATCCTGAAGTTACTGAACTGCCTGCCACAACATTGTTCAAAGGTAGCCAATAAAATCTAGATATTCAATAGCATAACATCAAAATACCCCCCAAAAAAACTCTGACATGCAAAGAAGCCGTAAGATATATATAATTAAGATATATATTAACAGGATAAAAATAAGTAATTTATAAATGACAGAAAAGAAGGAAATTTCAAGGTCCTTAAAGTAAATATATTTTATAAATACATATAGATAAATACATATATATGTCAAGGTACTTAAATGAAAATTGAACATAGGAGAAAAATAGAAGTTATAAAATGAAAAATGGGACATGTATAGATGAAAAAAATATTTGAAATAAAAATTCCTTGAGATTGAATAAGTAATGGATTTTACCCTAACATCAGAAAATTTATAGAAAAAATAGAAGCTTTACAAACTAAAGGACAAAGGGTAAACTAAAATAAGAAAGCCAGAAACTCACTGATACGTCAGATAATATGCAGCAGTGTAACATACATGTAATTAATACCTCAAAAAGAATGGGTGGGGGAATTACAGGTGAACAAAGAATGGTACACTCATTCCTGAGAGCACCAAGGAGGGAGGATAGCTTTAGATTTCTAAGGGAGGGTATTATCCATTCATGAAGGTCCAAGCCCATGACCAAACACCTCCCAGTAAGCCCCACCTGCAACATTGGGGATCAAATTTTAACATGAGATTGGAAGGGGCAAGCATTCAAACCATAGCAAGAGTTAAATTTCCTTTTTAAAAAAATCTCTGATATGATTCCATTTCACCATAGATAAAAGCTAGTATTTCAGCCTACCATCGAGTGTGCTTATAGCTCACCAAAAGGGCACTCTGTCTCGGGAATACAGATTTGCCTAGAAGTATCCTAGTGCAGTCAAAGAAAGAGCAGTGAGGGATAGAAAAGGTTAGTAATGGAGACACCAGCGCTGCATTTTGCAACAAACAATGTAAAAATTTTACGGATTAGTTCAACTAACTTACTACAGTTTACATTCCTCTCAGGTGGGAGAATTGTTGCGTTTTTTCTCAAGATAGAAAAGCAATTCAGATAATCTGAAATCTGCACAAGAAGGATAAGAAGCACAGCAGAAACTATTCTAGGCAGGAAGTCAATCCTTTCAACTGTCTGTGCTCCATAGCAACAATTGTCTGCACTGGGAGTCTTATGAGGTACAGACAACAGCCAGACCTCTGATCCTCTCATTAGTGATTTCAGAAGAAATTACCAGTCAACTGAGTAATTCACTGAGTAAAGTAAACATTTGGCACTGAAAGAGGTTAGACAGATAACTATTTGTATCACCATATTCATGAAGCTGGAATATTTTCCATTACTGGTATCACATCCGAATGGAAGATGTTAAAAGGTCTCTCATCTTGTAAGATGGATATGAAAGAACATTTTCTGAGAAATGAAATTATTAACACACCTGCGAGGTGGATGGAAGAGAAAAAAAAGAATAATCAGCTTGAGTTCTTCTCCTTGATTAGACAACTCACTAAAAACATAAAGAGAAAAATACAGGTTTAAAATAACCAGAAGAAGATGACTCTAGAGTTTTTAAATTGCTGATAAGATTTTAATTTGCTCCAAGTTGAAAATAATTATATTGTTTGTGTTTTAAGGCACATAATGAGCAATTATATCACACATGATAGTTTCAGCAGTAAAATATTATCCGTTAACAGCTGGAACTCATAAAAGCATAGCACAATGTGAAGATGGAATTTGCTAAAATAAACCATCTGCTGAAAACTACTATTCTGCAAATTTAAAACTAAAGTTTACATGTTATTTGTCTTATTTAATAGGTCTGTGAAAAAATGCGCTATTTGAAAAGTAGCTGCTACCTTAATTAATTCTTTATATTAGATGGCTGGTTACAGTAATGCACAGTAATGTGCTACATAGATATATTACTAAATTTTCTGCATATACTATGTATTTGGCTTAAATTATTTGAAATTTTATAGTTAAAATAACAAATGTATATTTAAATTTTTTGACACAAATTGCAAATATACCTTTAAAAAGCGTCTTACACTCTAAATATTATTTGTCACCTATATATTTGTCTTTTCTCTATAGGAAAGTTTAAATTTTTCCCTTGAAGCTTTGATTATTTGAGTCTATAAAACAAACTGATAATGTACAAATTAACAGAAAAAATGGTTTACAGATATGTGCACAAGTATGCACTTGGAGTTCACATAACATATATAAATATATCTATACAAATATTTGTATATTATAAATAGATATACAAATATATACTATATATATAAAAACTCCAGGAAAGGCAAGGTAGTCAACACGCCTATGCTGTCTTGAGGTTACAGAAAACACAGAGCTGTAGGTTGGTAAATCAGGCTTTGCGGAAGACAGGTGACGACAAGGAAGAAAGAGGAGCCTGGCAGCAGAGGTGGTCTTGTTACATGGATGAAACCTCAAAGGGAGCAGCCCTCCTCTTGGGAAGCATAGATAGGAAATGGTTTTTAGAAACGTAAATGTGCCATGCTCAGTTAATCTTTCCTAAACCCAGACAAGGGAGTATCTCAGGGAAAGCCTGTCTATATCAATGCAGATTTTCTCTACAAATGCAAATCTCCCCAACAAACACAGCTTTTCAGCTATTCTTGTAGAAGATGCTATCTCCAGTCTTCCGAGTAGCCATCTTGAAATACGTCAAGAAGCTGCCCAGGCGCATGCCTGTAATCCCAGCACTTTGGAAGGCTGAAGTGGGTAGATCACCTGAAGTCAGGAGTTGGAGACCAGCCTGACCAACATGGTGAAACCCCGTCTCTACTAAATACAAAAAATTAGCCGATTGTGGTGGCGCATGCCTGTAATCTCAGCTACTTGGGAGGCTGAGCTAGGAGAATTACTTGACCCTGGGAGGCTGAGGTTGCAGTGAGCCAAGATTGCACCATTGCAGTCTAGCCTGGGCAATAAAAGCAAAACTCCATCTCAAAAAAAATGTATTTTAGGGTAATATTTTGAGTATCTTTACCTCCATATGTACAATAAATATTATTGTGATTTTTAATCTTTTCTGTGGAGAAAACAGGTGTGATTTCTAGTGTAGCTGGACATCGTTTATTTGACAATATTGCACTTGTGTGTGGGTGTGTGCCTGTGTAGCTACTCTTTAATTTTGTTTTCACATAATGATTAGATATTAACAATTAATTCAGTAAAATGTATGTTTTGCAATATTTCTCCATGTTATTATGCTTTAAATTAGTTTAATCATGCCCCTATAATGTGTACATTTTAACCTTTGAATATAGGTCTCAATCTTACTTTGGTTCCTGTATTTGAATTTATGCTAATAAAGTCCTACAGCTAAAAAAGATTATATAAACTTATCTACATTTTTACTAGTATTCTGGTATCATTTTAAATTATGTAATGAAATCAAATTTGAATTTGGATTATTGTTATCTGAGTTAAGGATCTAAATTTTTAATTTTCTTATAAATATTACATAATTATTTCTGAACCATATGTTGACTAATCTGCCCTTTATATGATGTGCATTATAAGAGCTTGGGATTGTTTTATTTGCAAAGATGAATGCTTGAGAAGTAGATATTTAATCATAACATTTCAAAATCTACTGGATAACCTAGAATTGAAAAATAGCCTATAGGTTGAGAAACTCCTGTAGTGAAGAAAGAAAATAACTAATGTACAGTGACAATATAAATATTATAAGTATTTATTTTATTATCGTCCTGATATTTGATAATACAAACATGTAATATCTACGTATCATCCATATATCTGGTCATAAAAAATCAATACATTCTTCAAAAATTTAGCATAACAGAAAATGCACTCTCTCTCCTTGATAGAATTAAGTTACCAATAAAAGTAAAAATAAGTAGATAAGTAGATGGAAGTAGATGTTTAAAAACAAAGAAAAATATTTGTTTTGGATAACATAAAATCTCAATTGACAATTCCAATATTTCCAGAACTTTGCCTGTCAACTGGTGGAGAGTTTTCCCCAGGAGACATTTGTCAATGTCTAGGGTTATTGTGGGGATGTCAAGACTGGTGGAGGTGTGAAATTTAGAGGTCAAATGAAACACCTAGCATTGCTAGGGCAGCCTCCCACAACAAAGAACCCTCTGGTCCTAAAGGTAAGTAGCACCAAGGTTGAGAAACCATAATCTAGACAGGAAACACTACGTAGCTATTCCAAGTGCTCAGGAAAACACATCAGTGCCCTTGAGGGGAAAAGTGTGAACGTTTTAATTGCCGTACATGGTGACACAAATCCATGTTGTTAATCTAAGCGGAAGGGGCTGAAGCACAAAACGTAATTCAAAGAGTTTACTTGAGCCAAAATGAGGACAGCAGCCTGGAAGAAACAGACCCAAGTATTCTTGGATATGAACTCCCTTTGGAGCTTTGCAACCAGCAGTTTCTTAAAGGCAAAAAACGGTCCAGAAGTGGGATGATGCAAAGAGGTTTGTCACAAATTCTCATTGGCTTATGGAAATAACATTTATTAGTGACTGGCTATACACTGTTACACTATTATTGGGTGTGGATTATAGTGTCTGGTGTGGCGTTATTGGTTAATTTATAGCTACTGTGGCAACAGCAAGCAGCCTAGATGAACACACAGCTCAAAGAGGAGCAGGACAGAACTGCTGTCTCATTTGAATATCTCTCTGGGCCTGATTATTTAAAAGGACTTGCATTTCTCACATGAAAGTTATTTTCTTTTCTCAATGTCCATAAATGAGAATAAATAGACGTAAAATAGATCTTTTCGAGGATGAAGTAAATGGAATGAAAAACAAAACCCAAGCTGACCAGAAATCATAGAGGGAAGAAAAGGTTATAAATATATGGATTTTTCAAAGTGATTTTAAGCTGTTAGGAATCAGTTAAATGTTGGGGGATTTTGTCTGAGAATGGGCTAAAGGAGAATGCCCCTTTTGCCTTCTGAAGTTTCCCTGAAAATCACTAATAGGAGGCAGATAAATAGTAGAAAAGGCATACAGGTTTCTGCAATGTGTGTACACTGGAGCCCTTAGAATGAAGACCCAGACACACGATGCGTGCAGAAGCTTATCTACCACATGAAGTTTACAGAAAGAATGGGGTCTTGGATCACAGGGAAAAAAAAAAAAAGGTTATGTGAGAAAACGACCCTGGCTAGCAACAGTAGGCTTATTACATAGGTGGAACCTCACTGGGAGCAGTCCTCAGAGAGAATAGACAGAAAATGTTTCTTTCAGGCCTTTGGAGACCTCAGACTCTCAGTTAACCTTTCCTAGATCCAGACAAGGGGGCAGACCTCAGAGAAAGCCTGGCTGCATCAAGGCAGATTCTCTACCGATGCAAATCTCCCCAAGACAGCTTTGCAGCTAAGTTTGCATTTCCAGCCCTTCTCAATAGCCATTTTGAAATATATCAAGGAAATATATTTAGGGGTAAAATATATTAGTTTCCTTCATACAGCTATAAAACATACAGGAATAATTTTTGTCAACGTCTACTACAAATCCAATATAGCAGTAATTATAAAACCCACCAGATACTGAAGAAAAAATATGTAGAGTACCTCAATTACAAATGTTGATACTAAAATGCCAAATAAAATAAAAATAATATCCAACAATATTTGAAACAGTAAGACAAGAAATTGGCAAAAAAATAAAAAATAAAACAAATATCCACCTTGGGGATGAAAGTATGTTTCCAAATTTGGTAATCCAATAATATTAACAATCATATTGATTAGCCCAAATTAAAAATAAATAGGGGATTCTCAGTACATGCTAAAATATATTTGTTAAAAGGCAATATTCATGTCTTTAAAGATTTTAAATGCTATAAAGAGTCTGATATTCTATATGCAAACATGTGTATGTCCATTAGAAGAATAGAGGCCTGATTTTCATATGTTACTACATAGAGATAGAGAAGTGGATAGATTAATTTGCATATGCATAGAGAAAGCATAAAATAGAAATTTACTATCATATTAAAGGAATTTTAATTCAACAATAAAATAATTCAAAGGCAAAATTTTAAATATTTTTAACAGGTACATTATTAATGTTAGATAATATTTATAATAATTGTGAAAATATTCAATGCTAAAATAAGATACAATGTCTAAACATCAGTATTAAAACTAGCATAAATATTTGCTTGTTTATACAATGAAAATTCAAGCTCGACCTAAAATTATATAGGAAATAAAAATTTTAAGGGAGCTCTTTAGTAACATATATATATATATATAGACACACATATAACATGTATATATGTTATATGGGATAGATATAGACTTAACATGTTATATCTATATTTGTATCTATAACTACAGCTGTATGTATCTACATTTCTATATATTTACTCAGTGATATAAATATAGACTGGAATAAATATAAAGACACATGATTCTTGGATAAAAAGGATTTAGTATCATAAAGACAAATTCTTTCCAAATTCACTTATGAATTCACAACAATATACAGTTTCATTAGTATAATTTAAAATTTTTAAATAATTTCCAAGATTCATTTAAAGGAATATACATGTATACAAGCAGTCAAGAAAGAAGCAAGAGTGCACTAAACTAACTTGCTATTAAAATACATTTTTAAACTTAGTAACTAAAACTGAGCAGTACTGATTTGGAGTACTGGAATTTAGGTATATGGGATCTCAAAAGCATAGAGCTCAAAGGAGACCCTTGTATGCACGAGAGCTTAGGATGTGCTTTAGAAGGCATTACCAAACCACGGGCAAAGTTACTTTAGTGTCTTAGTCTTACTAGGTTTGAAAAGCCAGAGAAAAGACTCAAGACCACCATATAGGAGCAAAACAAAAGGACAGGGAGAGAATGTGAAGATACTGAAACATTTTACATAAAGTTTTATAAAACATCTTTTAAAGAAAATATAAAGTTTAGGATATACATCAAAATCAGCAGAGCCACTAAATAAATAAATAGGCATTGTAAAATAGCAAGAGAAAATTTAAATGGATTTCTAAAAAATATTGACACCTATGATTTTTAAAATATGTTTAAGAAATCCCGTATTTCACAGGGCAGCCTTTCACAACGCAGATATGTTAGGACATAAAGGTCCTTCTGTTTTTAATTTACTAGTGTTTATAGGGTTACAAATATCTTCTACCCTTGTCTTTTGTCTGATGGTGCAAAAAATTTTCATAAGCATGTATTTCTGAATGCCTGATGGATTGACATATATAATATGCTGCTAGTATTAAAATATGAAACAGAGAACCCATCCAATCTTCTCACTGTTTACATAAATTCTAGGTTTCTCCTATTTACCTCAAGCACGTATGGAGCGAATTCTTACCTTGTAATATTGCCATGGCATTCACATTGAACATAAGTTGAACTCTCTCATATGGTAGCTGGGTTCAGATTCCCTTGACAATTTCCAGTTCTAACCCTCACAGTTCCTCAGTGTGGCTGGCCCAGATATTGACCCTACACAGTTGCCTCCTCCTGGTGACTACCAGCTATGGAACCGTTGGATACAACCTACCTGACTCACCCCACAGACCTCACAGCACACATGGACAGCCCCCACACACCAGAGTGACCTGCTCGGTTGCAGCGGGAGTCAAGAAATGTGCCTGCTGGCACTCACCCCATCGATTAGTGCCCCGTGGAAAACTTATTTGGGTAATGTTCTGGGCCCAGTAAAAGCTAGAGTCCCACAGACCCCTTTTCTCTCTCCTGCTCCCCACTCATCTTCCCCATTTTGTTCAGCCCTATGAGGTGTGCTACTGTATTTGTCCATTTTCACACTGCCGGTAAAGACATGCCCAAGACTGGGTAATTTCTAGAAGAAAGAGGTTTAATACACGCACAGTTCCACATGGCTGGGTAGGCCTCACAATCATGGTGCAAGGTGAAAGGCACGTCTCACATGGCAGCAGACAAGACAAGAGAGATTGTGCAGGGAAACTCCTCTTTATAAAACCATCAGATCTTGTGAGACTTATTCACTATCAGAAGAACAGCATGGGAAAGACCTGCCCCTATGATTCAATTACCTCCCACCTGTTCCCTCCCACAACATGTGGGAATTCAAGATGAGATTTGGCTGGGGACACAGCTAAACCCTCTTCTCAGCTAGCCTCTTCTCTCTGGATCTGTGAGTAATAAACCTACTTCTGTGATTTCCCATGTTTGGTTCTGTGGCCTCCATGTGTCTGAGCTGACCTACACTGGAACCTAACTCTCCTCCTCGCCAGGGTCTCTGAGAGTGGCTCTTGTCAGAAATACACAGGACACAGGTCAGGCAACAGTCACCAGGCATCTCCTAGTCTCAGCAGATGTTCTGTGAGAGGGAGGCCT
The DNA here is from genome assembly GCF_029281585.2 of Gorilla gorilla gorilla. Classification (NCBI taxonomy): domain Eukaryota; kingdom Metazoa; phylum Chordata; class Mammalia; order Primates; family Hominidae; genus Gorilla; species Gorilla gorilla. The sequence continues at coordinate 66,682,250 of NC_073230.2, read as the reverse complement.
GGTCGTGGGATGCACACCTGGCCACTGCTGGGGTAAGGAAGTGTCCTGTGAAAGGCACATGTTAAGCATCCACAACCCCCTGACCAGAACCCCAGAAAGGCAGGGCTCCAATTGACTGTCACTCTTCAGAGACAAACCTCAAGCCCTAACTGGAGGAAAAGAAAACAATGTAAAAGTTGAATTTATCTTACTATTTCAATGATCCAGTAAAGACATTCTATGCCTGTAAACCACATATTTTCTTCAATTGTGGATTTATTTTAGATAGAATTGTAGGTCTGGCTTTCACTTTAGCCTGGTCCCTACCTCAAGCATAAGGTAAAGATTTTCCATGGGTTCTTTTCTGGTACTACTACCTGCCAGTGTGGGGTCATGTCCTAGTCTATCTTGAGGGAATCCCCTTGTTCATTATTGTCAGAGTGAGACTGTTAAGTCTTGATTTCCCTGGACAACTTCACTGCATGACTTTTAATATGATTTTTTAATATACCCTTTACTGGACAATAAATTATACAGTTATCTGAGTAAGAGATATGGTCAGGAAGAGGCATTGCTTCATTCAGCTTTTCTCTTTGGTGAACTCGCGTATGTTCTCCTCACCCACCAGTCACCTCTAAACCGTATTGTTCCAAGACAACAAACAGAACTCGAGTGTGTATCTTTCACCACTGGATTTGTGTTTGCTCCATCAAGCTTCATGCTTAATAGGGTTTCTGTTAGCATTTTCTCTATTTATTTTCCCATAAAATATCACAGGCCTTCTTCATATGGAATTATGGGTGATTTCCTTCAATCTGCATCATATCAAGTTGAGGTTCATGTTGATGAAAAGTAAAACACACATTGAAAATATCAGTAATGATGTTTTCCCCTCCTTTTTAGCACCTGTGCTTGTGATACAAGCACATTTTAATACAATTGTAGTCTCATGCTTTGCTCATTCCTATGATGAAAATAACATTTTTAGATAAAATATCTGAGTTTTATGAGGCCTTTAGTATGTGATGTGATAGAATATCAGAAGACCATACTTTTTTCTAGTTTTCCATGCAATTCTATCATTGTTTCATCTTTACTCCTACCAGAGTAATTTTCCAAAATAGATATCTTGTCATTCTTCCTGTTGTTATCAGTAAATATGTGAAATGAAAAGCTAGATTACATAATTTATCTAGAACAATAAAGTAGAATTGAATCTATATTCATTAATGAGACTAACCAGTCAATTGCACAGATAGGCATTTTACATTTTGAAGATCATATGGACCCATTGTCAGAAATATTATTATTTATGTCTATATGGACATCACCTGTGCATATTTACATAGAAATCAATGAGAGCTGATTTTTAATTTTATTATATATATTTTTTGAGATAGGGTCTTACTTTGTTGCCCAGGCTGGAGTGCAGTGGTGCAATCACTGCTCACTGCAGCCTCAGGCTCCCAAGCTCAAGCAATCCTTCCACCTTGGCCTCCCAAATAGCTAGGACAACAGGTGCACATCACCATGACCACTTTTTTTTTTATTATACTTTAAGTTTTAGGGTACATGTGCACATTGTGCAGGTTAGTTACATATGTATACATGTGCCATGCTGGTGCGCTGCACCCACTAACTCGTCATCTAGCATTAGGTATATCTCCCAATGCTATCCCTCCACCCTCCCCCCACCCCACCACAGTCCCCAGAGTGTGATATTCCCCTTCCTGTGTTCATGTGATCTCATTGTTCAATTCCCACCTATGAGTGAGAATATGCAGTGTTTGGTTTTTCGCTCTTGTGATAGTTTACTGAGAATGATGATTTCCAATTTCATCCATGCCCCTACAAAGGACATGAACCCATCATTTTTTATGGCTGCATAGTATTCCATGGTGTATATGTGCCACATTTTCTTAATCCAGTCTATCGTTGTTGGACATTTGGGTTGGTTCCAAGTCTTCGCTATTGTGAATAACGCCGCAATAAACATACGTGTGCATGTGTTTTATAGCAGCATGATTTATGGTCCTTTGGGTATATACCCAGTAATGGGATGGCTGGGTCAAATTGTATTTCCAGTTCTAGATCCCTGAGGAATCGCCACACTGACTTCCACAATGGTTGAACTAGTTTACAGTCCAATGAACAGTGAGAAAAATAAGCAATGGGGAAAGGATTCCCTATTTAATAAATTGTGCTGGGAAAACTGACTAGCCATATGTAGAAAGCTGAAACTGGATCCCTTCCTTACACCTTATACAAAAATCAATTCAAGATGGATTAAAGACTTAAACGTTAGACCTAAAACCATAAAAACCCTAGAAGAAAACCTAGGCATTACCATTAAAGACATAGGCATGGGTAAGGACTTCATGTCTAAAACACCAAAAGCAATGGCAACAAAAGACAAAATTGACAAATGGGATCTAATTAAACTAAAGAGCTTCTGCACAGCAAAAGAAACTACCACCAGAGTGAACAGGCAACCTAAAAAATGGGAGAAAATTTTCGCAACCTACTTATGTGACAAAGGGCTAATATCCAGAGTCTACAATGATCTCAAGCAAATTTACAAGAAAAAAACAAACAACCCCATCAAAAAGTGGGCGAAGGACATGAACAGATACTTCTCAAAAGCAGACATTTATGCAGCCAAAAAACACATGAAAAAATGCTCATCATCACTGGCCATCAGAGAAATGCAAAGTAAAAACCACAATGAGATACCATCTCACACCAGTTAGAATGGCAATCATTAAAAAGTCAGGAAACAACAGGTGCTGGAGAGGATGTGGAGAAATAGGAACACTTTTTTTTTTTTAACTTTTGATAGAGACTAGGTCTTGCTATGTTGCCCAGGTTGCTTGTGAACTCCTGGGCTCAAGGAATCCTCTCTTTTCAGCCTCTTCAACTGCTGGTATTACAAGCATGAACAACCATATGGGCTGGAAGCTGATTTTTACAATACTGAGATCATATAGATGACAGCACCTGAAAAATAGACAACACCAAGCTTTGTGTTAAAAGGTGTGAGGGTATCAATATTGTTGTGGCTATTGGGGAGGAAAACATTAGTAAAACCAGTAAGTTAAAGCTCTTGCTTTAAACTTTGGCTTTAATTTAACAAATGTTCTATGGAGTGACAGTATGTATGTAACCATGCTATGCCCATTCACAGATGCAGTAGAGGGAAGAATTTCTCAAAGACAACTGTTCTAAGACTCAAATTAAACAGTACTGGGTTCGAAAAGAGAAAGTCCAGGAATTACCAAATATTTTAGATATCAGATAAAAGAGAATGCCAGGTATGCGATGATAATCAGCAATGGTTGTTCACACAATACATCAAATCAGTATTTGAATTAGCTTTTGAATTACAAGGACAAAGGGATCAAGTCTAGACTCTTTAGTAGATAAATCTTATTAGGCTGAGATGTGTTTTCCCCTGTTTTTCCACAAGGAGATTACAAATTTGCAAACCTCAGCTGCTCTCATTTTATGTTCTCACCAAGCCAAAAGCTGAAGTTCATCAATCAGTGTATCTAAGTGTTCACTGGTTATATGCCATTTTGTAGTTTCAGCTATCTTTCCAACTTCCTAAATCATCACCTTCATTTGATCTTGTTTTTTTCCACTATCACTTCTTTATTGACCATATAAAGAATATAAGTAAGTTCTTATTTTGTTATTGTTCATTTTAGTCTAATTTCACCAAAAGATCACAATCTTTTAATTTCATTTAAATTTCAAAGATTAAATGAAACCTACATAGAAATGAGGGTAAGATTTGCATTTGCATTATTTTGGCATCAATTTGCTATCCTCCCTCATGCACATAGAGATCATTTCCATGTACGTGATTTCAAACATCCAAGTGCAGTATTAAAAGCAGTTGTAAATTATGGTTCTCATTTTCATGATACAATTACAATATAAACTTCCTCTTGCTGCTGTAACCAATTACACAAACTTCATATCTTACAATAAAGTGACGGTTAATCTTACAGTTCTGTAGTTCATAAGCCTTAAATGAAACTCACAGGGCTAACGTCAAGTTTTGGGCAGGGCTGCAGTCTTTCTGAGGGCTATGTGGCAGAATCTATTACTTGATTTTTTTCAGCATCCAGAGGCCACCTTTATTCCCTGGAACATGACTTCATTCTTATATCCTATTTTTCTTTTTTCTTTTTCTTTTTTTTGAGATGGAGTCTCCTTCTGTCACCCAGGCTGGAGTGCAGTGGCACGATCTCAGCTCACTGCAACCTCTGCCTCCCGGGTTCAAGTGATTCTTCTGCCTCAGCTTCCTGAGTAGCTTGGACTATAGACACTTGCCACCATGCCCAGTTAATTTTTTGTATTTTTAGTAGGGATGGGGTTTCACCATGTTAGCCAGGATGGTCTCGATCTCCTGACCTCATGATAAACCCACCCCAGCCTCCCAAAGTGCTGGGATTAGGCGTGAGCCACCACGCTGGGTCCTCATTCTTGTATCTTAAAAGTCAGTGATGTTGAGTAATTTCTCATGCCGCCACCTCCAAGGTTGCCTTTCTTCTGCCTTCTTCTTTCACTTATAAGGAAGTTTGTGATTTCATTGATCCCACCCATTTAAGACAATCTCTCTATCATTTTTCTACAACCTTAATTTTACTTGAAATCTAATTTCACACTGCCGTGCACCTAACATATTTGTATGTTAGACTCTGGGAATTAGGACATGAAAATTTTTGGGAGGCCATTCTTTGGCCTACAGCAGACATAATCTGTTTACCTGCAGATTAAAGCGTTCTTTATTTTTCTGTCTCCCTCTCTTAATTTTTTAAAAATAATATGAATTGTAAAGAGAAAGAAAGAAAAGAAAACAAGGAAAGAAAAGGAAGGAAGGAAAGAAGGAAGGAAATAAAGAAAGAAAGAAGAAAGAAAAGAAGGAAGAAATGAGGGAATGAAGGGAGGGAGGGAGGAAGGGAGAAAGGCAGGAAGGGAGAAAAAAGAAAGCATGAACACAAGAAAGAAAGAAGGAAAGAAAGAAAGAAAGAGAAAGAAAGAGAGAAAGAAAGAAAGAAGGGAGGAAGAGAGGAAGGAAAGGTAGAAGAGAGAATGGTAAAAGGGAGGAAGGCAAGGAAACAAAGAAAATAAAGAGGCAAAGGAACGAAAAAGAGGAAAGGAAGGGAGAGAGGAAGGAAGAAAAGGAGGGCGGGAGGAAGGGAGAAAAAAGGAAAGAAAGCAAGAACGTGAGAAAGAAAGAAAGAATATGAGAAAAGTAGGAAGAAAAGGGAGGGAGAAAGGAAGGGAGGGAGGAGGTAAGGAAGCATAAGAGGAAAGAAAGAAAGAAGGAAAGAAGGAAGGAGAAAAAAAGAAAGAAAAGAAAGAAAGGAAAAGAAAAAAGAAAAGAAAAGCAAGAGGAAAAGAAGAAAGGAAGGAAGAAGGCAAGGGAAGGGAAGAGAAAGGAAGATGGAAAGAAGGAAGGAAGAATGTAAATATTAGAAATTCTGGATTTGTTAGAGAATATGCCATACTGTATTTTTTTCACTTGAAAGGAAAGAGTATCTGCCATTGAAGATTGGATGTCTTGTTGGTGATATTGTTGTTCTTATCTTCCACATGATTACTGAGTTGGTGCCTAGTCTTTCCATTACTAAGACAAAAGTGTTGAAGTCTGCAAATATAATTTTGGATTTTTCTAGTTCACCTTTGATTTCTTTCCTGTTTTACCTCATGTATTTGGAGGTTCTGTTGTTAGCTGCGTACCCTAATTAGTAGGATGTTTACATCTTCTTGAGAATTGATTATTCTATTATCTATTATCTCTCATCTCTGATACTATTTCTTGTTCAGAACTCTGTTGTGTCTAATATCAATGTAGTCCTTCCACAGCCTTATTTTAGTGTTTCCATGATATGGCTTTCTCCATATCTTGATGATAACCTATTTATATCTCTATATATTTGGAGCAAGATATAAAATTTAGACTTGATTTTTTAAAGATTTTTCAAGACGGAATTCTTATTTCTTTTTGCTCTATCTGACATTCTCTGAGTTTCCTATATCTGAAGTTTGATTTTCTGTCACTTCTTTTAGAATATTTTTGGTAGTTATTTTGAAAAATATTTCTTTTGCTCCATTATTTTTCCTCTTTTCTTTTTGGGATTTCAATTATAACTAGAGTAGGTAATTTCATCTCAGTCTTATGCAGGTACTTTTTCTCAGGGTCTCAGGAATGTAGCCTTCTCACACTTCTGTTCTTTTCCTGGCTGTGTTGGTGAGCTCAGTGATATTCCTCCTTCACCTTCAAGAACAGTTTTGTTTTGTTTTTCCTGTTTTCATACTCCCAGCATCAGGAGTATTCTAAGTGTGGCAGTTTTTGTTGCCTTCCCCTACATATTAAGTGGAATATCTTGGTCTATTTGGACTCTTATAACAAAATAACATAAACTGGGTGACTAAAAAACAACAGATATTTCTTTTTTCACACTTCTTGAGGCTGTAAGATCTCAGGTCAAGATGCTCACAAATTCAGTGTTGATGAGAGCCCATTCCATGGTTCATAGATGGTGCCTTCTTTCTATGTCCTCACATAGTGGAAGGCACACAAGAACTCCATTGAGCTTCTTTTATAAAGGCACTAATCCCATTCGTAAGGGCTCGGCCCCCAAGACCTGATCACCTCCCAAGTGTTCTGCTCTCCCTGATCTGTGTCATATACAGACTCTCTTGGATTCCTTATCAATTGCTTGAGAGATCGCAGTGGGTTTGTGGGGAAAACGTTTTCAAGATGATGGATCTTTCCCAACTTCTGCAGCTGTCAGTGGTCTCCGAATCTCACCAGCCCCACTTTGTCTTTAGGAATTTATTGATTATTCCAACTTTACTTCTCATAGTGGTGTCTATTTGCATCTGTCCTATGTAAGTGCATCTGTCCTCTTTCTCCTTGCAGGTGCTTGTTTTCCCTCACATTTTGACTCAGTTCTTGGCAACCTCGTTGCTATAAAAATAAAGTCATGACTTTGAAGTTAGTTTGGTTCTTTCATTGTTGTCAGGTTAGGAACCCTATTCCATCCCAGATCTCCAAAACCCAGACATTTTGGGGGGTTGAAATTTTAGGCTTTCTCTTTGAATTGTAGTTTTATCTTCTTTCAGTTACCATTTGCATTTTCATAATGATTAATGAGACTAAGCTTTTTTTGTGTAGTTGACTGTACCTTTGGATTTTTTTCCCAAATACCTTTTTATTTCTTCTTTTCTTTGTGGTTTTAGAAAATGTAGTTTACATAATTGCTGCTTGATTTTTTACTCAGTTAATGGCATGCTTAATGGAGAGAAAAAATATTAAATATATTTCCCTTTTTAATTACTGTGCTTTTATCTTTCTTAAGGAAATGTTTCATTATGTTAAATTTCAGTGTTATTCTACTTAGCTATTCCTTAAATATTATAGTATTGTGGATTTCACATGTAAATTTGTAACATATCTTGAGTTCATTATGTATAGAGTAAGGCTATTTTCTCTTTTTTGTTTTTTAAGGTAAAAATCACATAATATAAAATTAATAACAACCATTTTAAAGCATACAATGCACTTGCTTTTAGTATATTCACAATGTTCCAGGGCAATTTCATCATGTCCCTTCCAAAAACCCATTATGCATAAAGTTGTTACACCCTATTCTGCTTCCCTGAGCCCTAATGACCACTAATCTGATTTATGTCCCAATTGATTTGCCAATTACTGATGTTTCACGTGAATAAAATCAAGTAATATTTGTCCTTTTGTGCACTTAACATAATGCTTTCAAATTTCACCAGTATTATACCATATATAAGTACTTGATTCTTTGTTATAGCTGAAAATTGGGTGTGCATTTATGAGTCAACAAGCATATGGATTGTTTCCACTTTTTGACTGTATGAATATTACTGCTGTAAATATTCATGCACATGTTTATTTTTTGAACACCTATGTTTTGTAAGATTTACAGCTGACTTAAGAGATACAATGGAAGGCAAGAGGCAGTAGAATAATATATTCAAAAGATGCAAAGGAAAAAAAACTCCCAGCCACGAATTCCTTATCCAGCAATTATTTTTCAAAAATGAAGATAACACAAAGACTTACCCAGATAAACAGAAATATTAACTGAAGTTGTTGCTGGCAGACCTACCATATAAAAAAACTCTAAAATAAATTCCTAAGGCTAAAAGCAAGTTACAGAAGACAGTCACTTGAATCCACATTTTTTAAAAAGCACTGGTATAGGTAATATTGACATTATAAAAGACAGTAAAAATGCATTTTTTCTCTTTATCATAAATTGTTTATTAAATAACATGTGTATAATGGCTGGGCACGATTGCTCACACCTGTAATCTCAACATTTTGGGAGGCCAACGTGGGCATATTATGAGTCCAGGAGATCGAGACCATCCTGGCTAACACAGTGAAACTCCGTTTGTACTAAAAATACAAAAAAATGAGCTGGGCGTGACGGTGGGCGCCTGTAGTCCCAGCTACTCGGGAGGCTGAAGCAGAAAAATGGCATGAAGCCGGGAGATGCAGCTTGCAGTGAGCGGAGATTGTGCCACTGCACTCCAGCCTGGGTGACAGAGGGAGACTCCGTCTCAATGATAATAATAATAATATGTGCATAATGTATTGCTGAGTATTTGACACATAGAAATGTAATACGTCTATAACATATTTTCCAGTAACATCAAAAAGGAGGTAGTTGGAAGAAAAATGTATTGTGATAAGGTAATCACTCTAGATGGTAAAGTAATAATTACTAAAATGTATTGTTGGCTTTGTAACTTTAATAGATGTAATGTGTAAAGTGATAATACTTTAAAATGGAGGAAACAAAAGAGATTTATATAAGAATGATGTTTCTATGTATTACTAAAAGTTTACTAGTATAAATTGGAAGATGATTTGAATAATTAATTTTCCATGTACCTATATGGTAAACTTGCAAAAAAATTCTCAAAAATATATAATAAAATAATTCATTAGTAATCTAAAGTTCCCTATTTTAGAAAATATTCTTTCATTGCAAAATAAAGCAATAAAGAAAAATATTTGAGAAATATACAAAACAAACGGTAAAATGGCAGACATAAATAGAATTATACCAATTATAACCTTAAATGTGAGCAGATTAAAATCCATTCCAGAGGCAGAGACTGTCAGACTGGATTAAAACAAGTGATCCCAATATACGCTGAGATGAAAGGATACTAATGGATTGAAAGTAAAAGGAAGACAAAAAATATCATGCAAAGAGCAATCATAAGAACACTGAACTCATTATACTCATAACACACAATATAGACTATTAAAAATATGAATAGGATTTTAAAAATTTATATTGTAGTAAAAAGGGGATCAACGCTTTAGGAAGACATAGCTATTACAATCATGTATGCACAGATATGAGCTAAATTGTTTCCTCTATACAGATGCTGAAATTCTAACCACTGAATATGACCTCATTAGGAAGTAGGTTCTTTGCAGCTGATCAAGTTAAGATACAATCAGATGAGCCTGAATTCAATATGACTGATGTCCTTATTAAAAGAAGAAATTTGAGTAGAGGGAGACATACACACAGGGAGAGTACCATGTGATTATGAGGGCAGAGATTAGCCAAGGAATGCCAAAGACTGCCACTAAACCACCAGAAGCGAGAAACAAGGCACAGAACAGGCTTTCTCTCGTAGCCCTTGAAGGGACCATCCCTGCTGACACTTCAATCTCAGATTTTAGCTTCCAGGACTATGAGACTCTAAGACTATAAATCTATGTTGTTTAAGGCACCCAGTTTGTGTTACTTGGTTATGGCAGCCCTAGAAAACTAATACATGAACTAATAACAAAGCATAATAACATGAAGCAAAAATTGACAAAAGAGGGGCACCAGCAAAATGGCAGTGGAGACAGCTGCAATCTTTCATTTCCCCACAGAAACATCACACAACTAAGAGAAACTGTCCGAATAAACTTTGCCAAAACTCTGGAAAATGGTCAAAAGATTACAACAACCAAGTGAAAGCAGACTCAAGAAAAATACAACTGGAAAACTTTACGACATTTTTAACTTGCCTTTGCGTCAGCAAATTGGCAGTTTTGAAGTGTCAGAAGCCCACGTTCCCAGTGAGGAAGCCTGGTCCATGGTCCAAAGGAACAAGAGAAGATCTTACCCGCAAATTATTATGTGTCTGTTCTGACTGGTCTGGGGGATACCTAAAGGACTCATCAAAGGCTTTTTTTTTTCTGTGTTGCTAGAATACAGAAGAGATAAGGAATGGACACTATTAAGAAAGTCTGCAAGGAGACCTAACAAACCACAGATGCTTAGGGCAAAAGTTAAAGTTTACACATAGAGTAGATCACCTTCAGCACAGCAAGAAAAGTTGGAGAAGAGGATTTCAAAAACTAAGACATACAAAATCATTCACGTACATGGGAGAGTCCAGAAAGTCACATGTATTCATAGGTTAAGCCACTTGCTGACAAATGTCATAAGAAGACCCTATACTTTTACCTTGGCCGATCCCTCCCCTCAGTGCGAGCTCTGTGCAAGAGTGAACTTGAACTTCACTCAGTGCAAGAGTGAACACACACTTTGTGCCGGCTTTAAAGAACCCAGCACAAAGCCAGTCTGCATGGCCAAGAGACTTATTTTGCTGGACAATGATTACTTGTTTTTCTTTTTGTTTTTCTTGTATTTGCCTGTTTGACTGGTTCCTGACATACAAGAAAATCACTGTCAAAACATTAGCTTAACATTTGTTAAGGAAACAAAAAGACTTCGGTGACCACACCTTATAAAGCAAACAGTTTTGTAAATCACTTTGGAAAATTTCACTAAAAAAAAAAATCCTTAACAATATAATAAGTAAAGAAAATTTAAAACCACAAAACATTACTGTGTTTGTAGGGGGGGGTCTGATTTACAGAGTTACCACATAGTAATTATAATTATTAGAATGTCCAGTTTTCAAAAAACGTTACAAGGCATACAAAGAATGAGAAAGTGTGGCTCATTCAAAGGAACAAAATAAATGGACAGAAAATATCCCTAAGGAAACCCAGACATCAAACTTACCAGACAAAGACTTTAAAACAACTCTCTTCATTATACTCAAATGTCAAAAGGAAAACATAAACAAAGAAATAAAGGAATCAGAAAAAATATTAAAAAGTAGGAATATCAGCAAAGAGATAACAGAAATTCTGGAGTGTAAAACTACAATGATAAAAATTTAAAAATCACCAGAGGGATTTAAGAGTATATTTGCACACACAGAAGAAGCCATGAACTTGAAGAGAAGAAAATGGAAAATACTGACTCTGAGAAACAGAAAGAATAAAAAATAAACAATGAGCAGAGACTAATGAATCTGTGGGACATCATCAAATAGACCAACATTCATATTCTAGAAGGATAAATTATGTTGTTTAAAAGTTAACCATTCTTTCTTTTCACCTTTCTTCCTTCCTCCTTCCCCTTCCTCCTCCTTTTTAATTTTCTTCCTCTTCCTTTCTCTTCTTCTTTCTCTCCTTCATTATCCCTTCCGCTGTTTCTCTTTTTCCCTTTCTCTTTTTTCTTTTCTTTCAATTTTCTCAATTACTAAGAGATGTTTAAGTACTCTTACCATGTTAGTAGATACCGTTATTTCTCCCTTTAGTTCTCTTTTGAGATTTATAGTCACTCTGAGTAAAGAGATAACCCAAACATAAGCGTCACAAACAGGCTTTCATACCATTCTTAATTTGGTCCTGTAATTCTTCATTGCTGTATTAACTTTCTGATGCTTTTAAGGATGTTTTATAACAAATTGTGTAGTTTTTTCCAATGGAACGTTTATTCTGAATTATCTAATTCATATTGTAAGTATAGAGGGAGTTTAATATAAAATTATTAAACTAATATTTGTGAAAGAATGTATTTGAGAATTTAACAAATATGTTAATCCTCAGACTGTTATTGGGCAGCTGAGCATACAGCAATAAAAATAACACAATTTTTATGTGTACAATATTTATGGAATACGTTACTGGACCAAATAAATAATTTAGTTCATAACATGACAAAGAACAGAAATTGTATACACTATAGAGCATAGTAATGGAATAATGAATGATTAAAGTTATTAATATTAGGTAGAAAATGAAGGGTATCTTTGAGAGCAGAAGTCAAGGAAGCAAGCAATTCGCCTTATGAGGAAAGAGTTACCTGTGGATAAAGGAGAAACTGAAAAATTTACAAGTCAAGACTTTTTGAGCAAAAACAAAAATATGACTATTAGTCACCAATTCAGTACAGTGAAAAAAAGTTGAAGAGATATCTTGGAAGTAAACCATGTTGTGGAAGAGCATGTAGGGTTTTGATAATCATGGGATGATTCTGAATTAATTTTAAATGCGATGGGAATATATGAGATAATTTCACCAGAGAATAACATGATTGTGTTTGCATTTCAAAGGGGTGTATCTGGTGCACTGTGTAGAATAAATAGGTTATGTGAGCAAATACATTGGGAGGCTACTCTAATCCAGAGGAAAAAGGTAGTGATTTAGGTGAGAGTGCTGTCAGGATGAGTGGTAGTAGTGGTGAGAAGTCGTTAGGCCATGGATGTATTTCATAGGACTGGCCAAGAGAACTGCAGCTAAATTGGAGTGTAGGGAGTGAAATGGAGAACTCAAAGATGACTCTCAGTACTGGAAGGTGACAGCTGTCACTGAAGCATGCTGATGCCTCTTATTAAGAGAGTTACTTGGGAATGGCAAGATCAAAACTTCTCACTTTCAAATTTATGAAAAATATTGTTTTCAGAACGAATGACTTTGGGATCAGAAAGCCACCATTCTAATTGATGGTTCCACGACTACACGGGCTCACACTCCCAAGAGCAAAAGTAAATCATCACAAAGGTGCTTCTTGATAATTCTAGAGAATGGAGAATTACTGTAACATCTTTCTGATTTTAGGAGAGGTAGCAGTTCCCTTTTTAGCCTAAACGCTATTTCTTTTAAAGCTCAGCCAAGAGACTCCATTATAATTTTCAAATGTGTGTAACTTAAATTCTCATATGAAATACCACTATGCTTAAATTAGTCAAAACATTTTCCCCATCTACAACTCTATCTTGTCATTGCAATCATTTTCACAAAAGTGACTGCAGCTCACAGACCCTAAAAGGAGAAAATCCAGGGTAGGTTATCTGATCTAGTTAGTTTCGAAGACAGGATCTAGAGATTATTTAATATGAAATAGGTCACCTGAAATGAAGTGTTTACTGAAAACAGCTTGGATCAGCCCAGTTTTCTACCTCTGAACCATGCATTTGGTTTAAAAAACACAACGACTCGGGAATATCGGCTGCTTCCAACTGTGTTGAAGGTGTTAAAGAAAAGAGCATAAAATTAAAAATGATCATCTGAGGCCTTTATAGTCTCTGCTCAAGAGACTAGAGTCTTCCATTCTTAACGAAACACCCAAATATCTTAATAATTAGGCAAAATCTAAATATCAGAGAGATAATTTTATCTTGAAGATTGTTAAATTATAATGGTGATTCACTACCTTACCACGTCTCTGAGTCAAAAATTAGGTCTTTGTTTAGGAATCAATGGTACTCTGCAACTTGGAAATAGGAAGATTTTAGAAGACTCAAACACTGACTTTCTTGTGTGCAAAAAAAAGACGTATTGAGATAAGACAAGTCTTTCCTTGCAAGGATACCTCTAATGCTCATACACCACCTCCCCTAACGTTAATATAGCTTCCAGGTCAGTAACCAGTGTCAGAGAGCAGGCCATGCAACTACAAATTCAATAGATGTGAACACAGGGTCAAGCCTAGAATAAGAAGTCTTAGCTAATTAAGTATGCTTTTTTCCCGAAATTCATATTAACAAAAACTTGGATATGTCAGAGAATGCATTCTGAGTTCACTCAACCTAGGAGGGAGAAACGTAATTTTAAATTAAGAGCTGAAGCATTCTTGTCCTAACAAAAAGCAAGGAAAATGAAATATCACACCACAGGAGGGATTTCACAAACTAGTGTCAACATCAAAACCTTAAAATAGGCAAGGAGAATGCAGATTCACAATGAACTCTTGTACTTGTTTTGTTCAGAGAAGAGATGGTTCTGAGAGAATGACAGTGAACTAACACCAGCTGGTTTAGTTGGTGCTTTCAACTGCTGCTTCTGATCAACTCCTTTAGCTAGAATAAATTGATGACGATTTTGGCATGTGGTATTACAGATGGTTATTAATTTTTTCCTCTTACTTGCATTGTTCAATGTAGTAAATACTAGCTGTATATGGCTACTTCAATTCAAATTAATTACAAAGAAATATACTTAAATATTGAATTTTTTAGTCACTGTTGGTTCATTATTGAATATCTTCAGCTAAGATTTCCCATCTAAATACACTAAGAGGTGGCTTAGTTAACTGGTCGTCCACAAATATTGAGGCTGATGTTAATTCCTGATATATTCTCTGCAAATAGAATATTCATGAGCCTCCTCCTGAAATCAGCAGCCTAGAGATAGTTTTATAAATTGGATACAAGTTGGAAATCTATATACTCTTTCAGTTTTTGAAATATTAGCTTCCCAGGGAGGAAAATCAAATTCATAAGATATGTTAGGACAATTTAAATCAAGATGTTCAAAACTGAAATGACGTATTCTACAATATGTGATAAAACCACCCCCTAACAACTTAAAGCAAAACAGGGATTGACCTTAAAGACCTGCCTTTTCCTCATCCCCCAGTCAATCAGTTTTCAAATCTTGCATTTTATTTCGAAAGGTCCTTATCCCCCTAGTCTCCTGTTCCTAGACTCGGCACATATTTAAGTTTGTTACCTGTGTCTACTGACTTTTCTCTCCTCAAACGGTATCTATGCCTGCCCAATGTGAACATACAAAAAACAAATCAGAATGTGCCATTCTGATTTAAACTGCTTATTAGTTAAAACCCTCAAGATAACATCTGGGTTCTTAGCTGCAATGAGTCAAGCCTACTTACATCTTTTTTTGTCTTTGGCTGCACATTTCCTATCACATCACACTCCAGCAAAGCCAAGCTGTGCCGGCCTTCTACCCCATCTCCACTATTTTGCCCCGCGTCGCCGCGGCTTTTTGCCCCCCACCCCCGCGGCCGCGGCTTTTTGCCGCCCGCCACCGCGGCTTTTTGACCCTCATCACCGCGGCTTTTTGCCTTCCGCTCCCGTGGCTTTTTGCCCCCCCACCACCCCGGCTTTTTGCGCGCCTTGGCTTTTTGCCCCCTCGCCGCCGCGGCTTTTTGCCCGCCGTGGCTTTTTGACCCCCGCCGCCTTAGCTTTTTGCACCCCCGCCGCCACGGCTTTTTGACCCCCGCCACCGTGGCTTTTTGCCCCATGGCCATCCTCAGAAGCGTGAGTGGAACAGAGTGAAGAGAAAGCTGTTTTCTTCGAAAGCTCAAAAATCTTGAACTTTCATATAGGGATAAGTGTTATTTTTGCTCCAAGCACACATTTGAGAAATCTTCCATTTAGCGGCTATGATGATAAACCCACATTTTTTGTTTGTTTTAATCTGAAAATGTATTTGTATGGTTCTTGGAAATTTTTTTTGCATATAAAATTATAGTTTATCATCTTATTTCAAGTTTTATTTACCATTTGATAGTTAATCCTAAAATGTCATTGATTAAAGAAAGAATCATCTATTGCTCCAACTGCTCTTTACTAAAGGTAATTTGTCTTTTTAACCTCATCAGGCTCCTTTTAAGCTCTCAAACTGACCTTATTTTTTTTTACAGATTGAATGCATTAAGTCAATTTATTATTTATGATGAATTTATTTATGTATTTATTTTCGCTATCACAAGTAGAAAAAGCCTATAAGTTGCTATGCCAAAAACCTGCCTCTAGATGGCAAACAAACCCCGCAATACACAAAAGAGAGCCAAATTCTTAGAAACCCTGGGAAAGGAAGAGGGCTACTGTCCCATTAACAACTTGGAGCCCTTAAGGCAAGAATGAGGTGGAACATCTGGGAGGAGACACCAGGGTGCGGAGTAGTGGGGAACCTGCTCTATGCTCTGAGACTGAAAGCCCAGCCTTGCCTCTCACCACTGCCTTGACTGTGTCCCCATCTGCTGTGAAGTGAATGGTGTCTTCTAAATTCATGCTGAGACCTAATTGCTGAAAAGTGTAAGACATGCAATGGGGGGATTATGTGCATCTTCCCGACACCAACATGATGCTCAGGAAGGAAACTTCTTGTTTTCTCTTAGGATTCTTTTACTAACCAAGATTTTGCCTCTACTGCATATTTCTCTTTGCTGATTGTCCCTCCCTTTTGACAGAAGATGGCCCAGGGCATTCACTACTAAGTCTCAACCTCTTACCCAAAGCCCTCAGTCTAGTGTTGCTCTTTCCTTCATGCTATTTTTGTTTGTTTCTTTTCTTGTAATCATCTTGGCAATAAAATAATCACTTTTTTCTTTCTACCTATTAAAGATGTTACCTTAGTTAATTACAGTGGTTTCCTTCAGAATGATAAATGGTCTTTCAAAATGATGTAAAGAGATCTAAATCCGTGTGCTCCAGAGGTTGAATGAAGCTCTGTCTAGCACGGGTGGCAGTGACTCTCCCAGAGTGCTCCATGCAGCTGGCCCCACAGAGTCCCTCTGTGCTGTCATATCACCCACTGCCTTCTGTGAATGAGATATTCTGATTGGAATCCTGGTGGATGCTATTTGAGCCAGTGCCCCCATAACTCCTATGAAAGCCGAGGACCACAGGTTCCTGAAGACAATCACAGGTCTCTAGACTCACAGCTCATGACCGTCCTCTGCAGACACAGCTTCTCCCCGGATGGCTGAGGGTTGTCATTGGTTGTGTCCTTCCTTGTGCATGACAACAGGAGACATAGAAGGTCTGTAAGCAGCCCTGCAAGCCAGGTTCTGAGCAAGCCCTCCTGTGTGGGGCCCTCTTGCCTGGACATAGGTGTGTAAACCAAAAATGAAACTCTAAGCTCCCTAACCAACTGAATGAACTCCTCCTCTCAGCCAAGGACACGCCAAAATCAACCTGAAATACAATGCAGTCCCTGATCGGAACCGATGATTGGATATGCCTTAACTTACCCTCTTCCCTTTAAAATTCAGGCACAACTGACCAGCTTTTAATATGAAGACAGAGACCTTGAGACTGACAAAGAAAACTCTTTATAGCAATAAGATACCAATGTGACAGATACCACGTCCTAAGAGAAATCAAAGTATTTTCCCCAAGATATTGTTATTTAATGTATTTAAAAATGCCTCTGCAAAGCTGGTTCTTGTGGGAAAAATCTACATTCTGTAGAGATTCTTTTTTAAGTCTCTTTCCTGACCCAGAGAGATTTAACTAAGAGTTTGGCACCTTTTAAGTCTACTAAGAAACAATTACAATCTATTCTCTCTGAAGCCTGCTACCTGGAGGCTTCCTCTGCATGATGCAACCTTGGCTCCAAAACCCTTTTTCTAAACCCAGGAACTCCCTTGTGTTGATTACAGGTCATTAGATAAACTCTTTCAACCACCTATGAAATCTTTGAATCCACCTATGACCTGGAAGCCCCCAGCATCTCCCCTCCTTCGGGCTGTCCTGCCTTTCCATATCAAAGCAATGTACAGCTTACACATATTGATTGATATCTTATGTCTCCCTAAAACGTGTAAAACCAACCTGTAGCCTGACGACCTTTGACACACGTTCTCAAGACCTCCTGAGGCTGTTTCACTGATATTTCTTTAACTTTGACCAAATACATTTCTAAACTGATTGAGACCTTTCTCGGATACTTATTTGTTTATAGGTATCACTGGATACACTTAAGGAATTGAAGAGATTTATGACATTGAGAAAAGGAGGAAGCCAGGGTGTGTGGAGAGAGAGAGAGAGAGAGAGAGAGAGAGAGAGAGAGAGAGAGAGAGAGGGAGATTGTGATGTATGTACAGGACTAACACTGAGACCTGGTTATGTAATGGTGTAATACTGAGTATCATCCCCAAATAGTGAGGTTTCATTCCAAGAAGACTATGCATGTATCTCATTTGGGAAAACAGCTTTTGCAGGTGTAAATTAAGGAGCTTGAAACAGGGAGATAGTCTTAGATTAATCAACTGGGACCTAAATGCAAACTCAAGTGTCCTAAAATAAAAAACAAGAGGTAGAGAGACATTTAGCATAGACTGAAGTGGAGAAGGCAGTGTGAACACAGAGACAGAGATTGCAGTGATGTGTCCACATCCCGGGAGAGAGAAGCCACCAGAAGCTGGAAGAGCTAAATCAGACTGCTCCCTAGAGCTTCAGAAGGAGCCAGAACTGATGACTCCAAGATCTTTGCCCAGTGAAACTGATCTGGACTTCTGAACTATGAGAGATTCCATTCCTGTTGTTTGAAGCTACCACATTTTTGAGAACTTGTTACAGTAGCCCGAGGACACTAACACAAATGGGGCTCCGGGAAAATCCAGACTAAAGGTGTTGTGTTGGTTTGCAATCTCCTTGCTTAACTTTCTGATACTAGACGTAAATAGATTGGTGAAAAATTTTGTGATTGAAGAAATGTACATGAAACCTACACTGTACAGAGAAGCATCTGTTAGTTATAAGATAAATATTGATAATTTTAGTTGAAAATGACATATGACTGTTAATATCTCACATAACATTCTGAGTTACTCAAGAATGCATAAAAGGGGCACTAGATACTCTTCTCATGTATGTGTGTGTGTCTGTCTATACATGTATGTACACTTCATGGTGCATCAGCTGGCGGAACCCTCAGGACACCCCTTCACATCCTCAGTGCCCCATTTCACACATGAGGAAACTGTTCATGACAGCACATGGATGATTTGCATAAAAGTCACTTGGTCAGCAGTTGTTGAAGCTGAACTTGGAATCTAGGTCTGTCTGACCTTTACTATGTTCCTTCCACAGAGCCACGTTCATTCCATAGAGGAACCCACCACCTATAAAACCAGGAAAGAGACAAAGTCAGAAGTGCAGGGTGGATTTCTTAACACAAGCACACTGCGACCTCTAGTCCTCATCACGCTGACACTAAGCTTAAACCCAGACCCTTCTACAGTTTTGTCTACAAAGCACAATTTGCCCAAAGCCTTTACAAACACCAACAGCCTTTCTTTCAGATATGGCAGCAGGGTCACATCTTACACGGCCCTGACCACATTTTGTCTCCTCTGCCATCCCCATCTCTCTGACTCAGTCCTCGCTTGCAGCCATAAAAAAGAATGAGTTCATGGCCTTTGTACGGACATGGATGAAGCTGGAAACCATCATTCTCAGCAAACTATCGCAAGGACAAAGAAACCAATCACTGCATGTTCTCACTCACAGGTAGGAATTGAACAATGAGAACACATGGACACAGGAAGGGGAACATCACACACCAGGGCCTGTCGTGGGGTGGGGGGAGGGGGGAGGGATAGCATTAGGAGGTACACCTAATGTAAATGACGAGTTAATGGGAGCAGCACACCAACATGGCACATGTATACATATGTAACAAACCTGCATGTTGTGCACATGTACCCTAGAACTTAAAGAACAATAATAATAATAACAAAAAGAATGGGTCGTGTACATCTAATTTGCCCTACAAATGTTAAAACAGCAAACCCGCATCCCTTTCCTCTTCTCATGTGCTGTGAGGGATGACCTCCAGGCTCTCAGATACCAAGATTGTACAAGACCTAACCCAGAGAATTACTCAAGACACTTTCTACGTAAGAAGAATTGTGGTGCTAGCTCTCCTCATAGAAAAATGTTTTCTGTCTCTTGTTGAAATTGACAGCAAACACAACAACACAGAACTATTTGGGAGAACAGAGGACAGTGATACACTAGGGAAGTAAAACACACCCCTTCCCCTTGCATTGGTTTCCTGTTGCTGCTGTAACAAATTACCACAACCTTACTGCTCCACACAACACAAGTGTATTATCTTACATTTCTGGAGGTCAGAAGTCTCAATGAAGTAAAATCAAGGAGTAATAGGGCTCTATTCATTGTAGGCTTCAAGAGAGAGAATCCAATATCGAGCATTCCATCTTTCTGATGTTCCCACATTCCTAGCAGCATGGCCCCTTCCTCCATCACTCCAGTTTCCCTGTCCATTGTCCCAGGTCCTCTCTGGCTGTTACCTTCCTCCTTCCCTATTATAAGGACCCTTGTGATTATGATGGTCTCACCCAGACAATTCAGGATACTCTCCTGACCCCAAAATTCTCAACCATGTCTGCCAAGTTATTTTTGACATATTCATAAGTAATGATCATAGATTCCAGATATTAGGACAATGATGTCTTTAGTGGATGTATTATTCATTCTACAAACAACCCTCATCATCCACACAATGGTCTTCCCCTAAGGTAGAATAAAAATATCACAAGGCAGATTTACGAGGCGATCGACCTAGAAAAATCCTGAGACTCTAGGAATGTCTGATGTGTGGATGTCAAATCCTGGGAGATTCTGAGTCTCTGCTCTATGTGGACTCTATGTTGTGTAGCCATTTGTGGAAGGCTTCTGTGATTTTGTGACCTAGAGAAAATGAGTCTCTGCTAAAATCAAATCTAAGAAAGATTGGCAAAGGGAATTTAAAGATTTCCTAAATTTTTGGAATTTCCCTATGCATTAAAACACGAGAAGTGGCAATAATTCAAACCAACGATGCCCTCCAAGAATGAGGATTTTTCCAATGCATTAGGTTGGGTCCCCTCAGTGAGAAGGATGCCAAAGATTCGCATGCAGGCAGTATATTTACAAAGTGCGGGAAAGCAAGCAAGTGAGCAAGGGAGGGGAGGAGGGAAAGGGAAAGTGAAAGGTGCCTCAGAAGGAGCCACCTCTGAGGATGACGAGAGCTCAAGCCCACATAGAAACACAGGAAAAATGCCTCGGTTATTCCACCTGAGAGGTGAGGGAGCTGCGGGATGTGTACACCTCCCTTGTCATCACTGATTGGCAGCCGTTCTAGGGGATGCTAATTCCAGGCCATGAGGTCTGCCTCATTTGCAGCCTGAGCTGCTTCCCCAGGTTCAGACAGACAGAGCAGTGAAGGGGAGAAAGGGCCATAGAGAGTCAGCTGAAGTATAATCACTAGAATTCCCAAGGCGTAGTAACAATGACTGCTAAAATCATGCACAAAGAAAAAGCGCATTTGAATCCAGAGATGTATCTCTCTGAATCTGGATATGTGGATCCTGGCAGCCTGTTCAGTAGCCATTTCCCAGAAATCCAGTCCTCTGGAAAAGCAGCAGAAGGTTTGTGCACAGGCTGCACTACCTTGGTCTGGCCACTGGTAGTCGTGCATGAGAACTACTCCCTGGAGTATTTCTCAGTCCACTGACACTGATGTAATTGGCTCCACTTCCCCTGCTGTTGAGCCAGGCCGACACGCTCTGGGCAAAGGCATCTGTGTGAAGTATTGAGGTGCAAATCAGTGCTTAAGATATGTTTGGAGGCAAAATACTTTTTCATCTACATGGGCAGTGTCTTGGCAGAAGATGGAGATTCTCTCTAAATGGATGTGAGACAGGGTGGCTGGCATCTGGGTCAGGATGTTGCCCTGGTGCATGGCAAGAACATGCATTGGGCAGCAGCTGCCCTCGCTAAGGAGAGAGGTTCACTGACCTGGCTTTTCCCCCCTCACCTGCTCTCCAGAAAGCCAGACTCTAGGGCAGATGCTCCTGAGACCCCAGGAACAGGCTGGTGGGGAGCGCAGCTCAGAGCATTACTCAGGGGATGTGGCCTTTGTCATCCTACTTTGAAACAATTGACTATTTGAGCCTAGATTGATAGAGGGCTTCAAGTTGATTTTAATCCAGGCTCCTATAGTCCGCGAGTGAAACAGAGATTTTGAAATAATGAGACCTGGTATTACTAGTCAGCTCTCCATGCTGGAGAACCATAAGAAATTATACCAAAGGCAGGAAAGGGGGTAGAATATAGGGATCATCACGCCAAGAATAAGGTGCGCCCATGTAGCCCCTGGGTCTTAAAGAGACCCATAGCTCTGGATAATGGCAGATCTATGCGTGACACAGTTATCATCTTTGTGCATCTTCAGAGAATTGTTTTTCCTTTTACTCCTAGGAACAATGTCTTAAGTTTGTTCGTAAATTCTATTGAATTTATTGAAGATGCTTCTGATAAATTATTTTTATTCATTTCAAAAAAGAAGCAATTTCACACTGACAGAGACATTTTTATTATAGCACTAAATACTTTTACACTCATCAAATTCCTTTGAGACTAACTGAAATTTCTGACAGCCCCACACTCTATAACTTTATTGTAAATTTCCTGCCAAAAATGATGCTTTCCTATACACTCCTAATACAAGTATAAATATATTATTTAATCTAGTCTTAGGTTGATTTAAAATTTTGAAAATTCACTCCAAAAATATGTTCTGTAACCGTATGGCCACCAATGAGAAGTGTACTCTTTCAAGGTAAATCTGTGCTGCCCTGGTCTGACCTGGGACTCTGGGGATACTGCGCCCATGTGCTGCGTTACTGAGATGAGCCAGCCCTGCAGCTGTGCTCAGCCTGCCCCATTCCCTGCTGATTTGCCTGTTCCTAGAGCACAGCCCCCTGCCCTGAAGACTTCTTATAGGCTGGTCACACCCGGTGCAGGAGTCAGTCCCAGTCAGGACACAGCACAGACGTGAGGGCCCCCGCTCAGCTCCTGGGGCTCCTGGGGCTCTGGCTGCCAGGTAAGGAAGGAGAACACTAGGATTATACTCGGTCAGTGTGCTCAGTACTGTCTGGAACTTCAGGGAAGTCCTCTGATAACATGATTAATTGCAAGAATATTTGTTTTTATGTTTCTAACTTCAGGTGCCAGATGTGACATCCAGATGACCCAGTCTCCATCCTCCCTGTCTGCATCTGTAGGAGGCAGAGTCACCATCACTTGTCGGGCGAGTCAGGGCATTAGCAATAATTTAAATTGGTATCAGCAGAAACCAGGGAAAACTCCTAAGCTCCTGATCTATGCTGCATCCAGTCTGCAAAGTGGGATTCCCTCTCGGTTCAGTGACAGTGGATCTGGGAGAGATTACACTCTCACCATCAGCAGCCTGCAGCCTGAAGAGTTTGCAGCTTATTACTGACAACAGAGTGACAGTACCCCTCCCGCAGTGTTATAAGTCATAACATAAACCCTAAGGAAGCAGATGTGTGAGGCTGGGCTGCCCCGGTGCTCCTTCTGGTGCCTCTATCTGCTGAGGAAAGTTCTCAAACTCAGTCAGGTTTGGAAAGTCATCGGGAGATTTTCCTAGAGGAGGCCAGGGAGGTTCCTCTGAACCCTAAGCCTCTTTCGCCCTCATCCCCAGCAGAAAAGACGTGACATTGCCTGTCCTGACTGAATAAAGAAGAGAGATAAGTCCAGCTGAGGAGTCTGTGTTACGGGATAATCGGAATTTGTACAGCAAAAGAGAAGCTATTCTCAGTATTTCAAGGAGAAATTATTCAAGTTGAATAAATTAGAGTCTAAACCACAGTCTTTCTGAAGCCTATGGAGTGTTATTCATGAAGCAGGTACTAGACACAGGGGATTCTCAGGTGCTACTTCAGAAGCCAGGATGCACCTGCCCCTGGTGGTATGTGCTGAACACCGTGTGATGATCCTCAGTCCTGTCTGGGAAGCCCAGGGCTGGGGGTGCTGATGCTCTTAGCCACCTGCAGCACATCTCCAGGTGATTCTTCTGTCCACAACTAACTGCATGTGTTTTACTTCAGGTGTCAGTGTACATGAATCCACCACTCTGACTTCCCAATCTCATGACAGTAATGAGTTGTAACTTATTGTAACCTCATGGAGCAACTCTAAAGAAACCATAGAGAGGAAAGGAGTTTTGGAAAATGTGCTCCCAGAAGTGATAGTAATGATGGGGAATTGACAGCTGACGGGGAAGTAAGGTAGACTCTTTCCACAAGGCTCAACATTTTGCCAGTTACGAATTGTTGCAAAATACATTTGAATGTGCTTTCAAGTATTACCAGTTTGGGGTCATAGCTGAAAAACTTTATTAAGTCACAGATAAAATGGGAAAATCAGGAAATTGTATGAAATATACAATAACACTGTGTGTGATGGCTCAGGTCTGTAATCCTGTGATAGTTAATACTGATTGTCAACTTGATTACATTGAAGGATGTAAGCATTGTTCCTGGGTGTGTCTGTGAGGGTGTTGCCAAAGGAGATTAATATTTGAGTCAGTAGTCTGGGGAAGGCAGACCCCCTACTTAATCTACGGGCACCATTTAATCAGCTGCCAGTGAATATAAAGCAGGCAGAAAAAAGTGAAAAAGTGAGTCTGGCCCAGCCTCCCAGACTACATCTCTCTCCCGTGCTGGATGCTTCCTACCCTTGAACATCGGACTCCAAGTTCTTTAGTTTTGAGACTCGAGCTGGCTCTCCTTACTCCTCACTCCTCATGCCTGCAGACAGCCTACTGTGGGACCTTGTGATCCTGTAAGTTAATATGTAATAAACCCATATATACATATAGAACTTATTAGTTCTGTCCCTCTAGAGAACCCTCACTAATACAGATTTTGGTACCAGGAATGGTTCTGCAGGAACAGAATATTAAGGTTGGAGTTCTTTTGTTAGTTTTGGGGTTTCTGGATTTGGCTGCTAAATATGATTAGATCCCAAAATGCTAAGGACTCTACTTTTAGTAGTGTAGAGAATATTGACAGTTCTTGGCATGAAAGGTTTAAAGAGCTATGCAAAACAAATTCATTTGACACTAATGAATCATCGCTCGTGAGAGGCAAGGAGTTTAGTGACTCTGTACCTAATACCCTTGACAAACACCTTGCAAAATAGATTTGTGAGGACAGCACCTGCATCTTTGAAGAGCCCTGTAAAGGCTCTTCTCTGTATGTCGGATCTAATGGTGAGAACTGCAGTCACTCAGTTACAAAAGTTAAATACAATTTGGAATAATTGGATCCTGAAGTGGCAGGGGCCAAGTGGTAGCACTCAACCCTCAAAGGCACGGTGGGCGTAGCTACCGTAATGGGCAGAAAAGACAAAGCAGCAATCTGAACAGTCTGACTCATGTAGAGCTCTGGCATTGGCTAACTAATCACAGTGTTCCTAGAAGTAAAACTGACAGGAAGACTAATGCATTCCTACTTAATTTACATAAGGAGGAAACTTAAGGTCAAACAGATAAAAGACTAATTGGAATCATAAAAACAGAGATTCATGGCCCCTCAATCAATTTCCAGCCTTGAGCCAGTTTACAGACCCAGAACCCCTTGAATGAAGGGGAGGCTGGGTTCCCCTGAGGTGTCCATGGCAGATAGGAATGCTGCTTTGAGGCTTTGGCAGGCCTCCATAGGTGAATCATGGTGGAGGCCTCTAGTATTTTGCAGCAAGGCCCGGTCATCTTCTCCAGTTAACTACTCTCCTTTTGAGAAACATCTCTTGTCCTATACTGGGCTTTTGTGGAAACTGAACATTTGACTATGAGTCAACAAGTCACCATGCGACCTGAACTGCCTATCATGAACTGGGTGCTTTCTGACTCATGTAGCCATAAAGTGGGTCATGCACAGCAGCATTCCATCATCAAATGGAAATGGTGTATAAGTGATTGGGCTCAAGCAGGTCCTGGGGGGCACAAGTAAGTTACATGAGGAAATGGCTCAAATGCCCACGGTCTCTACTCCTGCCACCCTGCCTTCTCTCCCACGGCCTGCACTGATGACCTCATGGGGACTTGCCTTTGAGCAGTTGACACAGGAAGGGAGGACTAGGGCCTGGTTCACAGATGGTTCTCCACAATAGGCAGGTACCACCCAAAAGTGGACAGCTGAAGCACTACAGCCCCTTTCTAGGACATCCCTGAAGGACAGTGGTGAAGGACAATCTTCCCAGTGGGCAGAACATTGAGCAGTGCACCTGATTGTGCACTTTGCATGGAAGGAGAAATTTCCAGATGTGCGGTTATATACTGATTCATGGGCTGTAGCCAATGGTTTGGCTGGATGGTCAGGGACTTGGAAGAAGCATGATTGGAAAATTGGTGACAAAGAAACTTGGAGAAAGAGTATGTAGATGGACCTCTCTCAGTGGTCAAAAACTGAAGATATTTGTACCCTGTGTGAGTGTTGACACAACAAGTGACTTCAGCAGAGGAGGATTTTGATAATCAAGTGGATAAGATGATCCGTTCTGTGGATACCACTCAGGCTCTTTCCTCAGACACCCCTGTCATTGTCCAATGAGCCCATGAACATAGTGGCCATGGTGGCAGGGATGGAGGCTATGCATGGATTCAGCAATGTGGACTTCCACTCACCAAGGCTGAACTGTCTGTGGCCACTGCTGAGTGCCCAATTTGCCAGCAGCAGCAGAGACTAACAGTGAACCCTTTGTATGGCATCATTTCCTGGGGTTATCGACCAGCTACCCGGTAGCAGGTTGATTATATTGGAACTCTTCCACCATGGAAAGGAGAGAGGTTTGTCCTCATTGGAACAGGCACTTACTCAGGATATGGGCTTGCCTACCTGCATGCAATGCTTCTGCCAAGGCTACCATTTATGGACTCAAGGAATGCCTTATCCACTATCACGGTATTCCACACAGCATTACCTCTGACCAAGCACTCACTTTACAGGTGAAGAAGTGAGGCAGTGGGCTCATGCTCACGGAATTCACTGGTCTTACCATATTCCCCATCTTCCTGAAGCAGCTGGATTGATAGAATGGTGGGACGGCCTTTTGAGGTCGCGATTACAACGTCAACTAGGTTACAATACTTTGCCGGGCCAGGGCACCATACTCCAGAA
This sequence comes from Gorilla gorilla gorilla, assembly GCF_029281585.2. Lineage (NCBI taxonomy): Eukaryota > Metazoa > Chordata > Mammalia > Primates > Hominidae > Gorilla > Gorilla gorilla. Next base: position 66,655,374 of record NC_073230.2, on the reverse strand, counting down.
GACCATGTGTGCTCTGAATCAGCGCCCAATGTATGGTATTGTTTCTCCCATAGCCAGGATTCACAGATCCAGGATTCAAGGGGTGGATGTGAAAGTGGAACCACTCACTATGATGCACTGGCAAAATGTTTGCTTTCTGTTCCCACGACATTAGGTTCTGCTTTACTAGTCATCTTAGCTCCAGAGGGAAGAATGCTGCTACCAGGAGACACAATAACGATTCTATTAAACTGGAAGTTAAGATGGCCACTTGGACGCTTTGGGATCCTCCTACCTTTAAGTCAACAAGCTAAGAATGGAGTTACAGTGTTGGCGGCAGTGATTGACCCAGACTATCAAGATGAAGTCAGTCCGCTACTCCACAACGGAAGTGAGGAAGAGTATGCATGGAATATAGGAGATCCATTAGGGCGTCTCTTGGTATTATCATGAACTCTGATTAAGGTAAATGGGAAACTATACCCAATCCAGGTAGGACTACAAATGGTCCAGATCCTCTCTGGGTCACGACCTGCTGAGGTGCTTGCTGAAGGCAAAGAGAATACAGAATGAATAGTGGAAGAAAGTAGTTATCAATACCAGCTACGACCACCTGACCAGCTGCAGAAATGAGGACTGGAACTATCATGAGTATTTCCTTCTTCTTTTGTTAAAAACATGTTTGTGCATGTATGCACTTGTACTAAGAAAATATCTTCATTTCATTTCCCTTTTCTTTATCAGGTGACATAGATTTGCTGACCTCATATCAGCATTTAAGTATTGTTTACTTTATGTAAGAGTATTTGGGTTGGGGATGGGTGCATTTCCAGTTGTAGGAAGGATAGTTTATTATGTTAGGGGTAATTATGACCTTACTATTGTCTGTATTTTAAGATTATGTATGATCTCAGGAGATGTGTGTGGGTTCAAGTTCACAAGGGGTGGGCTTGTGACGGTTAATAATGAGTGTCAGCTTGATTGGATTGAAGGATGTAAAGTATTCATCCTGGGTGTGTCTGTGAGGGTGTTGCCAAAAAAAGATTAACATGTGAGTCAGTGGGCTGGGAAAGGCAGACCCACCCTTAATCTTTGTGGGCACAATCCAATCAGCTGTCAACCCAGCCATACTGTAAGCAGGCAGAAAAATGTGAAAAGAGACGGGCCTCGCCTCTCAGCCTACATCTTTCTCCCATGCTGGATGCTTCTTGCCCTCGAACATGGACTCCAAGTTCTTCAGTTTTGGAACTCTGGCTGGCTCTTTTTGCTCCTCATCCAGCAGATGGCCTATTGTGAGACTTGGTGATTGTGTGAGTTAATACTTAATAAACTTCCTGTATTAGCCAGTGACACCTAGAGGGACAGAACTAACAGGATATATACATATATATACACATACGCACACACACACATATATATATATATTTATTTATAAAGGGGAGTTTATTAACTTACAGGATCATAAGTTACACAATGGGCTGTCTGCAAACTGATGAGAAAGGAGAGTCATGGAGTCCAATGTTTGAGGGCAGGAAGAAACCAGCATGGGAGAAAGATGTAGGCTGGGAGGCTAGGCCAGTCTCTCCTTTTCAAATTTTTCTGCCTGCTTTATATTTGCTGGCAGCAGATTAGATTGTGCCCACCAGATTAAGGGTGGGACTGCCTTCCCCAGCCCACTGACTCAAATGTTAATCTCTTTCGGCAACACTCTCGCAGACACACCCTGGATCAATACTTCATATCCCTCAATCCTATCAAGTTGACACTCATTATTAACCATCTCACTCCCCTTCATATATATATGTATATAGTCCTTTAATTCTGTCACTCTAGAGAACCCTGACTAATACGTCTACACTTCTGATGATCTATTTCTTTTATTTTAGGTCATTTATTTCCCCTGGGTTGCCTACACTCGCTTCTTCCCACTCCCCTATGAAGGACAATATAAGCCTCTGGACCTCACTAGGTCACGGCATGTCCCTGCTTGCACTATCCATGACACTTTCCTCTTTTACTCTTTAGCAATGAGGGAATGTCATCCTTACCCAGATGCCAGCCACCTGTCTCACATCCAGGACAGAGAGTCTCCATCTCCTCTCCAGCAAATACCCATGTATGTGGGCATGGTGGCATGCCCCTGTGATCCCAGCTACTCCATAGGCTTAGGGGGGAGAATCACTTGTGCTTGAGAATTCAAGGTTGTAAGGAGCCATGATCACACCACTGCACTTCATGCTGGGTAACTGAGTGAGACCCTGTGATTTTTTGCCTACATTTTACAGAATTTTTTTTTGCCTCTTTCTTCTATTAATTTATGTTTTGTCCATTCATTTTCTGGAAACCTTTAGAGGGCAAATAGGAAGTTTCCCTTTTTAACGTGGTGGCTCACGCCTGTAATCCCAGCACTTTGGGAGGCCGAGGTGAGCAGACCACCTGAGGTTGGGAGTTCGAGACTAGCCTGGCCAACATAGAGAAACCCCGCCTCCACTAAAAAAAATACAAAATTAACAGGGTGTGGTGGTGTGCACCTGTGATCCCAGCTACTCAGGAGGCTGAGGCAAGAGAATTGCTTGGACCTGGGAGGTGGAAGTTGCAGTGAGCCCAGATTGTGCCACTACACTCCAGCCTGGGTGACAAGAGTGAAACTCCATCTCAAAAAAAAAAAAAAAGAAACAAAAACAAACAAAGAAAAAAACACCTACTTCCTCACTGAATTAAAGGCGTGTTCAGCAGTTTCTTTGTTATTTCAAAGAGTGGCATCTGCTTCAGCAGGGTCAGTTTTTAATGTATTTGTTTTGTTTCTTTTTTCTCTGTCTGGTGTTCTTTTCTATTTTATTATAATTTTTTAAATTTGGGGGATAAGGTTTTCATAGTACTGAATATCAAACAATGAATCCGCATGAATGATTCACCTAATTTCTTTGGTTTTAGTCCTCTATACAGGTTTTATATAGCCAAAGAACCATTTAAAGACTTGGGTTACAAATGTATTTTATTTTACCTCTGGCATGCCTTGGGCTGAGAAAGCATTATATGGTGGCACAATATTTGTAACATTCTCATAGCCATCTGGTGGTGGTTCGAGGTAAGACATTTTGAAAATCTAGCAAGAATTAAAATATGTCAAGTTAGAGAGAAAAATTCCAGATTATTATTGAGATATAATTCATTTTGCCCCAAGTATATACTTCAGATTAAGCATCCTGGAACTAGGTTCTATAATTAAATAGATAAATTACACTGACAACAATGAGAAAGAGCCTTATCATTATTATTGTCTTCCTAATAATAGCAACTTTTATAAACGCATGCAATCCCAGGTAACCAAAAGTTTCCTTATAAAGTGTAACAGCAGAGCTTCAAAGGTGGCACTTTGGCAAGCCTCTTTTTTTGACTATGCCTTTTCAGCTTCCTTTGTGGGCTCCTTTTCTTTCATCTTTATTTAAATAATATTTCCCTATGTTTTATCCCCAGCCCATTGCTTGCCTCTGTACTGCCTCCCTGCGAACTTCATTAAGTATCAGAATTTTACCAATAGCTCATATGCTTATGATGCTTACCTTTTCAGACTAGTATATTTAAATGTTTTGTGGTTATTTCATCCTGGATGTCCAAACTCAACATGTTAAAATTGAAATTTATCATCTCTCACCCCGGGCCTGCTTTTGGTCTGCATTTGCTACCTCTATCAATAGCTTCAGTCATTAGCCACCGACACCAGACAGTCTCGGAGTCATCCTGAGCTCTACCTTCCCCTCCTTCCCCAAGTCAATCACTAATCAAGTCCTGCTAATACATTTCCTTACTATTTCTGAAATCCATCCCTCTTCCTCATTCGTACTAACATCCTAATTTAAAACTTTATTATCTTTTACCTGGACTATTGTCTTAAGACAACAACTTTAACCCGTTGCTTAGCCTAGGTGTAATCCACAGAGGATCTTGTCTGTCTAAAATGCCCCTCTAGCCACATCCTTCCCCTGCTCAGATCTTGTCATTGGCTCCCATGAACTGAAGTTGAACTTTAAGCTCCTTAGGACAGCATACACGCCCTTCTATGATCTGTTCCCAGAACATATTTACTGGTTTATCTCATATCATGGCCCACTTTGTATTTTACACTTTTGAAATACGGAAAATCATTACATTCTCCCAATAATACTAAGCTAGTATATGCCTAAAAGCCTTTGCCAATATTTTGTCTTTTGTTGAGAATTCTCTTAGCTTATTTTGTCACGTGGTTGACTCCTTATGTCCTTTCATGACTCACGTGTCAAGACTTCAGGAAACCTTCTCTAACTCCCAGGCTGGGCTGAGTGACCCTTTTCTGGGTAAATAATGAACTCTAATCATACTCTTCATAGCACTTACCATACTAATTTGAAGTCTGAAGTATTCCATTGTCTGCCTCACTTTACTTAGGCAAAGGAACCATGTCCTAGTCTCATTCTGGCCTCTGGACTTCAGCCTGGGCGACAGTGGGAGACTGTGTGTCAAAAAAAAAATTGCCAATGATTGAAGCCTAATACTGAAGATTCTGGTTTATTAATAATTAGTCTGTTGCTGGGTGTTAATTGAGCTCCCCAAGTGATTACTCATGCAGGACTTCAAAACAATAATTTAGAACCTAGTGACCCAAAATCTGGGCAAAAATAAGCAGCATCAGTATCACCTGGGAGCAGCTTCAGGTCTCACTTTAGATTTACTCTGAATCTAAATATATTTTTATTAAAAAAATTAAGAACAGATGACAAGCTTCAACTACATCTAAATTCTTTAGATTTACTTTAAAAGAATCAATATTTTGACACAATACCAAAGTGAACTAAATTCACTTTTTTTTTTTTTTGAGACAGAGTCTTGCTCTGTTGCCCAGGCTGGAGCACAGTGGTGCAATCTCGGCTCACTGCAACTTCCTCCTCTCCAGTTCAAGCGATTATCTTGCCTCGGCCTCCAAAGTAGCTGGGATTACAGGCACGTGCCATCATGCCCGGCTAATTTTTGTATTTTTAGTAGAGACAGGGTTTCACAATGTTGGGTCAGCTGGTCTCGAACTCCTGACCTCAAGTGATCTGCCCGCCTCGGCCTTCCAAAGTGCTGAGATTATAGACATGGGCCACCATGCCCAGCCTAAATTTGCTTTAATTTGGAGAAGCACTGGTCTAGAAAACACAAATTCCAAGGAGACTCAGGTTCTTAAGTTGATTTCTTGAGTACAAGTTCTTCAAATGCATTCTCCAGGATTAATTCTTTTTTTACTTTTTAAATTGACAAAGATTGTACATATTCATGGCTATACGGGGATGTTTCAGTACATGTAGATGGTGATCAGATCAGGGTAATTAGCATATCTATCATCTCAAACATTTATTATTTCTTTGTGTTGGGAACATTCAAACTACTCCTAGGTATTTTAAACTACATAATATAGTATTGTTAACTATAGTCGTCTACAGTACTATAGAACACTAGAACTTATTACTCCTACCTAGCTGTAATTTTGTATCCATTAACAAATCTCTACTATTCCTCCTTTCTCCCTACCCTTTTCAGCCTGCAGTATCCTCTGTTCTACTTTTTACTTCTATGAGATCAACCTTTTTTTAGCTTCTGCGTGAGTGAGAACATGTGGTGTTGAAATTTCTATTCCTGGCTTATTTTGCTTAACATAATATCCTCCAGTTTCATCCATGTTGCTGAGAATGACAGGATTTTATTTATTCTTTTTTATGGCTAAATAGTATTCCTTGGTGTATATATACCATATTTTAAAAATCCATTCATCTGTTGTTGGAAACCTAGGTTGATTCCATATCTTGGCTATTGTGAACACTGTTGCAATAAACATGGGGATGCAGATGTCTCTGCAATATAATGCTTTTCTTTCCTTTGGATAAATTCCCAGTAGTGGGATTGCTTGAGGTGTTTCAATACTGTTCTCCATACCGGCTGCACGAATTTACATTCCTACCAAGAGTGCATAAGAGTTCCTTTTTCTCCAGCTACTCAGGAGGCTGAGGGAGGAGAACTATTTGAACCCTAGAAGTAGAGGGAGCCAGATTACACCACCACTGCACTCCAGCCTGGACGGAGAGTGAGACTCTGTAAAAAAAAGAAGTCCCTTTTCTTCACGTCTTTGTCAGCATTTGTTATTTTTGTCTCTTCTATAATAGCCATCCTAACTGGAGTAAGATGATGCCTCACTGTGGCTTTGATTAGCGTTTCCTTGCTGATTAGTGGTGTTGAACATTTTTTCATATACTTGTTGGTCACTTGTATGTCTTCTTTTGAGAAATGTCTGTTCAGAGCATTTGTTTATATTTAATTAGATTGTTGTGCTTCTTTGCTGTTGATATGTTTGAATTCCTCGTATATTCTTGATATTAATTTCCTGCCAGATGAGTTTATATTTTCTCCCATTCTGTAGGTTGTCTTTTCACTCACTTTATTATTTCCTTTGCTGTGCAGAAGATTTTTAGCTTGATGTGATCCCATTTGTTTATATTTTCTTTTGTTGCCTGTGCTTTAGATGCCTTATTCATAAAATATTTTCCCAGAGCAATGTCCTGAAGGATCTCCCCTATGTTTTCTTCTAGTAGCTTTACCATTTTGGGTCTTATATTTCGGTATTTGAGATACTTTGTGTTGATCTTTGTATAGGGTGAGAGGCAGGGGTCTAGTTTCATTTTTCTGCATATGGATATCCAGTTTTTCCAGCACCATTTATTGAAGAGACTATCCTTTCCACAATGAGTGTTCTTGATGCCTTTGTAAAAAATCCGTTGGCTGAGATATGTGGATTTTCTGGGTTCTTTATTCTATTCCATAGGTCTATGTGTCTGTTTTTATGCCAATACCATGATGTTTTGGTTACTACAGTTTTGTAGTATATTCTGAGGTCTGGTAGCATGATACATCCAGCTTTGTTCTTTTTGCTTAGGATGGCTTTGGCTATTCAGGATATTTTTTGATTCCATAAAATCTCTTTGAATTTTTTTTTAATTTTGTGAAGAATGTTCATAGGTATTTTGATAGAGATTGCATTGAATCTGTAGGTTGCTTTTGAGTAGTACTGTCACTTTAACAACATTCATATTTCTGATCCATGAGTGTGAATATCTTTTCATTTGTTTGTGTCCTCTTCAATTTCTTTCATTAGTGTTTTGTAGTTTTCATTTTACCTCCTTGGTTACATTTATGTCTGGGTTTTTTTTTTGTAACTATTGTAAATGTGTTTGCCTTCTTAATTTCTTTTTCAGCGAGTTTGTTGTTCATATATATAAATGCAACCAATCTTTGTGTATTAGTTTTGTGTTTTGCAACTTCACTGAATTTGTTTGTTCTAAAAGTTTTCTGGTAGAGTCTTCAGGTTTTCCTATATATAAGATCATGTCATCTGCAAATAGGAACAATTTGATGTCCTCCTTTCTGATTTGAATGCCCTTTATTTCTTTCTCTTGTCTAATTACTCTTGATAGGACTTCACATTTATATACTTTGAATATTTAAAATGTTTACATAAATGTCAGAATCAACTTTCATTTTTCATAGAAAAGAAGACACTACTTGTTTTGTAGTTTTAATATTAATCAATTATTATCTGAGACAAATTATTTAACAAATTAAACTGTCTATTAAAATATTTCACCACAAATAAATTCCATAAGGAAAATATCTACAACTGTTTTTATGAAAGAAAAAAAGGCTTCTCTACAGTTGCTTAGGCCCGGTGCCATGGCACACACCTATAAATCCCAGCGCTGTGGGAGGCCATGTCAAGAGGATCCTTTGAGCCCAGGAGTTTGAGACCAGCGTGGACAACAAAGTGAGACCGCATCTCTACAAAAAATAAAAAAGAAATTAGCAGGCCATGGTGGTGCGTGCCTGTGGTCCTAGCTACTCGAGAGGCTGAGGAAGGAGGATCACTTGAGCCAGGGAGGTGGAGGTTTCACTGAACCGTATTCACACCACTCCACTCCAGCCTGGGCATCAGAGCTAGACCTTGTCTTCAAAAATTAAGTTAGTTAAATTAAACATAAAGTTGCATTGTATTTAAGAAATTGGGAAAGCAGAAAATGCTTCTGTTTTTCTTTTGAGTTGAACAATGAGAACACATGGACACAGGGAGGGGAACATCACATACCGGGGCCTGTCAGGGGGTTGGGAGGCTTGGGGAGTGATAGCATTAGGAGAAATACCTAATGTAGATGATGGGTTGATGGGTGCAGTAAACCACCATGGCATATGTATACCTATGTAACAAACCTCCACGTTCTGTACATGTATCTCAGAACTTAAAATGTAATAATAACAATAATAAAAACGACAAAAAAGAAGGAAATGCTTCTTGTTAGAACAGATTACATATCCTCATTGCTTTTTATAATAGCCTATAATAACAGAATATCCACAAGGTGGCAGTAATATATCACTTTCATCCTCTGAAATTAAAACTTTTGCCTATTCAGTAATACAATGGATCTTTTGAACTCACTCTAACACGTAGAATGCAGCAATTTGACTTAATAATTCGCCTTTAAATTTATAGTCTTGTATTATCACTTTAGTGGTTTGAATTATTTTGTATTTTAATATATTTAAATGAATTAGTCCTATACAAATTGACTAATTTGACATGTGGAGGTGTTTTTATTCAATTTTCAGAAGTTTAGCTTTAAAAAAATTTCTAAACTTCGATATCTGGTGAGTGCCAATGTTTTTGTCTTATTAAAAGGTGACAGACCACACTATATTCAACTGATTTTTTTTTTAACAAGGATGCAAAATCAGTTTAAAAGAAGGATATCTTTTTCAACAAATGGTGCTAGAGCAATTGGACATTCACAGGTACAAAAACTAAGACTGATCTAAATTTATACTTTATACAAAATTTAGCTCACATAAATCACAGGCTTAAATGTAAAACGTAATATTATAAAACTTAAAGTTGTGTATGGTAGCTCGTGCCTGTAATCCCAGCTACTACTCAAGTGGCTGAGGTGGAAGGATCACTTCAATCCAGCAGTTAGTGGCTGCAGTGAGCAATGATGGCACCACTGCACTACAGCTTGGGTGAAACCTCGTCTCAAAAATAATTAATTAATAAATAAATTCATTAAACTTTTTAAAATAGAAGAAAACTCTTGAGACCTTGGGCTAGGCAAATAATTTTTAGGCTTGATATCAAAAACAAAATCTACAAAAGGAAAAAGTGATAAAACTGGACTTCATTAAAATAAATAAACACTTTTTTCTTTTCTTTTTTTTTTTTTAGTTAGAAAGACCCTGTAAAGAGCTTGAAAAAATGAATTACAGAGTGGGAGAAATAATTTGCATACCATATATCTGACAAAGAACTTACATCTAGCATATGTAAAAGATTCTCAAAACTCAATAGTAATAAATAAGGTATCCAATTAGAAAATAGGCATATGTGACCTCTCTGTATTATAACTTAAACCTCATGTGACTACAGTTATTTCAAATGAAATAAACAAAACAGTAATGCCTGTTTCTAGCATATAAAATAATCAGAGAACATAGAATTGTACAAAGTTAAATTATTGGGCCATTTACTTAATTTAAATATTTTTAAATGCGTGTACCCATTTTGCTTGAAAGTGTGTGCAAGTATGCTTGTATTTTTTTAACGATAATATGGTCACATGAGCATTAAATTTATTTTTTAAGAGTTTATAGTTACCCCACACGAGTTCTTATTGATTCCCTCATTCTTAACACCTGCATAGTATTTCATTTTGTAATTAATGGATTGTAGGTTTATTCTTTTAAAATCACTTGCGTTGTTCTCATGTTTTTTTTTTTTCACTAAAAAGTGTTGCAATGCACAAAACTAAAAATATAAGGAGGGTCTTTTCTGGATCTCTGTTGAAAAACTTTGAATAAAAATTACAAGTTCAAATCACATGCAAAATAAACATTTTAATTAATAGGGCTTTTATTGCAAGATGTCAGTAGCAGTAGCAGCACAGTTTTATTAATATCCCTGAATCTCTCACAAAAACGGACTGAGCAACTGGGATAACAAGGTATTAACTACGACAAAACAATGTAACAGGGTGTCATCATGGACCTTTTGTGAGGTTAAACCACAGGGACCCAGGGGAATCACCAATTTTTTTGGAAGAAGGAAAGGAAAGGAAAAAAATGTTTAATGGCCCTGGGAACTGGAAAACCTAGAAATACAAGTGCTAACATCTATGTTCCTAAATTCAGAGATTCTTACTAGGCAAAAAGAACTCAGCAGATTAATCTGAGAACAGCAGCTGAGGCTGGCAGAAGGCTTCCTGGGCCTCAACTCATAGCTGAGAGTGAGGATGGCATAAAGCAGGTGCTGTGAGTGGTCTGTTTCCTATGAACCCTACAAATTGACCACCCCCAAAACAAAGCCCTGTCCTAAGGAGAAACTGCAGGAAGTCAATTATAAGTTGAGTTGGGAAGCACACTGAGGCTCAAGAAAAAGGAAGCTCCAGGTTAAGATGCAAGAGAAGAAGGGAAAAGGCAGTTTTCTGCAAGTTCAAGCACAAATAATTTCTTTACCTTCTAGTTCTGGAAATACCAGGTGCTGTGTATGTAAAGCAGGAATTTTGGTTGAATATTATATAATTTTCTGACCCACTGTTACTAATCCAGTTTCCCCTGTACTCAGATCTTCCATGCTACAGACAGACTGACAGATGCTCAGCAAATAGTAGCTAATATTTTCTAGGAACCTAGGTGCTAAACGAGTTTTCTTAAATTTCTACCTCCAGGTCTGTAAGTTGACTTGAACCATTACCCGTTTCTGGTTCTGCACAGGTTGTTGAGCGCAGGACTTCTCTCCTCCAGTGGAAAGTCCACCTGCTCACAATCAACCATCCTTTCCTGCAGCCTTGGAGACACTGCTCAGTGTAGCACACCTCCCAGTCTAGAATAGGCACACTCATCATCAGTCTCTCTCATTTTCTGTCTTATCTCCATTCCATCTACATACAGTTTTTGTTTTCGCCAATGTTTTTAAATAAACAACTGTACAAGCACAACAATGACAACAGAAACCTTCCTTCCCCCAGTGTTGTAGTGAGCAAGGAATATATTTAACTTCAAATAAAAGACAAAAACAAATGTTGGATAAAGCTGACAGAAAGAAATGCAACTGTAGGTGCTCTGGCAATATAGAAATGATACAACTAAGAAAAATGGAAGAAAAGGAAAGAGAAAGTATTCCTCAGAATGATTTTACTGACTGCTCATCTGTAATGCCTGGGAGTCAAAGGATATTGTTTATAGAAATGTAAGCATACTTAATGGCACCAGGGGAAACAAAGTTAATATGATTAAATCAAATTGTGGGATGAAAAATCACATAGGGAGGACAAGAAAGAGAATACAGCTAATACCATTGTTCTTATTTTAGAGACATTAGCTACTGTCTAAAGAAAGACATGATTTTATGAAATTACATAAGGTAGCCATCAGAATAAAAGTTTAACTCTTCCAAATATCACAACATCAAAACAAAAGCAATAAAAACAAACAAGACAGCAAAAGACAGATATGTGCATATAAATCATAGCATAATATACTGTAATCGAAATATAACCAAACACAATTTCTCATTAAAAGTAAGTGGACTTGACTCTTATTAGAGGAAAAAGTATTGTCAGATTAAATCAAAAAGCAAATCTCAATTCTATGCTGGATATAAGATAAAGTGTTACAGAAAGTTTAGAAATAAAAGTATAGTCAATGAATAAAAGGATCTTCTCTTCATGCGTTAGGAGTATAAAACGGTACGTAAACACATCATACGTTTTCTGTTTTTACACTTAAATGCCTGGAGATGTTACACCACTAGTATGAATTTACTTCAGATATATAAAGGATACACTTTTATGTGGTTAGAAACAGCAATGATAACAGTTAAGGTGAAAATAACATCTGCATTGACGCTAGGAAGAAAGAGCCATTGTTGGGTACATAGTGATCACGTTACCATGGAGCAATCTGTTCCCAACTGAAATGTCCTTGCCCTTCTACTGAAACAATGTAAGATTCTGCAAAAGTAGTGTTTACTTCCCACAAATCAGCCATTTGTGGGAATGGCTGCTATTGCTGTCCACACGGAATGAGCATCAGACCTATATTTAGCTGTTGTATCATTAAGAGTCGTATTTGGCCCTTTCCAGAGGCTGTTATTTCAATTATATTTTGGAGAATTAGTCTATTTCCAGACAAATAATTTTTCCAGAACTTTGATCCATATGAAATGACCCTTTGGTAGGGATCCAGGGATTGAGTTTATTTTTAATTACTGTAGCATCCTGGTCAGGTTGAGAAACAGATTACCTTTATATTTCCCTGGCATGTGAGCAGGGCTAGATTTAGAGTGAGAATGCTTGAAAGTTTATAGTTCTTCAGAAATTTTATTTACTGTGTGTCTCTATCAAAATAAAATTAATGCTGAAAAGCTATATTAAATGAATTAATTTGAGATGGTCTCTTTCCCCTTCTTCCAATGAGAGGATATCCACAGATATGTCAGGAGCTTGCTTTACCTAGAAATGTGTTGAGAGCCACAGGCTTGGGTTCACCTGGGAATGTTTAGGGACACCTCCCCAAGTTGTTGTTGAAGAGTGGGGTAAATGTAAGATAGAATTAGGCTCACGGAGGCCAGATGAGAGCATCATGTCACCCCAGAAACACAGCATATACCTAGGAGATCTATTCTCAGTATCAGTCTTAAGCACTGTAAGATTGCCTATAGACCAAGACAACAACTATATATATACAGAGTTAATAAAATCAGTTAATATATAAACATATTTATTTATTAACTTATTTTTATTTTTATCTTCAGACAGCATCTTGCTCTGTCACCTAGGCTGGAGTGCAGTAGTGCAATTAAGGCTCACTGCAGCCTTGACCTCTGGGGCTGAAGCTATCCTCCTGCCTCAGTCTCCTAAAGTGCTAGGATGAGAGGTGTGAGTCACCTTGCCAGGCCCAGGGCAATAACTATGCAATGTTTACATAATTTGGAGCAAAAAATATTTGAAATATGTGTGCATTGCTTTTTAACCTTTTCTATTGATTTACTTTATTAAATACTGAACAGAAACAATATATTTATAAAATATTTATTTTATATATATATAATAAGCACATAATGAACACCTGTGTCTCCAGTCTTGGTTTAAGAAATTAAGCCAAAAGTAATCATAAGTGCTTATGATTACTTTTGAAGTCACCTGTACAACTTTTGCTGACTACATCCCCTTCTTCAACACTCTAATGATGGCCACTGTGAGCACTGTGTATATTGAATTGTGTTGTATTTTAATACCGTGTGCACTACATTGTGTGTTTCCTAGCTGTATGCTATTGCATTTAGTGAGCATAATGAATTATATCAGTATAATTCACTTTTGTCATTTCATTGTTTCAGCTTTTCTGTACTAATTATTGTCAATATATTTCTACTGGCATAAAAACAGACACATAGGACAGTGGAACAGAATAGAGATCGCAGACAAATCTACACATTTACAAACAACTCATCTCTGACAAAGGCATCAAGAACATACACTGGGAAAACAACAATCTTTTCAATAAATGATCCTGGGAAAACTGAATAATTATATGCAGAAGGATAAAATTAAACCCATCTCACCATACACAAAAATCATATCAAATAAAAATTGATTAAAGACTTGAATCTGAGACCTGAAACTATGAAGCTAGTAGAAAAAAAAAGCATAGGAAAGGCTGGGCGCGGTGGCTCACGTCTGTAATCTCAGCACTTTGGGAGGCCAAGGCGGGCGGATCACAAGGTCAGGAGATCGAGACCACCCTGGCTAACACGGTGAAACTCCGTCTCTACTAAAAATACAAAAAAATATATATATATATATTAGCGGGGCATGATGGTGGGCGCCTGTAGTCCCAGCTACTCGGGAGGCTGAGGCAGGAGAATGGCGTGAAAAAAAAGAAAAGAAAGAAAAAAAGAAAGCATAGGAGAAATGCTCCAGGACATTAGTCTGGGCAAAGATTTTTTTGCGTAAGACCTCGGAAGCACAGGCAACAAAGGCAAAAATAGACAATGGGATTATATCAAACTAAAAAGCCTAAAGCAAAGGAAACAAGCAATAAAGTGAAGAGCCAACCACAGAATGGGACAAAATATTTTCAAACTATGTATCTGATAAAGCATTAACAAGAAGAATATACAAGGAGCTCAAGCAACTCAATAATAAACAAACAAAAAATCTGATTGAAAAATGGGCTACTGAAGAGGCTGAGGTAGGAGGATTTCTTTTTTCTTTTTTTTTTTTTTTGAGATGGAGTCTCGCTGTTGCCCAGGTTGGAGTGCAGTGGCGTGGTCTCGGCTCACTGCATGCTCTGCTCCCCCAGGGTTCACGCCATTCTCCTGCCTCAGCCTCCTGAGTAGCTGGGACTACAGGCGCCTGGAACCAAGCCTGGCTAATTTTTTGTATTTTTAGTAGAGACGGGGTTTCACCGTGTTAGCCAGGATGGTCTCGATCTCCTGACTTTGGGATCCACCCGCCTCGGCCTCCCAAAGTGCTGGGATTACAGGCGTGAGCCACCGCGCCCGGTCAGGAGGATTTCTTAATCCCAGGAGTTTGAGGTTACAGTGAGCTATGATTATGCTACTGCCCTTTACCTTGGGTGACAAAGCAAGACCTTGCTTCTAAAAAAATAATAGTTAAAAATATACAAATAAATACAATTTAAAAATGGGCAAAAGATCTGAACAGATATTTTCTCAAAAGAAGACATACAAATGGCCAATAGGAAGATGAAAAAATGTTCAATATCACTAATCGTCAAAGAAATGCAAATCAAAATCACAGTGCAATATCATCTCACCTTGGTTGAAATGACTTGTTTCAAAAAGATAGGCAATAACAGATGCTGGCAAGGATGTGGAGAAAGGGAAATACTAGTACACTGTTGGTGGGAATCTACATTAATAAAGCCACTATGGAGAACAGTATGGAGGTTCCTCAAAAAAGTAAAAATAGAACTACCATGTGGTCCAGCAATTTCTTTACTGGATATATATCCAAAATAAAGGAAATTAATGTATCAAAGACATATCCACATGCCGATGTGTACTGCAGCACTATTCACAATAGACAAAATATGGAATCAATGTAAGTGCTCATCAAGAAATGAATAGATTTTAAAAGTCATATATATACATAACGGAATACTACTCAGATACAAAGAAGAATGAAATTCTGTCATTCGCAGCAACATAGGTGGTGCTGGCCATTTGGCTTAACGTAATGAACATAGGCCATTATGTTAAGTGGAACGAGCCAAGCACAGAAAGGCAAATACCACACGTTGTCACTCATATGTGGGCAGTAAAAAAGTGGATCTCATGAAGATAGAAAGTAAATTGGTGGTTGTTAGAGGTCAGCAAGGGGAGGGGGAAGAGGAGATTAAGAGAAGAAAACATAAATGTATTTACCACCACTAAACTGTCCTCTAAAAATGTACAGATGGTAAATTATATATATATTTTTTAACTCAATAAAAAGTCAAAAAAAATTCTGCTGTGTGTTTATAGGGCACATGTACAAGACTTTCTCTAGGGTTGTATCAGTTTTCTATTCCTGCTGTAACAATTTACCACAAATTCAGTGGCTTAAAAGAACACATTTTTGTAAGATTTGAGTCAGTTTTAATAAACACACACAAACTTATTGTCTTAGAATTGTTTTGGTTGAAAATCTGGCATGGCTCTCACTGAAATAACATCAAGATGTTGGCAGGCTGCATTTCTTTCTGAAGGCTCTAAAAGAGCATCTGGGTTATTGGCAGAATTCAGTTCCTTGTGGTTGTAGATCCTCAGTTTCTTCCTGGTTGTAAACTTTGGGTCATTCCCAGCTTCTAAAGGTCACTGGCTTTCCTTGGCTTGTGGCCCCCTACCACCGTTTTAAAAGCCAGTAATAGCAGGCCACATCTTTCTCATACTGCCATCTGTCTGAATCTCAGCATCCAGAAAATATTCTCTGCTCTCAAGGAATTATGAGATTAGATTGGCTCACCAAGGTAATTCAAGGTAATTTCCCCATTTCAATGCCCTTAATGGTAATCACATCTGCCAAGTCCCTTTGAACATGCTAACTTACGTTAGCATGTTCACCTTATCTGAAGACTGGGATGTGGCTGTCTTTGGTGGGGGGCAATTATTCTGCCTAACCCAAAGATACACAACTTGCAGATATACAACTAGTTCATGGAGATGAAACATTTTCAAATCTACAAGAAAATGTTTTCTAAAATGAGCATTTCATATTAGAATTTCACGAGCACTGTATCAGAATTATATTTACTTCATAATGTTGCCAATACTGATATCAGGTATTTAATTTTCTAGCCAGTTCAGGATAATGTGAATTGTGAATAATATATTTGTTCATTCAGTCAACAAACATTTTTTATCAGATACCACCGATATGCTGGTCAGTGTCATGGGTCCTAAAAATATAGCTGTTATTATTATTTTTTTAAACAAAGTCTCCACTGTGATAAAGCATTTATTCTTTGGGACAGGCAGACAGTAATCCAGATAAATAAATGCAAGGGCAAATTGGGGGAAAAATTGGAATGGAGAGCTCAGAATCTGGCCCCAGAGAAGAGCAGAGGGAAAGGGGACCTAGTTCAGAATCTTGGTGCGTCCACACCAAACAATTCCATGAGGGCTGAGGAGACAGAGTTGAAAGGCTTGTCTGACATCACAAGAGACAGAAAAGTGAGCCCCATTTTCATCTCTATCCTGACAATGTTCCTGGCTTGATTTCCTCCTTCCAGCAGACACAAGAATCAGGGAGCGCAACCTGATGGTAACATTTTTTTCAGGGGCCTATTTTGGGGATCCTGTTGAGAACCTGAGTCCGTCACTGGCCAGGGCAGTCCAGCATGGTCCCCAGTGCGTGGCCCAAGGCCAAGATTCTCTACCTCCATCCTGGAGGCAGAAGAAATGTCTGGGGGAAAATGAGAGGTTTTAGGTGGTTGGCACTGGGTGAGACCAAGGAGAAATTTTAAAGCTGTGTGTCCTGGGGCCGGGGGCGGTGGCTCACGCCTGTAATCCCAGCACTTTGAGAGGCCTAGGCGGGCAGATCACGAGGCCAGGAGATTGAGACCATCCTGGCTAATGGTGAAACCCTGTCTCTACTAAAAATACAAAAAATTAGCCGGGCTTGGTGGCGGGCGCCTGTAGTCCCAAGTACTCGGGAGACTGAGGCAGGAGAATGGCGTGAACCGGAAGGCACAGCTTGCAGTGAGCTAAGATCACGCCACTGCACTCCAGCCTGGGTGACAGAAAGAGACTCCTTCTCAAAAAAATAAAAAGAAAATAAAAATAGAAAATAGAAAAAGCTGTGTGTCCTTTGTTTCTTCATATTTTGAAGATTTTTGATGTCAAAATATTTTCATAGTCAAAAGAGTGTTAATAAAGAATGACTTCTCTGTTATAAAAACCCTAATAGTGAGTGTATTTACCAAGAAGTTAGATTCTATCTTTGGTTTTTTGTTTTTTGTCCCGTAGTTTTTAAAAAGTAGTTTTATTGTATGGATATTCTACAGTTAGTGTATCTATTCTCCTCTTGATGGACATTTGGTTTGCTTCCGGTTGTTTTTGCTATTTCAAATAAAGTTGCTACGAATGTTTGTCCAGTCGTTTGGACATACACTTTCATTTGTCTTGGGCAAATAAGCAGGATTTGAACGACTAGGTGGTGTGATATGTTTAACTTTTTTTTTTTTTTTGAGACGGCGTCTCGCTCTGTCGCCCAGGCTGGAGTGCAGTGGCGCATCGCGGCTCACGG
Organism: Gorilla gorilla gorilla; assembly: GCF_029281585.2. Taxonomy (NCBI): domain Eukaryota; kingdom Metazoa; phylum Chordata; class Mammalia; order Primates; family Hominidae; genus Gorilla; species Gorilla gorilla. The sequence continues at coordinate 66,637,534 of NC_073230.2, read as the reverse complement.
CAAGCTCCGCCTCCCGGGTTCACGCCATTCTCCTGCCTCAGCCTCCGGAGTAGCTGGGATTACAGGCGCTCGCCACCACGGCCGGCTAATTTTTTGTATTTTTAGTAGATACGGGGTTTCACCGTGTTAGCTATGATGGTCTCGATTTCCCGACCTTGTGATCCGCCTGCCTTGGCCTCCCAAAGTGCTGGGATTACAGTCGTGAGCCACCGCTCCCAGCCAGTTTAACTTATAAAGAAACTGACAAAGTGGCTGTATTTCCAGCAGCAGTGTATGAGCATTCCTGTTCCTTTGTGTTCTCACCAATGTTTAGTATGGTCAGTCTTTTAAATTTTAGCTATTCTAATAGGCATGTAGCAGTATCTCATTGTGGTTTTAATTTACATTTCCTTAATGATGAATGATGCTGAACATCTTTCAATGTGCTTACGTATCATCCATCTGTATTCTATGGTGAAATGTCTGTTCAGATCTCTACATTTGTGTTAGACTATTTGTTTTCCTATTATTGAGTCCTGAGAATTCTTTGTATATTTTGGATAACAAATGTATCTTCACCAGATATAGCTTTTGTAAATTTTTACTCCCAGTCTGTGATTTGTCTTTTTATTCTCTCAATAGTGTTTTTCTTTTTCTTTTTCTTTTTCTTTTTTTTTTTTTTTGACAGAGTCTGGCTCTGTCACCCAGGCTGGATTGCGGTGGCACGATCTCAGCTCACTGCAAGCTCCGCCTCCCGGGTTCACGCCATTCTCCTGCCTCAGCCTCTCCGAGTGGCTGGGACTACAGGCACCCGCCACTACGCCCAGCTAATTTTTTGTATTTTTGGTAGAGAGGGGTTTCATCGTGGTCTAGATCGCCTGACATCGTGATCCACCCACCTCGGCCTCCCAAAGTGCTGGGATTACAAACGTTAGCCACCGCACCTGGCCTCTGGACAGTGTTTTTCACAGGTCAGATTAATTTTTATATAAATCATTTATTTTATTTTTATTATGTAAAACTTTATAATTTTTAATTTTATTTTTAATTTCCTTTTTAAAAGGTAAATAAAATTTTAAGTGTAATGATGCAAAATTTTGTTTAAAAGTAAATGTATATAAAAGTGTTGATATAGACTAAAACATTGAATAAGTAAGAAGGTAGTTAGTTGTCACAGTAGGAGTGAAGCGAAAAGCTTCGCCTTTCACCCTCTGAAGATTACCCGAAATGAACTGACCATACACAGATTAATAAAAGAAAGGGTATACAAACTTACATAACCTGCAAAAACATGAGAGCTATACACAAAGTATAAGATTTGAAGATGGCTCAGATCTGAAACGCTCTCCTCATAGGCAATAGATATATAGACCCAGGATGCAGACATTATTTTGTAAATAATTTCCTTTGGAAGCCGGATGGGACAGACAAATTACGGGAAGGCGAGAGATGGAACTGCACAGGAAAAAAGTTTGTCTTTGTCACTTTAATCTTATCATTACTAGAGAATATTTATGAATATTTTAGAATAATATATTTTTAAGCCCAAACCTCACGAAATGTTTTTTCTAAAACAAATACTTTTTGTTGTTGTTTGTTTTTGTTACTGTGTCTCACTCTGTCACCCAGGTATGGAGTGCAGTGGTGCAACCATGGCTCACTGCAGCCTTCACCTGCTGGGCTCAAGTGATTCTCCTACTTCAGCCTTCCAAGTAGCTGGGCTACAGGCATGCACCATCATGCCCTGGTAATTAAAGAAAAAAAAATTTTGTTAGAGACCAAGTCTCATTATGTCACCCTGGCTAGTCTTGAACTCCTGGAATTAACTGATCCTCATGCCTTGGCTTCCCAAATTATTGGGATTATAGGTGTGAGCCACAGTGCCTGACCACATATTTCTATACTTCACTGAGGAAAGGAAGGTGCTAGGAAAATTGGTTAAGAACTATTTTTTAAAAAACTATTAGTAGTGTTTTATTTTATTTTATTTTTTAATGATTGATTGATTTTTGAGATTGGGATCTCACTATGTTGCCCAGGCTGGTTTCACATTCCCAAGTTTAAGCAATACCCCTGCCTCAGTCTCCCAAGTAGCTGGGATGACATGTGTGTGTCACCATACCCAGCTCCATTAGTAGCGTTTTTAACAATTGTGGGCCACTGAGTAAGAATAATTTTTTTTTAATTAAAGGTTATTTTTTAAAAAGCACATTTGTAGAAAATTACTAGCATAATCTGCCTAAAATAAATATACATATTGAAAAAATCTTTGCTCTGAACAAAAGGAAATATATTTACCACACATACATACATACACACACACACACGCACACACGCACACACGCACACACACACACACACACACATTATGGAAGATTTCAAGACCAGGCAATAATTTCCACTCAATCCAAAAACAATGCAATCCCAGAATTGAATATTTAGGTGAAAAATATATCAAGAATGGGAGGCATTCAGGTTTAATTTTCATGTTTCGGTAGAGTTAGGATGTGAGGTTTTATTTAAAAATATTCTTTATTTTTTTTTGCTACTATTGTGGTTTCTGTATTGTTACTATACAATCTGTAAACTAAATAGTAAAGGAGAGAAAAGTGATTTTCAAAGAAGCTGGCTTGGGAACAGGTACTATTCTGGGAAGATGAAAGGTTTCACTTAATGACTGGTACCTGTGCCACTCTGGTTATTTTAACTGTTAACCTTTTAGCAAGAGGTTTTTCTTTTAAAAGACATCCTTTAATATTTGGGAAGCTAGTGCAATAGTACACATTGAGGCCCACATACCACATGCCAAATATTTAAAAGGCATATTTCTAGCTAACCACTGTACATACATATATTTTTTCTCTCTTATTTTAGTTTTTTTCCTTGTCAACAATTTATGTCCACACATATCTTCTATCATCCCACTTTGACAAGTAATATTACACCTTCAAAATGATGTGGAAGACTAGATTGGAATTTAGAACCGTAGAACCTCGTAATTGTACAGGCAAGCTTCTTCCTGGGAAAAAATAAAACAGGAAGAAAAGGCTGGGCAGCCTCTGGTTCAGGAAGGAAATTCGGGAGTCCCTTATAGCAGCATCTCTAGTACTTGGGAACTGAACAGACTTCTCGGCCTGTGAGGCTGGAATGGGCCCTTCTGGAGAACAGGACAGAGAAGTTATCTATTGCCTTTGCCCCCAGGGCCCAGGCAACACTTTTACCCTCCATTGTTTCCGAAGTTAAGGGGAGGAGACAATGTTTTGTTTAGTGACCTCGACAGAAAAAGTGTCCTCCTGCAACCACTCATTTGTTACTTTCCTTCTTCCTGAATTGCCTGGACCCACTCCTCCTCCATTTGACTGGCTCTGTGCACTGATGTCATAGTCAGGAGATTTTTGGGAATTGTGGCTTCTAAAAATGTACACCCGACTCTACCCATAGCTGGCCCTGTGAACCTACACACCTGCTCCACTGTGTCTCCTTCTCAAAGAGACACTCTTCCTGCTGAGTCTCTGCCCTCTGCTCCTAGATCCAAATGGCATCTCCTACCCTATCCCTGTATGGCTTAACCTAGGGAAACTCTTTCCCAGAGGAGTCAGGTAAGGAGATGGTGGCTGAGCTTCTTACAGACTTAAAGGAGACATCCTGGAATTTAGGAGTCCGTCCTTCCTTTCTGTAATCCCTGGCAGCTCCTGCTGCTGCTCAAAGTTTAGCTTTGTCTCTCATCCAGCTCAGACTGTTGCTGGTCCTGATGGCCTCTGCTTAGCTGTATTAGTACGTTCTTGCATTGCTATAAAGAAATACATGAGAAATACCTTTAGTTGGCTCATGGTTCCATAGGCTATACAGGAAGCATGGTGGTTTCTGCTTCCGGGGAGGCCTGAGGAAACTTTTACTCAAGGTGCAGGGCAAAAAAAAAAAAAAAAAAAAAAGCTACCAGCACTGAACTGTGAGGCCCTGATCCCTGAGCTAACTTCATATTATTACCTCTACAGCAAGTGTTCGTGAGAACATAGATATATTTCTTATGTGAGTACACAATTTACAGAACAGGAACTACCCTCCCAAACCAAAACAAAATGTCATAATTTTAATTTACCAGCAAACCTAGGTTGTTTCTGTGAAATGATCTCATTTGCTGAGTTTTAAAATTGACTAAATTTCCCAATTTCCAAATGAAAATATTTAGTTATCTTGTCTTGCTATGTGTTTTTGGTTAATATGATGATTAATTTTTGGTCTATTACTTAATATATTCCATGATTGTTGATATGGATTATAAGGACTCACAAAATAGTTTTCAGATGTCTTTAATTTTTTTACCTAGTGTAGATCCTATAAATGGATTAGGAGTATTCTATTAACTCCCATGTATTCAGAAATCGAATTGGAGTGGTAAATTCTGTTTGAAGTAACAAGGGATATCAAAGGAAAAAAAATAATTTTGTGAGTATGTCTTCTATACGTAAATTTTTCAGGCATCTTTATCAATGGCTTATACTAAAGACATTTTCTGGATCATGGGTGACACACAGAAGACATGCGGATAAGTGGCATTGTGTACACTACTACATTTTATCATCTGGTTTATTTTTAAACTTTTATTTCTCTTAAGGATGTTTTATTAACCGGTGCATCACCAGGTTAACAGTCTCTGGAACACTAAACTTACCAGAAAATACTTTTTGATTGAATTAACAAGAAAACAACATTAGAAAACAGTGGTGGCTTGTTTTTGTCTGTTGCAGTATCTTGGAGAGTAAAGCCTAACTCTTTAATTTTGGCCAAAGATATAAAGAAATACCTGAGAAACACCTTTAGTTGGCTCATGGTTCCGTAGGCTATACAGGAAGCATGGTGGTTTCTGCTTCTGGGGAGTCCTCCAACACTTACTAGCAGGGTAATTTTGAAGTCATAATCAGGTGGTTGTTACAATTAAATGAAATAATCAAAGTGGAAGAGCTTAGTTAGCTGTCTTCCCTAAATGAATCACTGGCAAGTAAGAGTGTGATTGATTTTCCTACCAGTCAGGACTCAACCCTTGAAGCTATAGGAGGGTAAACCTCTGATGACCATACAATTTAGGGAACACTAACACCTCAAAAAACTCTGTAAACTTCCTTCCTTCCTTTTCTTCCTTCCTTCCTTCCTTCCTCCTTCCCTCCCTCTCTCTCTCTTTCTTTCTTTTCTTTCTTTGTTCATTTTTGAGACAGAGTCTTGCTCTGTCATTCAGGCTAGAGTGTAGTGGCTGGATTATGGCTCACTGCCGCCTTGACCTCCTGGGCTCAAGCAATCCTCTCACCTCAGCAAGACAAGATAACTAAATATTTTCATTTGGAAACTGGGAATTTAGTAGCTGGGACTATTGGCATGCTCAGCTATTGGCATGCTCAGCTATTTTTTTCCTCCTTTTCTTTTTGTAGAGACAGGGTCTCATCATGTTGCCCAGGCTGCTCTTGGACTCCTTGGATCAAGCAATCCTGCTGCCTCAGCCTCCCAAAGTGCTGGATTACAAGCATGAGCCACTGTGCCCAGACTTAAGATTTTTTCATACAGGAGGAAAGAATTTGGGAAAGTAGGTGTGTGTGTGTGTGTGTGTGTGTGTGTTGGTTAGGGAGCCAACACATTTTTCTGCAAAGCTTGAATTCTATGCCTCAGTTTTTCATTTTTGTTATGTGCAAAATAAAATCGTATCCTGCTATAGATTTAAACCTGTGAGCAGATCCTACTCAAAACCTGATTCAAACTTTGTGTAGATCTTTGTCTCTCTATGGCATAAGAATAAATTCTTCTGGTTTTCTTCCCTCAGAAAAATGGACTTAGACTTCCCACAAGCCTTCCAGAAAGAACTCACCTGCCTCATCTGCCTGAATTACCTCATAGACCCCATCACTACAGGCTGCGGGCACAGTTTCTGTAGGCCCTGCCTCTGCCTTTGCTGGGAAGAAGCACACACTCCTGCCCTGCATGCAGGGAACTGTCACAGCAGGAAGATTTCAACCAGTATTCTTCTGAAGAATCTAGTGTCCATTGCCAGAAAAGCCAGTCTCTGGCAATTCCTGAGCTCTAATGAACAAATGTGTGGGATCCACAGGGAGACAAAGATGTTCTGTGATGTGGGTAAGAGCCTGCTCTGTTTTCTGTGCTCTAACTCTCAGGAACACTGGGGCACAGAAACACTGGCCCACTGAAGGGGCAGCTAAGGAACACTGTGTAAGTGATGACTCAGAGCACTTTGAAAGCTGGAGGGCAGCACAGGGAAAGAGATTAGGAGGAAGATGAAGAGCATGAGGATTAATCTATTCTTTACCGAGTGTCATGTACTGCCTAGGTATCAGTAATATAACTATTATCCTGCTATCAAATCTACTGATAAGTGGCTCATTTAACTTATATGCACTCATCACAATGCAAGAAATCCTCTGACTGCTCCTACCATCATGGCCCCTAGCCATGATATGACTTGTCTCCACACTAGCAGAAACTAATCGAGTCCCTATATTAGGGATAAGTGGCATTTATATATATATATATATATAATTTTTATATATATTTTTATATGATATATAAAACATAAATTAATATTTATACAATATATATTATACACATATATACATACATATATATTATATACATATATATACATACATATATATATATATATATATATCACAATGCCAAAAATGTTTTGTCTTCGAAATAATCACAGTGCATTTGGAGAGACAAATGCATCTACAACCAGGCGACAACACTGAAAATAAAATTGTAGCAGTTTGAATAGGGGATTAAATGAGTTAATTTTTTCCTGGGGTTCAAAAAAATAAACAGCAGCAAAAAATGGTACTTAAGATTGAAAGTTGGCCGGGTGTAGCTGCTCATGCCTGTAATCTCAACACTTTGGGAGGCCAAGGTGGGCGGATAACCTGAGGTCAGGATTTCGAGACCAGCCTGGCCAACATGGCGAAACAACGTCATTACTAAAAATACAAAAATTAGCTGGGCATGGTGGCAGGTGCCTGTAATCCCAGCTACTCGGGAGGCCGAGGCAGGAGAATCTCTTGAACCCAGGAGACAGAGGTTGCTGTGAGCCAAGATCACGCCATTGCACTGCAGCCTGGGTGACAAAAGCAAAACTCCATCTCAAAAAAAAAAAAAGAAAGAAAGTTCTGGGTTATGACGCAGAACATATGCAACATGAATATGTCATGGTTATGAACATGTAGGCTACTCAAGATTGTGTATTTTTAAAATAATAGAATACTAGGTTAAAAAATTAGCATCACAGAATGAAAAATAAGCCACAAATTAGCAGAAGATAATTGTAACACATAAAAACAAAGGATTAAATACAATGGTAATGTAATGATAGCTATTCTTACAAAGTTGTTTCTATGTCTCAGGTACTATTCTGAACAACATACGTGCATCTTGATTGCGTGAAGAATTCCTATATAAGAAAAACACAAACAACATTTAAAATGAGCAAAAAACTCGAATAGGAATTTCACAGAAGAGAAAATATAAATGGCCCATAAACATAATAAAAGATGTTCAACTACAATTCTAATCAGGGAAATAAACATTAAAACCCCAAAGAGATACCACTTCATACTCTAGGAAAAACCTAAAAGGCTGTGAATATCTAGTTTCATTGAGGAAGAACAATGGGAAGACTATTCACTGCTGGTGAGGGTGTAGATTGGTACAACTGCTTTGGAGAACAGTATGATGCCACTCAATAGAGCTGAACACACACATACCCAATGACCAAGCAATTCCACTCCAGGTACATACTGTAAAAATACTCCTGCACATGTAGAATAGGAGACATTGCATAACAAAGTTCACCACCACATGAGGCTGTGGTGGGAAGATGGCTTGAGACCAGGAGTTCGAGGCTGCACCAGTAGCTGGGACTATAAGCATGTGTCACCATGCCTGGCTAATTTTTTGCTGTTGTGGTTGTTCTTAGAGATGAGGTCTTCCTTTATTGAACAAGTTGGTCTCCAAATCCTGGCTTCAAGTGATCTTCCCACTTCTGCCTCCCAAAGTGCTGGGATTACAGGTGTGAGCCACCATGCCCAGCCAAGTTCTGCTTCTTAACCTGAGGTAGATACATTGATGTTCCATTTTCCTTTATTGTACAGATATACTTTATATTCTCATATGTCACAGAAGTCAAAATTTAAAAAAAACAATTTAACGTTTATTCCCTTTAGATGAATGTTGGGCAAATTTACATAATGAATTCATTACTGAAACAATGTATAGATTTCAGACTAGGAAAGTAACTATTTATAAAAGAAAAGCTTAAAACCTGAAACAGAAACAAAATCCTGAAACTGTAATATATATACATATATATATATATATATAATTTTTTTTTTTTTTGAGATGGAGTCTCGCTCTGTCGCCCAGGCTGGAGTGCAGTGGCGCGATCTCGGCTCACTGCAAGCTCCGCCTCCCGGGTTCACGCCATTCTCCTGCCTCAGCCTCCCGCGTAGCTGGGACTACAGGCGCCCGCCACCACGCCCGGCTAATTTTTTGTATTTTTTAGTAGAGACGGGGTTTCACCGTGTTAGCCAGGATCGTCTCGATCTCCTGACCTCGTGATCCGCCCGCCTTGGCCTCCCAAAGTGCTGGGATTACAGGCGTGAGCCACGAAACTGTAATATTGAGTCAAACTAAAATTTAAAAAAAAAAGCAATGATATAAAGTATCATTTGTCCAAATGTGTTCTACAAAATGCTTTTTTCTTAAATATGTCTGAGGAAAAGCAGGTTCTAGGAGTAAAATATGTTTGAAAAATGCTGGGTTAAACAACTGAACCTATGAAGGAAGTAATAGAACTTCTCAAGCTCTTGACTCTGGAATCTTTTTTACACGGCAATTAACACCATGCTTCTCCTTGGATTTGTATTTCAGATAAACACAATCTGGGAAATATTTTATAATACAGAGGGCCACACCAGATTGAATATTGCCTCCAGGAATGAAATGAAAACAGGAATGGATTCTCCAGTAAGAGGTACCCAGATATCCTAATCTTCAGTAGCTGACCTAAACCCTGGACAAGTGGGATCAAACCCCATAACCAAATACAACTTTTTAGGAACTAAGTGGATAATCACTCTGTGCTGTATGAACATGTGGGCAGTGTGTTTCCTACGCAGCTTAAAAGTGCAACAAAAAAAGATCTAGGTGTCATATGAAGAATTTCTACCACAGTTAGGGTAATGGTGGACTGACAGGCAGAGGGTCTTAGATGTGACTTAAGTAAAGTTCAATAGAAGCTTCCAGCACAGATATTCATGTTTCGAATTGGACCGCTCAGTTAAAAAGTTTTCCCATTAGACTTCCCCTAATCAAATTAGAAATTATCTAATTTCCTAATAAAGATTTCCCCAGGCACAAGGAATCTGTGAACTGGACCTAAAAAATTCTTCATAATGTGCTTTTATTACCATAAAAGATGCACATTTATTTTAAAAACTTCTCTACACCACTATCATAAACCTTTGCACACACTTATTTCTTTTGGAAGCTAACTTCTGAGTGGTAATGAAATATATTCTTAAGAAAAAAGTCCAACACAATGCCTTTGCGTCTTAAAATATGTTAAAATACTATTTGAAAAGAGTCAAACATCTGTCTTTTCAGGGTATCACAGGGCGTCAAACTGGAAAATGTGGCACTGCCAGGAGTTTCTACCTGGTGAAGGGTGGCAGACTTTTCTCTTCAGAGGGCTCTTGACAGGGTAGCATCCTTTATCTTGCCAATTTACCACAACCTAGGCCCAATCCTCAGTCTTATAGGTTCAGAAATTTATTTTTATCAGCATCAGTAGGGTAGCTACATTGCTTAGAAGCAAACAAAATTAACCATGCTTCAATAGAAATCAGGATATAGATGTATTAATACAGAATGACAAATATAACCGTGACAGAAATAGGAATGCCTGTTTACGGTCATATATGGCCAATACTTTCATTACAGCCAAACTCATACATGCAGCCAAATAAGAGGCCCCTGGATACACAGGGAATCAGCATAAAAAAAGAAGAACTGAACATTTAATAGTCTTCTTTCATTCAATCAATAACTTTTTTTAATTAAGCAACTACTTTGTCCAGGTAACCTTCTACGTCCTGGGGATACAGAGGTCTCTGCTTACAGAAGTCATATGTAAGTAGCAGGTGAAGAGTATGTGTTTCACAGAAGTTTATTACAATATATTAACAAGAGCAAAAACTTTTGGAAGCAATCTAAATGTTCAATAATAGAGCTCCAATTAAATAATAAATCCAAATAATGAAAAATAATGCAGCCCTTTAAGAATAAGCACTTGCAAGCCGTAATTCATGACATGGGAAAATTATCATAATGGAAAAAGAAGCAAGCTATATATAGTGCATGATCCTATACACACACATACATACATACATATTTCCTATCCCTTTATATGCATAAGAAAACAAGTGGGAGGAAAGTCATATCTTTAGTCAAATCTTGTTTACTAATGTACCATTAATGATTATCTTTTCTTTTTCTTTATACCCTTTTGCATTTTTCAATTTCCTAAAATAGCCTTACATGCCTCTTATCACCAGGAGAAAAATTACTTCTAAAGTAATTTCAGTCAACATGCATACTAAGAATTCTTCAGATTTATCTGTTAGAAGCTGTGCATGAATGCCAGTCCTTGCATCTGTCTTGGAACTCACAGAGAGCTCTTTTCCCATGGCTTTAAGCAATACTCAAAAAGACTAGCATACCTGAATTTCCTAGTCCTGTGTTTTTTTCATCCAACAGCCAATCTTGTATTTCTAGCTGTTTTCTAAACATTTCAACCAAACCATTTTACAGATAACTCATACAGTCATCCTTTGATATGCATGGGGAATTGGTTCCAGGATCCCCCTTGTATACCAAACTCCATGGATGCTCAAGTTACTGGTATAAAATAGTGTAGTATTTGCATATAACCTACACACATCCTCCTATATACTTTAAATCATCTCTAGATTACTTAATAACAATTAATACGATATAAATGCTATGTAAATAGTTGGTATACCATGTTGTTTTTTATTTGTATCATTTTTTATCATTGTATTGTTTTTTCTGACAATTTTGTTCCACAGTTGTTTGAATCAGTGGATGCAGAACCCATGAATATGGAGAGTCAATTGCATTTTATTATGCCCAAAGGTAAATGCATAATTTTTCCGCACAGCTAATCTTCTAGCAACCCCATTGCTGTCCATGGCAAACAGGCTTAGTTAATCTCGCCCTTTCCTGTTTCAGGTTCATTAAAAAACTCTTGTCAAAATCTCTTTCATCCCACCTTATTCTTCATTCTCACTTCCATCAGCATATCAGTCCAGGCCCTAGTAACATTAATGTTACTAATGGCACTGTTAGTAACATTACTTAGCAGCATTCAAGTGGGTCTTCCTGATGCCTTTCTCAACCATCCTGAAATCACTGCTCTTTATATAGAACTTGTATGATGTCATTCATTGGCTCAAAAACTTTTAAAGCCTTCCTTTTTCTACCACCCCAATCTAAATTTCTATGCCTGGCTTTTATTAAAACCCAGAATTTGGCCCCACCCTAGCTATTTAACTTTATTTTCCACTATTCACCAGTCTCCTCCCTCATCAACGAGAAGACATACCATAATCAACCTCACCACCAACGCTTGGAATATCTAAACTTAAAAATGGTCCTTCCTTTCCCCTTTACTTGTGTTTAAAGAACCTGACGAATTATTCCTCCTCTGCTAAACTTTTCACAATTTCTTCAACCTCATTTATGTTTCAGATTTTCAGAACATATCTTGCCGTTTATTAGGAATCTCACAATTAGGCACTCTCATGTAGATAGATTTACAATCATGTATGCTCTCATCTTCTATTAAATTCCATACTCCTTGAAGGCAGGAGCCATGCCTTATTCTGTCCCCCAGAGGACTCAGAATGATGCAGAGCACACAGAAAGTAGTCAAATCTTGTTGACTGATCCAGTGAGAAATGACCAACTTCAGTTCCAGCCTCTCTTTAACATGTACATAGCAATTTGGGCAAGTCAAGCTCCATCCTGAAGGACATAACAGGGGACTCTTTAAGCACATTATTATGAAGGCCCTTCAGGGATAACACCAGAGTGATGAGGTGCCCTATACCAGGGATAATGGAGACAGAGTTCTTGGGATTCATCACTGGGGTCCTCAAAGCATCTTCCAAGGGCATACTAAGGAAGGACTCAAACACCTTTGAATCTCCGTGAGACCAGGCATGAGGTCGTTTGAAAGAGTTCTTTAACTGGAGTGAATGTCAAAGAGAAGTATAATAAAAGAAAAGACCTGAGTAGGGTCCCCCTTGTTCATAAAATGACACTATCTAAATCACCAAATCTCACTGAGCCTTGGTTTAACTCAAGAGGTTCCATGCCACTATAAGAGGTGGTAACTGCCAACTGATAGGAAATATTTTCATATGCATAGTCATAGTGCCCCATATTTATGAACTTCTTAAGAGTCTTCAAAAAGCTTTCTATATACATTATCCTTTACTTTCTAACCTTTCTAAATACAAGGTGAGAGAGACACAAGTGTTCTATCAAAACAGAATCTTGGCTGGGCACAGTGACTCACGCCTGTAATCCCAGTACTTTGGGAGGCAGAAGCGGGTGGCTCACTTGAGGTCAGGAGCTCGAGACCAACATGGCCAACATGGCAAAACTCCATCTCTACTAAAAATACAAAAAATTAGCCAGGTATGGTGGCAGGTGCCTGTAATTCCAGCTACTCGGGAGGCTGAGGTAGGAGAATTTCTTGAACCCAGGAGGCAGAGCTTGCAGTGAGCAGAGATCACACCACTGCACTCCAGCCGGGGCAACAAGAGCAAAACTTCATCTCAAAAACAAACAAACAAACAAACAAACAAAAACCTAGAGACTTTTGCAAGGACCATGTCCCACCCAGAATGTTGCCTGCCTTTCTACAGTTTTTCAGGAAGAGGAAACATTTTCTGCTTCTCTTGCTGAGGTTTTTTTTAACCACCCATTAGGAACGTACAGATTTCAGGATCGAACACTGGGATTCCCTCAGCACTAAAGGAGGAAAATTGCAAACAGAGCTGAAAGTGCAATGTGGAAAGGTCAGGCTGAGGAAGGTTCTTAGCCAGTAGACCAAGGGCAGAAAGGACACTGCCTCATCAGTCTCCCACTAGGGAAGTTGTGATTCTTGTCCCCTGACCTCAGAATTCCTTGTTATGTTTGTTTTGTCTCCAAGGGAAGGGTTTGAATTACAGAATTTAAGGCTAGAGTGGGCCTCCTGCGGTTAACATTAACCCTCTCTCTCCTTCACTGGCCGAGGTGAAGTCTGGGACCATGTAGTTCTGACGTCCGCTCTCTCGGGGGATCACCAGTTCACCCACCTCACCCGGCAAGCTGGGCCCTAGTTTGGCAACAGGCATCTTCCACCCACCTGGGAGGCAGGGTTCAACACTCTGCCTCTGACCTTTTTTCCTTCCTCTGCCACCGGCTTAGGCAGCCAGAAGGGGTTGTCCAGCCAGCACCTGGGCTTTGGTGCTCCTCAAGCAGGTGGAGGAAGTTTCAGGCACCTGGCTCCTCAGGTCTCTGCCATCCAGCTGCTCTTCAGGCCTGCCCAGCAGAGCTCTCTTGACCCAGCTAGAACTGGCCAGAACTGACTCACTCAGGAACGTGTAGACTTTGGCATCAGGGGCTGCTTTAATTTGCACAGTTTCCAAATACCTCTTTTTTCTTCTTTTTCTGATGAGTCATCTCCCTAGACTTGCATTTTAAAGAGATAGGTAGTTATCAGGTTCCAGAGAACACGTGGTAGAACATTTATATCTCAAAGACACAGAGCTGAGACTTCAGGTTTAGATACTATAATTTGCCTAAACCAAAAAGGAAGGTGTAGGTAAAGTTCTAGTCAAGACAGGATGGCCAGGAAAAACACCTTAAACCAAGGGATGGCTTGCTTTGCTGATTTAAGCCAATGGCTTCTTTATCATAAGACTTCCCAGTGATTTAGTCCTCCCTCTCTTCCAGTGCACAGAGACATATCCCTCCTTACCAATAAAAATGTTCTTTATAGACGTAAATTTATTTTACAAAAATGTTTCAAAATAACCAGATTAAAATCATCCTTATGCCAGGAAGACTTTGTTTTTATTACTAGAAATGAAACAGTATTTGTTGTATTGACATACTTAGGCTTAGACCTATGTTTAACAAGAAAGCCTAATAATAGCACTGTGGTTAGATTGTAGCCTATTTTTCCAAACCATCATTTTATTATTAAGGAAAGAAAGGATCAAATACCTTTCATTCATCTGATATGATCCTTTAAAACACATTCCACTAATAAGTCCCATTTGGAACAGCTGAAAATCTTTTAATGAAACTTTTTAAAGATGAGCTCATGGCTTAGTGTAAATTTCACAAGCTTAATTAGGTCAAATGGAAGGAACTCAGATGAGTAGTTGCCCAATCAGAGCCCATTATTTGTAAGTCATCAGCCCCCTTCATGACCTTAAAACTCCACTCTGACCTAAATATTGCAAACCTATATACAACAAAGTGAAAGGATTAATTTTCATTCATCAACCTCTCAATCCCAGATTTTCAAAGAAAAAACCTATGTAAGGAACACTTACCAAAACCAGACAGGAAAATTAGAGCCTGCATACTTAAGAGTCAAATTTGTTCCACTACAGCCAGGTCACATACAATTACATGATTTGGTTCTTCATACACTCTGGAACTGACCAGGACAGAGTTTAGCATAGAAAAACTGTAAGAAATAGGTTCCAAAACATAGAAATTGCAAAGTCCAAAAGGCTATGAAAAAAACTAATGTAAATGAGAGACTCCCCTCCCTTTGTTTTAAAGAAATAGACCCATCAGAGAAATGCAAATCAAAACCACAATGAGATACCATCTCACACCAGTTAGAATGGTGATCATTAAAAAGTCAGGAAACAACAGGTGATGGAGAGGATGTGGAGAAATAGGAACACTTTCACACTGTTGGTGGGACTGTAAACTAGTTCAACCATTGTGGAAGTCAGTGTGGCCATTCCTCAGGGATCTAGAACTAGAAATACCATTTGACCCAGCCATCCCACTACTGGGTATATACCCAAAGGATTATAAATCATGCTGCTATAAAGACACATGCACACGTATGTTTATTGCGGCACTATTCACAATAGCAAAGACTTGGAACCAACCCAAATGTTCAAAAATGATAGACTGGATTAAGAAAACGTAGCATATATACACCATGGAATACTATGCGTCCATAAAAAATGATGAGTTCATGTCCTTTCTAGGGACATGGATGAAGCTGGAAACCATCATTCTCAGCAAACTATCGCAAGGACAAAAAACCAAACACCACATGTTCTCACTCATAGGTGGGAATTGAACGAGATCACATGGACACAGGGAGGGGAACATCACACACCAGGGCCTGTTGTGGGGTGGGGGGAGGGGGGAGAGATAGCATTAGGAGATATGCCTAATATAAATGATGAGTTAATAGGCACAGCACACCAACATGGCACATGTATACATATGCAACAAACCTGCACATTGTTCCTGTGTACCCTAGAATTTAAAGTAGAAAAAATATATATAAAAAAATAAAAAAAGAAAGAAATAGATGTCCTGTAAAAATATACACAATTTTTACAGACAAATACATTTATAAGTTGTTTTTATCTTAAAAATTGGGGATATTTCATATTTATAACTAATTATTGAGCCTTAAGTTTTCTTGGCCATTTCTAGGCTAATAAACTAAGAATCATGTAAACTAAGCCAAAGTAGAATAGACATAAAAGTCCTGAACACTTCAACTTCCTATCCTTCAAGAAGTATACCTCGCAAAGCTCATTTGAGAGAGGGAAAGCTTTCCTCCACCCTCGGTTTTACAGTGCTGAGGCTTCTCATCACATTTCTATGACTTGTAGCTTAAATCCATGTTACATGGTCACTGGCATTGTTAGTGCTTCTCTTTTAACACTGTAGGAATTAATCAATTTGGTGGCATATTTAATTAATTCTATCACTAGAGGATTGTAAAATTACATATATGAATACCTCACTTTAGAGGCCACTTAATTTTTTTCCAAGGGGATATTTGACTATATTTCACTTGTGTCTTATTTAATGATTTTATAATTTAAACCCTAAATTATAAATCTAGAAGTTAGAAAGTATATTTCCCCACTGGATTACATTTTTGGAAATATTATTTTATATGTGCACAAATATTACAAAATCACTGTAGACACCTGAAAACTATATTATCTTTTAAAGACAATATTTACATTAAACTGGTATAACAAAATTGTTTGGTGCATTTTTTCCAGTACATTTTGTGTATATTACATGTTTAACCTTTTTTTATTCAGCAAATAATGTTTGAGTATCTACTAAGTGCTAGGTTCTGCATTACTAACTGATTTTAAAGAGTGAAATAACAGACATGGTCTCAGACAATAAAAATTAACATTAGGTCACTTATTTATATATTTTTAAATGGTAATTACGAAAACTTTTTGAGATTTTTAACTAGATAACATTATAATAACGCACTTGATGTTGTTAATATTTGCCAGTGAGCAAAAAAGAAAATAAAAAGATGGTTTTATTCAATATACACTTTAAAATTGCAGAAAATAGTCAAGTTTCTCTGCTTTGCAGTTGAATGTCTATGTGTTTTTCTCTGCAACTTGGCTTTTGTGGAGTGAAACAATTATTCTTCCAGCCCAATGAAGGCAGAAGAGTAACAATAAATCTAATATTTTAAATGCTTGTCAAAAGATAGTAAACACATTATTTCAGAATACTGAGTTCAATAAGTTGACCTACAAAAAAAGCCAAACTGACAGTATTACTGAATAAGGAAAGGCCCAAAGAGACAAAATACTTTTTATTTTGTAACTCGGTATGACACAACTTACCCTAACTATAAAGACCCTAAATTGCCAAGATGGGTGCTTATAATATGGAGAGTTAAAAAAGTCATTTCACTTTTAGCTGTTTTATTTCTCTCAGAATAAAAAGTGTACAAGGAGTTGATAAGTTGATACTATAAGTTAGTACTACAATGACAGAACTTTTCAAGAAAAGACTTTTTTCTCTCTTACAAATATCATGTTAGCAGTATCTGTTTTCTCCAGAAATAATGAGGAAATAAAAACATAAGTATGTGGGTAATTAGTGTAGTTTCTTAAACAAATGAGTTAGGCAACAGGCTAATAATGTATATTTCGCTGGCTTTTGAATGCCAACAATCATATTCTTTATAAGGCACAGAGAAGATTTTTCTAAAGAATAAGTATGTGAACCTGAAAAGTAATCACCACTTGGTAGTGACAATATGGATAGGGTGAAGGGCGTCCCCAAGAAGCAATGAAAAGATACATTTGCAGTTAAATTTGAAAACCATGATGTTTAATACATATAGTAATAAAGAATACTTTCTCCTGTTTCCAAATTATTTTAGAATTTAAGATAGAAGCTAAAATACCTAGGGATAATGATATGACTATCAAAAATTAAAGGACATTTTGAGTATTATAAATTAAGAATGAGAACTTATTACCCAATGAACAGGGGATAATTCATTATGCTCCATATCCATTGAATTAAAAGACAGGACCATTACCTGGATAATTTGAAAGTTTAATTTTATTTAAAAGTCTTGTTTCATTCATCAAGCTAAAGGATTAGCTCCCAGAAATATTCTAGGATTGCCTATCCCCAACTCTGTAGGAAGTATAGAAAGAATGTTATAAGGGCCACCATCTAAACATTATGATGTAAATAATTTAGTACCATTCCATTTCCCTTTGTAGATTTAAAAATGTAAATGGCTTTCTCATATTACGAAACATCACTTTTCAAAACCCAGGTAAACATAGTATATTGCAAGAGAATAATTATTTTCTTTATTAAAAAAGAAATACCGGATGCTAAGTCCAAAAGACATAAATTATTTTATACTAATAACTACTAACATTTTATTCATTAAAATATAAAGGTCAAAGATTTCAAAATGATCTTTAAATGATTAATAACATGTTGATCTTTTTCTTCTTTCTGTAAACCTTTTTGAGTCTTAACAATACCAAACTATACAAGCAATATTAAGTAGTATATAAACTTGGATTAAAATATTCAAATTTACTAGAATGTGGACATTGGAAAGAATGAAAATAAACAGAAGCATAAAGCAGCAGATATAAAATTAAGAAAGCAACTAAGAGTGTTTAAAGTGCATATTCATCTGTAGTCTAATGTCTACCATAAACAATGACTCTTCTCAGTAAAACACAAATTGTTCATGAAGGGAAAAAGCATGTTGTATTAGAGCATATTCAACATAATTTTTTTAGTACTAACTTGTGCCTGGAGTATTGTTGGTTTTTCTATTATGAACTTATGCACTTGATAATTTTTTTCATCAAAATTGTATGTACAACTCCATTCAAAAGCAGTTTTTGGTCGTTTTTTTTTTTTGTTTTTTTGGTTTTTTTTTTTTTTTTTTTTTTGAGACAGAGTTTTGCTCTTTTCACCCAGGCTGGAGTGCAATGGTGCGAATTTGGCTCACAGCAACCTAGCAACTTTTGCCTCCCAGGTTCAGGTGATTCTCTTGCCTCAGCCTCTCGAGTGGTTAGGACTACAAGCATGCACCACCATGCCTGGCTAATTTTGTGTTTTTAGTAGAGACATGGTTTTGCCATGTTGACCAGGCTGGTCTTGAACTCCTGACCTGAGGTAATCCGCCCACCTTGGCCTCCCAAAGTGCTGGGTATGGGCAAGAGCCACCATATCTGGCCTCAAAAGCAGTTTTTAAAAACAAACACAATGTATACATATGTAACTAACCTGCACAATGTGCACATGTACCCTAAAACTTAAAGTATAATTAAAAAATAAATAAATAAATAAATAAATAAATAAACAAACACAATATAACACCAAAGTTGAAAAATCCATGCTCACCCAAGGATGTCAGGTTTAATAAATTATTGATAGAATACTACATCAAAAATAAGACAATAACCCAAAATATACCATTAAAGATGTACCCACTCCTACAACTAGAGATAACTAATCTATCTGGTAGCAAATGATACTTCAATCAGTTTCAGCATGTCTGAAATCTTTAAGGACAAAAGTGAGAAAACATGACTTCATTCTTCATTAGACTCTTAGAACACTTGAAGGAAAATAATTTCTGAAGCACGAAGAGGTAAAGAGGTGTAATCTTTCAAAAAGATATTCAGTGTTCAAAATCCAAGAGTGCAATATCATGCTGGGTGCGGTGGCTTATGCCTGTAATCCCAGCACTTTGGGAGGCCATGGTGGGTGGATCACCTGAGGTCAGGAGTTCGAGTCCAGCCTGGACAACAGGGTGAAACTCCGACTGTACTAAAAATACAAAAATTAGCCAGGCATGGTGGTGTGCACCTGTAGTCCTAGCTACTTGGGGGGCTGAGACAGGAGAATCGCTTGAACCTGGGAGGTGGAGGTTGCAGGGAACCGAGATCATGCCACCTCACTCCAGCATCAGTAACAGAATGAGATTCCATCTCAAAAAAAAAGAAGAGTGTAATATCTGTATACACAGATAATATACTGAATGAAACAAATAGAATAATTTGAAGAGGTATCTTGATGAACAAGGAGTCATTAGAAAGGTTGTATTTATGTCTTTGAAGGAAATTGCAATGTGAGAAATTAATACTTTGACTACTATACTAAAAGTTTATTGCTAACATGTATTGAGCTATTAACGTGTGTTAGGCAGAGTACCATATAATTTACAAGTGTTATCGCATTTATTGTAGGTAAAATGTAATTTCAAACTCTGGGAGTATAAATGAATTAGATACAGTAAAATTCTATTTAAATGGCCATCAGTAAATCGGTATTTAGGAACAGGGTGATACAGTGCCCAAGTTTTCTATTCTTACTAAATGTTGTGTTTCATTTTCAATGTTTTCTTGGATATTGCTCTTTTTTGATTTTGATTTTTTTTATTTTAGAAAACTAATAAATTAACTCTTCTTGGTACTGACTCGGGTTTTATAGAAGAAAAAGTAATTAAATTCTGTACATTTACCTTTACCTCATTTTTTCTCTTTTAAATTTACTTTAACTGACATATAATAAATGTACATGTTATGGGGTACAGAGTGATATTTTGATATATTTATGCAATGCGTAAAGATCAAGTCAGAGTCATTATCATATCCATTACCTAAATCATGTATTATTTCTTTGCAGTGAGAATATTCAAAATCTTTTATTTTAGTTATTTGAAAACACACAATAAATTCCCATTAACTACAGTCACCCAACAGTGCTGTAGATAACTAGAACTTCTTCCTTCTCTCCAGCTGTAATTTTGTATGTATTAACCACATTTTTCTTGTACTCTTCTTTCTCCTACTCTTTCCAGGATATGGTAACCAAAACCCTACTATCTACTTCTACGAGATTAAAAATTTTAGCGTCCATACATAAGTGAGAACACGTAGTTATGTGGTGTTTATATTTCTATGCCAGGCTTATTTCACCTAACATAATGCCCCCCACTTGCATTCTTGTTGCCACAAATAACAGGATTTTGTTTTTTATTATGACTAAATAATATTCCATTACATATGTATGTCACATTTCTTTATCCATTCATCTGTTGATGGACACTTTTCTTGATTCCATATCTTGGCTATTGTGAATAGTGCTGTAATAAACATGGGGGTGCAGGTAACTCTTTTGATATACTGATTTTCTTTCCTTTGGATATATACTGAAAATCATATGATTAAATTAATAAACACAATAAAAGCGTTTGGCAAAATTAAATATTCTTACATGACAAAAAAATTCTCAACAATTTAGTATAGAAAATATATGCCTTAACACAAAGGACATAAAGGACAAATCTACAGCTAAGATCATACTGAGTGTGGAAAAGGTGAAAGATTTTACTGTGAACAAGAAAAAGATTTTACTGGAACAAGAAAAGGATGCCTATTCTCACCAATCACATTTCACATAGTGAAAGTCTTAGCCAGGACAATTAGGTGAGAGAAAGAAATAAAGGACATCTGAATTGGAAAGGAGACAGTCAAACTGTCCCTGTTTAAAGACAATGTGATCTTACACATGGAAAAAAATAAGACTCTACCAAAAGCTTCTTAGGGTGATACATGAAATTAATAAAGTTGCAGGATATAAATCAACATAGAAAAATCAGTAGCATTTCTATATATTGATAGTAAACTAGCTGAAACAAGAAATTAAGAAAGCAATTCCTTTTACAATAGCTACAAAAATGTACTTAGAAATAAATTTAACCAAGGAAGTAAAAGATTTTGACAATAAAAATGACAAATATTAATGAAAGAAATTAAAGAAAACATAAAAAAGGAAAGACATCCACGTTTATAGATTGAAATAATATTCTTAAAATGACCCACTATCCTATGTGATTTACAAATTTGGTACAATCACTAGCTTGTATTTTTCAAAGCACCTTTGCTGCATATTCTTAAGATATTCAATGACAATGCCTGGATTTAAGTTTGAGGTATTATATCTATTTTATACTGGGCACAATATAATGTTATCAGAAGTAACGGTTTTGATTGGTCCTAGGTCATACAGTAATATATACATTGTGATTTATAGACATGCTATCTTTTAATACTCAGACATTTAGAAAGTTCATTTAGACAAAGTTATAAAGACTTGCCTTCCTTTCTGCCTATATCACCTAAAATTCCTAATTTAAGAGGTAATAACATTTTTTATTTGATATACAATTTATCAACACAATAAAAATCTAACAATTATGTGCAGAGTGTGAAAATCTCATCAGATTAAGGAACACAAAGACATCTTTTTCATATTTTGAATGTAAAACTGTTTTGGAAACTTATTTTCAGAAACAGTTAAAAACATTTTTTCATTAGTTTTTCATGTAAAATTGTGACAACCAGCATGAAATAACTGTCATCACAGAAGCATGGTATATTCGATTCCGAGACATATTCTTTGTAAGTTTTAATATATTTATGTTTTATTTATACTTAATTGTAACCCATAATGTACAGATATTATTTTTCTTTCAACTCTTAAGAATATTCTTAAATAATAAAATTAAAATTAATGAATTATAATTTTTGTTGGTTGGGAAAAAGACACACACGTGACAGTGCATCACTTCACCTCATCATTTCATCTCATCATTTTATCTCATTTCATCTTATCCCATCTCATCTCATCATTTCATATCATCTCATCATTTCATCTCATCATTTCATCAAATCTCATCTCATCTCCTTTCCATTTCATTTTCATTATTTCATTTCATCATTTCATTTCACTATTTCATTTCATTTCATTTATTTCATTATGTCATTTCATATATTTCATTTCATATCATGTTTTTGATATCATTTTTCATATCATTTTTCATCTCATCATCTCATTTCATCTCATTTCATCTCATCTCATCATTTCCTCCTTTCTTTTCAACATTTCATCTCATTTCTTCTCATCTCATTTTAATTTTATTTCATTATTTCATCTCATTTCATTATTTCACCTAATTTCATTATTTCATCTCATCTCATCTCAATTCGTCTCATCTCATTTCATCTCATCATTTTTCATCTCATCATTTTTCATCTCATCATTTAATCTCATTTCATTTCATTTCAGCTCATCATTTCAGCTCATCATTTCATGTCACGTCTCTTCATTTCATTTCAACATTTCATTTCATCTCATCATTTCATCTCATCTCATCTTTCAATTTCATTTCAATGTCATCAATTCATCATTTCATTATTTCATTTCATCCCATCATTTCATCTCATTTTTCATCTCATTTTTCATCTCATCATCTCATCATTTCATCATGTCATCTCATTTCTTCTCATTTCATCTCATTTTATCTCATTTCATCTCATTTCAATTTCATTTCATTATTTCATTTCACTTCATTTCATTTCATCTCATCATTTTATCTCATTTCATCAAATCATTTCTTCTCATCTCATTTCATCATTTCATCTCGTTTCATCTCATTTCATCTCATCTCACCTCATCTCATCATTTCATCTCATCATTTCATCTCATCTCATCGTTTCATCTTTCATCTCATCTCACCTCAGCATTTCATCATTTCATCTCATCATTTATTTCATCTCATTTTATCTCATATCTCAATTCAATTTCCTTTCATCATTTCATCTCATTCATTTCATCTCATTTCATTACATCTCATCATTTCCTCTCATCATTACATCTCATCTAATCATTTCATCTCATCTTTGCATCTCATCATTTCATCTCATCATTCATCTCATTTCATCTCATCATTTCCATTTCATTTCCATTTCATTATTTCATTTCATCATTTAATTTCATCATCTCATTTAATTTCACCTCATTTCATTATTTCATTTCATTTTTTCATTTCATTATGTCATTTCATTTCATCTCATTACATTTCGTCTAATTTCATTTCACCTCATTTCATCTCATCATTTCATCTCATCATTTCATCTCATTATTTCATCTCTTTTCATCTCATTTCATCTCATCATCTCATCAACTCTTTTCATCTTATCTCATCATTTCATCTCATCATTTCATCTCATCTCGTATCTTCTCATCTCATTTCAATTTCATTTCATTATTTCATTTCATTATTTCATGTCATGTCATCTCATCTCGTCATTTCATCTCATCACATCTCATCATTTTATTTCATCATCTCATCTTATCATTTCATCTCATCTCATTTCAATTTTATTTCAATTTCATTTCATTATTTCATTTCATCTTATCAGTTCATCTCACCATTTCATCATCTCATCTCATCATTTCATCATTCATCTCATCATTTCATCTCATCATTCGTCTCATCATTTCATATCATTTTATCTCATCTCATCATTTCATCTCATTTCATCTCATCTCATTCCCTCATTACATCTCATTTCATCTCATTTTATGTCATTTCATGTCATCATTTCATCACATCTCATCTCATCATTTCATCTCATTTCATCATTTCATCTCGTTTCATCTCATTTCATCTCATCTCACCTCATCTCATCATTTCATCTCATCATTTCATCTCATTCTTTCATCTCATCGTTTCATCTCCTCATTTCATCTCATCTCACCTCAGCATTTCATCATTTCATCTCATCATTTATTTCATCTCATTTTATCTCATTTCATCTCATATCTCAATTCAATTTCCTTTCATTATTTCATTTCATTTCATTCATTTCATCTCATTTCATTACATCTCATCATTTCCTCTCATCATTACATCTCATCTCATCATTGCATCTCATCATTTCATCTCATCATTCATCTCATTTCATCTCATCATTTCCATTTCATTTCCATTTCATTATTTCATTTCATCATTTAATTTCATCATCTCATTTAATTTCACCTCATTTCATTATTTCATTTCATTTTTTCATTTCATTATGTCATTTCATTTCATCTCATTACATTTCGTCTAATTTCATTTCACCTCATTTCATCTCATCATTTCATCTCATCATTTCATCTCCTTTCATCTCATTTCATGTCATCATCTCATCAACTCTTTTCATATTATCTCATCATTTCATCATTTCATCTCATCATTTCATCTCATCTCGTATCTTCTCATCTCATTTCAATTTCATTTCATTATTTCATTTCATTATTTCATGTCATGTCATCTCATCTCATCATTTCATCTCATCATTTCATCTCATCACATCTCATTTCATCATTTTATTTCATCATCTCATCTTATCATTTCATCTCATCTCAATTTTATTTCAATTTCATTTCATTATTTCATTTCATTTCATCTCATCAGTTCATCTCACCATTTCATTTCATCATCTCATCTCATCATTTCATCATTCATCTCATCATTTCATCTCATCATTCGTCTCATTTCATATCATTTTATCTCATCTCATCATTTCATCTCATTTCATCTCATCTCATTCCATCATTGGATCTCATTTCATCTCATTTTATGTCATTTCATGTCATCATTTCATCACATCTGATCTCATCATTTCATCTCATCATTTCATCATTTCATCTCATTTCAACTCATTGCATCTCATCTCATCATTTCCGTTTCATTATTCCATTTCATCATTTCATTCATTATGTCATTTCATCTCATCATATTTCATCTCATTTCATCTCATCATTTCATCTCATTTTATCTCATCTCATCATTTCATCATTTCATCTCATCATTTCTTCTCATCTCATCATTTCCATTTCATTTTCATTTCATTATTTCATCATTTCATTATGTTTCATCTCATTTCATTATTTCATTTCATTATGTCATTTCATTTCATCTCATTACATTTCATCTCATTTCATCTCATCATTTCATCCATCATTTCATTTCATTTCATCTCATGATTTCATCTCATCTCATTGTCTCATTTCATCTCATTATCTCATCTCATTTCATCTCATCATTTCATTTCATCATTACATCTCATCATTTCAACTCATCTCATTTCAATTTCATTTCAATTTCATCATTAAATTTCATAATTTCCTTTCCTTATTTCATTTCATCTCATTTTATTATTTCATTTCATCTCATTTTTCATCTCATTTTTCATCTCATTTCATCTCATTTCATCTCATCGTTCATCTCATTTCATCTCATCATTTCCATTTCATTTCCATTTCATTATTTCATCATTTAATTTCATCATCTCATTTAATTTCACCTCATTTCATTATTTCATTTCATTTTTTCATTTCATTATGTCATTTCATTTCATCTCATTACATTTCGTCTAATTTCATTTCACCTCATTTCATCTCATCATTTCATCTCATTTCATCTCTTTTCATCTCATTTCATCTCATCATCTCATCAACTCTTTTCATCTTATCTCATCATTTCATCATTTCATCTCATCATTTCATCTCATCTCGTATCTTTCATCTCATTTCAATTTCATTTCATTATTTCATTTCATTATTTCATGTCATGTCATCTCATCTCATCATTTCATCTCATCACATCTCATTTCATCATTTTATTTCATCATCTCATCTTATCATTTCATCTCATCTCATTTCAATTTTATTTCTATTTCATTTCATTATTTCATTTCATCTCATCAGTTCATCTCACCATTTCATCATCTCATCAAATCATTTCATCATTCATCTCATCATTTCATCTCATCATTCGTCTCATCATTTCATATCATTTTATCTCATCTCATCATTTCATCTCATTTCATCTCATCTCATTCCATCATTACATCTCATTTCATCTCACTTTATGTCATTTCATGTCATCATTTCATCACATCTCATCTCATCATTTCATCTCATTTCAACTCATTGCATCTCATCTCATCATTTCCGTTTCATTATTCCATTTCATCATTTCATTCATTATGTCATTTCATCTCATCATATTTCATCTCATCATTTCATCTCATTTCATCTCGTTTTATCTCATCTCATCATTTCATCATTTCATCACATCATTTCTTCTCATCTCATCATTTCCATTTCATTTTCATTTCATTATTTCATCATTTCATTATGTTTCATCTCATTATTTCATTTCATTATGTCATTTCATTTCATCTCATTACATTTCATCTCATTTCATCTCATCATTTCATCCATCATTTCATTTCATTTCATCTCATAATTGCATCTCATCTCATCTCATTATCTCATTTCATCTCATTATTTCATCTCATTTCATCTCATCTCATTTCATCATTTCATTTCATCATTACATCTCATCATTTCAACTCATCTCATTTCAATTTCATTTCAATTTCATCATTAAATTTCATAATTTCCTTTCCTTATTTCACTTCATCTCATTTCATTATTTCATTTCATCTCATTTTTCATCTCATTTCATCTCGTCATTTCATCTCATCGTTCACCTCATTTCATCTCATCATTTTATCTCATTATTTCATCTCATCTCATTTCAAATTCATTATTTCATATCATTTCATTATTTCATTTCATTTCATCTCATCATTTCATCTCGTTTCATCTCATCATTTCATCCATCATCTCATCATTTCATCTCATTTTATCTCATCTCATCTCCTTTCAATTTCTTTTCAGTTTTGTCATTTCGTCTCATCATTTCCTCTCATCATTTCTACTCACCATTTCATCTCAAAATTTCATCTCCTCATCTCATCTCATCTCATCATTTCGTCATTTCAGCTCATCATTTCATCTCATCTCAAGTCATCTTATCATTTCATCTAAGTGAAATGATGTAATGGAATCATGAAATGGATAGGATGCCCTCAGTGATGTTAAATTTAAAAATTGTTTCTTTTCATGTATGCATTTTTATATTTATATGTATTTATATTTATATTAACTTGTATTTATTTTTACTTATTTTTATTTATATTTTTACTTATTTCTTTATTTATAGACAAGGTCCTGTTCTGTGGCCTAGGCTGGAATGCAGTGGTGCATTCACAGTTCACTGCAGCCTCGAGCAAAACTCCAACCTTAGCCTCCCAGGTAGCTGGGACCCCAGGTGCGCACCACCACACCTGGTTAATATTTTATTATTTGCAGAGATGGAGTCTTGCTATTCTGCCCAGGCTGGTCTCAAACTCCTGGGCTCAAGCAATCCTCCTGCATTGGCAACCCAAAATGCGGGGATGACAGATATGAGCCACAGTGCCCAACCTATTTATTTATTTATTTATTTAATAAAGACAAGGTCTCACTATGTTGCCCAGGCTGGTCAACTCCTGGACTCAAATGATTGTCCAAACTTGGCCTCTCAAAATGTTGGGATTACAGGTATGAGCCGCCATGCCTGGCCTAAAAATAGTATTATATTTTTGTATCATATAATTTTCAATTAGGTAATATGAATATTCTGTACAGGAAATACGCCATTAATTACACAGGAATAAACATTTGTTACACTGAGAAAAATCTAATAGAGCTAAAATTAAAAATTAATTTGGAAAGGTCATTAGATACTGATACATTCTTACATTTATACATTCTTTCATATATTCATATATCCTTTTAACAGTATCAATGGTTTGGAGTTATGTGTACAAAACCATGACCCATAAGTAATACAACTAATAACAGGCACTTACAATTCAAGGCATATTATATACAAATCTTTAACTTCTTATCAAAATATTTTGTTTTTTTCTTTCTGTTTTGGCAGATACTATGAACACAACATTCAACTCACAGACACCATGGAGCCCTTACTAAGCATAAAGTACTGTGAAAGGCCAGGGCTATGACAGAACTGAGACAGGGCCAGGGATAGGACAGAACTGGGGCAGGGTCATGGCCAGAGAAAAACCAGGGGCAGGGACACAGCCAGGGACATGAGAGGACCAAGGCCAGGGCCAGAAGCAGGGAAGAACCAGGGCCAGGGCAGGGACATGGCAGGGCCAGGGCCATGGCAGGATCAGGGTCAGCAGAAGGCCATGGCAGGGCTAGGGTAGCACAGGGCCAAGGCAGGGCAGGGTCAGTGTAGAGCAAGGAATGGGCCAGGGTATAGCAGGGCAGGGACAGGGAGGTCCAGGACCAGAGTCAGGTCCAGGACATGGACAGGGCAGGGCCAGAAACATGGCAGGACCAGAAAGGGGACAGGGCAAGGGCAAGGCCAGAGAAGGACCATGGACAAAACATAGCCAGGGAGGGTCCAGGGCAAGGGCAAGGCCAGGGCAGAACCAGAGCCAGAGCAGGCCAAAGGCAGGGCCAGGGCAGGGCAAGGCCAGGGTAGGGCGGGGCCAGTGTAGGGTGAGGGTAGGGCCAGGGCGAGTTCAGGGCCAGGGCAGGACTAAGATAGCACAGGGCTAAGGCAGGGCCAGGGCAGGGCCAAAAGGAGGGGCCAGGGCCAAGCATGGCCAGTGTCAGACCTGGGGATTGTCAGGGCCAGGGTCAGGGTCAAGGCTGGGCCAGGGACATGGCCAGAGCAAGGGCAGGGCCAGGGAGAAAGCAGAACCAGAGAGGATCCAGAGCAAGGCCAGGGTCAGGGCAGAACCAGGACCAGGATAAGACAAAGCCAAGGCCAGGGCAGAGCAAGGCCAGGGCAGGGCAAGATCAGGGAAGGGCAAAGCCAGGGTAGAAAAGGCCAGGGTAGGGCCAAGGCCAAGGCAGGGCAGGGCTAGGGTAGCACAGGGCATGGCCAAAAACAGCAGGGCCATAGCAGTGGCAGGACTAGCAACAGGGCTAGGGTAAGCACTGGACAAGAGCATGGTGGGGACAATACAGGGCCAGGACAGAGGATGGCAAGGCAGGTCCAGGGCCATTTCATGGACTCAGTAGGCCTGGGGTCAGGCCAGGGCAGGGCAAAGGCAAGGCCAGGGAGAAGGCAGGGCCGGGGCCAAGGCAGTGCCAGGGCAGGGCAGGACCAGTGCAGGGCCAATGCAGGGTGAGGGCAAGGCCAGGGCATGGAACGGCAGGGCAGGACCAAGGAAGGGCCAGGAGAGGGCCACGGCAGGGTCATGGCCAGAACAAGGGTATGGCTGGGGTCAGGAATATGGTAGGATGAGGGCTGGGCCCAGGCTGGGGCACGCAGGGCAGAGCATGGCCTGTGCAACGCATGGCCAGAGCCAGGCCATAGAGATGGGAGGGCAACACCAAGGCAGAGTCAGGGTAGATCCAGGGCTGAGCAGAGTCAGGGCAGGTCCAGAGTCGAGGCAGAGCTAGGGCCCAAGCAGGGCCATGGTAGCACCAGGGCAGAGGAGGGCAGGGCAATGCAGGACTGGGACATGGTAGTGCCTGGTCAACTCCGGGGCAGGGCCAGAAGCAGGAAAGGGCCAGGGCCAATGCTCAGGCCAGGGACAGGGCATGACAGGACGTGCCAGAGCAGGGCTGGGCCAACGTTGGGGCAGGGCAAATCAGACCAGGACACCTCCAAGTCCAGCTCCGGCCCTGCCTTGGCCCTGGCCCCTTCCTGGCCTGACCTTGTCCCTGGCCCTGCCCTATCCATGCTGTGTGTTTGACCAGTGTTTTATAACCAGAATCTTACAAGAAACTTAAATTAGTTCTTTTTGCGCATTTTTAGTAGAGATGGGGTTTCACAATGTTGCCCAGGCTGGTTCCAAACTCCTGAGCTCAAGCCATCTGCCTGCCTTGGCCTCCCAAAGTGCTGGGATTACAGCAGTAATCTGGCCAAGTATTTACCTTCTTTATGCCTGTTTCCTACATTTGGAAAATGGGGATGCTTTAAGTACCTAGCATATAGAATTATTATGAGAATCAATGCCTCACATATTTCCATGTTGATAAAAATATACTCATAGAACACTACTGGAAGCAAAGATAGTATTAGTTAAAATTTAGTGATTACTGCAAATATTATTACTATTACAAACAACATAGTATAGACATTACTACTACTATAGTTAACTTAAAAATCTAAAATAAAAATTTTACGTAATAGCCTAAAGTAATCTCTCCTGCTCTGCCCTGGCTCAGCCCTAGTGCCGGCTCTGCCCCTAGTCCTACTACATCCCTGGCCCTGACCCTTCCCTGGTCCAGCCGCTGCCCTGGCCCTTCCCATCTTCAGGCCTTACCATGGCCCTACCCTGGTCCTGAACCTGCCCTGGTCTGGTCCTCACCCTGGCCCTACCACAGAGAAGGGGTATGGCAGAGCCAGTGAAGGGCTGGGGCAAATAAGGGACAGGACACATCCAAATCCAGGAAAGGGCCAGGGCCATGACAGAGCCAGGGCGAGTCCTTGGCAGGGCTAGGTTCCAGGCCAGGACCAGGAAAGGGTCATGGCAGGGTCACTGTATGGCCAACGTCCAGGCCAAAGCCAAGGCAGTGGCAGGGTCAGGTCTGCATAAGGGCAGGACCAGAGCCAGTGATACGGCAGGGCCAGGGCCAGGGCCAGGGCTGTGCCAGGACAGAACAAGAGCAGAGCAGGGCAGGACCACAGCCAGGCCATAGAGAGAGTAGGGCAAATGCCAAGGAAATGCCAGGGTAGTGCCAGGGCTGAGGCAAGGTCAGGGAAGGTCCAGGGCTGAGTCAAGGCTAGAACCAAGACAGTGGCAAAGGCCGGGGCAGATCTAGGGCACAAGTGAGGCAGATCTAGGGCACAAGCAGGTCAGGCTAGGGCAGGGCAATGGCAAGACCAGGCCATGGCAGGGCCAGCCCAGGATAGAACAGGGCACAGGCAGGGCAGGGCCAGGGCCACGGCTGGGGCAGGACAAGGACTAGGACCGGGGTCCAGGCCAGGGCAAGGGTATGGCCAGGGCAGAGGTAGGGCCAGAGCCAGGCTCTGGGCAGGACCAAGGCAGGTCTATTGCAGGGCCAGGGTTCAGACCAGGCCCAGAGCAGGGCTGGGACAGGGCCAGGGCCAGAATCAGGAAAGGGCAATGTCAGGACAAGGGCCATGGCAGGACCAGCAACGGGGCTAGGACCAGGACAGGGACAGGGATAGGGTCAGGACTAGGGCCAGAATAGCATGCCAGGGTACAGCCAGACCAAATTAGGGCCAGGACAGGGTCAGGACCAGGGCTGGGCCAGGGTATGGCCTTAAGTAGCAAAGGGCCAGGGCCAGGGTCCATGCCAGTGCCAGCGCCGCGCCAGGGCAGACGCAGGGCCATGGCCAGGTCTAGGACAAGGCTGGGGCAGGGCCAAGGTCTGGGTCAGGGTCAGCACAAGACCAGGACAGAGACAGGGGAGGGACAGGGCCATGGTAAGACCAGGTTAAACCATGGACAAGACACCTGCAAATCCACTTCAGGGCCAGGGTCAGGGCAGGGCCAGTTCAGGGCCAGGGCCAAGACAGGGCCAGGGTACGGGCTGCCAGGGTCATTGGCAGGGCCAGGGACATGGCAGGACCAGGGTCAGGAGCAGGGGTCAATGCCAGGCCAAGGCCACAGATAGGACCAGGTCTGTGCTAGGGCCAATATGAGGGCCAAGGTGGGGTCAGGGCAGGGCCAAAGGGAGGGCAGGGCCAGGGCAAGGTGGAGCAGGCCCAGGGTAGCACAGGGTTAAGGTAGGGCATGACCAACCAGGGCAGGTCTATGGCTGGGGCCGGGGCAGGGCCAGAGCCAGGGCAGGGCCAAGACAGTGGCAGCTCCAGGGCAGGGCCAGGGTTAGGACCACAGACATGTCCAAGGCCAGTGCCAGGGCAAGGGCAAGGGCAGGGGCAGGGCCAGGGTCATCTAAGAATTAGGGACAAAGCCAGGCCCAGAGCTGCACCAGGACAGGTACCTGGCAGGGCTAGGGTCTGGGCCAGAGCCACGGCAGGGCCAGGGCCACAACCAGGTCTGTGCTATGGCCAGGTCCAACACAGTGCCCAGGTAAGGCTAGGGTGAAGGCCAAGGTAGGTCCAGGGCAGGGTCAAAGCCAGGCTAGGGCCAAGGCAGGGCCAGGGCCGGCAAGGCAGGGCCAGGAAAGCATAGGGCCAGGGCAGGGCAGGGCCAGGCCAGTGCCAAGACCTGGGCAGGGCCAGGGCCAGGGCCATAGAAATGGCCTGGGCAGGACCAGGTTTGGGGTAGGAGCAAAACAAGGGCAAGGACAGTGCAGGTTCTTGGCACAGCCAGGGTCCAGGACAGTGTCAGGGCAGGGCCAAGGCAGGGTCTGGGCTATGGTAAGACCAGCAACAGGGCTGGGGCTAGGTCAGTGACAGCACCAGAGTCAGGGCAAGGGCCAGAGCAGTGCAAGGCCAGGCTAGGGCCAGGCATTTCAGGGTCAGGGCCATGGGAGAACCAGGGCAAGGTCTCAAGCAGGGAAGGGCCAGGGCCAGGACATGTCCAGGACAGGGCCATGACAGGGCCAGGGGCTGCATTCGGGCAAGGGCAGGGCCAGAGCAAGGTAAGGGTCAGGGCCAAGGCTAGGGTAGGGACAGGGCAAGAAATATGGCAGGACCAGGGGTAATGCCAAGGCCAAGGCTGAGTCAGGGCTGAGTCAGGGCAGGGCAGGGCAGGTCATGGTATGGCCAGTGCAGGACAGGACAAGAGCCGGTCAACAGAGAGAGCAGGGCTGATGCCAAGAAAGAGCCAGGCCAGTGCCAAGGCTGAGGCAGTGTCACAGCATGTCCAGGGCAGGGCCGGGGCCAGGGCCAGAACTGAGCCAGGGCACAGCCAAGGCAGGGTAGGGCAGGGAAATAGCATGGCCGGGTCAGTACTGGGACAGGGCAGAGCAGGGCAAGGCGATGGTAGGGGCAGGGCAGAGACAGACCAATGCACAGCCATGTTACACCGGGGCCAGGACACCTCCAAGTCCACTTCAGGGCCAAGGCTATGGCAGGACAAAGACCAGGGCCAGGGTCAGAGCCAGGTCTGTGCTGGGCCTAGCGAAGACTAGGGTGAGGGCCAAGGTAAGGCCAGGGCAGGGTCAAAGGCAGAGTAGGGCCAGGGCAGGGTGATGACACATCCAGAGCACAGCAGGGCAGGGTGATGGCAAGACCAGGGGCAGACCACTGCCAGCTCAGGGCCAGGGAAAGGCCAGTGCAGAGCCAGGAAAAGGTCTGGGTCTGGGTCAGGGCCAGGAACAAGGCAGAGCAGGGCCAGGGCCATGGCAGAGTCAGGGCAGGTCCTTGACAGGACCAGGTTCCAGGCCAGGGCCAGGGCAGCAGCAGGGGCAGGGCCTGGATAAGGGCAGGGCTAGGGATATGGCAGGACCAGGGCTAGGGCCAGGGCCAGGCCATAGTGAGGGCAGGGCAAAAGCCAAGGCAGGGTCAGGGCAGGTCCAGGGCAGGTCCAGGGAGCAGCCAGCACCAAGCGGGGCCAAGGCACAACCAGCGCAGGGTAAGGCAGGGCAATGGCACCACTGGGCCATGACAGGGCAAGGTCAGTGCCAGGAGAGGGCAGAACAGGCAGGCCCATGGTGGGGCCAGGGCAGGGATGGGCCAAAGCAGGGCCAGGACATTTCCAAGGCCAGGTCAGGGCCAGAACAGGAGCAGGACTACGACCATTGGCAGGGCCAGTGCCATGACAGGACCAGGGTCAGGACAAGGGGCAGGGCCAGAGCCAGGGCCAGAGCCAAGGTCAGGCCAGTGGAGGTTCGGGGCAGGGCCAGTGCCAGGGCAAGACCAGGGCAAGGACAGGGTAGCACGGGGCCAAGACAGGGTCAGGATGGGACCAGAGCAGGACAGGGCCGAGAGTCCAGGTAACAGTAGAGCAGGTATAGGGCAAGGCAGGGCAGTACAGGGCCAGATCCACGGCAGGGGCAGGGCAAAGCCAGGCCCATTGCCAATGCACCTGCCCTCCCTACAAGGCTCCTACCACCTGGCCACTGCTGCAGCCCGTCCATCGCTGTAAGCCTGACTCCCAACCCTGCCTGCAGCCATCTGCCCTCCTAGCGTGGCCGCTTTCCTACCGTTCTGGTGCACTGCAGTCTCCGTCACTGCCACTCACCTGCAGCGAGGCGAGCCATGGTGTTGCAGGCTCTAGGTGTCTCCTCCTCCTCCTGGCACGGAGCAGCTGGGCGGGCAAAGCCAGAAAAGCCTAGAGGAAGTTGTGAGGAGTGGAAGCGTTAGAGCCTCAACTCGTCATGCCGGCCACTGGGTGGCACGGGCCAGTTTCAGCAAAGGCACTCACACCCACCCTCCAAAGTCCAGCCTCTCCTTTTGGCCCAAGCTGGTCGGGAACTGGGGTCTGGGGTGGGTGCTGGAGACACCACAGCACCCAGCTCCCCACTCCACAGGAACCATTGGGCCCACTGGGGCTGCACTCCTCGGGGAACAGGAGAAGCAGAAAAATTCAGACCCAGCCAGCCCTCTGCACCCAGGTGCCAATTCCTGTTCCGGACACCTCCGCACACAGGGCCCTGGTCCCCGTGGTGTCCCCAGGGGTGCCTGGCAGCCTCTGAGGCACAGACCCAGAGTGCACAGGCCCAGGAACCACGGTGGGTGTGGAGGCTCTGCCATGCTCAGGATTCCCATGCAAATGCTGCGTGCCCTGCCGCACTCCAGTATGACCAAGAGTGGTTCACTCTCTGGAGTGTGGAGTCAGGGAGAGGAGAACCACTCCTTCCTTGGATGCCAACTCTGTTGACTGCCGCCAGCAGTGCAGCCCCTGATAGCACCGAACTCGCCCCCGCTCCACGGCTAGTCCTGCCCTCAATAGCGCCCCTCACCTCCGTCCCCCAATGCTGCCAGTAGCGTATACCCGATATGCCCTAACCTGTCCTCCTCCATGGGCATTGCAGCCCCAGAAAGCACCCAAAACCCACCCTTCCTGCCGTGGGCAGTGCAGCCCTGTGCAGTGCTACCAAGCAGTACCCCTAATGCAGGCAATGACACCCTGGATAGCGCCCCCAACCCACCGCACACTGCAAAACGTACAGCCCTGGATAGCCCCTGTCCTACCACTCTGGTCATGCTGCAGTCTCTGTCACCGCCACCACCAACTACAGTGAGGCAAGCCAGTGGGTCGCAGGCTCTAGCTCCCAGCAGCCAGGCATGGAGCAGCTCTCGCTGATGGCCGGCTCCTACCACTCTGACCACGCTGCTGTCTGTCTCCGTGGCCATCTTCTTTCACTAGAAAGGAATAAAACTAGGTATCAATAAGAAAAGTAATTTTGGAAACAATACAATCACATGGAAGTTAAACACTACCCTCCTGAATAAATGACTAGCGGGTCAATGAAGATACTAAGACAGAAATTCAAAAATTTCATGAAACAAAGGGTAATGAAAACACAGTATACCAAAACTTGTTATGCAGAAAGCAGTACAAATGCAGAGATTTACAGCTATAAGTGCCTACCATCCAAACAAAAGAAAAACTTCAAATAAACAATACATCTTAAAGAACTAGTAAAGTATGAACAAACTAAACCGAAAATAAGAAAATAAGATCGTAGCAGAAACAAAATTGAAATAAAAAACACACAAGATTAAACGAAAAGTTGGTTTTCTGGAAAGCTAAACAAAATTGACAAACTTTTAACCAGCGTAAGAAAAGAGACAAGATTCAAATAAATAAAATCAACAGATTAAAAAAAGGAGACATTACAACGAATACTTCAGAAATTCAAAGAATCATAACTGGCTATTATATGCCAATAAATTGGAAAGCCTAGTAGAAATTGGCAAATTCCCAGATGCATACAACCTACTTAGGTTAAACAATGAAAACATCCAAGACCAGAACAGATTGGTAACAAGTAATGAGATTGAAGCCATCAGAAAAAGTCTCCCAGTAAAGAAAAGCCCAGGAACTGATGTCTTCACTGCTGATGGCTTCACACCAAACAATTTAAAGACCTAGTACGAATCCTGCTCAAACTATTTTGAAAAACAGGAGGGAATACTTCCAAACTTATTCTATGAGACCATTATTACTGTGATACCAAAATCAGATAAAAGCATCAAAGAAGAAAACTACAGGCCAGGATCTCTAATATTGATGCAAAAATCCTCAACAAAATACCAGTGAAACAAATTCAGCAATACATTAAAAAGATAATTCATCATGATCAAGTGGGATGTATCCCTGGAATGCAAGAGTCACTCAACATACAATGTGATACATCACATCAACCAAATAAACGACAAAAACAGTATGATCATGTCAACTGAAACTGAAAAAGCATTTGATGAAATTCAACATCCCTTCATGCTATAAATCCTCAAAGAAACAAGCACAGAAGAAACATACCGCAACATAATAAAAACTACAGGAAAGACACCCACAGCTAGAATCACATGGAATGGGAAAAACGGAAAGCTTTTCCTCTAAGATCTGGAACATGATAAGGATGCCCCCTGTCACCACTGTTGTTTAACATAGTACCAGAAATCCTAGCTAAAGCAATCAGTGCAGCCCCTGATATGGCCCCCAATCCACCCTGCCCCCTACCACCAGCAGTGTCGCCCCCCCACCAATAGCACACCCAACATACCCTAACTGCTCCGCCTCCCCGAACCATGGGCATTACAGCACCCCATAGCGCCCTCAACCCAAAACCGCCACCCCCCCCCCCCCCCACAGCCGCACAGTGCAGCCCCAGATAGCACACTTAACCCACCTCACTGTTGCCAGCAATACAGTCTGGGATAGTGCCCCCAACCGGCTCCCCGCCAAAGGCAGTGCAGCCCCGGTTTGAGCCCTCAAACCGCCCCCCCTCCCCGGTG
Source organism: Gorilla gorilla gorilla (assembly GCF_029281585.2). Lineage (NCBI taxonomy): Eukaryota > Metazoa > Chordata > Mammalia > Primates > Hominidae > Gorilla > Gorilla gorilla. Next base: position 66,600,342 of record NC_073230.2, on the reverse strand, counting down.
CAGGCAGCACAGCCCCAGATAGCACACCCAACCAGCCACCCAAGACGGGCAGTGACGCCTGAGATAGGGCTCCCAACCCGTCCCAGGCCACCAGCAGTGCAGCCTGGATAGAGCACTTACCCCGATGCCTTTCTACACTCTGGCTGGCTGCAGCGTCCATCGCTGCCACCAACCACAAACATGGCTGCAAACAGGAAGGATTTTATTCACCGTCGACGCGGCCCTGAGTTGTCCCAAAGCGAGGCAGTGCCCCAAGGTCTGTGCAGAGCAGAACGCAGCTCCGCCCCCGCAATGCTCTCAGGGTCTGTGCCGAGGAGAACGCAGCTCCGCCCTTGCAAAGGCACACAGCGCCGGTGCCGGCGTGGCGGAGAGGCAGACAGCGGCGGAGAGGCGGACAGCGTTGGCGCGGCGGAGAGGCGGACAGCGGCGGCGCGGCGGAGAGGCGGACAGCGGCGGCGCGGCGGCGCGGCGGCGCGGCGGCGAGGCGGTCAGCGGCGGCGCGGCGGCGAGGCGGACAGCGGCGGAGAGGCGGTCAGCGGGGGCGCGGCGGAGAGGCGGACAGCGGTGGCGCGGCGGAGAGGCGGACAGCGGCGGAGAGGCGGTCAGCGGCGGCATGGCGGAGAGGCGGACCGCGGCGGCGCGGCGGAGAGGCGGACAGCGGCGGAGAGGCGGACAGCGGCGGAGAGGCGGACAGCGGCGGCGCGGCGGAGAGGCGGACAGCGGCGGAGAGGCGGTCAGCGGCGGCGCGGCGGAGAGGCGGACCGCGGCGGCGCGGCGGAGAGGCGGACCGCGGCGGCGCGGCGGAGAGGCGGTCAGCGGCGGAGAGGCGGACAGCGGCGGAGAGGCGGACAGCGGCGGCGCGGCGGAGAGTCGGTCAGCGGCGGCGCGGCGGAGAGACGGACAGCGGCGGCGCGGCGGAGAGACGGACAGCGGCGGCGCGGTGGAGAGGCAGACAGCGGCGGAGAGGCGGACAGCGGCGGAGAGGCGCACAGCGGCGGCGCAGGCGCGGAGAGGCGCAGGCCCAGGCTCCACTCCCCAGCTGTGAAAGGGTAAGAGCTGAGGGTGGCTGAGACTCGGGGTTGTTCAGGGCGGGGTGGGCTCTGGACGCAGTAGGCCCGGCACCCAGGTCAGGACTCCAGGGGAGGCCAGGTGGCGAAGGCCAAGAAGGGGCCGGGGCTGGTCAGGAAGGGCTCCTGGTGACCAGAGCCCTTTGCGTGAGCCAGCGTGGGAGGAAGATGGGCTGGATGAGCCAGGGAGGTGCCCGGAGGGGCCTTGGCAGAGGCGACCACCTCCGTCAGCCCCCAGGCCACTGAACCCTGGGTAGGGAGAACCGACAGGGGAGGCTGCAGACAGAGGAGTGGAGGCTCCCCTGCTTTGGGGGCTCTGAGTAGAAGCATCTAGGGGGTCCCTAAAGAGGCCCCCAAACGCTTCCCCATGGTGAGAAAAGAAGGCGCAGAGAGGGGCACGGCGCCGGCGCCGGCGCAGAGGGGTGCACAGCAAGATTTGCTGTGATTTCTTTTATTGCCCCAAGTGTACTTCATCTTGGTAGATTTCTAATGGCTTTAAAAATGTGTGTGTTTTGCTGTTGGGGAGTGGGGTGTTATACGGATGTCAAATTTTGCTGGTTGACTGTTCAGATCTTTTGTAAATCCTTGCTCCTTTTCTGCCTAGTTTCACTCTGTCACTTACACTGGAGTGCGGTGGCACGAACATGACTCACTGCAGCCTTGACTTCCTAGGGTCAAGTCCTTCCCCTGGCTTAACCTCCTGAGTAGCTGGTACTATAGGTGTGTGCCGGCACACCTGGCTACATTTAAAATTTTTCGGAGAGATGAGGCCTTGCTATGTTGCCCAGGCTCGAACTCCTGGCCTCAAGCTATCCTTTGTCTTTGCCTCCCAGAGTTCTGGGATTACAGGCATGAGCCACTGTGCCCGGCCTCTGCTTAGTTTTAACAGTTGCTAAGAGGAGGATGTTGAAGTAGATGTCTTCTTGGTGGGTTAATCCTTTTGTCATTAAGCAGTTGTTATGGTCACTTCCTTTTCACCCCATTGGTGAAGGAGGGGTCCCTGCCCTAAAGTGTAGGAGATGGCTGAACACGACACCTGGCGTGGATGGATGAGATTGACAGCAGTGTTTTAGTCACATATACCCACAGCTCAGAGGAGGACACTGCATGCCACACAGGGTCAGATGGGCACCGCACTCTGTAGCGGAGTGAGGGCTGGGGGGCTGAGGAAGCAGGCAGGCTTGGTAGTAACAAGAGCACACAATGACCAATGGTTCCCGAGGGGGAGTGCAATTGGCTTGTTTGAATAAATTCATGGGCTGGCAGACAGGTGAAGTGAAACTTCTTAGGCTGAGGTGCAACTGTTCTGGCTGATAAAAGAACTAGCCAGGTGGGGAGACTTTCCTGTTGGGTGGCAGGGTAGGGGGTGTCTGGTAGAAACAGGAAAACCCGCGGCTAGGCCTTTGGGGCCCTGTGAGGCTCAAAGATGTCAAGGCAGCATAGGAAATTTTAGATCTTAAAATTCAGTGAAGACTCTCTCCATCTCTGGTAAATTATTTTGCTTGAAGTCTACTTCATGAGATATTAATATATTCACTCCTGCTGCCTTAAAAAATTAATGATTTCACAGGATATCTTTCTCCATTCTTTTACTTTCAACCTACTTAGGTCCTTAAGTGAGTTTGAAGTTTCTTATGAACAGTATTTAGTTGGACCATGTGTTTATTATAGGCTCTCCATCAATCTGTCTTTTGGTTTATTTAGACCATTTACATTTAAGGTGCTTATTGTTACATAATTGCTTATGTCTGATGTTTTTATTATTTGCTTTTTTGTTTCCTTTTTCTTTCCCTCCATCTTGATCTATTTCTGTATAATGTTGTTGCGTGTATCTCTTTGTATAGTCTTAAAGTGTTTGCTCTGGATGTTACAATATGTGTATTGTAATATAGTAGTCTACTGGTACCAGTATTTACCACTTCAAAGTGTGGAAACCTGCCTTGCATTTATGTCTCTTTACCTTTTCCACTTGTATAAATCACTGGCTTGAGTAGTACGTGGTGGTATAGTTTTTGTTTCAGTCGTCAAATGTCATTTTAAGAACTGTGGATTGTCTTGTGTATGTATCCACATTTCTGGTCTTTCCTTTGTCCCTCCTCCCATAGTCCCATATTTATCCCTTCTTCATAAGAACTTTCTGTAGCCATTTTTTATTTTGATTTTTTGTTTTAATTTTTTGTATTGTGGAAATGACGGAACATATTTCTGTAGCCACTTTTTAGCATTTCTAAATTGATCAGTGACAAATTCCTATATTCTCTTCCTCTGAGAATGTCTTTATTTCTCTCTTCATTTCTGAAGGTAGTTTCATGGGATATAGAATGTGCAGCCAACAGTTTTTTTGTTTGGTTGTTTTTTTGTTTCGTTGGTTTCTTTAAGCACTTGAAAATGTTGTGCCACTTCCTTCTGGCCTCCATGGCATTTGAGTTGGCGTGTCCCTACAGGCATTCTGCCATTTTTGCTCTTTGTTTTTAGTTTTGAAAGTTTAATCAGTGTTGCTTTCTTTTGGTATACTTTGAGGTTTGCTCAGCTTCTTGAATCTGTAAGTTTATATTTTTCACCAAATGTGGGAAGCCTCAGGAATTAGTTATTTGCATGCTTTCGCAGCTCTGGTCTCCTGTGGGACTCAGATAACATAAATGCGGGGTCTTTTGTTATCGTCCCATAGGTCCGTGCAGCTCTGTTCATTTGTTTTCAGGTTATTTTCTCTCTGTTGTTTAGACTGGGTGAATTCTGTTGATCAGGTTTCAGCTTCTCTGATTCTCTCCTCTGTCGTCTCCACTTTTACTCAATAGAGCCCATCCAGTTAGATTTTTTTAAAATTTCTGTTACTGTATTTTATATTTCTGTAATTTCCATTTGATTCTTCTTCAGTTTCTTTGCTGACGTTTTCAGTTCTTTGATTGTTGCCATAGGATTTGTAGTTGCTTGTTGAAGCATTTTTATACTGACTGTTATAAGTGATGAGTCAGGTGGTTCCAACATCTGCCTATGTGATTTTTTTATTTTTGCAGGCAGTCCTCCTGTTTAGGTTTAGTCTGTAGGTCTTGGTCTACTTTGTGGGCTGTGATTCCAATGGCAATTTAATTTCAGAGACTTCATGGTGTTATTTTGGTCTGTTTGGCTAATATGTATCACTGGGATTCTCCCACCAGTCCCTGCTGTTGCCCACCTGAGGGAACAGGGGAGCTTCCCCAGACTGGGCCACCTGCTGCAGCTAGGTGGGTGGGGAATGGTGGTTGTCTTGGTGTGTGGAGCTGGTTTTCTTGTTGTGGGGAAGATCTCCTTTGATCTGCGGGGACTGAGTCTGCCTGGGTTGCCTTCTATTGCTACGTTGGGAGTTGGGAAACTCTGGGCCTGGGTCACCATCCTATTGGATGAGGTCCAGGGAGACACCTGGCCACTATGCATTCCCTAGTCCTAGAGTCCCTCAGCAGCCTTTTTCTGTCCACCTTTCGGAATTCTCCATTGATCATCTCCTGTCTATTATTTCTAGAGTTTGGGTTACATTTCTTAGGAGTGTATAATGTGTTATCTTCTCTAGACCAGAAATCCTTAGTGGTGGTTTCAGGTTGTAACTGTGCTAAAGGGAGAATTGGCGTATTTGTGATGTTGAGTCTTCCTTTTCAAATGAGGACATACCATTATTCAGTATATAATATTTACAACATCTACTTCCTTGGGTTGAAGAATGTGGTTAAGGCAAGGAAAGTACTTAACACAGGGCCTGGTGTGGAGAGCACTTACGGGTGTTGGTAGTGATGCTATTTGTTTTGTCCTTTGGTAGCATATTAAAGCTTTTCTTCTTTTTTAAATAAATAAAGTTCTGGTGCACTTCTTGTTAGGTTTATTCCTATTTTATCCTTTTTTGCTTTTATTACAAATAGGAGCTTCCTATCTTTTATAACATCTACCTGGTTCTTTGGCCCTTATGTGAAAATGTTTTAATAGCCTTCTAAACATTGCTGTCCCAAACGAGTTTTAACTTGCCACTTTCTTTTGTTTTCCTTTTTTTGAGACAGGGTCTCACTTTGTCACCCAGGCTGGAGTTCAGTGACGCAATTATGGCTCACTGCAACCTCTGCCTCCCGGGCCCCCAAAGTGCTGGGTTTACAGGTGTGAGCCACTGCACCCAGCCTTACTTGTCTATTTCTTTTAAGAGTGGGAACTATAATTGAACCCAGAGCTCCAAAAACAAATGAAGGAATGAATGAGTGAATAAGCTCTTCCCATGGGTTTGGTGTGGTTTGGGGCTCTACTCTTAATCTAAATGCT